>NW_017728996.1:5800322-5812227 GCF_001723915.1 Gavialis gangeticus | reverse complement strand
ACTCACTAGGGGGGACCAGAAGGGTTTGGGGGAGACGCTGTTTCCCCTAGCGCCCGCTGGCATAACAAGGAGTAATGGGCACAAGTTGATGGAGAGGAGGTATAGATTGGACATCCGCAAAAACTACTTCACAGTTAGGGCGGCTAGGAGCTGGAACCAACTTCCAAGGGAAGTGGTGCTGGCCCCTACCCTGGGGGTCTTTAATAAGAGGCTGGATGCCTACCTGGCTGGACTCATTTGGAGTCCCGTTTTTGTTTTGGGGTTTTGTTGTTCTCCTGCCCTGGCGGGGGGTCGGGCTAGAAGATCTACTAGGTCCCTTCCGACCCTAAATCTATGAAACTATGAACCTATATTATAGCTGCCCTTCATACTAGAGACCCCTGGCTGATCCAGACAGGGATAAGACAGGGAAAAATACTGTGAAACAGTTGACAGAGGAACTTTATCTTGCACTTAACACTACAAAGATTCATATCTCATAGAAAGCCAAGGAAAGTCAGCTTGTATAGCAAAACAAAATACATGAATTTTAGCTACTCAAAATACGTACTGCATTCACTGTACTGGCATGTTTAGTAAAAGGGTAGAGTATCCACTAGCATGCACGCTTACACTAGCATAAGGGTGCTTTATACCACTGTAGCTATTCCCATATGGATAAAGCAACCAACTTTCAAGGCAGGCAGTCCAGGACAGTCCCAGGGGCTCCACAGCAGTCCAGAACTGGAAGCGGCTTGCTCCACTCCTGGTTCTGGTTACGGCAGCCACCACAGTGCAGTGTCAAAGAAAGGCTAATCAGCTCTGTCCCAGGGCAGAAGTACTTGGCTCAGACACTGCTGCAGGAATGCAGCGATGTTGTTTCCGATTGAGAGGTAGCCCACAGCTCCCTCAGGAACTGGAAACAGTACAGTCACACTCACATGACACAGCACCCAGGCTAATTAGCTCAGCCGCTCAGCAGAACTAAATAATTTAGCTCAGTTCCCATGATGCCAAGGCAACACTAATTACCTTGCCTGGGCTCAGCACTGTGTGAATGTGGCTAAGCCATTTCTGGTTCAGGAGATGCCGTGTTGTTACCTCAAAACTCGGAAGCTGTCTGGCTCTGTTCCCATAGCACCAGGCAACTTCATGTCATGTCCACTCAGCAGACGCTGCAAGACAGACACTATCTAATGTCCATCCAGGACCAGTTTCTCAAATCTAAATTTGGGCCAAAAGTCCAGTCTTTTAGGTTTCCCAAAACTGAGGATCATCCTGGAAAGCCAAGAAGAGTTTGTTGCTTTACCTGTGGGAAGAGAAATAATCTACACCCATACAAGGCAACTTTATACTGATAAAGCTCTGCCCATGCTAGGAGTTGTACTAGTATAGTTATTCTGATAAATGAAAAAAAATAAAATTACTCACCCCTGCAACAGAAATCAATACTGGTACAGATATTCTATGCAGAGCAGGCCTGAATTACAAGCCTATGTACCCTTCTACTATTGGCGAGGTCAATTAAGAAAGGCAGTGACACTAATTGAAATATAAATGCCTTCAAATACATGTAACGAAACAGATATAACAGCATTCTAGTGCAAAGCAAAAGTCAGGAAGAAGCCTCTGTTAGATAGCATAAAATATCCTCTACATTTTCATTTCAGAACATTGCTTCTATTTGTCAAGTGTAAATTGGCCACCTCTTTGTGTTTTCATTCATCTTTGAGGAAAATATAATGAAACAGGAAACAAAAAGCCCCAAGTCCAATGAACAGCTGAGCAAGGGACAAATTAAGTAAAATAGATTGATGGCTGTTGATCTATACCTACAGCTCATATTTCATTTCAAGGCCCATCTCTCTTCTAATCTAGACACAGTACAGCATCTATGGGAGAAGGTCAGACTGTAAATCCGGAGTCAGAGATGAGAGTTCAGACTCGGTTCCCTCAGTCTAGTTTTAATGCTTCTTAATGCCTCCAACACCTGAGATTGTAATCCAAATAAAATGAAACTGCTGGATGCTCAGAACAAAGCAAGGGTTTAATGAAATGCTGCAGGCGGCTCAGAGCTGTTCATCTCCAGTTCCTTCATAATGCACTTAGGAAATATTGTCCATTTCCCCTGCTGCTACATCCTGAGGAATCTCACTAGCCCAACAGCACCCGTCTTCATCTGATCTCTCTCCTGATCACTTTGCTTTCCAGTGCTTTACCCTCCATGGTGCTCTCCATTACAACAGGAACAAGACGAACATTGGAAGCAAACAATTTTCCCTTCAGACTCTTGAAATCTTAATCCAAAAGTTTCCCAAATTCATATCCATTAAATACACTAATGGGAAGCCCAAAGGGAATCGAAGCTGTTGGCTTTTTTTTTTTTTTTTTTTTTTTTTTTTTTTAAATCAACAACATCTGCCAAGTCCTTGTTAAATCCAAGATGGTTGTTAAATCAGCTTCTAGATTTCCAGTGCCATAAACATTGAAGTGCAGTGACAGCATTTGAAAAAAATGCCCATTTTTCCTAAAATACATGAGGACACTCCTGGAGCTGCAGGACTTTGTGGTAGATCCATCCACTTCCTATGCCTATGGCTGGGCAAAGAGACTCAAGAGTTTCAAAAAGTTGGAAACCTAAAGTTTGGGTCCTAAACTTGTATTTAGGAACCTATCAGTAACTAACTGGCGTGTTTTTTCAGAACTTTCATAAACCCGTTTGCTTCCTAGGACCAGCACCTCTGAAAAAAAACCCGACCACTTCTTTAGGTCATTAAAATATAGAGTAATAGGGAAAAAAATAATAGGGGTGGCAGGGCTCTCAGAAGGTCATCTAATCTAGCCCTGTGCTCAAGACAGGAGCATCCCGGTCCAAACCACCCCAAGGATTTGTGCCTAGCTTCAAAGTACTCCGGTTTGAACTGTGATCTTTCTTAGCAAGAGGGTAAGATAAGTGGAAAGTTCAGGGTCAGCACCTTGACAGGACTAAATTGTAACTGCTACAACCCTGAGAGCAAAGTACACAAGCAAAATCCAGAGGCTGAGGGTTTTTCTGCTCAGGCAGGGTGGAGAAAACTCGGTGACAATCCAGCAGTGAGTGCTCAGGTCTACCCTTCCTGAGAGAGACATGGTGACATTGTTAAGACACAATGGTTGAAGCTGCGTTCATTTTCCTAGCTCTGTGGTCACTTGAGCCTTTCCCCGAGTGGTACAATTAGCATTTTAAAACCATGAACCCCCACCATGCTGTCATACAGTTGTACCAAGGGATTATCCATGTGCTGGATAGGGGCATGGTCTCACCTTCCCATGCTGCTAGAAACAGTGGCCCTCCAATGCTACAGAGTAGGCAAAAGGAGGATCTGGCCTGAATCCTAATTTTTATCCTTCCAGGAACCATCATTTAGTTTCCAAGGAGCATTTCAAGGCTCTCGCTTGTTATGATAATCACTGGAGAGACAAATGAGAACATGACCCCATCCCTTACTTAATTTCACATAACTATGCAGAGCTCTCGACTCTGCCATCTTTTCTGACCCTTTTTATCTATTGTTTACTATTACTACTTTTTTTTTCCCAGGAAATAGTTCATTATGGATGAAAGCACCTGGCTTACAGTAACACTGCACTGTGGAAAAAATCTGTCAAAGGCAGGGGCGGAACATTCATTCGTACATCAGGCAGGACAAATCCCCCATGCACCAGGATCCACAGCACACAGGAAAAGAAGCAGCAAGAGCCACTTTCTTGACGGGTACAAATGATGCAGCTCTGGGGAATTCAATGAGCCCACTGGTACCTGCAGAGAATAGGAACCTGACAGCGCAGGAGGGCATGAGAGCAACAGGAAGTTGTGGTCAGTGCTTTACATCTGGGAAAAGAGGGACTAGAAAATCCACCAAGAAGCAGACTGCAGACCAGAATACCCAGCCCCTGTACCTGGTTGCAGCCCATTCCCCCTCATCCTCTCACCCTTCTTGAGGGCTGGTTTCATGCAGTTATTGTTGTCTTCAAAGCAGTTACAATAAGGTTATAACAGATCAAAGTAGTCGGCAGGCCTCAGGTTTTAAAGGAATCCCATACCATTTAACAGCCATATTAATTAAGGTATCCAGCACAATTAATTAAGAACATTTTTTTTCCTCTCTGCATTTTTCCCTCTGAGAACAAAAAATTCATAGTAAACGTACCATCACTGGATGGCAGGAAGGAGCACTGCCCAGTGGGATTTTCATCAAACCCTGTGCAAGGATGCAGAAGTGGGGGCCACAGAGTTCCTAAACCAACCACATGAGCTGATTCTTAGCAAGGGCTCTGGTTCATCAGGAAACAGAAGTGGTTTCCAGATATCCACAGCAGTTATAAGGTTACACAGAAGCCACTGGTCACTTATCTAGGCCCTGATTCAGTGGTCATGTTCAAGTAAAGCCTTTGATAAGCAAATATGCCAAAGTCTGGTGTCATCACAGGGACTGCAATCTTGCAAAAACTCACACCAGTAACTTCAGGGGGTCTCTAAGCTCAGCAGAACTCCTCCTTTGCAGAAGTAATTGTAGAGCTGGGATCATGGTGGGGCCAGCTTATGCAGAAGGAGCAAAACATACTGTTACATCAAGTATCTCAAACTCTTTTCTGTTTTGAACAAAGGAGTTGGAGTCAAGGCCCAGCTCAGAGCAAAGAAGAGCCCAAGTCCTTGTTGGCATGATCAAGGAGACGTCTAGTGGGAGAAAGCCCAGCAGCCAACTCCCACATGGGTTCCCCCCAAAAAAACAATCCAAAGTCAGTACGTGTGGATCCAAAAAGAAGAAACAGAAGAGACCCTAGGGTTTAGGACAGGATCACCACATGCTGCTCCCCAGGACTGCTGGGAACAACTCCCAGCTTGGTATGAGCAGGTGGGTACCCTCAGCTCTAATCCAGCTCTTGTTCACACCAGGCCAATGGAAATCCTGTGGTTGCAATATCCTGTGTTCAATTTGCCCCTGCTCAGTGACCTAATCTGAATGCAGCTCCCCCAACCCACTTCAAATGGCACCACCACCTCCAGCGCCCTTCCCCTGCGTGCCTGCCGTCTGTTCCTGCTTCTTCCTACCTTGGGACAGTCATTTACCTGACCTGCTGAGCACTCTTCTGCCTCTTGCTCCCTCACACTCTGATGGCCAGAAACTCCTCAGAAATATCTCCCTGAAAGTCACACACACCTGTCTTTCAAACAGCAGCAGCCATATGCTGCCTCTCCTCCACAGGATTTGCTTCAGGTACCTTAGCCTGTACTTGTGTGAGCTGAGACTCAATTATGCTAGTCTCCAGGGGGACCTGTGCAGCCCCCAGGTTCTTGGTTACAACTTCCAGCATCTGCTGGGCCTCCAGGTATGCCTTCTGTGTTGTAGCGCAAAGAGTCAAGAGCTTCTGAGACCATTATCAGCCCCTTCCCAAGACAGGAACAACTTTCCTCTGTGCACAAAAACGTTTGCAGGTGTACATTAAAGACGATCCCAGCAGCACAAGCAAGAGTGATATCACTACCCCTTGCCACTCATCAGAGAGTTTTATTATCCTGCTTGTTACCTTAGTAACTCATTCACTCTTCCCTGCCATCGCCTCCTCCTCCTCCTGTCTCTCATCAGGTGCGGTATCAATTCCCATCTTTCAGGCATGGGGAACCCTAACTGCACCTCTTCTCATCCAAAACCAATGAGTTACATGATTTACTGTTATTTCCATGGCAGCCAAGTGAACAAGGTATTTAATAGACTGGAGGAGACGGGTTGCCCGCCCAAAGCAATCCGAATGGTAATAATAGACAACAAAGAGACTGAGACGGGAAAGGACAGAGATTCAGCACCAAGCCATTTGAAAGCCTCTTTTATTCCTTTTTTCACAATCCTTCAAATAATTCTTGAGTGCGGCTCCCACCCTCTCCGAATGAGTCACTCTGGCTCTACTTTTCCTGCAGCCTCCTCTGCATTTTCATCCGAAAGGGTAGCTGGGCAGGAGCACGCATTATGCTAGTCTTTCACTAACCACATTCTCGTCCACAAAAGCAGCACAAGGCTAACAGTGCTCCTGCTGTGCAAAGCAATGTTAGCAAAACCTCTGGGCATAGCTTGTCAGTTCACCTTTTGTTCTCTCCAATTCTCACTCAAGAAAAACCCAAAAACACACAGGTTGAACCTCCCTAAAGGATGATCTTCTCCAGGTCTTCCTAGGCCTATATTGGATGCCCTCTGCGTGAAGAGGTAAGATGGATAAAGCAAAAGCATGTGACGTTTGCCCAGACTTTTAACACCGTGTTCTTTACTGCTCCCACTCTCTAACTTGCTAGGTCTGCACTCTTTGGTGCTATGAATCACGGGGCACTATGGGGATCTATGTAGAACAGGAAGGAATAAAACAGAATTGCATGTGATCCAAACATCCCAGCCACACACCATACAGTCAATAGAGAACTCAGGCTGGAAGGGACCTCTGAAGGTCATCTAGCCCAATCTGAAGGTCATCTAGCCTGAGGCAGGATCATCCCTAAACCATCTTATACAAATCCTTGTCTAACCACACAACCATCTTTGTTATCCAACCTAACCTGCCACAGGTAAAGGAGGGGGACAACAACAATCAGTGTCACAACACATGCACGAGATCCCAGGAGGAGGACTATGACCCCCCACTACAGAGGAAGGCAACAAGCCCCCACCCCCCAGTCTGCACAAGTCTGACCATGGGGAAATATTCCTTTCTGACCTCAAATGTGACCATCGGTCTGACCTCGAGTGGAGTATTGCTTACACACCTATTTTAATTTCTCTTTTCCAATTTCCCCACTTGCTAAATATGGCGAGCATTACTTCCCAATCCCACCGAGAGGCTTGTGAGGCCTCACTCCCATTTGCAAAGCACTTGGAGAAAGCATACTTTTCTCTGCAGACCTGCGAACTGAACTCTGGAGAACCCAGCTCCAAGGCTAGTACTCTGTCTCTCTGCTGGCCAGGAAGGTATAGCTGAGAGCTGCTTAAGGAAACCCAACTGTGCAATTCCATGACTTCCAGTTTCATAGCTTCATAGCTACCCGAGTTGTTTTCAGTTTAGCCTGAACTTTTCTCTCTCATGCAAAGTTCTCTGAGGGTGTTTTCCCCCTTTGGTTACTGCTACATATTAAGGACAAAAGCAGAACTCCAAGCTTTGTGACATTCAGTAGGAATGTAGCAAACAGTCTGAAAAGAAGGACTAAAACCTTTATCACCTGATTTCCCTCTCCCACACAGTGAAGCAGAGTTCAAAGCAGTCCCTTAACTAATTGGCCTATGTTCCTCCTAGTCCCCAGCATCCATTCTTCTTTCAGATCAGACAAATTGACTTTCTCCTCAGTCCTGCCAGCATATCCTGCAGAGTCTAGGTTCTAGGGTGGCATTATACAAATGCCATTGATAGAGCCATACATGGCTATCTAGAGAAACTAGATGTAAAGAATGAGAGAAACCTAATTATCATGGCAGATCTAGATAGCTGGACAGATAAATCTTATGCACAATTTTTGATGGGGGTAAAAAAAAAAAAAAGCTGTTTTGAGCTCATGCAGCTAATGTCTAATTAACCTTTATTTTTTTAACAATTTGGACTTCCCAATGTGATGTAATGAGGGAGGGAAAAAATCCCATCTCCAGCTGAGAGATCTGACAAATGTAAAGGATGTTCAAGGGAATATGGGGCTTGATGCTTGCATGCAAAGTTCATGGGTTTAGAGACACCGGCCTCCTGTTTACCCTGCAGGCTGTCTGATGGCTCTGTCTTCCCCAAGGGAAGATTTCAGCTGCCTGAACAGCCCCTTCAGAAACCTTCAGAATAGAGCTGCGGCCTTTATTCAGTGTTTTTATCTAATAAGCATTTGCCTGTTAGTGGGCTGTGTACCACAAAGCAGCCCCAAACACCCTCCCCCAGCACCACTTAGGCTCAGCAGAGCTTGAGCACAGTGCTCAGGCCTCGAGGTGTCCATGCTAACTAATTTGCAGACCTGGGTGCGTGAGAGTGGGCAGAGCTCATTTCTCAGCAGTCCTGCCAGGTTCACTCAAGAGATGATAGACCAGGGGCAGCCAACCTGCAGCGTGGGTACCACAAGTGGCATGGGCAATTGTGCATGGGGTGCACAGAAAACTGGGGAGGGGGCAGGAAACACAGCAACAGGCAAGGCAGTAAGGAAAAAAGCAGAGCAACAGATCATGCAGGGAGTACAGGGCAGGAAGCAGAGCAGGAGATCAGACAGGTAGCACAGAGAAGGAAGCACACAACAGACCAGGCAAAGGAAGGGGATTGAAGTTGCATTTGGAGAGGGTGTGGGGCATACCTTGTGGCACATTTGCCAAAAAGGTCGACCAACACTGGTCTAGACATCTCCTAAACCAACAGTGTAACTAAGGCAAGGTGATCAGGGCAGCAGCCCTGCGGACTGACTTTGGGAGGGGCCAAAGAAATAGCAGCTGCTGTACAATTGTACCAGCAGCACAGCAGCAGCTGAAAGTGGCTACCGCCTTAGTGAATCACAGCTGCCCTGGGTACCCAGCTGATTTTTTAGGCCTCTGTGCTAAATGTCTCCCCACAGCAGCATCAGTTGGCTGAAGACACTCTGTAAAGCAGCAGAGTTACCTCCTGCCTTTGCTGCCCTCCTGCATGGGGGTGACTGATATGAAGCAGCTGCACAATGGATGTTGCTCTACAGCATCATTCTCTGCACCCTGGGAGCCCTTCTGTGAACACCCCCAGTAGCAACTGGGATCCATAAGGACAGCCGTGATCCTCTCAGCTACATGGTCTCTCCAGAAGGCCTGTCTAGAAAAGGCCAACTCTGTCCTGTAGTCATCAAAAAGTAGGAAAGCAAGCCCAGCCCAGGAGCGCAGATCTCAGAGAAGTCCCAGCTGTACCTACATGACATGCTAGTAAACCAAATTCTTCTCACCACAGATGCAGACACCATCCTGCTGACTTGCACTAGGATTTCTTGCATAAAGCCAGGGAGATCAGGCCCATGTCTGTTCTATTCATTTTCTATTACGGATGGTCACAAATATCATCTGCCCATTGAAACCAATGAGAGCTCATCCATTGATTTAAACAGAACGATGGTTTTGGAGCCTTGGTCATTTTTTAACAATAAATCCATTGCACTGTTATTGTAGAGCTTCTAACAAATCCTTTCCTGTTATTGCAACCAGGATTCCTACCCTTTGTTAAACATGAGAAAGTATATATCAGTACACATCCTCCTGAAATGCTCAGTGATATTTTCTGCATATTATTCCAACCAACACTTCTAACATCCCAGTGTAAACTGGGAAAGGAGCAGCCTTGAGTACCTGCTAGAAAACTGGACAGCAGATTATAGCCAAAACATTACTCAATTTTACAGTTAAAAAAAATACTAGTAACTTCTTGCCCCTTCATTACACTGAATTGAGTGTAAACTGCGATGTCACACAACAGCATAGGTTAATTACACACACAGTCAAGACTATGAAAAGCCTGATTTTGTAAAGTATAAACAATTAAAGGGAAAGAGTAACATTTTGTAATTATGTCATAGATCTAAATGCCTTTCTACTTCCCCATGAAATGAGCATGCTCCATCTGTAAAACAGATTAAAGATAGCTCCTGCTTCTCATAACAGTCTTTGTGCTGATCTGTCACCAAGTAATGTGCCTTAGTGACATGTTTTGCCTTTGCCCAAAACTAAACTTTTAAACATTTGAAACTATCATCAACTTGGAAGAATGTATTAAATCCCAATTAAAAAAAAAAAAAAGGTGTTGGGCGCCATGGGAAATTCTGAATTAGGATAGCCTGCTAATTAAAATCAACTATCACATCTCACTTCTACTGTTCAAATGTATCTGCCTACAGATCTCAAATCTTTTTTTTTTTCAGAACGATTAAAATCAAAACTAAAAAATCCCAAATCTCTTCCTTCTTTCATGTGGGATCCAGACAGAATACACTTTTTCAGATTTCAAAGTCCATTAAAACATCACCTTTGAAAACAGATGCACAATCAGGCCCAGCAGTGATTTATGCAAGTGAGATACTGGGAACTGCCAGAAACCATTCATGTTCAAAGCACCCCCAGCAGGCTTAGCGAGGTCCAGCTTGCATCATACATAATTAGGATTCTTCAGACCATAAAAAATCAATAATATAATTAGTAAATGATATGTTATTTCTCAAAATCTTGCTATAACTTATGTTGCCTTTGATCAAGGAAAGTTGACTGACTGCTAATGACGCTTAATGTTAATTAAGGAAAACACATGTGATAAAAAGTTCCTTGGAGAATTTTCTAATTATGCTTTATAAAAAAAATAAAATACAAAGCATCTGTAATTTACGGTTTATTTCAAATGACTATTGTTCAGAAAACTCTGAGAAGCTGTTAGGATTACAAGCCAGCACTAGATGAACTTTTTTCATTCCTAAGAAAATAATGACTGAAGTTGAACTACATATGCCCAGTCATGCCATTTTTTTTTTACTATTGAGCTATGCCCCACTTTAAGTACCCAAGTTTCAGGTGAGTTTTGTCCAAAATTATGGAACAATGCAAACTAAAGGCATCTTTTCTACATGGTCATCTGACCAATGGACCAATCTATTGTGATTATCAGCGATCTAGATGATGGGGTGGAAAGCAACCTGTTTAAATTCGCTGATGACACCAAAATTTGGGGGGAGGTGAGCACGCTAGCAGGGAGGGAGAGATTGAAGAAGGATCTGGATAGGTTACAGGGGTGGGCTAACAGGAACAGGATGCGTTTCAATACGGACAAGTGCAGGGTGCTGCACTTGGGCAGTAGGAACCAGCAGCACACTTACACAATGGGGAACTCCCTACTTGAGAGCACGGAGGCAGAAAGAGATCTTGGAGTCATTATTGACTCCAAGATGAACATGGGCCGACAATGCGAGGCCATGGTTGGCAGGGCTAACCGGACCTTGTCGTGCATCCACAGGTGCATCTCGAGTAGAGCCAAGGAGGTGATCCTCCCCCTCTACGCGACGCTGGTCAGGCCACAGCTGGAGTATTGTGTCCAGTTCTGTGCGCCCCATTTCAAGAGGGATGTGGACAACATGGAGAGGGTCCAGAGGAGGGCCACCCGCATGATCCGGGGACAACAGGGCAGACCCTACAGTGAGAGACTGCGGGACCTGAACCTATTCAGCCTCCACAAGAGAAGGCTGAGGGGGGACCTGGTGACCGTCTATAAACTCACTAGGGGGGACCAGAAGGGTTTGGGGGAGACGCTGTTTCCCCTAGCGCCCGCTGGCATAACAAGGAGTAATGGGCACAAGTTGATGGAGAGGAGGTATAGATTGGACATCCGCAAAAACTACTTCACAGTTAGGGCGGCTAGGAGCTGGAACCAACTTCCAAGGGAAGTGGTGCTGGCCCCTACCCTGGGGGTCTTTAAGAAGAGACTGGATGCCTACCTGGCTGGACTCATTTGAGTCCCGTTTTTGTTTTGGGGTTTTTGTGTTCTCCCGCCCTGGCGGGGGGTCGGGCTAGAAGATCTGCTAGGTCCCTTCCGACCCTAGATCTATGAAACTATGAAACTATGACTCAAATTATTGGCAATGCAATTAAGGACTATAACAGCAGAAATGAAGCAACAAGTTTTGCTTTCTAGGACAACTCATCGTGGAACCGACAAGAGGAGAAGCAATTCTAGACCTCGTTCCAAGTAACACATGGGACCTGATTCAAGAGGTATCTGCTGGTGAGCCACTCTGTAATAGCAACCCTAACAATCACATTCAATGTTTAATTAAGAGGGGGGAAGCCTGAGAAGTCTACCACATTAATACACAACTTTAGGAAGGGATATTACACAAAAATGAGGAAGTTGGTTAGAAAAAGGTGAAAGGAGCAGTCAAAAAATGTAAAGA
>NW_017728996.1:5791165-5795322 GCF_001723915.1 Gavialis gangeticus | reverse complement strand
TGAGGAAGTTGGTTAGAAAAAGGTGAAAGGAGCAGTCAAAAAATGTAAAAAGCCTGAAGGCAGCTTAGAAGCTATTTAAAAATACCATATTAGAGACTCAGAAAAAGTATATACCACAAATCAAAAAGGGTACTGAGCAGTCCAATAAAACTGCTTCATGGTGCAATGGGAGCATTAAGGCAGCCATTAAAAAAAAACCCAGGATCTTTCTAAAAATGGAAGGCATGCCCAAATGAGGAAAACTGGAAAGCTGACAAACTCTGGCAGGTCAAGTGTAAAAGTGAAATAAGGAAGGCCAAAAAGGAATTTGAGGAGCAACTAGCAAAAGATGCTGAAGTCAATAATAATTGTTTTTAAAATACATCAGAAGCTGGAAGCCAGCTAAAGAATCAGTAAGACCATTAGATGACTCAGGTGTAAAAGGTGCATGCATTCAAGGATAAACATGCCACAGCAGAGCAGCTAAACAAATTCTTTGCATTGGTGTTTACTGCAGAAGAACTGAGGAATTTCTCATGCCAGATCAATTCTTAATAGTAGATGGGTCTGAAGACTTGGACCACATTGGAGTAACAACAGAGGAATTTTTGGAACAAATCAATAAACTGAATACTCATTAGGCACCAGGACTGGATGGCATTCACTCCAGAGTTGACAGAACTCAAAGGTGAAACTGCAGAATTGCTGGCAATAATAATCTGTACCCTATCATTACAAACAGCCTCTGTGCCAGAGGACTGACAGGTTGCCAGCATAACACGCATCTTCAAAATGGGATCCAGAAGCAATCCTGAGAACTACAGAGCGCTGAGTCTCACTTCCATCTCTAATAAGTTGCTAGAAACTATCATAAAGAATAAAACCAGCAGTTACATGGACAAATATGATCTGTTGAAGAAGAGTCAACATCATTTTTGTAAAGGGAAATCCTGCCTCCCCAAGCTCCTGAAGTTCTTTGAGGGTGTCAACAAGCAGGTGGACAAGGGAGAACCTGCTGACATATCTGAACTTTCAAAAAGTAGCCAACAAGGTTCCTCACCAAAGGCTTTAAAAAAAAAATTGCCACAGGAGGAAAGGTGCTTTTGTGCACTGACAGCTGGTTAAGAGAGAGGAAGCAAAGGGTAGAGCTTAGATAAATGGTCATTTTGCAGGATGGAAGGAGATTTAAAAAAAAAGATCCTGCAGGGATCTGTGCTGGGCTCTATTTTGTTCAAAATTTTTATCAATAAGCTGGAAATGGGGGTGCACAGTGAAGTCTCCAAGTCTGCAGATGCTACCAAATTATTACCGGTTGTCAAGTCCTAAGGTGATGGAGAGGAGCTGCAGAAAGAACTCATCAAGCTAAATAAGTAGGCAAAAAACTGGCAGATGAAATTTAGTGTCAACAAGTGCAAGATAACTCACCTGGGGAAAAATAACCTCAACTATACATACACAATGCTAGGCTCTGAACCAGCTGATATGACTCAGGAAAGAGACCTTGGAATCACTGTACATAAAAAAGCCACTAAGATACTGGGCATCATTAAGAAAGGGACTGAAAACAAAACAGAGAACACCATGGTGCCATTATACAAATCCATGGCATGCCCACATTTTGAATACTGTGTGGAGTTCTGGTCCCCACATCTCGAAAAGGATATAGTAGAATTAGAAAAGGTAAAGAGAAGGGCAATCAAAATGTTCAGGGGCCTGGAGCAGCTATTATATCAAAAAAGACTTAGAAAGGCCAGGGTTTTTCAGTTTGGAAGAGAGATGGCTAAGGTGGGATATGATAGAGGTCTAACAAAATCATAAAAGGTGTGGACCAAACAAACTGAATTCCAGATCCCCAGGAAAGGAAAGGAAAGGAGGAGAGAAGCAGAATAAGGACCCTGGACTTCAGAAAAGCAGACTTTGACTCACTCAGGGTGCTGATGGGCAAGATCTCCTGGGAGGCCAGTCTGAGGGGGAAAGGAGTCCAGGTCAGCTGGTTGTATTTTAAAGAAATTTTACTGAGGGCACAGGAATGAACTCTCTCACTGTGCAGGAAGACTAGCAAGTATGGCAGCAGACCAGCTTGGTATAGCAGAGAACTCTTCAGTGACCTAAACACAAAAAGGAAGTTTATAAGAAGTGGAAACTTGGACAAACGACTAGGGAGCAACTTAAGAGTATTGCTCAGGCAGGCAAGGATGAAATCAGGAAGGCCAAAGCACAACTGGAGTTGCAGCTAACAAGGGATGTGAAGGGGAACAAGAAGGGTTTCTGCAAGTATGTTAGCAACAAGAGGAAGATCAGGGAAAGTGTGGGTCCCTTACTGAAAGGGGGAGGCAATCTACTCGATGCAGAAAAGGCTGAAGTACTCGATGCCTTTTTCACCTCAAGTCTTTGCAGGCAAGGACAGCTCCCAGACTACTGCACTGGGCAGCACAGTTTGGGGAGGAGGTGAGCAGCCCTCAGTGGTGAAAGAACAGGTTAGGACCTACTCAGAAAAGCTGGATGTGTACAAGTCAATGGGGCCAGATGGGATGCACCCGAGGGTGCTGAAGGAGTTAACTTATGTGATCGCAAGCCACTGACCATGACCTTTGAAAACTCATGGCAATTGTGGGAGGTCCTGGATGATTGGAAAAGGGCAAAAATAGTGCCCATCTTTAAGAAAGGGAAGGAGGAAGGATCCAGGGAACTACAGACCAGTCAGCCTCACCTCAGTCCCTGGAAAGATCATGGAGAAGGCCCCAAGGAATCCATTTCTAAGCACTTGGAGGATCAGGTGATTAGGAAGAGTCATCATGGATTCACCAAGCACTCAAAGGGTAGTAAGGGCTGGATCATCAGGCTCAAGGTGTAGTAATCAATGGCTCAATGTCTAGTTGGCAGCCGTTATCAAGTGGAGTGCCCCAGGGGTTGGTCCTGGAGCCAGTTTTGTTCAATATTTTCATCAACAATCTAGAAGATGGGATGGAGTGCATCCTCAGTAAGTTTACAGATGGCATCAAGCTGGTGGGAGTAGCAGATACACTGGAGGGTAGGGCTAGGATTCAAAGAGGCCTAGACAAATTGGAGGACTGGACCAAAAGAAATCTCATGAGGTTCAGTAAGGATAAATGCAAAGTCCTGCATTTAGGATGGAACAAATCCCATGCACTAGTACAGGCGAGGGACCAACTGGCTGCAGAAAAGGACCTGGGGATTACAGTGGACAATAAGAGCCAACAGTATGCAGAGACAGCTAATGGCATACTGGGTTGCATTAGTAGGAGCATTGCCAGCAGATTGAAGGAAATGCATTTGGCACTAGTGAAGCCACATCTGGAGTCCTGTGTCCAGTTTTGGGCCCACCACTACAAAAAGGATGTGGACAAATTGGAGAGTCCAGCAGAGGACAATGAAAATGGTTAGGGGGCTAAGAGACAGGACTTCTGAGAAGAGGCTGAGGAAACTGGGCTTATCTAGTCTTCACAAGAGAAGAGTAAGAGGGGATTTAATAGCAGCCTTCAATTATGTGAAGGTAGGTTCCAAAGAAGATGGAGCTAGACTGTTCTCAGTGGTGACAGATGACAGAACAAGAAGCAATCGTCTCAAGTTGCAGCAAAGGAAGTTGAAGTTAGATATTAGAAAAAATTCTAGGTGGGTAGTAAAGCACTGGAACAGGCTACCTAGAGAAGCTGTGGAATCTTCATCCTTGGAGGATTAAGACATGGCTAGACAGCCTTGGCTGGAATGATCTAGTTGGGGATATGTAACAAGCGGGGTACCTGGGGGCCGGTCTAATCGTTGGCCCACCCACTTGTCTAGGGCTAGCCACCTGCCTGCCTGTCCTGCCATGCCTTGGATGAAACAATTGGAAGTTGTTAACCAGGCAGAAGGCTGCCTATTTAATTGCCCTAATGCCAAGGGCCTATACACAGCTCCAAACCACCCCTTATACCATGTCCCATGCCTCACAGCTGGCATCCATATCACTTCAGTGCCCCACACTGGGATCCACACTCCCATGCCCTCACACTGGGGCTCGTAACCCCTGTGCCCTCACACTGGGATTCATAATCCCACACCAAATCCCATGCCCCATCCTACATGCCCCCACACTGGGGCTTTCTATCCCAAACTCATCATTCAATCCCATGCCCACACTGGGGCTTTCTATCCCATGCCCCTTCCCCCCCCCCCCC
>NW_017728996.1:5767004-5790905 GCF_001723915.1 Gavialis gangeticus | reverse complement strand
CATCATCTCACATGCTCCCACACTGGGGCTTCTCAATCCCAAACTCATCCCACCTTCATTTGAGCCTGCGATGGGGTCCAAGTCCACTGTGGACTTGGACCCCATCACAGGCCCCCTTCTTCAGCCTGGACCTCACCTAAGACCTCACTTCAGGCACCTGGGCCCTGTGCTTTTACTTCAGGGTGTGCTTCCCTAGCCTTTCCCCCAACTCAGGGTTACCCACAAGACAGCAGGGGTTGAGGCTTTCTAGCACCCCATACTCACCCTCAATTGGGGAGGCACAAGTGTGGCATTTCCTAAGGACTGCCCAACCACACCATCCAACCCCAGCAGGATGTAGTTTTAGGTTGTGCTCTAGGACCAGGAGCCTCTACCATCCCCATAGCTCCTGCCATGTACCTCCAAGATGTTATGCGAGAAGCAGCTCTAGCCAGGTGATGTTCTCCCCTAGGCTGTTTGCAGCAAACTGCTGGCTCCACTGCTCAGGGCCCATTCTTATTATTCACAGCTGGGCCCTGTTCCCAATCAGGCAGTCTCCTGCTGGTCATATGCCTGAGTGGGAGTGCAGCCACCTGCAGGCTGCTCTGCTGCTTGCCCACACCCCTTTAGTGACAGACACAAGCTGTGTCTTGTCACAGGATGGTCCTGCTTTGAGCAGGGGATTGAACTAGATGTGACCTCCTGACGTCCCTGCCAACCCTAACGTTCCATGATTCTATGAACAATTGAACAGAGAACTATTGTTCTCCAGGTCCCAGAATCCTAGAACGAGGGGGTATCTGCTGAAGGTGACAGGTTTAAAACTAACACAATAAAGTATCTTTTTTACACAACACGTAGTCAACTTCTACCTCCTTCCATGACCCTGAATTCTAGAGGCAGACAGCAGACCCAGGTTCAAAAACCAACTGGATAAATTCATGGACGATAGATCTACTAATAGCTATTGAATGGAATGACTGGAGATGTGTCCTCTGGCATCTCTAACCCAATAAGTGGTGGGTGCCAAGAAGGTTACTGAATAGCGATATATCATTCTAGAGCTATCTGGTTCAGTGCTCTCCCTGGATAGCAAAATAAAATAAAAAACAACCTGACTTCACCTTAGTATGGAGCAAAAGAAGGAACAGAATATTTCATAACAACAAACAAGACTGCTTCCACGACTGACATTTACAAAGCTAACCTTATCTGAGCACTGATGTACAACGTGCTATGGTCTTCAATCTACAGAACATTAGGGTACTTGGTTGATAATACATATGCATGATGAGGAACGCCACTGAGCACTGCAAAATTACTTTCATGCATAAAACTACACATGAGCCTAAATGTTACAGGCTCAGGAGCTAAGTCTTCTTTGTGGCTTTGATCTGAGGCCAGAATTTCGGTCGTAAATAGTCCAGGCTATTACATAGCTCATCCCATCCCATCCTCATCTCCTGGAGACTTGCACACAAGTAAAATGCCACTTTTTGCTTGAAATCACAGTATTGTACTATAGTTCTGAAATATCAACTATTAGTACAGCAGCTCTATTGACTTTGCTTAGAACATTTTCCAGTTGCTCAGATGCACATCACTGTCAGCAGGGGCCACAAACAGTGAGCTTGCTAGCAAGCCCTGGCTTTTATTTAAACTATTTAGAATCTCTGGCCAAAAAAAAACAGTGGGGGGGGGGCAGGGGGATAGGAAAAATACTTAACCTTGTTGCAACTCTAGCAATTTGGTTTACTTTGAAAGACAAAGAGTGAAAACACTGAGAGCAGGATGTTGGTTAAATAGGTGCCACTTGTATTAGCCTCAGATGTGAGGGAGCTGGCATGCCATTCAATACAAAGTGATTAATGATTGCTTGCAATCAGCCCTGAAAATGAATTGGCATTGAGTGACATAATGATTCTATGACATCATAAAGCCTCCCAGCTGATGCTTGTTTTTGGACACGTTTCTCCCCAGGCTACCATTTTTGGCAGTCTGAGTGTGTTCATAAAAAATGCTGGGTTTTATGATGTTAATGAATAAAGAAATTCTCATATCAGAGAGGCGTTTATTCCTCATACCCAAATTTCTATTTTCCTGTGCGCTCTTTTTCCCTTCCATCACCAGATATCCAATGCTTAGGCAAATTTACTCACACCGGAATTTGGGAGGAAGAGTCATGTCTTTAGATTTCATAGACGTTAGGGCTGGAAGGGACCTTGAAGATCAAGTCCAGCCCCCTGCCCCAGGGGCAGGAAGTCAGCTGGGGTCAAAGGATCCCAGCAAGGTAAGTGTCCATACATTTCTTGAATGGAGTTCAGAGTAGGTGCCTGCACTACTTCTGGAGGAAATCTATTCCAGGTCTTGGGGGCTTGGACACTAAAGAAGTTTTTCCTTATGTCCAGCCTAAAACAGTTTTGGAGGAGTTTATGACAGTTGGTCCTTGTTTTTCCTTGGGGTGCTCTGGTGAACAGATGTTCTCCCAGATCCTGATGTACACCCCTCATAAGCAGCCACCAGGTCCCCCCTGAGCCTGTGCTTTTCCAGGCTGAAGAGTCCCATGGCTCTCAGCCTCTCTTCATAAGGCCTATTCTCTTGCCCTCAGATCATGCGCATGGGTCTCCTCAAGGTTCTTTCAAGCTTTTCCACATCCTTTTTGAATTGTGGAGCCTAGAATTGGATGCAGTACTCCAGCTGTGGCCTCACCAAGGCAGGAGGATGACATCCTGGGATTTACCTGGAAGCATCTATGGATGCAAGCCAGAGTATTGTTTGCTTTACCTGCTGCGACATTGCATTGGTGGCTCATGTTCATCTTGTGGTCAATCATGACCCCCAAGTCTCAATGAGCTGTGGTGCTGGCAAGCATAGCACTGCCGAGCCTATAAGCGTGCTGCAGGTCCCCCCGCCCCCACTGAGATGGAGTACCTTACATTTATCAATATTGAACATCATCAGGTTTGTATCCACCCACTTACTAAGTTTATCCAAGTCAGTCTGGATCACTAGCCTGTCCTCAGGTGTGGACGCTATGCCCCAAAGTTTACTGTCATTGGTGAACTTAGCCAGTGCTCTTCTGATACCAACGTCCACATCATTGATAAAGATGTTAAAAAGAACCAGTCCAAGGACAGAGCCTTGGGGGACGCCACTGGTCACGGAGTGCCAAGATGATTCACTACCATCGACCACTACTCTCTGGGTCCGACCTCAGACCCAATTACCCAGCCACTGGACTGTAGTGAAGCCAAGGCCACAGTTGGCCAATTTTTCCCGTCAGGAGGTCATGGAACACCAAATCAAAAGCTTTCTTAAAGTCCAGACATATGATGTCAATCTCTTCTCCCTTGTCCAGGTGATAGGTCACCTGGTCATAGGAGGAGATGAGATTGGTCAGGCAATACCTACCCATGACAAACCCATGCTGGCTATCCCTCAGGACGTTGCCCTCAGCCAGCTTATCCAGAAGGATCTCCTTGATAATTTTCTCCAGAGTCTTGCTGGGGATTGAGGTCAAGCTGATTGGCCTGTAATTCCTGGGATCTACTTTCCGCCCTTTCTTGAAGATGGGTACCACATTGGCCTTCTTCCAGTCTTCAGGTACTTCACCCGTGTGCCAGGTAATTCACTTGAGTGCCACCATGATCTTAGGAAAAGACCATGGACTTGAATCATCCTAACACAAGGGTTCTCAATCCCTGGGCTGCAGCAGGTCGACTGCTGGACCAGAAGTGGCTGCAGAGTGGCAAACCACAGCCCCCCAGACCTGGGCAGAGAGGCTGCAGTTCCTTCTGCAGGGCCCACGGCAGTGCAGGGTTTGGCCCACCCCGCCCGCCCAGGGGCTGGGAGTATCCTTACCTGTCTTCCGGCCAGAAATTCTGGCCACAGTCAGCTGTGACTGCTGGGCCGTGGTTTGCTGGTCTGCAGCATAAAAACTTTGGGAACCCCTGTTCTAATGGACTAAGGAGACTCAAACACAAATAGGGAAGAAAAAAGAGCCCCTTTTCTATTCTGAAAAATGGTGCATTTCCTGCAGATATGGAAAGCGATCTAATTCTATTTCCCTAGGCTACCAGAGAACCACATGTATGCAATTGAACCATCATTTTTTGCACTCATACCCTATCCAAGTTGACAATGCTTAATAACTAGGCCCTAAAGCCCTTTTCTGTGTACCAGGTGGCATGTTTGTACCTTCCAAAATGAACACCACCAATGCACACGGTACAATTTACTAGTTGAGTTAAAATCTGGAGCATCAGGTCCCACAAATAGCAGCAGATAGGTAAGAATTTTAGCTCTGTAAAACTCTCCTTGATGTTTCCATCTCAAAGGAAATGAAAATGTTCCAGGCTACAAATATGTGTGTAATTCTCTAAAGGTAAAAAGAGAGACATGACAAAGAATGGGTTGTATTTGAAAGCTTGTTTGTATTTGAAAGCTCAGTTACTTAGTGGTCCACTAAAAGAGATCACCATAAGAAACCCTTGCCTCTCATCATTTCTGTACCATCACAGCTCCAACATCACTCTTGCACTACCATAAAACTTCAAAAGTAGCCCTGAAAGTAGCCCTTCACCTCAAACTAAGGCAAGCTATAACTAAAAGGCAGGTTCTGAACTGGAAGTTCTGAGCTACCAAAATGTTCTATTTTAATTTCCTTCATCACCAAATCCAGAAAATGAAGACAGAAGCCACGAGGTTTTCAGCCTATCCTTTCATTTTTCTATCTGATAGCAAGTGTATGAGCAAAAATATAGGCATACAACTGAAAGGAAGGTCTTCAAAATTCATCGTTATCTACTATGGCAAATATAAGGGATTGAAATATAGACAGAGAACAACTCCTGTACTGAGAAGCAATTAGTGTGAACAAAGCTCTCCAGGTAGTTTGCATAATTCGTTGTTTTACAGCACACGTATTGAGCAATGTAAGTGATTACAACATAGGTTATCATGTGCCAGGAAGCAAGTTATCAGCTGATGTATTTGAAGTAAATGATAGTTTAAGTCCTACTAAAAGATAGATCAACAACATAACTGTCACAGCAATTTTCCACCTCAGTAGTTTAACACCTGAACTATTGCTTATTTTTGCAACTGAACTATTCCCAATTTCTGAGGGTTCTACGCTGAACGATCAGTTCTGAGACATGGTCTAGAGAACACTCACCGAGAAAGACCCAACCATTCCACCAAGGCAGAGACTTCATCAGGGAAAAGACTGGCTGGCTCACATTGCTGTTGCATTTCCTGTAAACATCTGGGTTGTAAGTAATCCTCAGATTCACAGGCACTATATTAGGTTGCCTCTGATTCATCATCATAAAGATGGTGTGTGCTATTAACTTTAATTTAGTGCTGCCATAATTCCCATTTTTGCATATGAGGATCATCCATAAAGTCCATCCCAGCTAGTTCAAGAGTACCCAAGTAGGAGAGCAGAGATGATGACAGGCTTACGGTGTGTGCTTCAAACATGAACAACAGGCTACATAGCTCCACTTGTCACTCCATGCTATGCTGCTGCTCTGTATGGCCACCACTCCTTCAGGGGCCTCTTGTATGTATAAAGAAACACTTGCGTAAGCAAGATTCAAAATAAAAGACATTGCTGGTGAGTCCTGCACCTTAAAAAGGAGCTGGAGGATGAGGAGTACCTACCTAACTTCTGCTTTTAGTCCCAGCAAGTCTTGGGCAGGTTCCAAGCCAGAGGAGCAGGCAGGAGGCAGCCTTAATGAGAGCAGGATCCAGCACTGACCACAACTCTCTGCTCCCGCGGGGCTAGAGAAGAGAGGCAGGGACTTGCGTCTTGGCACTTCTGCATACACACAAGCCCTAGCAAAGGCACTGGTAGCAGCACAGGCTATTAGAAAGGTGGACAAAGTGTTGTTTGCCCAGTTATTCATCTCAAAGCTTAAGGCTTACTCACAGTGAGGCATACAAGCTTCCACCATAGGACTAGGTGCTTGGTCCAACACAGCATCTACCTAGAGTGAAACCCTGTCTAAGCAGCAAACTAAATATGCCTGCAAGGAGCTATGCTCCCAGGTAAGTCTCAGTGCCAGCAGTGCCAGTGTGTTACGTTGCTGAAGACATAATGGTAATTCTGGGGAGTGTGACTCGGGGTTAACTCTCCCTCTAACCAAAGCCCCGCACTGAACTGAAGGTACCAAATCCACACACGTGAGCTACTTTGGCTTAATGCAGGCATTACACAGCAAAATCATCAGGCATAATGCCAGAGAGACAAAATAGGGACAAATAAATGAACGGCAGTTGAGGTAATTGAAGCACTAGCTTGGATTAGACGCAGATCACCGATGAACTGCTTTCCCCACTTGTTTTTTTCCTAAGGGAAATTTGACTTTCCCAGCTTATTTTTTCCCCATGATTAAACTAATGTCAAATATTGATTATAACTGGAAATGAAAGTCTTCCACAAATATGCAGGCATCTGTACCATCATTCAGACATGACCTGGAAGAAATCCTCTGTTTGCCGTCCTCTCCCCCAATTCCCTCTTCTTTCAACAGATTGTCTTTATACTGAACAGCATGTTCAAACTTGTAAACATCAGTTTTGCTGATGAAAATGTCCACAAGGGAATTTGTTAAAACCATTAAATTTACGTTGCTTGTGAGGCTAAGCATAACTAAAAGCCATGTCTTCAAACTATGAAAGCAAAATACAATACAGGCTCTGTGGAAGTACTGTATATCAACACTGGTTTCAATTTATTGCACATTACAAAAAAAATTCCCAGTCAAGTCTAAAAGTAGGAGAGTTTGGCAGGAAACCCAAAGAAAATCCTAAAATAGTCCTGTCTGTCTAGTGCCTGTGAGAAATAAAAGGAAAGGAGCCAGTGACAAATGTCCACAGACTATTATTCTGCAGTGGAGGAATTAAATTGTAGGATAAAACTCCCTGTAGTAGGACATCTGCTATTTTGTCGTTACCTACTCACCAGAGTCCCTGTTCCTTTTACTGCATCCTTTATGTCCTATTCCTTCATGGATCATGAAAAGGCAAATTTTTCTAGTGAAAGATTTCAAGATTTTCAAAACTTTTCCAATTCCATATGGGAAGGTAGCCAACAGCTTGCAAAGGGGAGGGAGGAGGGGGAGACCTCCCCACTCATCCCTGCCAACTGCCTGGCAGCTGAGACCGTCTTCTGGGGGATCCAGGTCCAAGACCCTGACCTGAATCAAGCAGAGTAGTAATGTGGATGCCAATGCTTCATCTTCACACCTGCCAATGCTTCACCTTCTCAGGGTGCCTGTCCATTTAGAGACTTCTGCATTTTCCAGTGTCTGTACACACACACAAACTCCCCACACGTGCATGTAAACACGTATATTGGGAGCAAACAGAAGTAAAGTTTGACTCAAAGAAAGCGACTTCAGAAATGACTCTTGAAGTTTCGAGTCCAACAATTGCCCTCATCTTAACAATGGGCCTCTCTGAAGGGTTCTCTTTTGGGAGTCCATCAGGCGCTAATTGTTCATTGTTGCTTTGACAGCAAGGTGCATGCCAACTTATTTGGTACATTTTTCAAAAGGTGTTTGGGGTGGTTGGCAAGTACATGCACAATTGGTTTTCTGAAGGGGCTACAGTATTTTCAGAATATGTGAACACTGTGGCTTGAAGCCTAGAAAATGTTCCTTTAGAAGAAGTGGCACGCTGCTGTCTCCATAGCTTTAACCACAAAATATCTGGCACTGGCTGGAAGTAAATGGATGCTATTTATACATACAATATTAATGTTTAGGGACTGCTCTGCCTATTGCCAACTTCACTGAAATCAAGATAGGGCCCTTACGGATTTTTGATTGCCTCTGAATTAAAGTTAATGATCAACTCTCCTACCGGCCTTACTTGAAGGACCACAATGACTCAGCAGGGTTTAAACTCCCCAAGCTACTACTAAAAACCAATCAGGTCCTGCCTTCAGAGGATACCCGAAAGCTGCACACATTTTCCATCGCTGTGATGACAGAGTCTTGGAAAGGTCTGCTACATTCAAGTCTCACCTCCATGTGATCACGAGAAGAGCCTCTGAGTTACTCAACTGGGTCTGACTAAGAGGCTAGGGCTCTTCTAGGTACAGTTACCCACATCTTCCTTTCCCAGCCAAACAAAGCAATGGTTATCGGCATTAACAGAATACAAAGTGTCAGCCCACAACGTGCAACTGATTAATCTCCAAGGTACCTTATGAACTTGTGGATCCCCACACTGCTATGCTGATGGTGGTGCCATGTTCTCACCCATCTCAGCCTGCTCTGGCTGTTACCACTCTGGTCCCTTTTTGGTAAATTAGTTACACAGCACTGTTCCTCTTTTCTAGGATATGGAAGTCTTCCATACCTAAGAAAAGGCCTTCCTCCTTTCCCAAATCCTTCACTATATGCCTCTATCTGAAGTGACAACCTCAAGTCACCATTTGTGAGCCCACTGTAGCTATAAACTGCATCACTTTCATTAAGTTATCGCAGCTTCCAGGACTCCAAGCACACTGAGGTTTGCTTTGCTGGTTTTGTTTTCTTGCCTTCTCTCTCCCTCTACATTTCTGCAAGTCTCAGTTACTCTGACACTGCCAGCATTCTTGTCTTGGTTTTCTGTTGAATGCAGTGCCAGCAGGTGAAAGCCCATGCTTCATGGGCAACGTTCTGTAATTTAAGTTATACAACATATGCAAAAAAAATATAATATACATGGATTGCCTGTTTTCCTGGAATATCTTCTACACCAGGAGTGGACAAAATACAGCCCATAGGCCACGTCTGCCCCACTAAGGGATTTTATCGAGTCCACAGCATGTCCCTCAGCCCCTGCCCAGGCACAGGGGGGCAGCTCAGTTTGCGACGTGCGGCCAGTACTGCTGCCCCTGGGCACATGGTGGGGCTGGGGCAGCATAGCGACTGGACTCCACTTCCCACAGCCCCAGCAGCAACTCCTTCCAACTGCTGATGCCAGGTCACTGCCACTGCCAGTCCCAGCCCTGGCCCTGCTGCCCAGTAACCCTGGCCTGTCCACCCTGCACCCACTGCCAGAGGTGCTGGATGGAGCAGGCAGGCAGGGTCTCCATGGAAACCAGTCCAGGACCCCCACGGCCAGGGTGTACTCAGCTGGGTGGGATGGGATGGCGCCCATCAGTGCATGGGGAGCAGTGTCCGGGAACAGGACAGGTGGGCAAGGGTGGGGTCAGGGCCAGGATTGCAGGGCACGTGACAGTGCAGGGCTGCACTGGGAGCAGATCATAGCTCTGCCCCAGTCCCGCACTGTCACCACCCCACAATCCCAGCCCCAGCCCCACCTGCCCATCCTGCTCCCAGACACCACTTCCTCACCTGCCTGCAGCCCCATCCCATCAGACTGGCTCAACACGCCCTACCTGCGAGGGTCCCAGGCTAGTCCCCATAGAGACTTTGCCTACCTGCTCCACCCGGCACCCCCAGACCAGTCTAGTAACCTAACATTTTTAGGGGGTGCCTATACACGAGCACAGAGGCTGCTCAGATGCACTGGAATTCCAGTGCATGTGTAAAAGTGCCCGGAGGGTTTTGGGGAGCTATTGCAGGCTGGGGAGAGGTGACAACCTGGCCTGCAACACCTCAACAAAACTCCTTAAGTGGCCCTCCAGCCCAAATAACTGCCCACCCCTGTTCTATACAGATACTCAGAGAAACAAGATTAATAGTCTCTAGGACAAATACATAATGGTCTTTTTTTTCCCACCTAATAGAGGCAAATTTATGCCCCCTAGCTCCAGGGAGCCAATTTTTTCTTGGTTACCTACACAAGCTCCTCCGCTTGATGTGGCCTGTGTTTTTGGCATATGCAACAAGCCTTAACAGCTTTGTCAATGTCACCGTTCATTTAAGGCCAATATAAAACACCTTCAGGCCTTCTCGTACATCTTTCCATTCCCAAATTACCTGCATGTATTCTTTTTAGCAATGTTTATTTAACCCTTAAGGATTGCTAGCCTGGTACTTTTTAAACAAAATCCCACCTAGCATTCAGGGCTCTGCCTTAAACTAATAACCTTTCTTTTTTCATGTCCTTGTGTATTTAGCAGAATTCACAGATTTGTTGGCATCTGACAGGCCTGGCCATGAGCGCTTCTGCTATGGCCTTGAACGTGCAGCCTCTGGGCTGTCAACCATGTGCCTTAGCGCCCACACCACCCCAGCCCCCTAAACTGCTAACAAGGTCTGGAAAGTGAATCAGGGAGCCAGGGGCTCCTGTTACTTGAAGACAGAAGCCAGAGCAGGAACATCCCCAGATGAAATTAAGACAGCAGGGTCTGGGCTAGCTGCCAGGGAGTAGGCAGCCAGGGACCCATAAGCTGCAAGCGCCTGTTGTGGGGATAGCTGCCTATCTAGGACAACAGGGCAGAACTCTGGTTAGGCAGCAAGGGCCCTGCTACAGTTTAGCCAGAGGAATAACAGTAAGCTGCCCTGGAGGCTGAGGGGGCACACCTGTGGTCGGTCAGGAGAGCACCTGATCAGCAGGGGAGGAGCCTAGGGGATATAGGACTGGGCCCCTGAGGCATAGCAGGCAGTACATCCTTGAACTCTGCAGGGAGAAGAACTCCTGCCAGCTCAAGCTGGTGGGAAGTGGGAGCTGCAGGTTATGGCACAGACTCCCAGGGCTGAGAGAGCCAGAGAGCAGGGAGGTTGCTTGGCAGTGGCCTGATGATCCAGAGGGGAGGACTTTGGGAGTTTGAGTTTAAAGTGGCTGCTTGCATTTTTATTCTACTTTATACCAGAGGTCTGGATGTGGCTGTAAGGGTGGCAAGGACAGCACAGGGGTCCCTGGGGGCATACCAGGTTTTGAGCCCTGCTAGGGGCAGGAAGCACAAGGTAGAAGCAGGCTGAGGCTGAGAGCCAGAGCCCGAGCCTAGAGAGGGCAACAGGGACAGCCAGGGGCCAACAAAAAGTTGAGACTGAAGTGGCCAAGCTAGATCCAATAAGCCTAGGCTACCAGTTGATAGGCAGAGTAGGCCAAGGCTAAGGCACCCAAAATCCATACAGAAAGGCAAGTGGTGACCAAGTGATGCATGTGAGGCCTGGGTGTGGCTGGGGGGGCAGCAGGAGGGCATGATTAAGAGCCCTAACACTTAAATTAGAGCCATTTGGCCCATAGGTGTTGCCTACTGGCTCAGTGTCAGCCAGGTACCAGTAGGTCCACCAGGGCAGAGAGAGGCACCCATAGAGAACTACGTAGTTTTGGCCAGAGGACCTAACAACCACGGGGTCCAGTCAGGTCAGGCAAAATAAGGGCACCCTGGGATTTGGGGGCAGCCTTCTAATTAACATCAAAGGAACATCAAGGCATGGCTGGTAGGTAACAGGGGAGGTTACATAGATGACCAGGAGTGTAGGCAGGATTCGGGTGGCCCTAAGGGGTGCCACAGCTGCCCCAGGGCCCATCCTGCCAAAGAGGATGCTGTCCCCGCCACCCTGTGCCAACAGCTTTAATTACTTTTATACATTTTTCTGCACATTGATAAAGGAGAATGCCTTGTTCTCTAATTGAGTAAAATGGCTGAGATTTTGGTTAGTGCCCATCATGTGTAAGCTACTGGCCTCCAGTTTTGACTCTTCTATCATGAGACGATGCATTTTTTTGCTCTTAATTTTCATAGGTTTTCTTTTAATTTCTTACTGTCATAGGTTCTCAAAATCAGGGCCTCTTTAATTAACCTTTGCTGCTTCTCATATTATTTATTAATATTTCCATCCTACTTCTACTGGACATCTTTGCAACACATCTTGACATGAACGCAACACAAAGGGGACTCCAAGGGAAGGATCTCCCAAAGAGTATCCTGAATGTCCACAGAAGTGCTCTGTGTCTTTCTAAGAAAAATGGAACACTATTGACTTATCAAGCAGATAGATATACTAATTTGGCATCTGTCATCTCTTGGAAACAAAAAGGCTTCCTTTGTCTACAAAGAAAAATATTCTCTTTTGATATATTTATTTAATGGCAGGGATCTGCCTCTTTTCCCTAAAATGACCAGTAAACATGCAAGTTTAATGGTTCTTCTACTTGCTCCATCATTCTTAGAGCAATGAGCTGATGCATCTCCATCATAGACTCTTCCTTACAGTAAAAGAGCTTCAGGAACATGAATCCTGAAATACTTGCGCTTTTTTTTAGGTCTGAGAGAGGCCCTATCCCCTGGACAACATCCACAAGCTCTTCTCCAATTATTTTAGTTCCTTATCCTTCAAACAAAAACATCCTCTGAATGAGTCCATGGTCTTGACATGTGTTTAACCCCCAGATGTAAACTGTATCTTTTCCAATCTCTTCTTTATTCATACATTTATGACACAGACACATGGCAGTGTTACTCCAGAGTAAACTGACTCTATTCCATTGTAAAAGTAGACAAAGCAAAGTACACTGCCTTAGAACAGCGTAAGCCAGTGGACTTTAGGGTAACATTGGCCCTTGGAAAGTGACAAGTAACTATACGCTGGTGTAAGTACCATACCAGCTATACATCAGCTCCACTACTCAAATTCATCTATTTCCTAGTCAATTTAATCAGATTTACCATTTGTTCAAGGCACATTCTGCTCCCCAGCAGCTACAGGCCAGACATCATAATGGCACCTACCCTGGGCAGCTGGCTTAAGAAAGCTGATCATGTGTCCATCCTTATTCCAGAGTAAGTTTACTAAAGTAAAATCCAGCACTTCTTTAAAAAGTTGTCTTTTTGTCTCTTAGCAGGGACAAGCTGACCATGGTAAGCCCTGAATTTTACTTGTTTACCTTCTACATCTTGAGGTTTTACTTTCCAAACTAATCTCTCTGTCCCTGGCACCATACAGCTCGTGCACCTGTGTCTAACTTAAAGTCACTAAATGTGCCATTTGCTTTTAGATTAATAGACCATTCACCTTCTGCTGCACGAATGTCCACTGAGTGGAGTTAACTACCAAAAACAAGTGCTTCAAAACCCACTAGTCAGAAATAATGTTACCCTCCAACCATCTTCCATCAGCCTGCCACCCTTTGTTTGCTGAGACTGAGCAAGTCACTGCTTACACCTTCGCTATACTTCCTCCCAAATTGTACTAGGGCCTCTTACTGCTTTTTTCTTGTACTCAGGTGAGTTTTTTAGTTCATTTTACACCAGGTGCTAGGCACTGTTCAGAAATCACTTGGTGCTTAGGTGTCTGACAGAGCATCCTTACAACACAAGCTTCTGCACAACACAACAACCACTTCCAACTGGCTTTTGCAAGATCCATTTAAAAGGCCCCCACATGAACCACAGAGCAACGGCATTTCTTTAGCTGAACCCTGCTTACCTTAGAGGGGCACAATTCCCTTCAACTGGAGAAGGGGAGTATATCCCCAAGTACACCTGGGCTACACTTTCCAAGAGCTCTGTTCTGTTGTGCACAAGAACCTCAAAAGATAAACTTAATTCCAAGGGGAAACCCCAATGTCCTTGGGCTTTTTCCCCCAAGTCCTTCAAGGAAGCTGGTAACTTCAGGGGGGCCCTCCCAGTGGGACCTCCACTTTCAGGAGCCCTTAACTAACCAGGGGGGACTCCCCCTCCTCTGTGGGAATCCTTTTTCCCTGCAACTCACAGCACCCAGGCCCGGAGGGTGGCCCTAGTCCTCTGCACCAAGCTGCTCTCTTGCCTGCAGTGGGCTTCCAGGGGTCACTGTCCCCTGGAACAAGGCTCCGCTATGCAGGGCTTCTGGGGCCTCTGGTCCAGCCCCGTCTGCTGGCTCAGTAGTCCGAGCACCGTCTGGCTCCCTGGACTAAACATTTTGCTATGGGTTGGAGGCCTGGTGCTGCCTTGTGCAGCCCCAGGCTCAGTCCGCTCCCGGACCCTCTGTACAGTGTCTCCTGCACTGAGCTCCTGGCTCGTGCTGGGGGTTGGGGACCTGAGCCACACAAGCGCTCCAAAGATCCTGCTCTGTGCACCAGCCTGTGCACTGAGAGCCTAGCTGCTGGAGCTGTCGGCTGTTCCCCGCCGATGCAAGTCTTCAGGGGCACTTCCGGGCTACTGCTTCGCCCTGCTGAGCAGCTCTCCTCAGCTCTAAGCCCCACTCCTCTCTGTCCCAGATGCGTCTTCCTGGTACTGGGCATCCTGGTTCCTTTTATACTCTTCAGGGCTCCACCCCTGCAGTCTTCCGGACCTGACAGTGTCGCAGTCTACAATCAGGTCCGGAAGAGAGCTCCTCTCCCCCTCCCCTCAGGAAAGGGGCGTGACTTACCTCCGCTTGCTGCCTCCTGAGTGGTGGATGGGCTCCTCCAATCAAAACAGCAAAATCTCAAGTCTGGGACTCAACCCAAGCTCCAAAAGGCAAGTCTGCTACAGAAGTTTATGCCTGAAACTTTGATTGTATGTATAAATAAATGACATAAAATAAAAAGTGTTTTATTTTATATCCCCGCTAGCAAATTTGCTGCGAGATTCCCATACCCCAGGTTCTCTCTCAGTTACCAAAGCCATTCACAGTACCTCAAATTCAAGCTATTCTTTTCTTCCAATTAGCAATCGACTGTAAATTATCCTACCACATGAGGGACTTGATCCAACTCCCACAGAAGTCAACAGCAAAACTTAATGGGAGCAGGATCTGCACTCACCACGGCAGAAGAAGGTATTGCTTTTGATGAACTTTCTCCTTCACTCACTATTTTATGGCTTTCCCCTCGGGCTCCTTGCTGTGTGCAAATGTGTTTTATATTAGGAGCCTTTACCCACCCTGCCCAACAGCTGCTCACATTTAGCAAGAGGCCTCTCTGCAAAGTTTGGATTCCTGACCAAAGTAAAAGCTGGAGGGCCAGAATCCTTTGCTCTGTGACGACTCTAAATCAGGACTAGCTCCCCTGAAATGGGAGAAGCTGCTCTGGGTTAATACTGGAGTAGGAGCCAGAATAAGGAATCCCTGCACACAGAACAGGCCCAACCCTTAGGATGCACTGCACTGCACTGCTAATGATGTCAGCAGCCTCGCAAAAGCATTAACACTGAGGTGGGCTCTCGTTACAAGGAAATAGGGAGAGCCTGTACTAGCTTTGATGACAAGCTCTGGGTTCACTCACTTAAAAATAAATAATGCCAGGGCAGAAGAGACTTGGTGAGTATTACTTTCCCTCAGTCCCTTCAGCTCAGCTCCTCAGAGAAGAGCCTTAAGGAGGTTCCTGAATATTCTGTGCATGCTTTATGGTGTGACTTACTAACTAATGACATTGTTAGAGCATTTAATGCCAGTGCCTTGCTACTCCTCTAGCACCTGTCCTGTCAATGCCTGACAGAAGAAGATAAATATATTTATAATATACAGCAAAGTGAATAACAAAGAGTTTATATAGTTGTCTCTGACAAAACTGACAAGCCATAGCTGGCAGCTTTAATCAGCTCCCAGCTGAGCCGGGGAAATCAGTGGGAACAGTGTTGACCTTTCAGATGCATTTCATAAGGGAAGGTTAAAGTGTGTGTGGTTTTTGGGGGTTTTTTTTTAAATGGGAAGAGGTACAAAATGTTAACGCCACAGGTAAAAAGGGATGCTGCACAGAACACACAGGAAACCAATCTTAACCAAATAATTACTTGTACTGCCTACCACTAATGACTAAAATGAGGAAATACGGACTAAAGGCACACAGCTAAAAATTACAGGGCTCGTACCAAAAACCACTTTTCTCCAGGTGTCAGAAACGTCCTAAATGCAGCTTTCATGACTTATGTGAAAACCACGGTAGGATTTTTATTTTAAAATTAAAGGTCTACTGGTCAGCAACTCAATAGCTTTCAAATTGTAAGTACTGTATAACATATGTTCTCTTCATACTTTTCTTGTGCCTTTTTAAGCACTGCATTTGCTTAACTAGTGCCAAGAAAAAAGATAAAGACAAATAACAGACATTTCAAACTAAACTGCCATTTCCTATGCTCAAAGTGCACACAAAATCCCCATGCATTCCAGAAGTATGGAGCCAAAATTCCCTCTAGTGATGTCTGATGCCCGATGTAATAAATCTTTACAAGGATGGATTTCCAGAAAGGGGTGACCACCCACCCTCTGAAAGATCAGGTCCCCTGAAGGAGTATTTCTGAAATTGGAGTTGGGAATCTGAAAGGCTAGGGATCTGGAATCAATTCCTACTTTCGAAAATCTTGGCCCTCAAGCTTTGAAAAACTGACACCAAAAGTCCAACCAGACACCAGCTGTTTTCGAAGGCCCCCGAATATGTTCTGATTAGCCATTCTGGTAGCATGCAAGTATTCTTGTGACAAATGCTGCTGACCATGAAGTCAAGAGACATACTCCACAGGGATAGTGGATGCAGACTTCCCAAGAATGCAGGAAGACTAATTCCTTTCAAATTAAAGGTAGGTGTTGCAGTAAGCATTTCATGTTTCTGCATTCTGGTTTACAGATTGCTTTCTTGCCACCATGTTTTTAAAAGCTAACCTGCAGTTTTAAAACATCCTCCCCAAGGTACATTTCCTGAACTACATGCTATACACGCAGCCCTAGCATCTGTAAAACTGCATGGGAGGAATCCGCTAGAGATTTATGCCAGGCTGGTGTCAATATGAGCGGGTGGTTCTCAAACTTTTTATACTTGAGACACCCCCTGATAAATTCTAGGCACACCTCCACAGACTTGAGACACCCCTTGGAAAATGCCAGCTTAGTTTTCATTCTTTTTTTGACTATAGAAAAATAAAACTGCAACTTTTTTACTGCAAATAACTCCAAAGGACCACAGCAGGTCAGACTGTTTTTATTCCTCTTTCAAAATTCCAGGTTTGTCTTGTGAAAGATGGCTGGAAGGTAACCTCATTTGTACACAGAGCATTGCCAACATTATGTGGTGCCCTGTAGCACCCTTGAAGGATCTCAAGGACCCTAGGGTGCCATGGCACCCTGGTGGAGAATCACTGCACTACCCAAAGAATGACTTTATATTCAACCCTCAGTTCTCGCTAGCTCCATCTGTGGACCATGGCTAATAAGGGACACTGGCTACCTAAATCACTGGGGCCTACTGGTCCACTTCCTCCCTGCCTCACATCCACTGGTTATACAGCACTGACTTCAATGGAGCTCCTCCTGGTGTACACCAGCATAAGTGACAAGGTCACACTGACAGATGCAGGGGAGTTCACACCACCTCCCTTCCACAGAAGTCAAATTAGGAGAGCAACAAACTCTAGCCATTCATAATCTATTCTAGCCCTCTGTGAATAAGACCCATTTCAGAGGCAGGAGATGCCAGGGAAGAAACAAACTGCTTGTGTTCATATCTGGAACAGGCTCTGCAGTAGTCTTGCACTGATGGGGGCAACAAGGGATGGGATAGCAGAACCTACCTAGAATGAAAAAAAAAAACAAAACAAAAACCAGAAAGCTTATTGGTGTCAGGCAGTGGTTCAGTTTCCTAGGTGACAGACAACAGGAGCAAATTACATCCTTGAACTAGGGTTTATGCAACATGTGGATCATTGAACAGGCTTAGCGAGCAGTAACCAGGGAAGTGTTTTTTTCAGGTTCCTGCAGCTTTCCCCTATCCCTCATATGAGGATCAACTCAAGGAATTCAAGGGGCATATAAAGGTTACACAAATGGAAAGCAGGTATCTGTACTATTACAGCATTAATATATTGCCACTGTACATACATCTCCTCATTTATCTGAGTTACGCTCATGAAAACATATAAGCAACAGGAGTTAATACTATGAATATCATTACATCTTATCAATCAATACCATTTCCACTACTTTAAGCATAATAAAAATCAACGAGTTGATTTTACACTAACGCATCTTCACCTTGAGTCTGGGTAAAAGTACATGGTTAACTTTAGGAATCTATTCACAAGACTAATTCCTGGGGTCCATGCCCAGACGCATCAGAAGTTTTTCTTAATATACCAAACTTATTACATGGCTGCAGAGAAACCTAACTAATGGCTCATTACTGCACTTGAGAATTTGCTATGTTGCAAATGCCATGTGAACACAAGTACAGAGGAACTGCCAGAGCAGATGAGACCAATGGCCAAGTCTGTCCAGTCTCTTTTTGAAGATACTGGCTAACAGCCATGCCTAGGGATAGATCCAGAGAGGGTGCAGGGTATGACTGCCCCCCTCTTCAGCTGTGCTGCATGTGAACTCTCCATGCTGGGCCTGGCCAGAAACCCTGCTTTTGCCTCGCTCTGGAACCCAGGGGAAGAGAGCAGCTTCCACTGCTCATCTCTCTTCTCCATGCTACCAAATTTAGTGGGGAGGGAGGGAAAAGGGCAAACAGCAGCAGCATTATCCTCTGCCCTGATCAGCTGCTGAGCTCAGAGCTCACACAGAGCTCTGGTAGGAGCCTATGCTGACCAGACAGTGAGCTCAGAGATCACTGCACATGTCCTGCACAGCTGAAGTGGGGGGAAGGGGATGTACCCATCCCCACCCTGTGCCTGGATCCACTACTGAACACGTGTGCTTGAAGAAAGCAGTTATGGAAGACCCTGCCCACAAGTAAAGTTTCTCGCTAATCTAGCTTGATTTGATGGATGCTATGAAGGACTATCTTAGAGTATCTTCAAGCAGTGGAGGCCAACCTTTTAGGCAGCATGCCACAGATTAGAGCTCCTTCCCCAAGTGCCACTCTGATCCCCTTCCCCTGACTGAAATGATTGGGCTCTTTCTGCTTCCTGCTCTGCTTTCTGCTTCCTGCCCTCTCTGCTACCATGCTGCCTGTCCCCCCCCCAATCTGCTTCCTGCTCCACAGAGGCTGCCCATGTGCCACAAGTTGGCCTTAGATGATGGACATGCATACCAGCACATTTTAACAAATGTAAAAGGGGAGGGGGAGCTGTCAAACAGGAGCACACATCAGCTGTTACAATAACTGCCTGACTCTATAGTGATGCAAGTAAGCATGTGGGTGTAGCAGCTACATTGGAATAGCTTATATCCTACGTGTTGGTAGCGATACAAGTGTTAGGCCCTTCGGTCCCCTCATCATTTCTCAGTTCGTACCTTCATAACACTGGAAATTCTCATAGTTTAAATAAAGGCTCAATCCATTTTTGAACCCTATTACCCATGTTCCCTCGGCCATACTTTGCAGCAGCAAGTTCCACTGACTAACTGTGCATTAGGCGAAAACATGTTTCCTTTCATCAGTTCCAAATGTGCTGCTTTTGTCTTTCAGCACAAGAAAAAAGGAACAAGCAGCAAAATTCAAACAGAACAGAAGTTCCTGATCTACATTCTCCAGACCATTCATTATTGAGCCCACCTTTTTCATGCCCCCTTTCAATCACCTCTTCCAAGGTAAACAATCCCAATCTTTTCAAGCATCTCTTAATACGAGAGCTTTTCCAGGCTTCTAATCATTCTCGTCTCTTGTCTCTGACCCTTGTCCAATTCCACACAGTAGCTAATGCTGAAAAAACTCATTGCAAACACTTAAAACTTTAAAAAAAAAACAAAACACAAAAAACCCTCTAACTTGGTAAAGAAAAAATTTCAATTTAAAACCGAGCCAGATTTAGGAGGTGCCGGTGATTTCAAAAGCAGCTTTTAGAGGACCAGGTTTAGCCCTAATTTAGAGTGCCACAGGACAGCCTGATCAATATTAAAGGCAGACAAACTACTTGAGTCAATTTGAGCTTGACACGACCTCAAGGAAATGATGCTGCTTTCTACCAGCAGAGGATCTGGCCCCAAGCAAGCATCTGGGGAGAAATTAACTGGGCATAGGTGGGCAGCAGTGGCCCACCCAGGCTTGGCACCTTCTGCTCCAGGTTACACCACTATGAGACCAAAGTCATCCCAGACACAAAAGCAGGATCGGGCCCCTTCATTTTGAAGGTCTGAATTTGCATGTGCTCCTCCCGAAACACAGTGCTGTGGCCATCTAACTGTCATGCAGCGTGTGTACTACATAGTCACACAAGCTACAAGCTCAGGGGACAGAAACTATTGCCACAGGTCAGTACAGCTCTTGAGACAGACCCTGGAGTGAAAGCTACTTTACCCAAGATGTTCACTATGGGAGGAACTGGTTCTGATACACTGTGAGCTGCTACCCAAGACAACTCCAGCATGGCATGTACAAGATTTCTAAAGCTTCATTACCCTAAAGTCCATGGGCCCAATTCTGCTCTCAAGTGTTAAGGTGCTCCACAGCCTTTGAGGTCCACAGAGCTGAGCTAGAGATGTGCATCAGAGAAGCACAGAATTGGAAGTAGTCGCCTGGTTCACCCAGGCCAGTCCCCTGCAATCAGTAACTGTGTAATGGACATCTGGTCCAAAAGGATCCATGAAAACATTGGCACTGGCTCCTCCCACACCACACAACCAATAACGGCCCAGGGCAAACAGGCACTTTTGTACAACACCCAACACTGCCCCCGGGTCTCAAAAAATTACACTGTGCCACAAGAAGGGAGCAGGAAAGGAAAGTCAAGCCCCTTCTGTGCCCTTGACTTCCTATGGGTACAATCTGTTCCCCTGAGTAAGCAAAGCCTGCACTGCATATTGGGTCCACTTGTTAGCAGGAGACAGCAGAGCCCCCGGTGCTTGTAAGACTCAATCACCAAGAGTTTCACTGGTGCTACCTGAAGAGAAACCAAAGAGGAGATGGTCGGTTATCCAAGCCAGTCTTCTTAATGTTATATTATGGATAGCTAATAAAAGTCTATTCATGTATGAAGTATACAAATACCAGGAAGTGAGAGGAATCACAGTGGCTGGCCAGAGTTCTAGCTGGGAGGAATTAGATGAAGTTCCAGAAGGGAGAATTCAGACAGAAAACTTCTTGAGACCCAGAGGGACGACCTCCAAAAGGGAGACGGCAGAACCACAATCAATAGACAAACACACAGGGAAATGCAGCCTAGGAACCAATCCTGCCTTGGCCCTAGCCAGCAAGACTAGATGATGCATTATTATTCTCTGCTGTTTGAAGTACCCACAAGTCACACCCCTTCTGGGACCTCCCTCCAGCAGGCACTATTCAGCTATATGCAAACTGAAGCTAACACCTACCTGCTTTTCATATAATGAGACCAAATTTTATCAACTGGAATGGTTAAAAAAATCCCAGCTATGTAGCTATACTTCCTTCTTTTACTGTTGTTCTTTATAATAAGCTTTAAAATTCTCTTCTAAAATCCCCTGCTTGTGAGCAAAAAATTACCATGCCTATAAAACAAGGGCTGCAGCAAAGCAGAATGTGGTGATGAGTATTTTATAAAAAGAGAAAGGTCTGACAGATGGATGGACAAAAGCCCCAAGCTCTTTATCTGGGCAACTCACCAAACAAACAAACCAGGAACACTGGATTTACGGCAACTGTGGCAGTACACATGCAAATAGCCCTATCAATTTCAATCCCCCATCAGGTCAGAAGCCTGAAGTCTACTAGGGACAGAACAATGCATGCCTGCATGTATTCACCACCCTTCACAGCCATCAGACACTGCTCCCATCAGACTGCTGTGGCTGGGTCAGCAAGATGGGGGAGGGGGATCTGGGCACTTTGACAACCCTTCACTTTCCAGGATATTTCAAAACAACAACAACAACAACAACAACAATTTAAAAAATAAAAAAATTGGGGGAGGATGGAGGATAAAAAACTGGTCCAGTCAACCTTGACAATGCCCTTTTAATGTATTTCCAACTTCTCTTCACGTTGACTGATTCTACTATAAAATCTGATGGTATGAGCTGGGTTGAGCTGCTTCTGGCTCTGCATGTTCAAGATTTCTTTTCTGCCCCCTCCCCCTCAAGAACAGGTGCAAAGAAAAGACTAAATTATTCTTTAAAAAAAACAAAAAAAAACAAAAAAAAACAACCCTTAAGATTTACACATTGCAATCTGGAGAGCTCCTGACAGAGAGAGCCACCAGCATCTCCCGGTGCAGAAATTAGAACCCAGGCAGCAAGACTAGAATGCTGAGAGGACAGGAAAACATGCAGGTTCCCTTAGGCTGAGATCCACGCTTGCGCCAAGGCCCATGCAACACTGAAGTGGGACTGAACAAGCACAGGGGCCCTGCACGGTCCCTCTGTAAAGCAGAACGTCACCCACAGAGATTTCCATTTCCTACCCAACAAGCTAGCATGCTGATTTCCTAGGAGATGCTTTGCTCAGGGACCAAACTCTGCTCTCAGTTATACCAGTGCAAGCTCACACCTCTTGATTCCAGCAATGAATGATAAACATAGCAGCATGAACGAGTATGTGAGTCAGTTGGGGACTGCGTCCTCATTTTTCAAGGTACTGGGTGCACACGTGCAAATGCCCACCCAGAGAGTCCCTGCCCCAGACCAAATAATGCGAATACAATTGACTTGGGTTTTACACTGATGGAACTGAGGGGTCAGGGTCTTGCTCCTTTGCTGATTTTACCAACGTCACTGCTCTTCCCCTAGTGTTACCATCACTATCGAGGTCCATGGAAGCCAATTTCTTGATGGCAAAATACAGGATCAGGCTGCACAAACAGATGCTTTTAGAGCTTGCCGTGTCCTCACGCGATATCCATGAGCAACTGAATTCCATAGAAACAAGAACACTGCTATCCTACATGCGATACTATAAATATGTAGCACCGAAAGCAAGGACATCTCCAGCTCTCAGTGAGAGCGCTTTTTTTTGTTGAAATATCATTCCTCACTGTTTGGAATGAAACCCATTATTACCAATTAACCTGCTGTGAACCCATATCACTGGCTGAATTGAACATAATTATTCATCCATAGTAATAGCTAAAGTAAATTCTGGCAATCTCGGCTAACATTGACTTCTCCTTTGGGAAAACTTTCAAAGATGCCATGTCCTTGGTTGTGTTTTTAAACCTTTTTTTTTCTTAAGTCACAACAACAAGTGTATCATTATGACTCACTTCTTACTCTTCTATAACATTTTGGTTCCCCACCACCAGAAACCCCTGTAACTAACTGTATCATCAATTGAAAAATTACTTCCCCATGATCAGAAAGCCATTTTCTCTTAAACTAAGTGTTTGCATGAATACCGTGTAGGTTGCCTAAAAATAAATTTTTAAATTAGTTGTTACTTTTCATAGCTTTTTAACCACACAATCTGATGAACCGGAGCCCTGCGAGCAAACGCAGGCATAAATCTTGGTTAGAATTTATTTCAGGTTGTCAAATGTAATTTACTAAGAGAACGCCTGCCAAAAAAGAATCCAGAAGCAAACCTAAGTTGTCATCTTAAATTAAGTGCGGTTCCTTTTTGTTAATCTTTCTACATAAAAGGTTGTAAAGTAGTGCATTAAAGATGCAGCAGTCCTCTTTCCTAATAAAAAGGCAGAGGTGGAAAACAGAATGAAGACAGAATGTTTCTCTAGCTCAGGGAACATGTGCTCAAGACAATTAAATAAGTGCTCTCTACCTCTGTACACTGCAGTATTCTGTTTATTCTTAGGCCACATACAACGTGGGAAGTGAAGAGCCCAAGAGGTTTGAAGACAGGGAACAAAGAAACATCCATGCCGGCTTAGCCCTGGAGCACTGCAAAGGAACTGTGCTTGACAGGAGAGGCAATGCTGGGTGAGAGAAGCATGCTGGCTGCTCAGAGTATCATGTCCTCTATACAACAAGCTGGAACAGGAAACCCATTTCATTAGCAACAAGTTGGATTCAGGTTCTCACTGAAAACACCATTTTATTTTCCTAGTGAAACCCCTCTCCGAAACATTAAACCACATTATCCCTCTACCAGCTTCAGAGCATCAAGCCTGTTATCCTTGCTCTCCTGACAGAACATCTTCACAACTCTATTCCTGATCCCGGCCTCCTGGCCAGGTTCATTTGCTTCTCCCACTGCAGGCTTTCCCCAAGCTGCCCTCATGCACAGGATGTCCTGAGCTGATCTACAAAA
>NW_017728996.1:5759823-5762004 GCF_001723915.1 Gavialis gangeticus | reverse complement strand
ACTGCAAAGGAACTGTGCTTGACAGGAGAGGCAATGCTGGGTGAGAGAAGCATGCTGGCTGCTCAGAGTATCATGTCCTCTATACAACAAGCTGGAACAGGAAACCCATTTCATTAGCAACAAGTTGGATTCAGGTTCTCACTGAAAACACCATTTTATTTTCCTAGTGAAACCCCTCTCCGAAACATTAAACCACATTATCCCTCTACCAGCTTCAGAGCATCAAGCCTGTTATCCTTGCTCTCCTGACAGAACATCTTCACAACTCTATTCCTGATCCTGGCCTCCTGGATCCGCTCTACTTTCTTTCAGGCTTCTCTGGAAGGCTCACTTCTACTAGGGCCCCTACATCATACTAAATGACCAGCTGTAGTAAGACAGCAGCAGTGCTTGGAGACAAAGGATATATTGTACAAAAATAACAAAAAAGCAACAACAGTTAAGAAGTTGGAGACTCCAACACTGTATATTCCACTGGCCACATCCACTTGCATGCTGCCTTTCTGTGCACTCGTTTTGTCTTCTAGGACTCCACCCTCTTTCATCTTAGTACAATACCTAGCATTAGGCACTATTGATAAGAATAGCAAAACTACCCAGAACTCACTTGAAAGCCCTACTGCATAATTCATTACCACTCCCCAATGCATTTGGCTGATGCAAATCTAAAAGGGAATAACAACACTCCAAACTAGGAAAATAAATATTACTATACCCCTCTGCTTAAGGGATGTCACTTTGGTGTTGATGTAACACATACATTTTTATTATCCCAGCACCTCAGCACACCATTATGTCACAACCTAAGCGTAAAACCAAACAAGGTGTCACAAAGGATAGAGTCATGTTATATTTTCCTGTAGTTGTCTACTCTAAAGCTTTTTAACTGAATTATTTCCAGGGAAAGTGAGGCCCCAAATGAGCTAAAAAAACATTTTTAAGGAACACATTCTCAGAAGGTAGAAGCTGGCACTGTGTGCCAAAGGGCATCTCAGATAGCCTGCAGCATTACTGTAATTGCTCATGCAAATTGAGTCTAGGTATGTTGCAAGCGATTAGTTAAAACCCAATTAATTTGCAAGCATGCACATGTATGTGGCAATTGCACATGCAATTGTGCAGCAAAATGCCTTGGTCTGTGCATGTTTCTTGTCCCCTTCTGTGTCAGATGATGTGAACCTAACTGCTGCTCTGTAAGAAGCCCAGCTCTGCAACTCAAGCCAGGGAAATTTGTGCTTTCAGCTCTGGAGGTCCCTGGCCTTGGCCGCATTGGCAATACATGCTTTTCAGCTTTATGTACAATTTCAGCTTTATGTGCCTCTGGTTTTGGAAACTGGGCCTTTCCCACCTCCCCTTGGTGGTACCACATGCACCACCAACACTTTCACCCTTAGCTGAAAAGTTGATGCCATGCTGGATATTTGTGACTCTTGGTCTGCGGCTAGCCCAGGCATTTCCATTTAGATTTATATATACCTCTCAAGTTATCCTTGGTGCTTTGCATAGATTAAAAAGACAATATTCTACACAACCAATTAAGATCTTATCCTATTAATTGAACTGCTATTATTACATTACCACAAGTTATGCTAGTAATCGCTATATAATAACTTCTACGCTGCAGCTCAGACTCACCAAATGCTTGCAAAAATGTGGGCCTTGCAGCATGCCTCAAAGGCTTACAAGTCCCAGCTCTGGCTGCCAAAGCAAGGGGAGCTAATTCTACCTTGGCTAAAACAAAACTCCTCTGGTATTCATATCTGCAGTGGTGCTACAAAGCAAGTGTTCAGGTACCTAGGTCTTGGACCAGTTCAGGCTGTGGAGAACAAAGGGAAGTGTCTGTATCCTCCTGTATAAATATTAGGTAGTTTCATAATTTCAAGGGTAAGAAGGGACCTGAACAGATCATCAAGTCTGACCCCCTCACCTGGGCAGGAATGAATGCTGGCATCATAATACCCCAGCCAGATATCTATCCAAACTCCTCTTGAAGACCACCAAGGTAGGGGAGAGCACCACCTCCCTTGGGAGCCCATTCCAGAGCCTGGCAGCCCTAACCGTAATGTCTCCTGATGTCCAGCCTGAACCTACTCTCAATCAATTTGTGGTCGTTATTCCTTCTTATCCCAGGTGGTGCCCGGGGGAACAGAGCCTCACCTATTTTCCCATGGTCCCCCCTGG
>NW_017728996.1:5754020-5759572 GCF_001723915.1 Gavialis gangeticus | reverse complement strand
TTACTGACTACTTCCTTGCATTGGCGGCTCATGTCCATCCTGGAGTCAACAATGACTCCAAGATCCCTTTCTGCCACTGTGTTGTTGAGAAGGGTGTTCCCCAGCCTATAGTTGTGTTGCAGGTTCCTTCTCCCTAGATGCAGCACCTTGCACTTGTCTGCATCAAATTCCATCCTAGTCTCATCTGCCCACCTCTGTAACCTGTCTAGATCTATTGGATTCTGTCCCTCCCCTCCAGTGTGCCCACTTCTCCCCACATCTTTGTGTCATCAGCAAATTTGGACAACATGCTTTCCACGCCCACCTCCAAGTCGCCGATAAAGAATTTGAATAGCACAGGCCCGAGGACCAAGCCCTGGGGGACTCCGCTGCCCACATCCCTCCAGGTCGAAAATGACCCGTCCACCACCGCTCTCTGGGTGCAACCATCGAGCCAAATGTGCCCCATGTTAGCAGCTTGATACTATTCTGGATGACTGTGTGGGGTTAAATCAAAGGAAGCTGGTAGGGGAAGCAAGTTGCGAACAAAACAAGTCAGAGATAACCTGTACCCCACAGGGAGACACCAAGGTCCGTAAGAGAAACAATGGGAGAAGTGGTCATGGGAAATCCTTGCCTGCCCATCTCCAACCAGGGTGAAGAGGAGCCTTGTTTTCCAAGACTGGAGATGAGGACCAATGAACACTAAGCTGTAAACAAAACAAAAATGCCTAGCCTAGAAGGGAAAAAAAAAGGACAACTGCTTTTAGGGGAGAGATACCAGAACAGGCAAGGCAAATACCACAACTGTGGAGCAACAGGCAGAGGATCTGCAGCACATGCCTGAAAGAGCAGGGCTTAGTTAAGATTCACTTGGGGTTCACAGGGTTGGGGGCTGCAGACCTGGGCCAGAAATGGTTTCCTTGGCCCATGAAAGTCTCCAGATGAAAAAAAAAATCCTGTGACCTTTGGAATGTTCTTGTAAGAAACCAGAGAGAGCAAGAAAGATAAAGAGACAGACAGAGAGAGAGACATAGGGATTACCAACAACCCAGGGTCTATTCTGGTGTGTGCAACTCTAAACCTGCTTTGTGGGAACTGTTCCATTTCGCATAAATTGATAGCTATTGTCCGAGAATAAGACAGAGCCTGGCTTCATAGTCCAGTGGTCAGGACTCACCAACAAGGTGGGAGGTACCCGAATCAGGGATTTGACCCCAGGTCTGCCATATCCCAGCTGAGTACAGTAAGTGGATATTATGGGGTCTCGATCTACTCAGGTCAAGGAACTCAGCCTGGGACCTGAGAAAATTTTTGACAAATTGAAAGGAAAAAAAAGAGAAGAGTTTCCTCAGATAATCCCCGACCAGCTGTAACACCTGCAGGCCAGTCCCAGAGGTGGGGTTAATAAGCCGTCCCTGCTTGCTGCAAATACACGTGTCTGTGTTGAGTCACTCATATCAGCCACTGCCCTGAAAAGAAGGATCTTGGAAGCAACAGCTGCTATAGGTCAGTCATATTAACATAGCTGGAAAAAAAACAGGGAGGTTTGTATGCTTGGAAGCAACTGAGCTATGAGGTTCCAGCTGGCAAAGTGGTAAAACGTACTGAAACTGGTCACCTTGGGTCAACTCACAAGGGACTGACCAAAGACAAGAAGCACCACCACCCTGTAACCACCCGGAGCAGGACAGCATGCATAGGAGGCACTAACCTGCCAGTCCATAGAGGGGTGAGCTATGGGGCTCTTTGGGAAGAGTGCAGGTTAGGCCTGTAGCTTGGAAGGAATGAGATCAAAGGTGCTGTTTGCCAGTGGCTCATCACAAGGTTTACAATTTTAAATGAATTTGAGTGCTCCTTGAAATGTGCAGATTACAGGCGCCCGATACAGAGGGGGCTGAAACAAGTTATTAAGCAGGCCATCAACATTCTGCAGCTTCCAAATGGTCTCCCCCACAGAGCATGCTGTAGTAACCTAATGTCAGGGTGCAAAGGCCACAGATAATAGTTTTAAATTCCGCAAAAGGGAAAAGCCCCGCTCTTGACAGCAGGGTACAGATGATGAGACTCTGTGACACCAAGAGGTGGCAATGTTTTTCCAGCACACGGTGTTTCTGTGAAGATGAAGTCCTGGCTCCAGCATTTGGTCAAAACATGCCGCTAGTTCCCCAACAAAGTAAAAGGCAGCAACAGATTCACACTACAGACTGTAGGCACTGCACATTGAAACCGCCACGTAATCATACCGTTTAGCCCTCATACTGTGATTTATACAGTATTTTCCTAGTGCTGTGCAAACATTCATTAATCCTTACAACATACCTGTGAGGTGGTTAAGTAAGTATTATTACTTGAAGTAGCAAATACTCTACATAGTTAGTTTGTTTAAGTTTCCTAGGAGCAATTATTTAATAATTAATGTGAAGAGATGAAAAAAACAAACCCCAAAATTAAAAAAAAACAAACAAACAAAACCAAAACACTTGCCTACACAGAAGGGTGGGAAGACAGTGGACTTTTGACTCTCAAATATACATTATATTTTAGTTAGAAAAAATTCTTAAAAGTGATATCAAAGTTAATAAGATCTTCTACCAATTGCCTGATACCAATACATTTTTTTCTTTTACAATAGTAATGCGCAAATATGGAGGTTTTGCTATCAAGAAAGCAATTCCAGGGTGTTGGAGGTGGTTGCAAAGTGAGATATTTCATTCTGATGCATGAGGGGGATGGATATTTCACTGTGGATGGTCCTACCAGCTCCCTTCTACACCTCACTGCAGATGGCATCTACCTCCAAGTCACTACATGTGGTTCACCTCCCAGTTTTGCTTCTTGCAGCAGTGCTAGTCTATTCTGTCCTCCTGCAGCTGGATACCATGCCCAGCATCATGTTATCTGACTGCTTGGGGATTGCACCATATTTCTTTATACTTTTAAAATGTTAAAATAAATCAGTAATGTTTCCAGCCAGAGTCTAGCAATAGCTGAGGCTTTTCTCTACAGGCCAGCAACTAGAGGTAACGGTCTGCATAAAAATCTCAGAGCGTACTTTTGAACAAGTGACTTCTAGTCCTTGTCATTCCTGAGAAAAAGCTTGAGAAATGTGGCTCTTGGCCATTTTCAGCACCAGGAGACCAGTAAAAAGACCCCCATTTTCATTATTTATAGAAATCTTACAACTTCAGGCCAGGCTCATGGCTTCTGAGGCCTGACTCTTGATGTCTGACCACATGGAGCTGGCAAAGGAGATGCATTTGGTGATACCAGGGAAGATGCAGGTAGAGAGTTCCCACCTGGAAAGTCCACAAGCTGGAGGCAGTGGAGTGAGAACATGCAACCTGATGCTCATGGAATGCTTTGTGGAGTCTAACACTTGCTCAGAAGTGGTGTAGGGGAGGTGGCCTTAGCATTCAAGGCATGTGACAATTCAGCATATCCCCTCAGCAGCCTCTGCCAAAAAGGCTTTTACAAAGCCAAAGCCATGAATTAAAGTTGGGGGCACTCACCAGCACCAAGAAAAGGGCTGGCAGAGGCTGAGAGTACACAGGCAGTAAATCAACGCCCTTTGCAGAGGTTTTGTTATAACTTAAACAGATGCTGCTTCTGGAGTAAAACACACGGCAGTTCTAAAACTAGATCCCAAACACGGGGCTTTATTTTTCTTGATTTTAAATCACTTAGAGACATGGGATCATCCACAGAAGGGGCTGTGAAGGCTAAGATAAAGCTTATAACCATCTAGGGATCGGCCTTGACAGTTTGGAAAGCTAAAGTTCTTTCTGTAAAATATCCACAGGCATCCAGAAGTGTGAAGAATGGTCCGGTTCTGATATACGAGAATAGACCATACCTACAAGATGGATCACACCTACACGCACTGTCCACCAGCACTGCTTCCCCATCCCCCTCAAATTATGGAAGCTTATCTAAGCCTCTGTCTACAGTGAGGTCAGTTTGTTACCTGGAGCTAGCTCCCTCTGCTGTCTGCCTGCCAGCCCCTGTATTGTGTGTCAGCAGAACATAAGCTGAGCACACATCAGCATGAAGACTGGCTACCACGTCAGTTTATTCTTTTCAAATTGTCTGTAAGTCTCAAAATAAAAACTAGGCATCTAGATTCTAGAAGATACTCCCCACTATGTAATGAGGAGATTACATTAGGTAAAATGCTTGGTCTAAGTTACTTAGCAGTGCTCACTCCCTTAACTTCCAATTTGACACAAAGATGTAACAGCCTAGGAGGATTTTAAAAACACCTCGATCAGTTAGCTCAGAGGGTCATCACACCTGTTTGCTGTTGTCTTGCATTAGCACTCAATGTCCAGGGCAAATCCATGGAACTGGGGCAACCTTTACATTTAACACTGCTCAAAAATACAACCCTCTGCAGCCTTCAGTCTCCCCATCAGCCCCACAGATAAAATGCACTCTCTTCTTTGGCACTGCTGAACCCAGCAATGTTTCTAATTCTAATAAAAAAAGCATGCATCCCACTACAAGCATTCAGGAAACCTCCAATTTGTCAGACACCACCACTGCGCCCATCCCATGCCCTTTGTAATGTCATGGAGTAATCTGCCCATTGTACTGCTTTCCAATCCATGCTTCTCTGCTTGGTCGTTGGTCCCTGGCTATTATTACATTATTCATAAGATGCCACGGCTTGAATTCTCACTTATACAGTACTAGATCCAACGGCTAGTCAAATATTGTTTAATTTACAATCTCCAATCTCAGCCATTGATTACGGGTCATGCACTCTTGCTGAATAAGCTCCTCTATTAATGACATGACACATAGGAGACTTCACCAATAACAGATGGAAAACACTAAGATCCTTAAGGTCGCAAAGTAATAATGACAAGCTGTGATGCAAATTTCCAGGTTCTCTGACATAACAAAGGTCCCGGCTACCCAAGCTGCTCCCTCCCTCCCGCTTTGTTCTGTTCTAACAGCTTCTCCCACCTCAGTTTCTCCTCTCGTTCGTGGTCACGTCCCACTCTGCTCCCTTGATTTGTTTCTCCCATTCTCAGTGCTGTGCTCCCATGCATTCTCTGTCCCTCATCAGCAAGGACCTGCATTCTAGAGATCCACTCTCTCCTCTTTCAAATCCTTCCTGGAAACATTTCATTTAGGTTTTGCATTTGAGTGGCTGACGTGTCAGTACAAGCACTATCAGCAGCCCCTCCTAAATCCAAACTACCTACTCTCTACCAGCCTCCTTGTTCATCCTGGTCTGATTCCGCATTGCCCCTGAAGGAGCATTTCTCATAGACACCAAGGTCTCTTTACACCACTCTAGCATTGCAAGGAGACCCCATGTGAGTAGTAGGTTCGCTCCCTCTTTCAAGCCCCGCTGCACTGCCAGACCAATGTGCAGGGACTTTTGTGTCAACATGATTCAAGTCTTGAAGTTCTATTTGCTGTTTGTACAGTGCTAAGCACAATCTTGGTGTGGAAAAGAAGAATAAATAAATTTGCCTCTAGAACTAAGCACACTTCTCAAAGCTCTTGCCATGGGCCTTTGCAAAGGGCCTGGGCTTAAAAAAAAGAAAAAAAAAAAAAAT
>NW_017728996.1:5749889-5753944 GCF_001723915.1 Gavialis gangeticus | reverse complement strand
AAAAAAAAGAAAAAAAAAAAAATCAATTCCTAAAAGTGCTTTCTGTCTCCTAAAGCATTGATGGCCAAGTTCTACCCATGGCTTTAAGCACACAAGTTCCACTGACTCCAGTGGGAGTCTGACAGGTATCAGAGGCTACAATTTGGCTTGTGCTGTATATCAGCAACAAGTTTTAGCAATGCTCCAAGTTAATTTAAAGAAAACTTTTTTTTTTTTTTGCTTACTATATGTGCCTTGTAAATCCAGTAGCATCAAATAGAATACTACTATAATTCAACCCAGCAGTTCGACTGATGTCATAAACCATGACAGCAAAGCTCAAGAGGTTTATGAACAGTGAGAGAATCTTGAGCCTGAAAGAAAACCCTGGATCTCACGAGTTTAATTGTTTTGAGAAAAACATGAATAATTATTTTTTGGGGATCTCTCTCCTCTCTCATATCAGTGGGAAGCAAAATACTTGACATTGTGGGGGAAGCTTTGCCACTTAGCCAAGGCTGAGGAGAAGACAGTTAATGTGTTGGCCAGAAATTACAAGAAAATTAAGCACAGGCAGTCACGGGTATACAATTTACTATATGTCAATCCTGTGATATATGTTATAGATAATAGTTATTTTCCAGTGAAAGTTTGTATTTAATTTTGTGCAGATTCTCCTTTTACATCATGCATTCAGCAATCACTCATTCCCTGTTTAATATGCACAACAATCCTTCTTCTCCTGTGTCACATAGTCAATAATTCTACCACAGGTTCTTAAAATGTAAGAATTGGATTTTGCCTGAGGTAGCACAAGACGGGTGCAATGCTAGCAGATATGTCCTCTACTGAAGGAACCCTGCCAGCCAGAGGGTATGCCATGGGGTGCACACTGAAACTAAGCAATGAACCTCCCGAGCAATGTTTGCAGCCAAGAACATCCTGTTTGCCAAGTAGCTGGGGACCAGACATACCTGAGCTGTCCACGTACGTTTGGGGTTTGCAGCCCAATGTGCCTGCTCAGCACGCTCCAGGGAGACGTGTCCAAAGCTTCACTTCGGCTTTATAGGCTCCCAGTCCAATACCCAGCCTTGAGCAAGAATCTAGCCACAAGCCAGTAACTGGTAGACGGGGACTGTTATTTGTATCTACACAAACCTTTGTGAATAAACATAACCCCAAACAAAGCCAGGTCCTTAACGACATATCTTACTGTAAGTACATCAGCAGAGCATTGAAGCCAAGGAGATTGGTAAAATGCTTCAAGTTTAGGCAAGTGGCTAAACACCTTATTGAACAGGGCCTAAATGCTGAGGGTCTATGGCTGTGTTAGTGCTATGGCTGAGATTACTGCTTCTGCTTTCACAGCAGATACCTTGAATTCCCTTACTAAGGATAAATGTTACCATGCTGGAGACATAACGGGGGCTTCATTTCATGCCCAGGATGTCACTCACCAAAAAGATGGGCCTGTCAGAACACCAAATCTCCTCATCAAGAAATATGTGACTTAGCAAAGGCTGCCTCCATCTGAATTTAAGGGATATTAGTAAACATTAGGGAGCCAGTCAGCCAATGCTTGTTAAGGCAATGAATAAAAAAAAAAAATTTCAAGGCTTCATGAACCTCAGGACTGTGGGAGGATAGAAAAAAAAATTAAACATAGGGAAGGCAATTACTGCATATGCTGCTTTCCTTGCTAAGAATAGTTACTTTTAGGGATTTTTTTCACTTTTTTTTGTATGCATGTAACTCAAAAATAAATTAAATGGGGGAAAAAAAAGAGTTGGCAAGAGATCAGTTACAGCAGGCTAACTGTTTTTGTTATTTAAAAGAGCCTACATATAAATGGCTAAAATGTTGTGACTTAAAATAGCTATTGTACACATGCATTCATTAAATTTCTTAAGGATTTATTACATTGCTGTGACACTGGCAGCCTAATTATACGATAATGTTTTTTCATGTCTTCAGACACTTTGCTACAGCATGTACTCTGACTGTCCTCAAAGAAATCTGTAAAATGTAAAAGCAAAGCACCCAGGTCTCCCTATTATGTCAAATAACCCCACATTACAGTCTCATTGCAAACTCTCTTCACCACAAAGGAAAGCAAGAGAATAACCTTCCCAACACCAGGGCCTGAGTACCACATTCTTCTGTTCTACATTACATGCACAAAACACATACACACAGCACTATTTCACTGCATTATCTTCAGCCAAGAGGGTGGAACAGTGTAAATACTGCTCCATTAGCTGGTCAGCAGGAAGACTGAAAGAACAGTGCCAGCTGGCAGCTCTTTGCCTCTGCTTCCCTCCCAATGCCCAAAAGCATCACTTCTTCGATAGGTCTGAACTCCACAACTCTGGGGAAATGAGGCTGCTCCTGACCTCGGGTCTTGTACTTTGCAGCACAACATGTTATAGCCAGGGCACTGGACCAGCCAAACAGGATCCTTCACTAAACCCTCTGGTAGTATTCAGGGGCTGAAAAGGTCTCACAGATGGTGGAACCACAGGGACTCTGCATACACAGGCTGATGCTAGGAAAGCGTCAAACAAATCTGATCTATAATATGCTGTTGGAAGTTTTCCCCTGTGCTTTCAGCAGGATGATAAAGGTGAAACTCACCATGATGGAGACCTACATAAGGAAGAGACTACCAGTGAGACTCTCTACCCCTATGTTTCACTGAAAAGAGACTATCCTAGAGTCTGTGAAGGATTATGGGTCATAAGCATACAGTATTCCACTCTGAGTTCAAGCTACTGACTGAACCTCAGAAGTGCAGATGCATCTAAGTCAGATGGATGGGGATAGCAACTGCCCAGAATGGAAACACGCAAAATGTAGCTTCCATAAAGCAAGTCATTGGAGCTAGTAAGTGAGTAACCATGGATCAGATACAGAGATAGGCCACTAAATGGAAACCAGAGAGAGACTGAAGACTGTCACAGACCAGAGGGACAGAAAAACTTTGTAAATACATAAAAACTCCAGTAAACTCAAACCCTGGCAATAATTAAACTAAACCCACTTGAGAAGGGTAATGGGAGGTTTCAATCCTAGATGGATACAGGAATAACTGCATCCATTTATGGGTTGCGGTAGGATGGAGTCATCAAATGCTGGAGTCCAGTCTCATCTCCACAGGCATGCAACTTGCCTAACATTAATGGGAGTTGCTCATTTGCATCATGTGAATACAGTGAGTGACTCAACCTTGAAAGCATAATCTATTTGCTTTGGAATAGAAGCTGCAGCACTAATCAAAGTACCAGTGTTGCCCTAAGCATTATCACTCACAGCTTTGTTGAGTTCGTAGTTTGCATGTGTATAAACCAAACACCACAAAACTCTGCGTGGCATATGGAATAGAACCTGGGGGAGGGAAGCCTGGAGAGACCGCCAAGTGATGTGCAATGGATGATCTCCATTTGAAGCCAATGAGTAACTTCCATTAATGCTAAGTCAAGTCACACTGCCCTGCAAGGAGACTATGTCCCCAGAGGCTAGCTGCTGCCCCGCCAAGACCTGCTCATCTGCCAGGACCTCTTGGCACTCTGCAGCAGAATGACTGACTGTCATCTGCTCCATTTGAACTTGCTCAGCACCTGCCAAGCATTGACTCCAACACTATGGCTGGAGTTGCCCACAAAGAAGTGCCCCATGTATTTCAGCCCTCATTTTTGCAACTGGGAGAACAGCTCTGCACCCATCCCAGCCTACAGCTTCTTTAAAACCAGTAGATCAGGCTGGGAAGGGCTCTCATTGTGCAGGGAATTGTCCAGCAGTGTAAAGGCATCATACATCTGCTTTCTCCCAGGGACCAAGGAAAGGAAATATCCAGGACACTGTACATCTAGAAGCTGCTGGCAACTTGTTTGGTTTACAGCAGCCCTAAATCTGTACTGATCCATTTGAGGAAACCAAGTGGGAGGGCAGCTCCATGATCAGAGACCAAAATATACACATGTGCATACAGGCTTAGCCATACACTGTTGGTGTGGTGCAGGCAGTCTGCACACAATTTACAATTCTGAACAATACTTGAAGAGCAATGTCCCAATCCT
>NW_017728996.1:5718340-5744889 GCF_001723915.1 Gavialis gangeticus | reverse complement strand
TCATTGTTTCACGTCCAGGACTTGGTGTACTCTGAGTGGGAGCAAGTGGGTGGGCAGCTCCATGATCAGAGACCAAAATATACACATGTGCATACAGGCTTAGCCATACACTGTTGGTGTGGTGCAGGCAGTCTGCACACAATTTACAATTCTGAACAATACTTGAAGAGCAATGTCCCAATCCTACAAGGTTCTGAGCACCTCTAAGGAGGTGCCGAGTGTCCACTGACTTTTTTGGAAATAAAGCAGCCCAGTATTTTAGAGGCGTGGGACCCAAGGCATTACACAGGAAACAGAAGGTCTGATCTCTGAACACAGTTTGTAGTTTTCATTTTTCTGCTTCCTAAAACTGTATGTGCTTGGAATGGACATGTGCCTTTCCTGGCAGAGAAAAGACTACAGAGTGAAAATGTGAGAGCAGTAATCATTTGCAACACTTTAGGGGAAACTGCAAGCAATTTCCATTCTATTGATCCTCTCTGGCCATCAATGACACAGAGTTTATTTGGAAAACTAAATTCTAGGCATCATTGCATGAAGATGCTCTAGTTAAGCTGTCTGAATGGCCACAATTTAATTATATATGTTGTGACACTTAAATATAGTAAGAGAATACCATAGTTATGCAGGCATGTGGTTGGTGTACATTTGTGTTCACAATTCCTGAATCATATTTGGAGGATGGGAAAGGGGCAGCTAACTTTCAAAGCTAAAAGTACTCTCTTTTCATGCATGCATGAGGAGTTAAAAACATTTAAGATGTAGCAAACAGGAACTAGATTGATAAACAGAAAAAAAATGAACTAATGTTTCATGTCTTTCTAGAATTTCTTTATGCCCAACATTTTAATACAATATCTGAAAAGATTCTCCAACATGCACTTTAAAATTTCTCAACCCCCAACCAAACTGGCTACTTCTTCATCCCTACATAAATGGATTTTCTATAGTGCCCTGCCTCAGTAGGAACACATAGAAACAAACAAAAAAAACCCCTCCAGGAACTGAACTGCTTCTCTTTATTGTGCATTATTTCCCACTTCATTTTTGCCGAGAACAGGTGACAAGGAACTTTCAGGCAAGTTCTCCTGAACAAAGATTCTCGCTCAGCTCCTTCGCACATGGAACAATTAGACTGCATATAAATAAGGCGGTGCTCTTTGATCAGCATTGGCAGACATAAGTAGGCGTATCAGCAATATTTGTCAAAAGTGCCTGGGTTCCCCTGGGTCCAGAAATGTCATTGGGGCACAGAAGAAAATCATTATTTGATCCATAAATGATTATATAGTGGTGGAATCCTGTCACTCTTCACAACTTCAAAATCTGGGTTTTAAAACAGACCTAGAAAAATCCAATCACAAAGTGCTTTTTAGTGCATCTTAGACCTCCTTAGACAGGCAGCCTGTAAATCTTGAAGTAACTGGTGTGTTTGGTTAGTGCAGGGAATGCAAGACTGGGCCCTCAGTTCTACATCCAGGCCCAAGCCTGTTTTAAAATACTGCACAGAGCTGAATATCACTGAGCCTTAGTTTGTTAGTGAATCATTGTAAAACTGTTCCACCAAGAGAAATGGAGCTACAGGCAGACCAGTTAGCCTGCCCTCCTTGCTCCAATTCATGTCTCCCACCCCAAGCAAAATTCATTCCTTTTGAAATCTGCAGACCATCTTGGCTTGTTTTATCCCCTAGTGTGTTGCATAATAAGATGATAGGTTCCAGCTTCTCACCATTTTTGGTCTTAAAATTTCACATGGGATATGTCTACATTGATATTTTGGGTCAGCTTTGAGGCTCATCCTTCACCAGCCTGACCTACATAAGCCATTCCCCTCCCTGTTTATATTTTACCTTGAGGCCACCGCACATGTTGCTTCCTGTTCCTTGAGTGGAGCCTGTAAAGGGCTAGACCATCCTGTTAAGGCAGGCAGACAACCCTGGGGTAGAAGCCCAGTTGTGGATGATTAGATAAGAGTTGAAAGTTCAAGGGAAGGAAAGAGCAAGCAGCTCAAGATGGGGAAGGAGCATTTGTGGCCAGGAGACAGACTGAACCCACATAAGCTTCCTTCTAGGAAGGGCCACAGCCAGAAGGCCTTGTGCTGTTGTCTTGTAAAAGGCGAATGGTTTTTATTTTGCTCATTTGTTTAGCTGTTTGGGCAAGGGGGCCTGTTTGTGCTATGGTGGGGTTCTGGACTCACTGAGGGGCTCCTAAGAGGACACAACCCATCCGCAGGGGAGCAGGCATACCCACATGCTTATAGAGTCCTTCTAGGAATCAATTCAAGTCGTAGAAAATTGGAGTTGGAAGGGACCTCAAGAGGTCATCTAGTTCATGTTCCAGGTTGTTGATGAATATATTGAACAAAACCAGCCCCAGGACCAACCCCTGAGGCACTCTATTTGAGACTGGCTGCCACCTAGACATCAAGCCATTGATTACTACCCTTTAAACCTGACAATCCAGCCAGTTTTCTATTCACCTTCCAGTCCATTCATCCAACCCATACTTCCTTAGCTTGTTTGTGAGGTTGTGGGAGACTGTATCAAAAGCCTTGCTAAAAATCAAGACACATCACATCCACTACTCTCTCTGCATCTTCAGAGACAGTCATCTTGTCACAGAAGGCAATCAGGTTGGTCAGGCATGATTTGCCCTTGGCGAATCCAGGCCAACTGTTCCCAATCACCTCCTTTTCCTCCAGCTGCTTAGAAATGCATTCCTTGAAGACCTGCTCCATGACTTTTCCAGGAACTGAGGTAAGGCAGACTGGTCTGTGGTTCCCTGGATCCTCCTTCTTCCCTTTATGAAAGATGGGCACATTTGCCCTTTTCCAATCATCCAGGACCCCTCCCGATTTCCAAGAGTGTTCAGAGATAATGGCCAGCAGCTCTGCAATCTCATTGGCCAAATCCCTCAGCATCCTTGGATGCATCTCATCTAGCCCCATGGACTTGTACGTGCCCAACTTCTCTAAATAGTCCCTAATCTGTAATTTGACCGCTACCCATCTCACCTGCTATGCTCCGCTCTAATAACAGAAAACAGAGACGCGACATAGGAGGCAGCAGGTCCAGGAGTCAGGAACCTGGGACTTGCAGGGCCACTGCTGTTGGACTGCCTATGCTTCAACCATCCAGTGCCCAAGTGAGTTCCAAACACTCAAGAGAGGGGCAGCCTAGGGGGTGGCTCAACCTCAGGCCTTGAGGTTCAGCAGAGCAAAGCTTAAGCTGGACTGCTGCTAGGAGCTGAACATAAGGTTTTCAGCACAAATGGTTAGCCTGTATCAGCTTGAGGGTAGTAGCTCTAACTAGCAGTGTAGACATACCCTTAGTTATAGGTACAGCCATTACTCAAAGGGCACAGCAGCATCTCCCTTCCTCTCCTATGGATGAGGGTCCTGGTCCTGCCTGTGATATTCTCAGTGTAGTCAACAAATCTTGGAAACAGCCCCTTTTTATTTCTCCTTTCAGAAATCCCAGCTCTTCTGGGCTCTGGCTGCATCTGTAATGTCACCATCTGCAGCTGTTCATGCACAGGTAATTGGAAAGATATGAGACTCAGTGCATTTATATTCTTAAAGCCCTGATCTAACCAAGGGCTTGTTTCAAAGAAGGGCGGGCTTGAGAAGTATTTGTACAGAAGATCCTGTGCTGTGCTACATCTTGCACTGGACTCCACACAAACACCAAGATTGGTCTGTGCAGCGCAGAGATTCCAGGAGACCACTGTCAACCCTCAACATTTCTTGCAAGCCACCACATTCTCTTCTCATCAAAATTTTAATGGGTAGCAGTGATCAACAGACCACCAACAACGGCCTTGTAGACCATCATTGGTCCATAAACTCCAACTCCAGGTGCCTGGAGGAGCAAGCAGGGAATGGGACCTGGTGGGGGTCCCCCCATGGGGCCCTTCTCCCTACTCCAGCCCCTCCCTCCCCCTCCCCCCCTCTGCTTACCAGCTTGAAGTCCGGGTCCAGCTCCCTGCGGCAGTGCATGGGGACTGCCCAGATCTCTGAAGATCTACGAATCTTTTCCAGATCTATTCAGAGAGCTTCGAATTAATTCGGACATTTTTACTGGTCTCCTAATTCCATTCTGAATCAGAGATTTGGCAGCCAAATCAGGCCAAATCTTTTCCGAATCGAATCAGTACCCAAAGCTCCACACAGCCCTACTGTCTGAAATGGACTGGATAATTTTTTTCCTTCCTCAAGTAAAGTAAAGAGGAGAGGAAGGAAAAGGTTTGAAGTAATTCCAAGTTCCAGGAAAAGATGGGGGGTAAGGGGGAGGAGGGTAAGACAGAGTGAGCGTGTGAAAAGCCTTTCCATTTCCTGATGTTTTTCTACTAAAATGTCACAATCTAAAATAAATCCCTCCTGTCTTTATGCTGCTCTCTCTCTCATCTGAGGTCTCTGTCAAGGCATCAGCATGCTTGAATGGACTTCACAGCATGAGTTCCATTGACAGTTTATTAGTGGAATTAGGTCGCTGCTTGTACACTATTCAATAGTCCTGAGTATGGGCAGCAGGCGCCTGCGTTGAGGAAATTTATCATTCTGAATGCGTTGCCCACTTTCCTTTCTTTGCCTTCACTGACTATAGCAGGACGAACTACCAAGCCTTACAAAGCTAAATTATTCAACATCTGGTACGTATGCTGGGCAGCAACTTGTTAATCATTTAAATAATAATATTAACTATCTGCTTAATAGAACAGAACTTAATGGATTTTTAAATGGTATTTGAATAATATTTTGTATCAATCTATCAGATTCAGCTCCATTTTTCTTTTATCACTGGTCGGTCTATTTCGTTTCCCAAGTCTCCTTCAAAGAAGCATTCGTGCCCTTTAGACTGACTTCCTTTGGAAAAGATCTGGATGACTCTAGCAAGCAGCTCAGCCTTCACAAGTCCTGCAGGATCCAGTTCAACTCAAAACAGTAGGATATCCTGTTGTACTCTTTTCCTCCCATCTCAGAAAGAGCCCTAGCCCTTCAGATGTTTTCAGACTGTCGCCTTGTGTCAGGAGACTTTGCTGCCAACTATGATTTACAATCTGTAATCTTTCCTTAGCCAGTTTAGCCAATGGCTGTTTTTGCAATCTGGTCACGTGTGCACACAAAAATGAAACAGAAAATTGCACGGAAAACAAAAACAAAAAAACAAAACAAAACTCCGGACTAATTACTGAAAAGTCATTAACCTAAGAACGTCCGTTTCCAAATGTAATGGGACCCTGCCTTGTATGCACATAGCGTCAGACTGATAATCCTCTCTGCTGCCCAATCCAACATAATCAAGGTTTGGGGGAGAAGAATACAAGTCATTAAGTACCATATCCAAAGCCCACTGAAATCAGTGGGAGTTTTTCCATCGACTTCAGTTGGCTATCGATCAAGCCTTTAAGATGCTCTTTGTACACAATGGAAAGCAATATGCAAAATGCAGCCCACAATTCTCTTTAATAGAGTTTGAGGTTACTTCAACCTGTAGGCTACTGAGCTGACTGTAAGAAATTTTAAGAGTAGAATTTCAGTGACTGGTGCTGTAGTAGGAATCCCACCTCCCCTAACCTTGTAAGAAAAGTTCCAAAGAACCACAGGGTAAAAGTACTGTTCCACACCCCACGGACAACATGGAAAGTTTAGCAGAGAGCTCGGTACCCACTTCTTCACCAAACAGAACTTGAATGGAACTGAAGAAGGAACATTTCAAAAGAAGTTCTCTCCCTACCACAGAAAGCCACAAAAATGATCTCGGTGCCATTTTAAGGTACGGGCATTTGATTTAAATAAAACAAAACCTGCTTAAGATTCATAGCTCTGTCTGTTGAGTAGCAAACCTCAACACCATAATTACATCAAAATTGATTGGTTTAAAAATGTCCACTTTAATTAATTTATTATAAATGCTTATAGAACAGCTTCAGACAAGGTCTAATTCACCAAGGATTAAATGTCATTTATTTACAAGGCTTAGGGGGAAAAACCCACCCGTTCATTTAAAAAACGCTGCCCACTTTAGTCAATGTGGTGAAGGAGAATTGGATTCCTCTCGTCCAGCTCTAGCATGGGGGGAGGGTGCATTGTGTGCATTCAGTCTTACACATTTCTCATCAACACTGAATTATGTGCACTTTGTAAGGGCTTTGAGATGACTGTGCTCACAGTTTTCAGCCCAGATCTTACAAGGTCTTAGCAGGATCTGGGACTCGCCTATCTGCAAAGGGAATGAACTGGAGATCAGCAGTAGGCACATTTCCCCAGGACTGCTGCACGGGCTGAATCTGGCTTCAAAGAAACACAAGTCCTTCCCTGCTTTTCACCATGCTTTGGAGGAGAATAATTTGCTGCTGATCCATACAACCACATTAATCCTTTCCCCTGTGCTCCCTCACCCCACTTTACCCACTAGTTGGGAAGGATTAGCTCTGCCTATTTCTCACCCGCTCCTTTTGCCCTTACTCCCTGGAGAGACAGACCATGTCTACGTATTCCTACATATCTGGGCCACAGTCCAGGTAAGCTTTGAAGCAGAGTAAGACAGCATATTAGTGGCAGCTGTGCCAATGCACCTGAGGCCCAGCACCTCCTATGCAGAGGACTAGACATGCACACACAGTTTGCCTATCTCCAATTCTAGGATAACCCACACATGCACCAATCTCCAGACAATCCCCACAAACAAGTTTAGTAGCTTTTTCTGTTCAGTGGCCTGCTGTTTTCCTGACTTTGCCTTACAACATCTGAAATAGGCATGAATTCTTGCCATTGTCTGACAAGTGACAATGTTCAGAACCAGATTTCAAAGGAAAGACTGCTGAAGGGGATTCATGTTTGGAAACCAAGAGCTGGTATTCATAAGGGTGCCTCAGAATATTATAGGTCATGTGGCAAATCCCCACCCTCATGCCACGCAGAAGCAGCCTCACCAGCAGCCAGCCATTCATTCCAATTTGTTTTTGAATACAGCATGAACACAGCACCTGAGAGGAAGTGAAACTCCAATACCAGCACCACTCCTGGCTAGATGGACAATGTCACCAGGAAGTAAAAATAGATCCACATAGAGCAGCACCAGCAGAAAAGACCATGCCTTCCCTGCCAGCCAAGCAGCTCCAGATATCAAACATTTAAGAAAAGAAAATCCAGCAATCTAAGTACAGATGGGCTCTGTAAGTCCAATGCCTGATCCCTTCAGACACATGCAGCAAGGATCCATTGTTGCCATCAGTCTTAGCTAACAAGGTTGACTCTCTGGCTAGTATGTTTCTGGTATCCTTGCCAGGCCTCGTGCAGACTATGTTAGAACAACTGGTTAGCACAATATAGGGAAGTGAATTTCAGCACAAGGCAGACAGAATCTGGTCTTTTTCATATTGTTCTAGACCTGCTGCTTAGCACACAAAATGTCAGCTGATGCTGTTCTCTTTCTAGCTTTTTGTGGGTAAAGGTATCTTAAGTAAGGAAAAAAAACCTTTGGAAAGGTAAAGGTTAAGGGTCATCACACCGTGGCATCATAAAAATAATAGAAAAATAATGCTAGAGGGGACCTCAGGAGGTCACCTAAATTCATCCCCCTGCTCAAGGCAGAACCATTCCTGCCTAAACCATCTCATTCAATCATTCAAGTGTTTGTGTAACCTGATCTTAAAAAAACAAACAAACAAAAAAAACAAAATAAATTTTAAGGATGATTATTCCACAATGTAACCAACTAAGCTCTTACTGAAGATCTTGTTTAACATATGACCTGGCAAGCTAAAGATTCCTGGTTCAGAAGAAGCCTCAACTCTTGCTTCCCTGGCCACCTGGAGGGCTCCAAGGAACAAAGCTATCACACCGAAACAATAAGTAAAAGGTCACAGCTAGCCAAGAGCCATTCGAGACCTGAAGGAAGCTGTCCAGTAGCCCTCCTTTTACCTGCAACTCTCACTGATTGGGATGAGAGTTCTAGGCAGAGTGGCAGCAATTTCCAACCCACTGTTTCTAAGCCTATGCTAGTTTCCCAATCACCCATTGGCAGCAACATCAATAGAAACATGTGGAAAGATTTCAAAAATGAAAGACAACTAAAAAGAAACTAGTGCAAATATCGGGTGATCACTTTGCAACATTTGAGCTACACATATATAAAACCAGTTTGATTTCAAGGAAAAACAGTGCCAGAGAAAAGGAAACAACTTTAAGTTGGAGTTAAGTTCAGTAGTACACATGACAAATTTAGTTATGAAGCCTTAGAAAACCAGAGTTTCCAAATAGAGGAGGATTAATTACCAGAAACTAGAAATCAGAAAGTTCAGAGATTAGGTGAAACATAAAAGAAACTGAAATATTTGAAAGTGGTCTGGCATCAGAGCCCAGCAGACCCCAATACCAAAGCAAGGCCTAGAATAAAGAACCTGAACAGAACAGAACAGAGCAGAGCAGAGCAGAGAAAAGCATGCTAGTGGATGTACTTTTTCCAGCCCCAAATGTGTCCTTGTACTGAATCTCTCTCAAATGTCTTTAAAAACTTCAAGTGAAAGGTAAGTTATTTTTGAGACAGGACAGGAAAACTTTACAGAAGTTTTCAAAATGTGTACAATTTTCAGAAGTGCCTACATGATTTGTCAGTGTAAGTCCCATTTTCAAAAGCAACTTCACTGTGTATGAAAAATTTTACTGATAACCTACTTCTTCAGAGCCAAGAGCAGTGGAAAAAAAAAAACCCAAAAAAACCCAAAACCCCCAAAAACCCAGTGCTCTCTGCTGCTGCACAACACGTATGAGAAATCAGAAATGCCAAAAGGAAGCTTTTAAAATTGGCAATGCATCTCTTACAGAACCAATTCTTTCTATATGACATACTATATTTGTAGGCACTGTACACAACAAACAGCTTAATTGATAATACTAAAAAACATGATGTGCATGTTTGAGTCTGAGAGCCATCTCGATTTTGTTTTTCTTTTTTAATGTCAGCGTTGCCTAATTTTTTTTTCCTTGGAATTAACTCCCTGGTTTTCTCCCTTCAGTTTTTTTATTATTATTATTATTATTAAGAAAAGGAAACAAAATTATACTAAATTCTCCCTTTTCATTTCATAACCTCTTCTCTTTTTCTTTGGAAGGTAGGAGGAGCAGAGATAGGAACTCTGTTCCTCACTAAGCTACTAGAAAGGGCTACTCTTCTCCCGACTGGTGAGAGCTACATAGCTGTCACAGAGTACATTCATTCAATCAGAGAGATGGCAGAACCAGTATTTCCGATTTTCCACATAGGCAGCACAGGGTAGGCTACAGACTTTTGAGTAAATTAAATATTTGAACCACGTTCACTTCCTGAATTTTTGGTACAATTACTAAACCTTGTGGAATGGAACACCTTCCTGTCTTAAATTAATATCTATTTACACAGCTCGTAGGGGGTCCAGTTTGGGGTTTACATAGGGACAAGTGCTGTAAAAAACAAAAACAAAAAACAACTCAGTGTCAGCTGAGCCATACCAAAACCTCCTGAGCCCCAGTTCAGTGTTTTAACAATAAGGTCAGCCTTTTTTTTTTTTTCTTCTTTCCACCCATTTATATATCCTAAGGTCTAAACAGCTGGGCATTGAAAATGACCCTCTATCAGAACATCTCTGATAAAGAATACAGACAATTTCCATGACAAAGGGATGAAAGAAAAAGAATATATATATCCCACTCAGGGAACCTATAGTTTTCTCAAACAAGGCTCCACTTGGCAACCACTACTCAATTAGGAAGGCTTAGCCACACAACCCACTGTGAGGGCAAGATTACTCTTTTTAAAGAGTCAGTTTAGGTTTCATCAAGTGAGCACAAGCTTTATTTCTTTTCTTGTTTATAAGCAGGAAAGCATGATGCCACAAAGAGCAAAAAGCCCTCTGTTGGTATATAAAAAACTGCTGTGCTATTGAGTAAAAGCTTGGCCTGAGTTGCAGCCCATTAATAGCTATCTGTATTAGAAAGACATTCATGTATTTTTGTTTGTTTTTGTTCGCTAGTTCCTACTCTCCTAAAGACAGCCAAAGGCTAAATAGTGCTGCTTCTACTAAAGATTAAATAGCATGCAATTCAACTCGCGGCACTACACTTTCAACTAAGAAAGGGGTTATGTCATGCTGGAAGAAAGGGGTTTTCTTTGGAAGTGTGCATTCTTCTTCCTTCATGACATGATGAAAGGGAAGAGCTGTGTTTTATAGCTATGTACCATCATCAAGCTTTATCTGCAGACACACTATTTGTAGAGTGACTATTACATCACTGAGGCTGCGTTATGCACTTAAAATAAGATAACATGTAATTGTATGTATATCATACATACACTTTTCTGGTCTGTCAAAAATAAAGGGCCAGATACTGCTACCCTCCTTCACAATGAGTGATCTGGTGCTCCCCAGAGGAGAACTAGTCATTAAATTAGCAGAATGTGACAGAATGTGATGCATAGGAAACGCAAGAGTTTGCTGCCTGTGAGAAGAGGCCAGTTTCTGATTCCAACTGCATGAGGGTAAATCCAGACCAACTCTCCTGAAGTCAGCTGCACGACTCCAGGTTTCCTTCAGGTAAATGAAAGCAGATTTAGCCTAGATGTGCTGATAGTGAGACTACAGAGAGATTATTTGTGCAAGGGAAATATTTTGCATTACTAGTTTTGAGGTACTTGATTCACTTTACAGTTAAACTAAATAAAACTATATACAGTGCAACAGGTCTAAATTGCCTTTGCAAACTGAATGGTTATACCTTCCTGCCAACTCTGACTGTTCATAATTCTAATGACTACAGTCTAACAATCAACACTCACTCATAAATCATTATTAATTAACTTTATTGATTCTTAACACTGGGATTTCCACCCCAAAGGATCCCAGAAACAGCATCACATTTACCATTAAAAATATATAGTGCAAAAATGGGATAGAAGTGGATTTGCAACAAGGGGCAAAAAGCCCCATTTAAGCCAGGATGATAATATTAAGCCTAAAACCAAGTGCTGATATCAACTCTTCCTTAGCCAGACAAACTCTTCTTAACCAAGTAAAAGAGGAAACTAATGTTACATCTCAAAGGCTGGCAATTTCCTGGTTTACAATTCCTTTTGTTACATAGGCACTGTGCTGCTGGCAGAAAAAAGTAACAGAGGTAGCTACTAGTCAGTGGACTACAATGTAGTTTTACAAATGCACCATTTCTGTATGGGTAATGTCACTTTAAACATGCATGATAAAACCCCAACACTTGCTGCCATTATTACTACATTCCTAACAGTATCAAGGGAAGACTATGAAAGGCTCTGTAGAAACAAGGAACACAAAAAACAGTCCCTGCCCCAGATTGCTCACCGGCTCGAATTCTGACAATCTGCAACAGCTGGATAAGCCAACACATGGGAGGACAGGGGAACAATAAAGACAAGCATGTCTGTATAAGCGAGCAGTTGCACAATGGTCTCAGTAGTCACAGTTGGCCACCAGCCTAGTCAGTACCATGTGGCAGTGATATGAAGGCATCATGGCAAAGGAATGTTTTAAGGAAGTACTTGAAAGCAGTTAGGGTGGTGGCTCTGTCAGTCCTTACTGAAGAGAGATTTTTTGCAACAACTCAACAGGTATCTTGGCCCTAAAACTTACTATGCTTATGAAACATTAATGAGCAGTGAAGACTCCTTCCTGGAAGCTATTCTATCTAAGCAAGGAAGAGCAAAACAAGGGTGAAGAGGAATTCAAGTGACAGTTCTGTGAAACTAGCCTGCATGGCTGGATCAACACATGGCATCAGTAAGGCAATGCTATAAAGGCTCACACAGCAAAAGAACACAGGCTTTCATGGCACTTGGGTGCATTTTAAGGTACCACTTAAAAGCTACAATACGACAAATTGAGGACTGATGGAGGAAGAGAGACATACAAATATGCAAGCGATCCATAATCAAGGTAAATTACATTACTGGCCTGTTGATTAGAACTGGTGTTACGGATGTGGAGTGGACTGGACTGGAACAGGCATTCTCTCTGGGTGTCCTTAGCTTCTTGTAAGACCAGCCAGGGCATTTGAGCTAGTTAGGAGATTAAGTCACTATATAAACTCACACAAATCACTCCCCTGTGTTTCCCTCTGTTTCTTCTACCTTTCACATGGAGCTTTTTTGTAAAGCACTTTGAGTTCTCAGGCAAAAAGTACAATATCACAGCCCAGTGCTAGGTTCCTGGATGCTACCTGAGGACACTTTACAACATGGTAAAATCAACAACAAATGCCAAAATACATTGGGGAACAATTCTATACCAGGCAAACTTTTGGATCCATTCCCAGGGCCTAAAGAGAAACCAATTACAGATGGCATGAAGGTGACACCATGGAGCATTTTAAATAAGGGAAAATTTTCTCTGGAATTCCATCTTAAAAGATTTACTCAAGCAATAATAAACTCATGATGCGAGTGAGTCACTGAAGCTTTTCCAAAGCTTCTCACCCTGGCTTTGCTTAGCTATCTGAACAAGGAAGTGTACACAGAGGACACGGTGCATACAAAGCAACTTCATGGTGACGTGGCAGTCAGAGAAGCCCAATGACGACTTATAAAAGAAAACATACAAATGATTGTCAAGATCAAAGTTGTTCATTTGGGAAGTAAATGCCTAGCACTGTGTCTCTCTATTTCCTGCCTCATGTCTTTGGACAGCATAATCAACAAGGCTGCCTTTGTATTGTAAGTTGTGCCTGATTTTACATTAATTCACTAGATGGTACTGAATCATCTGTTCTTGTCCACAAGCAAGACTGGGGATTTATAGCTTTATAGCAGGAAGCTAAAACTGAAGTGTATGGGCAAAGTTAATCAGAAGACAGACAAGGTCACTCATGAACAAGAGTCCCCACCAAAGTTGGAAAATCTAGGACACCATGCTTGACATTTTTAAAAGAATTAAAGCATAGGAAAGGCATTGATAACCTTGGTATATTATTTCAATTACACTTTGCTCATTAAGATTACATCAGGGATGCAACAGAAAGCTTTTAATCTGATATCACTAGCTCTTGAACACTAAAGCCACCATTAATACCAGAGCTGTGCATCAGATACTGAACTATAATTTTTCATGGTCTTTCATACATAGCCTGGCTTCTCCCTCTCCAAAAAGGGAAAGATCAGTGCTGTGCAACAAGTCTACCTTCCAGGCGTTGGAGTGTAACTGGACACTGGAGGAGCTGTCCATGGTCCCTTCTGATGGGCAAGGCAAAAAATCAAGGCATGCCACTAGAATTTCAGGGAGCTGAAACCATCAGTTTCTCTTTTTTTGTACAAGATCCAGGCCTCTGGGGTGGGGAGGGGCTTTAACAATTTTTGCAGAGACAACAGTGGAAAGTGACAAGACGGCTATTTCAACTAAATCCTATTATGCATCTCAGGGAGTAACCAGCTGAATATTGACCAGGACCAGGTACAGAGCATTTTCCAAGAAGCTGGCAAATAATTTAAACGGTTAAAAGGAATGATTTGAGGAGGAGGCCAGACTACTGAACTATGTAATCACTAAACTGGTGGAGAAAATGAACTGTACCAGCTCATGAAAGGAAAAAGGCCTTTTCCCCCTGCTTCTCCTGTACACAGAAGTCTACGTGTCAACCCAACAGAGCAGCACTGTCAGAACACACACACACAAAGAGCTCATTACAACAGATACCAACATACATCACATGTTGCACTGCACTCAGGTGGCCTCTGCTTCTTCCTAGAAAGAGACAAACCTTCAGAGCCATCTTTGCCTTCCCCAATGACATGGAAGCACCCACTCCATAGTCACCTATGAGGCAACCCCAGCAGGTCTCAGCCTACTCATGGAACAGATCATGGGGACTGTGTGCAGTTCGGAATCAACAGTGCCACCAAGTAGAACCTGGCTGGCCAGAAGTTAGTTCTGTGTTCACAGTACAAGTGCAACAATTCAGAAATGGGACTGCAATGAGACCAAAGCTAAAAGTTATATTCAGGTGACTCAGTTGTCAGCTCTTGCAAATAAAGTGTCCTCCAACAGCTGTACATTTGCGTGAAGAAATCTTCAGGGTCTGATGCAGCTTCCTACACTGGCCTGGGACAGCCCAAAGCCTGGTGCGATGTTATGTAAGCTATCAAGGAACATAGCATATTCTGGACCAGACCTCAGCATCTCTCTACTGAAGTCAATGGGTTAGATCTTTAGCCTTTGGATGTTGACATAGCTTCCTTGATGTCAGTGAGTCAGAGCTCCAGCTGGGGAAAATTGAAACCAGTGCAACTACAACAAATAGCAGCTGAGGAGCTGGCGCTTGGATATTGTTTTGGCATCTCCAATGCAAAAAGTAAAGAGAGAAGTGGCCACGACTCAGACAGAACAGAAGCCAGCAAAGGGTAAGACAAGCACTGACTGCTAGCTAGGAAGGTGGACAGACAAAGCGAGTCCCTTTGCCAGAACTACAGAATGTGGTACATTTGCCCTGGGGAAGAAAAGATGCTTGGAAGCAGCTTAGTGCAATCTTTGCTGTGCAGTGAACTGAATGAAGGTCTGATGTTGAATGACATTCCATCAAGAGCATGAAAAGCAAAGGACCAGTTTAACAAGGCAAATCCTGCTCAGCCTTCATAATAAGTTCTACATGTTTTATGCCATGTTCCTGGGATCCATTTCTCAGGGATACAGAATAACAAAGCCCATCAGAGGAGTGTAAATTCTGAGACAGGAGCAGGCTTTCAGTATGCCTGTACAGTGTTCAGTGCTCAATTCTTTGCAGAGTTTTTATAAATACATTTTTCATACATAACTGGGAAGTTTGAGGATCTGGTAAAAAGGAAAAGTTGTAACTTCTAAGAGATGCCTTTAAAGACTTTGCTCTATATTAACCTGGTACACAGGAAAGGACCAAAGGTTGGTATTTTATGGGTAGTTACTTCAAACAAAGTAGTCATTGACAGCAGCCTGCAGCAAGACCATCATTTCAAGCTCATACCAGCACTTGAAGAGAGCTCTGTGACATACACTTCAGAAATATTCTTGCCTTGATCTGAAATGATTTAACAAGGTCTATAGGGGCAATTTCAGATTTGAAACAATACCCCAATGCAACAGAGAAGAGTTCTTCAAAGATCATCACTTACTGTCTTAGAGAGTCAATGACTCCTGGCATTTTTTTTACTTCAGAGAAATGATTACACAAAAGGGGAAGGCCTTTTATTTTTCTCTCTTTTAGTACATAGGAGCTGCAAATTACAGAAGATTTTGGTATGTGCAGCCCAGCACAAAGTCATTCAATTTACCTTGGTCTGCACATTTCCTTTCGTTATTTATCAATCTCTGCATAAGGCTCAAAATGCAAGCAAGCCTTGAATGTTACATAAATCTTCTAATATAGTTTTCCTGTGTAGAAAAACCTGAGCTAAAATTTTTATATCCTTTTTCTCTACTAAGTGGTACATGACAGACTCAGGAAATCAAACTTAGTCTTCTTTAACCTGCCTAATTTAAAGGGCAGAGTTTTAAATTGGCTTCCCTTTTAATGAAAAGTATGTTGTTCCAACAAATAACTAAACTTGTATCTTCCCACCTGCAATTTGCTGCAGGAAATATTAATAATTAGACAAGTAATATCTATTTGTATCCATCAACAAGCTAGTTACGGTTGATCTGCACTACTAGTATCTGCACTTGTTGTGTAAACTGTACCTGGAACAACAGAAGTTCATCCCTCAAAATCTGACCCATAACGTCCTCTGCTTGCAGAACTTGATTTGAAGTAGATAGGTGATTAAAAGCAAAATAAATAACGTGCCTACGTTGTCAGAGTAAAGAAACCCTGTTAAGTAAGCTAGAATGCAATTTCTTGGCTGCATTCTATTAACACTCTTGTGCTTTTGCAATGAAATATTTAACTAAAATATAGAGGAACCACAGGAAGACTTGACTGAAGACAATGACTTTCAAAGCTTCTTGCTAATAGACGTATCATATTAGGAGGGTGAAAATATTTCCCATTTCCTTATGTGACTGCAAATCTACCTGTGGTTTGCACATGTTCACCCTGCAAGGGCAATTATATTAGAAATATTTCAAGACTAAATCACAGATGCTGCAGCAGGTTAAGACAATGCCGATGAATAAATATATGCTAGCTTTGAGCTTCATCCAATAAGCATTCATTTATGCTGATGTTGTACAATACAAGAACAGTGAGAATTAAGTTAGATAAACTTAGACATATGAAACCAAATTCATCCCTGCTGTAAATCTATAAAGTCAAGAGAGTTACACCACAGATATTTGGACCTGAGCTTACATATTCATTCAGAGGAAATTCAAAGCAAATGTAGCACTCCAAAAAAGCATATAATTTACCAGATATTTAAACAAAGTTCATATACAAATCATGCAAGTTGCTCTATATATCTTGAGTGATGATGAGCTTTTTCTTCCAGCAGCTAGGAAACCCACCCCCCCTCCCCACAACTTCATACACAGCAGGCAGCTTTAAAGTGTAAACACCATGCATACCTAGTATATGAAAGGTGCTACTAGCATTCCCAATCTCATACCCAAGACGGCCATTAAGACGCACTCACTTCATTCCTATGCTAAAATATTAACAGAGGGACTTTTACAGTGATAGAAAAATATTGATCTTTGTGACACTGACTTTACCTGTTCTAACTAGTAAGCCCTACTGTATAATGTTTAAGCAGTAAAAGAATAAGAAAGCTATTTAATTTGTATTACTTTGTGCATTTTCTTTCTGTTTTACTAAAACAGTGCTAGTGAAAGGAAGCTTTATTACAAAAAGTGAGTGTGGAAGTTTCAGGATAAATGTTATTATACCTCTCCAAGTTATTATTGGTTAATATAATTAATCGAGTTTTTATCTTCCTACAATATGCAGGGAGAAACTATAATACTAAAATATGACCTAACATCCATTCATGAAATTAAAGACCGGGGGTGGGGGGGAACACCATAAAAGAGCCAGTGGTAGTTCAACATGGAACATTATGCAATCAGTTGACAAAAGAAGTTGTCAGTTATAATGGCCACAATTATAAGCAGTGTGAGATGCAATAAAAAAGTGTAACTGCCAAAGGAAAAAAAAGGAGAAATGAGGAAAGTTCTAATAAAAGTTAACATTAGCTAAGCTATAAAGTTTGCAAGCAGTCCACTCTCTCTGCCTGAGCATTTCAATGAGGCGACTAATGTCTCTATTCATGAACAAATTACACCCCATGTAACCTTGAGTTTTATGCAAGTTAACCAGAAAAATTGCAAAACCACCTGCTTCCATGTAAATTACACAAAAGTAACATTTATTATCCTCCCCCATTTCTCAGAACACAATGAGGCTCTTGCAGCGTGCAGTCAAGGAAGCTAAAAACAGAGGCTGATAAAGATATGGATGGAAACTAGTGCAAGTAAACACACTGTGCCACTCAAACGTATTAAAGGTGAGTATTTGTTTAATGAAAATACCAACTGATAGAGTTTTAGCTGTGATGAGCTGCCACAATTAACCCCCCCAGTGATTTCTGTTACTATGCAATCAAAGCCAGCTCAAGCCAGGAAATGTCTCACCCACCCACACATTCCAACTCCTGTATTCACTTTCTCTCCATGTCCTTTAAAGACTCATGCTCCTTATGCTCAAGATCTGTTTCCCCATAAACAAATGGTCCAATCTTCAGCTTTAGTCAATTAGATTTTAACCAGCTAAGGATCTGACCCCCAGTTTTCTCACACTTAATAAGCAATAGGAGAAGAAAACAATCACAGTTATAAATGTCCTAAAATATGTTGGCTAAAGCAACCTCTGGCAACCTTCATGTCATTCCCATTTTCTGGTTTTATGTCTGCCATAAAGTACCCTATATCAGTTAATTATATTTATGGACTGAATTCCATTTCATCCCAGGTTTGTATCTCCAATTTCATTTTTCTTTTTTTTCTTTTTTTGCCATCTGAAAGCAGCTTGGTTACTTCCCAGTTTCATTGCAAGGTTCCTTGATATCATAACTTTATTTAGATAGGCCCTTGTGTGCATTGCTTTTTCTTTGCTTTTGCTATATGCTTAGCAAAAGCCATGAATTTATGGCAACCCCCACAACTACCTTTATCTCTTGGCATGTTAAATATGGTCCCAGAGCTCTGAAGAGAGTCAATTTGAGCATCGACATTCCAGATGTTCTTAAAGCAGCTCAACTTTAATTTACCCATTTTCTTTTTAACAAAACAGACTGTCACAACAATACAAACATTAATTCACTTCCATTAGAGCAGCATGAAATGCATCAGAAAATTTCATTGTCCTCACAGAAAAAATTACATTTTCTATACAGACAAATAGAACCCGGAACTACACATTTATAATGAATGCTTTTATCCATAAACATACAGCGAGCAATTGGACTTTTTTTTTCTTATTTGGTTAGAAAAAGGATTCTCTCCAAGTTTGAAAACAGAAATTAAAATTTAAAGAAATAAATGTATAATCTCCAAAGCCATTAGGGAAATTGATCTAATAATGAACAGTCTGCTTTGAAATGCCTTTAAAATAACTATACATCCCAATCTTAACTCCCATGTTCAGAGTCAAGCGAACAGAGGATGCAATTTTCTTCAAGTTTCACCTGACATGGTTCTCAGTGGACGATTTCACTATGAAGTGGTTCTTAATTCTCTGAAGTCCAAGGCTTCAGATGATAGTACAAGATAATTCATTGCAAATTGCCTCTGCAAGTTATGTCCTAATTTTCAGAAGCCAATGCAACAGGTAAAGTGTGTCAAATGCTTGTGCGCTCTTTGTGAAGTCAAAGCCCCACATTTATACTACTGGTGCACCACAACATAAGGGTTTTCATGATCCATGGTGCATCCCCCATTTTGCAGGGCTTTAAAACATGGCTTGCAGCGTCCTCTCAGTGGTTGCATGGGTATAGATCTGCTGCAGAAATGTAGATTTTATATTTAAGCTGAAGCTGTGAGAGCCCCAAGAGGCATATTTTCTTCTTGATGTACCAGTGCATTAAAAGGAATTATACATATAAACTTGGTCACATCAAGAGGAGATTGTACTTCTTATACTGCACTGAATTTGATTATTCAGATGAAGTTCACAATAAAATGGAAGCAGTACCAGGGAAAAAAAAAAAACAAAAAAAACCGAAACATAACTCCAAAGAGAAGCAAGATCTTCAGTAATGAAATGTTTCCACCTGAAATCTTACACCAAAAGCAATTTGAATGGTCAATAAACTGCAGCTCCAACTAGTTCATAAATAGAGCAGATGCATTAATGCTCACTTTGCTCTTCTCCCCTACTGTGCCGGCTTAAAGACATTTCAGTCATTTCAATTGAAAGAACCAGGCCCCTAATCCTGAAGGGGGCTCTTGTCTCCTGTGCCCATTTTCTGCTGCCAGAAAGCAACAGGGATCTGACATTCAAGCGAACTTAGCAAACCGAAAAACAGTGTCCACTGCCACCTTCCCTGGGCTAATTCTTCCAGGCCTGCCAAAGCAGGTTCACGTCACAAGGGGGAGCAACCATTCAGTTGTGCACAAACCAAGCAAAGTGAATGACAAGCAGCATGAGGGCACTAGCACATGAAAAACAAGGGAACAGGACAGGGGGAAGAAAGAAAGGCCAGATTCTAGGCTTTAAAAAATTAATAAGATCAATGTGCTTGTAAGTACACTCCTTAGTGACAGGATCCTCTGGCAGATAGGCTGAGCACATCTCGCTCAAGCTTGCAGTCCTATGACAGGGGAAGTCTGCCTCTGCTGCCTTCTAAGCTAAGCAAGGTTATGTCTGTCCAGTCCTTGGCCCGAGATGTTACAACATGAAAAGAGGCTGCAAGAAGAATGACGAGGACAACTACTTCTCACACAGACCTTATAATCCATTTGAGACAGGATATCCTGCATCACCCCCAAGGGATGACAAGATCGAATGATCACAAACTCCACTGTGACCGATTCAGGCTGGACATAAGGAAGAACTTCTTCACTGTCCGAGCCCCCAAGGTTTGGAATAGACTGCCACCGGAGGCTGTTCAAGCACCCAGTTTGAATGCCTTCACAACATATTTGGATGCTTATCTTGCTAGGATCCTATGGTCCCTGCTGACTTCCTGCCCCTGGGGCAGGGGGCTGGACTCGATGATCCTCTGGGGGTCCCTTCCAGCCCAAATGTCTATGAATCTATGAATGAAATACACAGCAGAAGTTTGGGAAAGAGACAACAGAAGTTGCAAGTCACTGCAGTCTCATTACCTGTTAAGATACACACATTTAACCTATTTAAATGTCCTCTGATTTCATCCTCTACTACTTCTGCTAAACACTTGCACATTGCTGCTGCATGCTGTTGAAGAGTTGTTCCACCAAGGCATCTGAAAAGATGGAGTAATCTAGGCATGTCATCAGGATATAAACTGTAGTACACTTTGGGATTCATTGGGAATATAAAAGGTGCTACATAAACTGATAGTTATTTTATTTTTTTAAAAATCAACTCTGCTACAACCTCAGAAGGAAGAAAGCAAATGTTTTTAATAAGGCAAGTGTGTGTTTGATAGATCTCTCTCAGTACTTAGGAGTGCAAGCAATCCAGTAGTAAACAGGCCCCCTTGAGCCCATTCCCATTAGTATGACATGAACTAGGCAATAGAAGCAGTCTTAAAAATCTATTTGTTTGCCAGTACAGTATTTCAGCAACAGTGTAAGTACTCAAGATACATGTCCCTCTCAACTTCCTTCCACTGGGTGAACTGGAAAAGGTCTCAGCTGGCTCTGTGGAAATATGCCAACATAGTTGAAATCAAAGTCATAAGTTCCATTGCCAATGCAGCAGGCTAATGACAGGGAAGTTTGTATTCTATACAAGTGGTCACAGGACTCCCTCCAAACATAGAAACACAGCAATGGAGGGGAGAATGCTTCTGGCAGATATTTAGCTAGAAGCCATCTAATTTAGCAAAGATTTTGCATTTAAAATACAGCTGGTAGTTTCATATTACCAACTTATTTCAGCTAGACTGAGAAAGCATCAGTAACATCTGATCACGGGATGGATTCTGCTCTCAACAGCAGCAGTGTAATCAAGAGTAAATATATTAAACTGAATGGCATCAGGGCTGATCTACACCAGTACAGTTTTTAGCTTCCTGAACATATACTGGGATGAACTGAAATGCTGTCTATGTTAACACCACCTAGCCCTGAGGTTTTGAACAAACCCTGAGATCCCTCCTCTTGGTCTCAATGGCGGAAGCACTAGAAAGTAAACCATATGTTTCAAGTTCAGTCTGATACAACAATGGTCATGAGAGGGAAACACGCTTTTTAACTTATGGCAGAGGTCATGCTGGTTCTGGGTAGCTGTGCCCCTCACTCATGAAAGCAGTTCACCATCTTGAAATCCCATTAATCTCCTCACTGCACCTGGTTGCACAGAAAATGGCAGTGGGCAGAAGTGACTCTGGAATGACCATTCCTCTCAATATAAGCCACCTCTTTGCACCTCAAAATTCAGCTGCTGCTATCCAAGGGGATGTCTGGAAAGCCAACCGCCCCCCCCCCCACTCCCCCAAACCCCAGCCGCTGACTGCCTGCTCTGTACAGAGAGGTCAGACCAAGGAGACTATGCTGTGCATATGCTTTGCTCTGCACAATCCACTTGCTGCTAGTTCACTTCTGGGCAACATTCAGGATGTTGGTCATGAATGCTGAAAGGGTCCAAGCCTTGTTGATTCGAGTCTGTCCACCCTCCTTCCACTTTAATCCACTCAAACAAATGCAGCTTACCCTTGAAAAGAACTCACACGGCAATCCGCGCCTCTGGAATTCAACCTGCTGAAAATATACCCAAGCCCCTGCCTGGCCATGCTTAGGGCAAGATCTGTTTTTCATTCAGCCTTCCCAAGAAAGGCCTCTCTAAAGGCCTTAATTTCTGTCTGGAAAAATACCCTAAGTAGGTATTACAAAGTGGAGAACTAGAAGAGTTTTTCTGACACCTCCGTCTCAAGGAATATTTCCACAACCAAAACAAATCCACTTTCAACACCACCTCATCCTGTGACAACATCAAGGAAAAGACTAACACAAAATAATCAAAAAAAAAAAAAAAGTCAGACTGGACACCTCTCAGTCAATATAGCGGTCGAGGTTTGAATTTTGTCCACTGCTTTGGAGAAAGAATGAACAATGAAATAATCAACAGAACACCACCATAACAACCTCTCTGAGAAGGAGAGGAGGGCCATAGACTCTCTAAGATCCAACCACCAAATAGTAATAAAACCAGCAGATAAAGGAGGAGGAGCTATAGTTATCCTTAACTATGAAGATTACAGGCAACTCTGACACCGCCTACTATGAAAAACTAGAGAAACTCCCCTTTTCACCTTAAAACTCAAAACCACCATCACATTTCCATCTGAACTACAAGAGAAACTACAAAACTTGATCCTGCCACTACCTAATCCAAGGATTTTTTACACGTTCCCTAAAGACCACAAACAAAGGAACCCAGGCAGACCTATAAACATCCAACCATGGAACCCTAACTGAGAAAATATCAGGTTTCATCAAATCCATCCTAAAACCTCTTGTCACCCAAAAAACCAAGTTCTGTCCAAGACACAACAGACTTTCTACAAAAACTGAAATATAGACCACCTTCCCAACAATACCCTCCTAGCCACCATGGATGTTACCAGCTTATATACCAGCATCCCACACCAGGATTGCATCCAAGCCTGCCTTGCATATCTACAACAGCAAGAGTACAACTTAGAGTACAGACCTAAAGATATTACTGAATTTATATATTTTATCTACACATACAACCAACACTTCTTCCAGACTATGGGCACCAAAATGGTCCCACAATATGCCAACCTCCTATGGCCCACCTGGAAGAAGAATTCCTCAAGAACTGCACCAACTGCATCTCTTGCTATACCCAAGATATACAGATGACATCATTTGGACCAAAAACCTGCAGTCTCTGACCAGCAATCACCCTAAACACAACAAAAAAGCCGAAATACACAGCCAAGCCCTCCAATACCACCAAATTTGCACCAAGATTATCTGCGATCATCACGTTGCAAATTTCAAAAGGGCTTTCACCCAACAAGGATGCTCCTCCAGAGAGACAGATCATACATTTGAAAGAGCCATCCAGATGTCATGTGAAGAATTGCTGCAGTACAAAAAGAAAATTCCCATGAATCACACATCATTAGTTATGACATACTATCCTTCCCTGGAACCTGTATGGAAAATATTCAAATAATTGCAACCCATAATAGAAGACGACCCAATTCTTCAAAAATCTTTCCAGAACCACACATCCTACCATTTAAACAAGCACTGAACCTTGCCAACTTCAACACCAGAAACAACTTTCCAATGGCCTAAAGAACGCTGAATGGATCCAGACTATTTTGGGACAAGTAATGTAAAACCTGCCAACACATCTCCAACACTCCCAAAACAGCTACACCCCACAACAAAACCATCACCATCCCTGGATCTTACACCTGCACCTCCAGAAACACAATATAATCTCATTCAGTGCACTGAATGCCCAGATGGAAAATATGTAGGAGAAACCAAACAACAACTGCATACCAGAATGAACACACTGAAAATGTATCAAAGACAAAGATATCCAATTACCTGTGGGTGCACACTTCACACAAGACAACCACTCTCTTTCCCATCTCTCAGTTCTAAACCTCAAAGGGAATTTACAAAACAACTTCCGTAGATGAGCCTATGAGCTTCGCTTCATAAATCTGCTGGATGCTAGAAATCATGGACTAAATATAGACATTGGACTTACGGCACATTATAACCTGCCTAACATCTGATCACCCCACATAACTGGTCTGCATTTTACTAGCTACATTCTTCTATCACCAGTTCAACATTCCTCCTTCCTATCTCACACCTATCATCTTACACCCCTCTAATAGTTACTGTAAGACATTTGCATTTTCACAGACCTGCATTTTGGCTTCTGTTCTACCCAGGAAAGCACAGTTTACCACCAGACTCTCCATATGCCTGAAGAAGGGTGTTTGCGCCCAAAAGCTTGCAGAGAACAACTTTTTTTCAATATTTAGTTGGTCTAATAAACAACACTAAACTATGGGGGAAGGCAGTAACACTGGAGAACAGGTTGGGGATACAGGCTGACATGGACAGGCTCGCAAAGTAGGCAGACCAAAACCAGATGGTATTTAATGTAAAGAAAGGCAGGGTGCTCCATCTTGGGAGGAAGAACCAGCATCATACTTATAGTCTCAGCAATGCTACGCTTGTAGAACCATGACCAAAACAGACTTGGGGGTCTTGATTGACCACAAGATGAACATGAGCCACCAATGCAATGCTATAGTCACCAAAGCAAACCAAACTCTGGCATGCATCCACTGATGCATCTCAAACAAAACCAGGGATGTCATCCTCCTGCTCTACTCAGCCTTAGTGAGGCCGCAGCTGGAATACTGCATCCAGTTTTAGGCCCCCCACTTCAGGAGGGATGTGGATAAGCTTGAGAGAGTCCAGAGGAGAGCCACACACAAGATCATAAGCCAAGAGAGCAAGCCTTATGAGGAGAGGCTGAGGGCCATGGAACTCTTCAGCCTGGAGAAGGGAAGGCTCAGGGCAGACTTGATGGCAACCTACAAGTATATAAGGGGGGTGCACCAGGATCTGGGAGAACAGTGTTCACCAGGTCTCCCCAAGGGATAACATGGTCCAACAGCTACAAACTTCTGGAAGGCTGATTTAGACTGGACATCAGGAAAAATTTCTTTACAGTCTGAGTGTCCAGGGTCTGGAATAGACTCCCCCCCACAGAGATGGCACAAGCACCTGCTCTGGATTCATTCAAATGGCATTTGGATGCTTATCTTGCAGAGGTTATTTGACCCCAGCAGACTTCCTGCCTATGGCAGGGGGGCTGGACTCGATCTTGCAAGGTCCCTTCCAGTCCTCAACATCTATGAATCCTGCAAGTGTTCAAGAGGAGGCTGGACAAGTACATCATTGAGCTTGTTTGAGCCCAATAATCTCCTGCCCATGGCAGGGGACTGGACTTAATAATCTTACAGGTCCCTTCCGGTCCTTTGATTCTATAATCACATTTACCCAAATAACTTCTCTGCCTATGTCCTTAGGCGAACATAGCTACAACCAACAACCCCAATCCTTCTCTATGTTCACAGGACTCCACAAGGAAACATCAAACTCCCCATTTCTCATTAGAACGTCAATCCTCTTCAGCTAGTACAAGATGCACCCAGGTTGCATGGAGCCCTATCTTTTAACCGCTAATATAAACATAAGAGCTAAGGATAATTAATTGCAAATAAAGCACTTTGGCCTGACTAAACATCAGTTTAATTACACCTGGCAAATAAAAACATCATGCCCATTCCTGAGTGACCTAGTTTATTAGGCACTAAGAGGAAGATTTGGCCTAAGGAAGTTGGGAAGTCACCCAAAAAGTTTTACCGTGTTGTGCCCTGCCCTGCCCTCTGCCTCAGATGGAGTACATCAATCCACTCTGGGTTTGCTTGATTTATACACAAGATGGGGAAGCATAAAGAGGAGACTGACTCCTGTCCCGGAAGCCCAAGCGAGAGCAGCTTACAGCTCACTGGCCTGCACTGCAAAGAGACACAGGGGAAGCTTTCTTTCTGTTCCTTTCCTCATCCTCCAAAGTGAGAGAGGCAGCAGGTGGAGAAAGTCTTATTCCTGCCCACTAATTACTGGCTAAATGCTGCAGGGGCAGGGGTAGGAGCATTTAGGAACAAACACTAACTGGAAGTGAAGACTGCTTCCCTGTGTGCTAAGATGGAAATGGAGAAAGCAGCTGCCAGCGGTACAACAGACATGCTGCATACACCACAGAATTCATGGAGTCCATCCCTTCAGCACAAGCACGCTGGGGGTTTGGTAGATCTCTTCTCTCTCACAGATCTTCTGATAGCATGCTCTGGCCTCATGAACCGCACAGACCTCAGCATTTCACCCAGAGATTCCTACACCAAGTCTGATACGTTCCCAACTGGAACACAGATAGTGTCTTTTAAGAGTTTGAAAGAGGATGTTTTCCATGTTAGTCTGAAGTTAGGCAAAAGACAGAGCAGGCTGGCACCTTAGAGACTAACTTGTTCAGAAAGGCATAAACTTTCATAAGTGACACCCTACTATGCAGGTGCTGGTCTACCCTGCTTTCTGCCTTTTATGGTTTGGCAACTTACTTTTAGACTGCAGAACATAAAGCTGTGTCACAAAGCCTGCCTAAACGTCCTGTTATTTTTCAGGGAAGTAAAATGGTGCCCACTAGGTCTGTGCAAAGCGGCTGATATTCGCTTTGGATTCAGATTTAGCCGATTCGGGGGACAGCGATTCGATGATTTGAATCACTGTTCGAATCTGTGAATCACCCAGGCCCAACCCCCACCCGCTCTCCCAGTCCTGGCAATGGCTGCCCTACTTCCCCCTCA
>NW_017728996.1:5715489-5717998 GCF_001723915.1 Gavialis gangeticus | reverse complement strand
CAGATAGGGCAGCCATGAGCGGAGCTGGGAGAGCAGGGGGTTAATGACAGAGCCGCCCATGCAGTGCAGGGCAGTAGGGATCACACCCCACCCCCGCCAGGCAATAGCCAGTGAGTGGGGGCTTTTTTTATTTTCTCTTCTTAGAAGGGCTGGGAGCTGGGGCAGACAGGAGATGGAGCCTGGCAGGGGCCCCCCCATGGTCCCCTCCCCCTTTCTCCAGCCCCCCCCTCCTCTGCCCCCTATTTACCAGCTTGAAGCCTGGGTCCAGCTCCCTGCTGCAGTGGGTGGGGACTGCCCGAATCACCAAAGCTCTCCGAATCTTTTCCAGATGGATTCGAAAAGCTTTGAATCAATGTGGACCTTTTAATTGGTCCCCCAATTCAATCTGAATTTTGAGATTTGGCCACCAAACCGAATCATCACCTGAAGCTTTGCACAGCCTATTGCCCACCAGATGGAATCCCTGCCCCATGGAGCTCACAAGCTAAGCTATTATTCAGTCCCACTGGCATCAGTGGAAAGATTCCCCTGGGGTCTGACAGGCACTGGGTCAGGTTCCACAATGACAAGCAATATCCAAAGGCTGGGGAAAAGGGATAAAACACACATCCTTTCTTGCTAATAAACATCAGCAATCCCACAGGCCCTCTAACTAGGCACTGCAATTTGAGAAGGCAAGGCTCTGAAATAAAGGGGTACACAGAGCCCCATTTTGTCACCTACAAGTTCTACTATGCTGCCTTGCCTTCAGTACTAACCAAGGCACAGCAGAAAAGAGCTCATGACCTATTCTCTCCGTTTTCACCCATGCAACCCCATAAAGCCAAAGAAACTGCATGGATATGACTGAAAAAAAAGAGTTTGACCCCTGGACCACATCCCTTGATTTCACCTATGTTTTGTTAGGTCTAATAGACAAATTAGGAGACAAAATTCAGCTGACATCAATCAGGAATGTAGTCGTGACTCCTTCCATATCCAAGTATGTTGCTAGTTCTCTGAATGCACAGCCTAATTTGATAATTACATTTGGGGACAAATTCATCCCAGATACAACTCATCTGACTTCAGTGATGCATGTGTTTACAAAATAAGACCTTTTTATTGTTCACAGCTGGTTTATTACAGCTGACAATTGTTTATCTGTGTCCTTAAAAAAATACCTTCTGATTTGCATTGATTTGGCTAAACCCTGAAGGAAAATACAATTAACCATAACTGAAACGAACAAACTCAAAGTTGACTGATGAGCTGCTCTTTTAAGACACTCAGTTCAATTAAGCTAAAAGCATTTTTTCATTGTTGCAACAGCACTTCCAAAATAAAGTCTGCATTGCAACAAAGTTAATGTGAAAAATCTACCAAACATTTCTGAAGGATTATTAAATAGCAAGGTTTCCACTCTTGCAAAACACTACAGAATATTAGACATCATTAACATAGGGATTTAACTTAGAGTGGTTTCTTTGGGGCAATAAAAAAATATAAATAATCTCTTGGTAACTATCACAGTTTTTCCCCATTAAAGAAATAAACAGAAAAGGTCAATTCGTTTTAATACAAAAAACTTAAGCATTTGAGAGTTAGGTATTTACTCTGCTTGCATATTGTGAGAACTGCACTAGAAAAAAAAAAATCACAGAAAAGTAATAGACAATCATAGGTGCCTAACTACATCATTAGGTGCTTTAGTAGAATTGAAAATCTAACATGTAGGCTCCTAAGTCACTTTGGCATTTTGGAAAATATTACCCAACAGGTCTGATCCAAAATTCACTAAACCTAATGAGCCTCTCTTTAAATTTGGCCCAATATGCTGCTCTACATTTGAAACCATAATTTAGATAATAGAATTGACTCATGCTAAGGTCTATTACACAGTCACTGGACACAAATACAAGGTCAGTATACTCAAGTAGCTACTTCTCATATTTTAATTGATAGGAGAAACACTGTATAAATCAGGCTTTCATTAAAAAATAGGCAGCTTAACAAGATCAAATAATAAAAATTTTATCAATAGGAATACTCAGAATTAACTTTCTGTGTACAAATTAGATTTTAAATAGCAGGTTCATTCCTCTGGTGATCTAATTTAGATTTTGGTATCAAACAATGTTTCAAAACTGCATAAAAAGCCTCCTATGGTAAATTTTTATCCCTGATGTTTTCAAGCTGGTCTCTAATAACTATTCCTAATTGTGCTTGTTAAAAAGTGGATTTATGAATCTCAATTAGCTTGGTTTCACTTATCCTACAGCAATTTTCAGTACCAACAAAAACTGCTTCAAGTAAGAAAAATAATGTAGGTGTCTGATAAAATAATTACTAATATATAAAAGAATGTGTCTATTAATGTAGCTTAATTTTTCAGTAATTCTTCTTCAATAGCTTCAAAACAGAAACTACAAGACTGTAAGACTCATTCTAGGTACTCTGTTCGCTCCACAAGTTTGTAGAGACTTCTAAATTAGGATGTTCAACTTGTCTTCCTTGCTCTAGTCAGCAT
>NW_017728996.1:5694995-5708911 GCF_001723915.1 Gavialis gangeticus | reverse complement strand
TAAGACTCATTCTAGGTACTCTGTTCGCTCCACAAGTTTGTAGAGACTTCTAAATTAGGATGTTCAACTTGTCTTCCTTGCTCTAGTCAGCATAACACCCTACCTCACTCTCAAAGGATTTTTTTTTTTTTTAAACTGAGGTACACACTTTTTAGCAAATGTTAAAGCCCCACATCAATGGATGCTCTACACAAACTTGTTCAGAATCTAGTACTCGGGCTTTGAGTCAACAAAGCACTTAAGCACATGCTTATCTTTAACTCTGACCTCAAGGGGATTTCAGCATGTGCTTACACGTCAAGGCTTATCTAAGTGCTTTACCAAATCACAGACACAGTTTTGAAATGAAAGTTAAAATAGATCCGTGGAAACCATGATATTTTTCTCCCCTTCCTTGGCAACAAAAGAACATATCTCTGGACAGATTCTGCTTTCAATATGAAAGCAAACATGCAGTGTGGCTACTATGATTGTAGGTCTGGAATTCTCCAATACAAATTGGGGTCATCCTTTGTTGGCAGGCATGTTGCACGTTAGCCCTTCACTATCCCCAAGTGCCATTCTGATCCCTTTCCCCTGCCCAATTCACTGCTCTACTTTCTGCTGCTGCGCAGCTAGTCCACTCCCCTATCTGCTGTGTGCCACATGCACGTCTGCCACTTGGGGCACACATGCCACAGCTGGGCCACCCTTGTTCTAGTATAATCTTTGCACTTGTTGTAATTGTGTGGGGAAAAAAAAGCTAAACTAGAACACAAGAGTGCAATCATAAATGTGTATTTCAAGTCTAAAACCTACCTGCCCATGCACATAGATACGTGCCAGAAAACTTGCTGCTGTCCTGTTCTTGGGAGGTCTCCTGTTCCTCCCTGTTCAGTGTTTTAATGGCTGAACTTGAGGGGGGGCTTTACAGTTAAGACAGATCAATGGGCATGATTCTGTACCTGTGTGCCCCCCATCCCACAGACAAATGCAGGCAGATTATTCATACCAGTTTTTTTGTGTTATGGACATGCATTTACAGATTATCAGAACAGTCACGGTTCCAGTAAACAGGAAAAAGCAAGCAATATAAACCTATATGCTTCAGAGCAAGCCTAAAGGCTTTGGAGCACAGGTTACCCATTCAGCTCCTGAGATTGGAAAAGAACTTCTGCTATTGGCACATTTGGTCTTTATAGGATCTTCTGAAGCTACTGAAGATTAGACAGTGCATCTTTTAGCCTAAACTGGTATGCCAGTCCAGCAATTTCTATGTTCTTCCAGCCATTCAGGGGCAAAACGCTGTAGTTGCAGCCAAATAGTGCAGTTTGAAGATCTGACCTTAAGTGTTTTGATTATAAAGCAGCACAGAACAAAAATCACTTCTAAAAGAAACATTTCTAATTTCAGGTTGCATGCAAAGTCTTGCCTACTGCCCAGAAGAGTTAATGCATCTGCCTGCTGTCCACTCGACATTTTACTTAAGAGCTGCACTGAAAAATCAAATTTCTCCCCAGAAACATTATGATTGAAGGTAGCTCTTTGAAAACAACAATGTTTTTGCAGGCTCCTGCAAAGAGGATTCTCCAGTGCTCAGTAGGGTGAATCCAACCTTCTCGAAAATACTGATCCTATTATTCAGTTTTGGCAATTAAAATGTTTCCTAAATGATTGTCCCTCAGCAGGGGAAAATTGATTAATTTTAATGCATTATTGTATCTAGGCATAGAACAGCTGTATATTTTACTGCTTCCCACCATTTTGCAGCTGAATTATTTAGACTTGTCTACTATATTTGAGAAGAAGCTTTAGGAGAGCAGGTAGGTGAGTCCAAACAGCGCCTCAGCAAGTTCAATGTCTTGCTATGCTGAAAACGATTACCTGGGCATATGCCTCTGGGAAGTGGTGAAACTAAGGAAATACAGACCACTGACTTTTCCAAATTTTACATACTCAGAAATGCATGCAAGGCTTTAAGCAACGCATTTCATTTTAAATCAACAGGTTTGGAAACTTAGGACACCAAACTGAATCTTAAAGAATTAAAATTCAAATGAATAACACAGTCTCAAGTCCAGTTTACAAACTTGGACCTCTCTTAAGACACAAATCCTCCTTTAAGGCTTGATCCAAAACCTATTAAATCTCACAGAGAGATTCCAATAACTTGACATCAATGGGCTTTTGATCAGTCCGTTAGGCATTTAAATCCTCATCAGGTTGCTTACATCAGCATTTGCAAAATGGACTAAACCCAATATTCAGATGCCCAAGTTCAGACATTGTGATTTGAAAAATTAAACTCCATAAGCCCCTCACGAAAAAGAGATGTACAACTCTCTCAGTAAGCAGCAGTTTAAATAAAGAATAATTAAATAATGTGTGTTTGTGTTCATCACTTACTGTGGTTTAAATCCAGGTTGAATCAATGCTGACGTGGATGACCTAACATTTAATAGCTTCTCTGAATGATGTTTCTGCTGCTCCCAACAATCTTTACTCAGAACTCTGCTTGATAAGAAATGATATCTATGGGAATAAAAGTCCAATATGAGTTCATCAAACAATAAAAGTTTGCTCATACATTCAGTTTTATTTTGAAGCAGCCACCAATTGGATTAGAATGCTGATATATAAATCAAATCTACAAGGGAACGATAATCATCCAATTGCACAAAATATAGCAATAAAATGAAATGGAACTAGCTGGTTCTGGACTTACTAGCAACCAGCAGGAAAATCAGTTCCATAAACCCTGAAGAGAAATGAGTGGTGGTAAACTCATTTACAGTTAGTATAAGACTGAATAATCACAGGACATATATGGAACTAATGAGCACTTTTCATAGGATCATGGAGCACTATACAGGTAAGGTAAGACTTAAAACAGCCATATGAAATAAAGTGCCATTAACATTCACATCTTAGTGATATAGGGAGAAGCCAGGGACATGCCTAAGATCATATAGGAAACTGGTGGCAGAGCCAAGGTGCCTAAAGCAGACTCAGGGTCCCACTGAATTAAGTACTGCGCAAAGACACGAAGACACCATCTTTGCCCCAAACGTCTACCACTCACACTACAAACTTGACTCCTATAGCAGACAGAGCCTGGGAATGTTAAAGGTGGCATCTTTGGTGCAGTGAGGCTGAGAATGCATGTTGTATGGATTGTTTATCCACTCTTCATTAGTGGTCAACATAGAACAGCATCCTAGTCTCTTCAAAGGCTGTCAGGATGTAGAAGATTGACACAAGAGTTGCAGGAACATTGCACTAAGTTAGATAAACAGCGGTACATTATAAAGGCATGAGGTAAACTACCTGGCCTCAGTTCCAAGAAACATGTCCTGGAGTGGTTCATGCTGGAGGTGCAAAGGGAGGCTCTCACTGTCCACAATGAGCTTCCAGATAATTAACAACAACAACAGAGAGCACTTGTTTGTGTAACACTTCTTGCTTAGAAGTGGACAGGGATGACAGGAAACCTATTACAGAGGGCTTTTTGCATTTTTGTTCTTGCAACGTGGATGTCCAGGAAATGAGATATACCACAATGTTCCTTGATTAAGTAGCAATGGTAACCAATGTAAAATATGGGCATTTCTACATGCCCTGCTTGCTCTTTGGGAGAATCAATTGTTCTAATTTGGTGTCAGATGCACTTGTAATGAAATATCTCCCACCCTGGCTTCAGAATTGAACTGAAATGACAGATTTTTTTTTTAAGACTGCACTCTTCTTGCACTGCAGGCCTGAACAATTCATTGGAACAGATGCTCCAACTCTCATGCACACAAAGCTTAGCTTGTAGTTTACAATATTGCCTACTAAATGTGATTTTTTTGCACACCCAAGCTTATGTCATTTCTCCTACAGAACTTTTATGCAGGAATTAAACAGTTGACATAAACTATTGCTATTTTCTCTAATGCACAGTAGTAAGGAAGAGGCATGCAAGCCAGCCAGAATATACAGAATGCTTATTTTAAAATATAGAAATGACTCACCTGTAAGAAGCTTCAGCTGACAGCTGAAGTGAACACAATGTCTACAACCCTGCAATGTTGCCTCTTGACAACAGAATCAAAACAACAGCAGTGACAGAAGGATTTTATTTTTTAATTACTTCATTAAGTGAATTTAGTGTTCACAAGGATGCTGGATGTGTTTATTCCCTTTTCCCTGATATGGTGCTGCTCAAGTACTTAATTTATCCCAGTATATTTTTAGATGTCTTCTAGTTTTGAAGTGCATAAAGATGCATCTCTACTGACAAGCTTTATCATCCTTTCAAAAGTGTTATGGGTCCTTCTGTAAACCCCCCTCTTCCAGGATTAACCCCAACTCCTTTAACTTGTTTCATAACTCATGCTCCTGAGACCAATCACTATTACTCTTGCAGCTCTATTCTACACCTTTCTTTGGCACCAGAACCAGTCCCACGTCCAGTGTTCCAAACGTAAGTGATCTGTACATTAAAAGCCAGATCCTCAAGTTGTAACAGTCGTAACAGGGCAAATGTTAATTCTATTAATGGTGGGGCTAAAGGGAGAGAGCAGGATTTTCAGACTACCCCAGACCAAGGGAATGGTTCATGGTGGTGGAACTCAGAGCAACCCTTTAGGCAACTTCAAGTTATAGCAAAGCTATCAGTCTCAGAATCAAGGGAGTGGAGCAGCAGCATCAAGATGCATTGTCTTCCACTTCTCGGATGCTACTCCAAACCTACCTCAGCTGGACCCAAGAATGGGCCCCTTCAAATACAGTATCTTTCCTGGCAAAGCATTTTTGCAAACTATGAAACCTTAATATAAAGCTCCTATGTACAGCAGGTGCCTCAAGCACCCATTGAAAGCAACGGGAGTACGGCATGTAGACAAACAATATGATTGTTCAAGGGCTCGTTGTCATAGCAAGGCCGCGGCAGGGTCAGAGAACAAAACCCAGGACTGCTGATCCTCAGTCCTCTGCTGCAGTCAGTGGGCAACACCCCTTCCTCAACCTGAGTGCCCAATTCCATAGTATTTGCTTTAGTATATCCTGTACCCTAGATGGTAGCAAATGAAATTCAGGATCTATTCCATGTCAGAATATCTATGCGTGCACATTCATCCCACAGAACTTAAGACAATTATGAATGAGCCTTCTATTCTCACTAGGAACTGAAGTAAACTGAACAAGTCATAGGGCAGCAGGGGCAAGCAGCATCTATACTGTAATGCAGTGACCTCCTGCCTTCCCTTCCTTGACCATGTGGCCTGTCCCAGAAACCTCCTGCACCACTTTGGCTGCAGAAATCCTGCAGCTGCTGAAAGCTACAGACTTTTGGGAACTGCACAGCTTCACACAAAGAGGTGCATACTCCTTCTCTGTCCCCTTCTTCTTGGCACTCCCATGTAGGAAGGAGTAGCCTAAACTTAGCCTCAGACAGTACAGAATGAGCACAGGTATTCAAGGTGTCCTGGAGATCACCACATTATGAAACCTTGCAGCTTGAAAACTTCACCCTTAGAAATGTTGGGCAGCTTGAGAGAGGAAAAGAACTAAATGAGGAAGAACAGAGAACAACACAGGAGCTAAGAAAAGGATAAATCCCTGGATTATCTCAAAACCACTGAATATTAGATGCAGGAAGTTAATCAATGTAGCATCAAACTAAATATCTCTCTGTGTCAGGCAAAAGAGTTTTGTGCAGCCAGAAAAGACCTGATTTTTCACCTTCCCCATTCTTATTTTACTCAGCAACTTCTGGGTTGCCCTTTATCACACATCAAATCCCATTTATTCATCCTCTTCTCTCCCCTGGTTCTTTATTAATCAGAATGATAAAACATGCATGGGAGAAAGAGAAGAAAGACTGCTTCAAATTTTGTACATTAGCATGGACAAATCTTTCCATGTCCATTGGTGAAATTGCCCCCAGAGCTCACTAGCGTTTTGTTACTACCACATTTACTCAAATAGAAGACAGCCATGATTTTAAGATGACCTCCCAATAATTAGATTCTATCTATGGAAAATTTATAAATTTGTTATAAATTTTCCAGGTATAGAATCTAATTGTCGGAGGTTTGCCTTGAATTTGTCCCCCTCCCACTGCTACAGCAGGGAAAATAAGTCTCATGGCTCAGGGAGCCCCTTTACGCTCTGCTTCCTGCTAACTTTTTCTCCCATCAGCCCCCTCCCCCTCTCTTTAATGTCAGACCCTACTCTCCCCAAGCACACAAAATGAAGAGCAAATTTTAAAACAATAACCCTAAAAGTAAACATGGCTGTAGCAATTTGTATACTGTACCCATACACTTACTCATCCAGAATTAAGAAAGGTTACCTTTTTTGCAATGGCTGCAAGTTTTAGTACAGGTACTGCATAAACAGTTTTAAGCAGCACATTGACACCTACTTATACGTAATACCAGCTATGCATTATATTAGTTCAAAGTCAAAGGCTCATAATTTACCACATAGTTCATTGGGCTGGGCCCCACTAGAGTCAACAGCATGTCAAGCCACACTGACCCCACAGCACAGCACTGCTCAGTATGTGCGTGTACTTCAGATAACCTCCCGCCCCCAAACAAAGGCTCCATGTGCTAATTAGCCCTCATTCATGACTGGAATCAGGTGTTCTCGTCACAAGTTCTAGGATGCTCCATAATGTATATGCAGATGAGGCATAAGGCAACTTGGTCCAGCTTTACCTCATGGAGGGCAGGGCCACACAAATCATATGCGACAGGCTGAAAGGGGATAACGGAGGGATTCTGGGCACACTGTATGTAATCCTGTGGCTCACCATGACTTGATAAAATTGGTAGTTAGGGGGGACTGCACTTAATAAGCAGTACTATATGTCTTATTCAGATGGGCTATACTAACCCATTTCTGTGGTAGGTACTTACCTGGCAGGGGAAACACCATGTATCTGGGTCCATGAAGGTAGTTTTCCTTAACCCCTCCCTGGGATAACGGTTCTTTTGACATGGTTTAGTACCCGCTGTGGTATTGGGGCTTAAAGCCCATTTTATGGAAATGGGAGCCTCTTCCCTAATTTGTTCCTGCACCCATATGGCTGAGGGCAGGCGAAACTCGAAGGCATCCAAACCCCAAGCCTCCAGGTTTGGGCCTGCACGTAGGATGTCTGCCAAAAGATTTTAGAAATATCCGAAGCCCAAGGTGGGGGTGGAGGATGTTTCCCAGTTGTAGGACCATTTATGGTTCTGGACTGACTCACAGATTTGGACTTGATTTGGCTTGGAACACAAAAAATTTCTATTAATTTTTTTTTTATTTAATTTTTTTTATTTTTGTGGTAAGGTTTCCACCAGCAGGTTTGCCCAATGTGGGTCACATGTTTTGTAGTCATGTTCACCATTGGCTGCATTTAATCAGCTTCATAGCTGGTTTCCATTCCTGAGCACATGCTCATTCTGGCACCAGTTTAATGACAGACAATGTATTTAGTGAGATTTTGTTGTATGCGATTATAATAGAGGACTTTTTCCCCCTATGCAAATTGGGAAGGAAAACCTTATCTTGTATTCAGGTAAATAAGTAAACCTTTTGCTAATATCTGGACAACAAACACCTGGTGGCAAATATTGCTTCTGGACTAGACTTTCAGCAGGCATAGCTCCATTTGCCCCAACTGAAGATCCAATCTATTTGTTATCATTTGTGGTTAGATGCACCCAGAGATCCTCATTGTCTATGGGAAGACATTATTTCTACACCCCTTCCCCTTGACCAAGAATTTAGAGTCTAATACTAAGAAACAAGGAACAGCATCTATTCCTGCAGCAGAATGGTCTCATTACAGTAATTCTCTTCCCATATAAAAATTCTTTCAGTATTTCTGACCATCATTATTTACCATCAGGCACCGTTTTGTAAATATAATTTACCACTGCTGTAAATTCCTCAAGACTTATTCCCAGTAGCCCTCACTATAGATATTGTGTCTAATCAATCCTCAATTACTATGCAAATATATCCTATAGGCTACTGATGTCTTTCCTTTCAAACACTTAATACATAATTAATGATAGTTCTAATGGCACTGAAGAATCCAACTAAAAGAGCCTCTCACTATAAATTATAGTTATCCAGCTACAGAAGGTTGGTTTATTGGGGTACTTATTATTCAGGATTTTTGCAGCCTTCTGAAAAAAGCAATGTCTAGTATTTCTAATCAGTAACTGCTGATACTGTACTTCTCCCCTCAAAACAATATTTTACATAACAAAGTCTGAATGATGCAAAAGTTCCCCAGTCCTATCGTTACACAGTGTCCTTAGGGTTACAGCCTGGTATCCTTATTCAGGGAAACTGCACACTGACTTCAAGCCTTTTTAACTAAAGTGTAAACACCTCACTCTGCAAACAATAGTTACTGAGTCTGTTAAGTGAAGATCCATATTTTATCAATAAAGAGAATGTACCTGTAGAACAGTTTTTTCACAGGCCTATCTCCTTTTAAATGTATGTTACAGCAGAATTTCATATTACATTAATTTTAACAGTAACTGGGTGAACAAACATAGCCTTCATGCTAACTTTTTATTTGCTGCTCCTTGACTTTTACAGTTGTAAATCATACTGAAATGTTTGAAAATTTAATATATACATGTTAAATTCATGCATTCTAATATTATAAAATGCTCAAGTCTGTTTGTCTGTAACGCTTTATTTGCATTCTGACTGGCTGATGGAAACAGCTAATCAGAGCGCTCCGAGTGGGGGAGCACCACCATGATTCCAAAGCCACGCTGAGGACTGGACAGAGGCGCTGCTGACCTCAGCTCCCCCACCCTGCTCCCTGAAAGCAACACCAAGGACCCAACAGGGGGTGGGGGAGCCCCCTCACCCTGCTCCCTGCAAGAGGCAGAACAGTGGCAGCATGGGGCGTTAAGTGATGGCACTCCACCCCAGCACGCCCCACCCCCAGTCATTCTTGATGGGCATTTGGCTAGTATACATATAAGTGCGAAGTTCTACCTACCTTAATGTCAAAAGTTTGCCAAGACCAATCCAGTTTAAACTACAGTTCAGAGTTTGAGATTGTTCTTAGGAACGTATGAATGACTATTTCTTATGTGGCATTTTAGAAGCCTCACCCTTCTTTATTGCAAAAGAAAAACACTGATGGACACGCTGCTGTGTAAATATGCACACTACAGAAGCTATTCCAAAAGCATCTAGGCCAGGGGGGTTTATAAAACCCTTTATATAGGAAATGCTTCTTCTCTAAAGTTTCAATGGATGACTGTTCACATGGTGCTTTGTAGAAAGCAATGCATAATAAATTCTCTAAGAGGTAACTTTTGTGATACTTAAAGTGTATCTATAAAATGACTGATTGGCCTTTTTTGCTTGATAAAATGCCTATCTGAAATGTACAGAAAAAAGGAAATTAAAGTGGAAAAAAGGATAGTGCAACATTAGGCACTTTTACTGAGTTTGAAAAATGGTAGGTGTTGAAACTTTAATGGTTTTGATTTGCCTTACCCATTTCTACAAGAAGAGGTTAAATACAGTTGCAAATTAATCACAAGCACTTCTTTAAAGTGATATTTATAGCTTTTACATTTAAATGAAGGCAAACAAAAGTATAATTTATGCTATAATAATCCACATACCGGTCCATTGTTTTAATTCTTTAATAGAAGCTAAGCGAGCTGTAACAAGTAGATAAAACCCTTTGAATACTGAAATACCGCCATATTCTGCCTTGACAGGTCTTCTGCTTCTACAAGTATTTATGATTTTACTGCTACTTGAGAACCACAAATGAGATTGAAACAGACTCATTGACATGCAACCTGAACTGAGAGGTTTCCCCAACACAGCAAAAGCATAATTCAGTCTCTGTCTCTATACCATCCTCAACCTCTCTGCTGAGACTGCTAACAAGGGCTTGATGCTGGACTCTGTACAGAGGGCCACATTCTACAGCCCATGCAATCCCATGACTTCACTGGACTTTCATGGTGTACAAAAGAAGGTAACATTCTGCTCTAGATAAAGAACATAACTGCAAGGGCATGAGCACTCATCTCTTAGGCAACAGACATTGATGAACAGCTCATTCCACATTTCAGGCCAATAAAGTCACCCATCAGTTCCATTGCCTGCTACCAGGCTCTAGAGCAAATCAGTCTCTTGATTCAACTGTTTGTTGGTTCCTAAATGACTTTACATTATTCTCTCTTTAAAATCCTTTTAGAAAAGTTGTATATCAAACTCAAAGGTACTGTGTGCATGGTGTTATCATAATGGTACCATATGCCTGTTGACTACTTACAAATCATTCATGCTTCTTTCACTTGGCAGATTTTACAACTGAGATATAGAGCCTGATTCTACTTTCACTTGCTTGGGTTTTCCATCAGTGCACCATGTGCTCCTGATTTACACTGGTGGGGAAGGGAAAGCAATATCAAAAACTCTGGCATTTACTACTCAAAAAGAGATTTATTAAAATGAGCAAGCCAAATCTTTCGTGATTTTGAATGCCTTGTTTTTATTGGTCACTTTATGGAGTACTCCCTGCTTTCCAACAATTATCTGACTGCACTGGCTTTAAAAGCATACTTCACCTTTCAGGCTATATAGTTTGAATTCTTTCAATTTGCCTTCTGGTTCTGAACCTTTTAAGGGCTCGTGCTTTCCAGCTTTTCCCCACAAGACCTTTTTTAAATGAAAGCTAGGCTTCTTACTTAGTCACAGCATTGCAGAAGTTGGAGATTCACGAAAAACGCAAAATAGAACAAGACTTGCAATAAAGCTGTGAGTTGGCAAAAGTCTAGATCCCAACATGAAATCCAAGAACTGCTGCCCTTCAGGGGAATTCCAATCCAGATCTGACCTTTGCAACTCACTCCCAAATCTAATCTGGTTTATCAGCAAGCTAGAGAGAAAGATTTGTCAAGCTTCACCACTCTCAAATCTGACCCAACGTCAGGCTGTCATATTCCCGACAGAAAAAATTCTGCAATCCTTTTTTAATCTTTGAAACTGTTTTCAGAGTCACGGTTAGCACTTGGAAAACATATTCAGTTGACAGCCCTCAAGCATGAAGCTCAGGAGGCGGCAGTGCCAAAGCTAGCTCCTCCACACTTCCAGCCCCTGTGACCCACCTCTATTCTGAAAGGGCCCATATCTAGCAACACACGTAGCTCAGCCTCTCTGCCCATTCAGCTGCCAGCCTCTCAGCTCTGGCTGTATCTAAGGTTCATTCTCTCAGTGCTCATTCTAATAGATTGCTAGGGCCACAAATTAGACTTCGATCTTGTTTGCAATCTTGTGAGAGTTGCATAGGCTCTTGCTGCCTCCCTGTTGCATTTTTGTGAACAGGCAAAGCGCTGACAGCCCTCTTGCACTGCTTTGTTCCAGGAAGGAGTCATGTACATTTCAATACTCTCCCTATACATCAAGTAGCCAGAGAGGAGAAACTGCCTGTAGTGCACAGGTCTATCATTTGCACACACTTATTTTCATCATACAACTCCCACGGAATTCTGAATTTTGTATTGGTCCGTTAGGCTGAGTAACTGTGATTCTCTTTATACTGCAGCCATTGTTTTGGAGATGCTAGCCCAGATTCCCAGCTCCCGTAAATCACTGTAGCTGCACAGGGCTGGCACATAATCTTTAATTTCTAAAATCATCATCACATTTTTAAACCCTTCCTGGCAATGCATGTTGACAAGGTGCGCTGTGTTCAATGGATGCATCAAAGGGCAGATTTTGGCTTGTGTTTTTTAAAGCAGGTTCTATTTGCAGTTTGTCTGCTTTGAGAGGTTCCCTTTCACTTTTCTACCAGCTCTTTCATGCTTCTCTTCTTAGCTTATGGGATTTAGCAAGGTTATCGGATCTGTACAAGGAGCAGCACCAAGTACGACATTGGTGCTGTTAACCCGTTAGTTCTTTTTTCAAGGTTTTCATTAACATCCAAGCAGTCCTTCCCCCAAAGGATAACTCATTTACTCATGGCAATGACTATTTCCATGGTTTCAGGTGTTCCATGCTATTTAGTTCTGATCATTTGTCAGTTACATGTGGCACAAAATTCACCCAGGGCCAGAGGCAAAGTTCAGTGCAGTCTGTGCATCAAACTCTCAGCAACAGAAGTGGGCTTTGGATGCGAACCAAACCAAGACTACCACTGTGTGCCTGCACAAATTAAGGAAACAGTGCAATGAGCCCCATGCTTTCCCATCAGCAGAAAAGTTTATCCCCATCCCCAGCAGAGCAGACAGAAGCAGTCTAAACTCAACCTGGTAGGGCTGGCAGCTTGGGGGAGAGAACCCCACCTTTACTGTGGTGCTGAGAGCACTCTGCAGCTCTTCATGAGGTGTATATACTGCATGTAGATGTGCCCCCACCCCACCACCTTTGCAGGTTTCCTGCTTGCTTCTGCAAGAAGAGAGCTTACAGCTTTCATATAAAGTAACTGTGAACTGTATAAACACTCTATTACAATCCCTGCCCCAGAGATTTGCACAGCAGCACTGCCAAAAGTAGTAATTATATAGCAGCATTTTAGTATGCAATAGTCTGGAGCACTTCTCCAAGCTGAACAACCAGAGCAGGATCATAAATATTATATTTAAAATAGTAGCTCAAACCACATGGTTTGGAAAACAATAACCAGGCACATGCTCTGTAGTAGCATGGAATTAGGAATGATTTTACAGACTCAGATAAAAGGCTTGAATGAACTGTGATCACAGTATAGACAAATGGTCTGTACAAGCAATAGTTGGAGATGCATTCACATTTCTATTATAATAGCCAGATTATAATTTTGCCTAACCCATTTGCTTGATGATGAAGTCTGGTGGAAAACATCTAAAGCATGATCTATTGCTCAAGCAAAGCAGCCACTGGTCAGCTGGTCATTTCTAAGCTGGAAAGCTTGCTCTCAACCCAAGCACCATCCATGGGAAGAAGTAGCAGCTTCTTGGTTTCTACTTGTCATTTTTTTTTAAAGTTCTACTTGTTTTCATTAGAGTAAAACAAGCCAAGTTTGTTGGAGTGCTTTCAAGGACCTCAGCATAAAACATCTCCACTACAGCTCAATTAACTGCTGCAGCCATCTGTTTTCTGGATGAAAAGGATGAAAGTTTGAATAAGTAAGAAGAGCTGCCTCCCAATGATCCGAGGAGGAGCAAGGCAGGTGTTTTATTGGGAAGAACGGCCCGTTTGACCACGGCCAGAAACTTTCTCAACACAGCGTCCCCGGAAAACGTTTAACCTGCTCCCCGGCTGCCCCTGCAGAACAGAGACCCAATGAGAACCAAGTGCAACAGCCAGAAGCCTCCCAGATCCCCTTGCAAGTTGGCGGCCGACAAAGAGTGCATCCCGCAGCCGCACGTGAACGTGTCCGCGCCCGGGCGCGCGGGCTGGCCCCCGCCTTCCCGGAGCGCGCGGCCGAGCAGGGCAGGGGGAAGGCGCCGCGGCCGAGCCTCCGGGAAGGGGCAGCGGGCTCTCCCCCTGCAGGGGAGCTGCTCAGAGGGACGGCGCCAGGGGGCTGCAGCACCAGTGGGGAGGTGCCAGGGCTGTGCCCTGCCCGGGCCAAGCCCCCGAGGGGCGAGCCGGGGTGGCCTCCCGCGGCCGGGGAAGGAGCCGGGAGGCAGCTCAGCGAGCGCAGGCAGAGGGGTTCCCGGGGGAGAAGACACCTACCTACCTACCTCGGGCGCCGGAGCCTTCCCGCCGGCGGCCGGCTGTGGCAGAGCCAGCGTGGAGCGGCTGGAGGAGGAGGCGGCCGGGCACTCGCTGCGGCGGGGCCGGGGATGGAGCCGGAGCCGGAGCCGCTGCCGGGCACTCCGGGCGCCTCTTCGGCTGTGTTGGGAAAGTTGCCGCGGCCACGCGACCCGCCTTAAACCCGCCTCCCCGCAGCCCCGGGGGGGGGGAGGGAGGAAGGGAGG
>NW_017728996.1:5670865-5694936 GCF_001723915.1 Gavialis gangeticus | reverse complement strand
GCCCAGCACCCGGGAAGGACGAGGCGGCGGAGCGGAGCGGAGCGGGCCGGGCCGGCTGACACCTCCGCACCAACGCACAACTTCTGGTCCCCGCGCTCCCACCGGCTCCGAGGCTCGCATGTCTCGTCCCAGCCGAGCCCAGGCCAGGGTGATGCTGGCAGGGGCCACTACTGCCGCCCCAGCCCCAGGCTACTTTCCTTTCCTCCCTCTCGCTGCTTAAATGGGCAGGAGCCGGGGGAGCGGCTGAGAACTTCCCCCACCTGCTTGTTCCTTCCATCAGTTTTTAGAAACTTCTTCCACAGCAGCAGCATCAATAATACATCAGCTGCCACTTCTCTATATTAGCTTATTTTCAATATTTAATACAATTGAATATCGATTAAGTTTTGAACTTAATTTCTTGAACAAATAGATCCAAGTTAATTCCTTTTTTTATTATTATTATTTGCATAAGGATATTAAAAACTCCAGTTGCTCTGGACTGATTGTGCTGGCTTTGACCAGCGACTCACTGCCATGGCTGCCCAGCAGCAGAAGAGAGCTGGCTTTCCAGATCTTCCACATTAACAGCTCTGTATTCTGCTGATTTCTCTGAAACACCTGAAGTTTATTGAACATAATTTAGGCCAGACACTTGCAAGTGGATGTCTTAAGCCTTCTCAGTCCTGTAGCCAACAAAGAGCTGTGGTGCTCCACTGTCGTTTCCACAGCGTTTTGACTAATCCAGTGTTCCCAGTGAGTAGCTGGGGATACTATGTGTAGTCTTGGTAGTCTGTGGCATTCTTGGCATCAGTAACATATTACACTGCATGTAAATGTATAGCTTTCTCTTTTTTCCATGCTGGAAAGGCCTGTCCTGGTCTTACTGGGACAAAATCCCACTCATATCTATTATGCCTTCTGCAGACAATTGTGGGTTATTCTTTCACTGTCAGCTTCTGCCCTTTCTGAGATAAGCCTACAATTAGAGAGTTTAGTATGGGCATTTCCAAAGTGTTGTGCCTGGAAGGCCATTTCAAAGGGGCAGTCATGGGTGGCGGGCCGCATCCCACTGATGGGCCACACTTTGGGCAGTCATGCTTTAGTAAGTTTTAGTGCTTCTGCCTGTAGGCGCGGTTTAATCTCCCATTATGTTAGAGCCTCCTCAAGGAGCAATACTACTCTAGAAAGGGACATGGAAATACAGTAGCATTGTATGGCCTCACACTAACTACCTTTCAATAACTCCATGTTAAACAGGCACAATTTACAATAAAAATGATACTGCAATTCCATCTTCTAGTGCTGGCTCAACACAGCCCACCTACAAAGTCAATCTAGGATCTGAAAGTCAAGTCAGGCTCTTTCTGACCTCTGAATCAGAACCAGTTACAAAGGTCTGTTCTCAGTCATAGGTGTTCTGAAATAGAATCTGAAGAAAATGAGGTTGCAACAGTGGTTTTGCAACAGGAAACTACTTAATAATTCTGCTGATCAAATGCAAGCTAGAAAAGAATTCAGTTCCCTCTTCCAGAGCTTGCTTAGGATTATAGGAGCTAGAAGTAATATAGTTGACTTACAGTCTACACAGGCAGTGAAATCCCAATGCTGCTGTCTTCATTGGGTCCAAGATTTTTCCCAGGAAGCAGACCTGCTAAATAAAAAGGCATCATTAGTACAAACTTTTTTCAGTCAAATCACCTTAGTTAAATACACTGATGCTTCTGTTTGCTCACTTCCACCTCTGCAACTCAGAACTAGCCTCCTTTCTACTTCCACTTTTTCCATATGCCATTCTTTTTTCAGAAAAAGAGAATCAGGTCTGAGAAAAAACTATATACTATTGAATCATATTCTTTTTTGTAAGAGACAGCTTTACCTCTCACAAAAGTATTGCATAGTTAACATTAAAACTCAAGAAATTAAGCATGTAAAATTTGTTTCTGAACAATAATGGTAAAAAAGAAAAACATGACTTCCAAGATGTAGCAGGAATTTTTCCTTGTTTTTATAGAACTATTCAAGGTTTCAGTTTATGAATCACTTTGTTCCCCGCAATAAGATGCTGTCTATGCAATCAGTGATGATAAATGGCATGTAATTGTAAACTTGATATTGGTTTTCAATATTGAATTTATCATTCTGTCCTCTTAACACATATTAAATACTTTAAAGAATTTATATATTTGTTTGATATATCTGTGATTGTTTTCAATATGTAAAATTTATTAGTTTTCTAGTTTTTGAGAATCTACCAGAAGACAACATCATTAATAATGTTGAATAATAGTGCTGGCCTCTTTTTACGCCCAGCTACCTTCTACTGATACAAAACATCCAAATCAAATAAAAATATATTAGATTTAGGCACTGTAGACAATCCAGCCTTAATCAGATCCTGATCCTGCGCACTCCATTCTTGACTTCCCTGGTAGATTTACCTAACAAGGGTGAGCAGGATTGTGTCTTGCTTTGGAATTGTAAACCCAGCATTTCTAGGATTCAGTGACAAGGTGGTGTCCAACCTACGAAACAGGGAGGCAGCACTGAATTTCCCCAAAGGATAAAGGTGTTTAGAATTGTTCCTGGTTTTGGTCCATCTCTAAACACAATGTTCACTTACCTTTATTTTAAACATGGTCTTACAGTCCCCAGGAAAGTTGTATGCTAAATTATCAGTCTCTTCCCTTTACAGATGCTAGACAGCTAAGGAAAAAGAAAAAAATACTGACTCAGCATAATGCTAGAAAAATGTAAATATTAATACATATTTAGTACAGGAACTAGTAATCTAATTTGAATAGATGTTCAAGAGGGTATGGCCTGTTTCAAAGCCTACTGATATAAATGGGAATATTTCCATTAATGTTAATGGACTTTGGATCAGGCTTACAGTCTGCCCCCACATGCCTGCAACTTTTATAGGCTCTAGAGAGGCACGTTCAAAATCAACTGAGGTAGGACTGGTGATTAGGGGATTCTTAAAAAGTCTAGATCTGCATGAAAGATGCTAGTGTTTCCAGGTGCATTTTGGCAGAGGAGGAGTGGAATTGTGCCATTGTTTGCAGTGTATGACATTGGCCAGTGTCAGAGAAGGATACCAAAATAGATGGAAAAAATCAACCTGGCATGCCTAAGTTCTTATTAACATTAATGAGGGAGATGCATGTATACTAAGAGGAGAAGAAACCCCTTTTAATAAAAAAAAATAGATAAAAAGAAGCACACGAGACACATAATGAATAGCAATGTCAAATAGGTCAATGGCAGCTATTTTTTCCAGTGAAAATTCCTGTATTGATGGCTTTAAAAACTAGGTTTCTCTCTCACAGCAGAACAGGTGGGGTGATGCCCAGTGTACATCTCCTCTACCTTGGAAGTACCTTTAAAGGACAGTTTGTCTGGCAAGCCCCATCTTTGGCCAGTCTGCAGAACATACCAGTTGTCTTACCCTCCACACTTAGGATGCAAGTCATGCACTTAGGAACAATCCAATGCACTGGTAGAGGGTGGAGACTGGCTGGCTAAGCAGCAGCTCTGCAGAAAGGAACTGGGGGTGATAGTGGACAATAAGCTGAATAGGAGCCAGCAGTGTGCCCTTGTTGCCAAGAAGGTTAATGGCATCCTGGGCTGCATTTGTAGCAGTGTTACCAGCAGATTGAGGGAAGTGATTCTTCCCCTCTATTTGGCACTGGGGAGGCCACATCTGGAGTCCTGTGTCCAGTTTGGGGTCCCCACTACAGAGAGGATGTGTACAAATTGGAGTCCAGCAGAGGGCAATGAAAATGGTTAGGGAGTTGGGGCACCTGACTTCTGATGGAATTGGGCTTATTTAGTTTGGAGAAGAGAAGACTGAGGGATATATAATAGCACCCTTTATCTACCTGAAGTGTGATGGAGGATGGATCTACACTGCTTTTAGAGTGACAGATGACAGACCAAGGAGCAGTGGTCTCAAGTTGCAGCAAGGGAAGTTGAAGTTACATATTAGGGAAAACTCTCTCACTGGGAGGGTAGTAAGGCACTGGAACAGGTTACTCAGAGAGGTAGTGGAATCACTGCCCTTGGAGGTTAAGACCCAGCTGGACAAAGCCTTGGCTGGAATGATCTAGTTGGGGGCAATCCTGCTTTGAGCTAGATGGTTGGACTAGATGATTTCCTGAGGTCCCTTCCAACCCTAATTTTCTGTGATTCTGTAACAGGTCACAAGGGCACACAGCAAGCACTGGTCTTTGAGTGGGGCAGAGCTAACGTGGCTGAGATATGCTGATTCAGCAGTCCCCCATAAGAAATGCACATAAATTCCCAACACTCAAACTGCCACCCCAGGCAGTAACCACAGAAGAAGGCAGACACTAGTACCATGGTCAGCTCTTCTTTCTCACCATATACAGTGGGACCAAGTGATGATGATGTACACTTCCTAGTGCCAGCAAGAGGAAAAGAAATGCCCCAGTTAAAACTGGGATTAAACCAGATACAGATTCATGGGGCTGCTGCGCAGAAACAAACCTACAAGCCCCCTTTATGTATGTGCTGTACACATCTATATCTCCTCTAAAGAGGGACTATGTGGTTTGATCAATTGTTGTATAGGACTTCAGAAAATGTGCCTGCCCTGCAGGTGCTACAGAAGGGCAAATCACTAATCAGGACATTTAAAAAAAAATTCACAATTTTCAAATGTTAGTGAAATTACATTTTTGAAAATGTAATGGAAAAAACAGAAAAAAAATATCAATAGGAACTCCCACAAAAATGGTTTATTTTAAAAGTCAGCTTAAAAAATTGTGACTATTTCTTTTAATTACCGACCAGTTTTACTAATCGGTATTCATATGTAAAGTTTGAAAAGTCAATAGTTTATTGTATGTAGTTTTTAAAATGAACTATATTGTGAAGCATTTATTTATCAATTTTGCCATTCTACAAGGGAAAAGTCTTTCCTAGGATATTTTTGGTAGCATATGACTAAGTAGCAAAATTAAAACAAGGAAATTAATAACTACACGGCATTTCAATCCCATCAACTCTAATCAGCATAAATCCATTCTAATTAAATCCTGCAAATCCTAAGGATACCTTACACATAGCCCTTTATTATAGGGAGGAGATAAACGGGCACATTGAACAGAAGTGGAAAACAGGCACAAAGTCTCAGAAGAAAACAAGGATGACAATATACTGAAAGTTCTAGCACTTTTTTAAAGTATTGCTGTGTCCAAAGTAGTTTCTGATTGGCTGAAACAAAGTTTGTCCTCTAACCCTTAAAGACCATCACAAGTCAAATGAAGGATTATTGGGAAGAATCAGTAATGATATGCTGACCCCTGCTAGGGTGAGGCTGAGGCACTTTATAATTAGCAAGTCAGGCCTGGTGAATACTGCCCACCAATGAACAGACAAACTCAAAAGGTTCACTGGGTATAATGGAAACCAGGCAGTAGAATTTTTGTCTCAGTGTCAATCTCTTCAATTCAAAATAAGCAGCTGTGCCTTGACTCTGCATGTAGGGCATATTTCAAACCCTATGGAAGGAGTCTTTGTATCGAGTCCAACAAGCTGGATCAGGTACTTACAGAGCAATGAAGGCCTGGAAGACTACTGCCCAGTAGGAAAGCTTCCTCATTCCTCCTAAGTCCATTTATACAGCTCTCTCTCTTATAGGATGCTTGCTGTTGCAGTCACAACTGCCACCAATCACAATCCATACTGTATATCACAGAGGAGAAAGAAATAGGAAAAAGCACAGATGATGGCATTAGTGAGATGGTCAGTGGAAGAAATATATTCCATATTGTCAATTGCTTAAATACTTCATGGAATTACACTGAGATGTGCTGAATGTGGCATTTGAAGGTTCTTGTGGGAAGGTGATCATCTGCTTCTATATAAACTGTGAAATATGTACCAAAATAACATCCCTTTATCTAAAATTATCCCCATAAGAGCTTGTGGGTATCTGTTTAACAAATTTAGCAATAATATCATTTGGATTAGAAAACAGTCATATATATATATATCACATCCCTTGTAAAACCATAGGGCTATATTTCATTCATTTGATTAAGATTGTATCTCTGCTGTGAAATATGACTTCTGAAAGTATAAGTGAACACTTGATGACTTTTATAGCATTTTAACCAATAAGGTTGAAAAATGCAAATAAATCAAAGTCCCCTCCATGAGAACTATCTAGATAACTTTTGATGTCACAATCCCGATAGCCAACTCTAAGTTGTTCTCAATTGCCTTAAAATCAATAGGACCATTAAAATAATAAGAAATAATATCATACAAGGGCAAAAATTGCAACCCATAGGAAATATCAACAAGTCCCTGTTTATGTAGCTCAGTACTCTAACTGTATAATTAAATAAAATAATTAAGGCTGCTGACACAATGTCATTACAGATCTTTTTCCTGTATTCACATTACACATGTACTAGAGAGGACTCTGAACCAAAATCATCAGGTCTAAGCATGCCCAAACTGTGGATGAAGAATCTGCTCCTTTAAAGAATGTAGCTTTAGGTAAGAGGGAGTGAGAGAACAATGATGGTTAACCTTTATTACCATTATATGACCTTCACCTTAATGGCTGAAAAGAGATGCTTAGTCTTCATTGCATCCATGCAACCTATCCTCAGGGGTGAAAGATCAACATTTTGCCTTTTGCCCCAAATAAACTGTCAGGTAAATAGAGAGGTTTTAACTAGGCTTAGTCATCATGTATAGTACTGACATTTTGAGACTTAAGGGGGAAACCCCTAAAACAGACAGTACTCTACCTCAAGCTTTGTTTTCTCCACAAATTTTTCCAAGACCAGCAAGAGATAAATCAGTGTGCTTGCTGGGCAGGTGGTGGTTGTTACTCTGCCAATTAAACCAACAAGAAACAAATAACCTGCAGGGCTTCTTGGTGAAGAACTTGCTGAGAGGCAGGCAGCTCAGAGAGAGCGGGAAGGGTGATCTGTCTTTGTCTGGATCGCTTATGTTTCTTCCTATAGAGATGCACACATTATAGCACTAAATACTATAATTCAAAGCAGCTGGCCTGGGCTGTTAGGATGGGAATTCTAACATGGGAGATGTCATGCATGGGTTTGTTTCCTTCTGTTAAGAACTAGAATTAATAACAGCACCTTAGCAGGTGGAGCAGACTTGATCGTTAACCACAGCCTCTGATGCTCCTTTTGGGGAGGTGTGAACGCAGATTTTGCAAGATTAACATTCATAAAAGTAAGCATACAAGTCCTTTAAAGTCCCAAAAGAAGTTACTAGGAGTGCGGAGGAGATGAAGAAATAAGAGTGTCAGGACTTGCTGCTGGCTAGACCACTGGAGTGTAAAGCTGCTTATCTTTCTTCCCAGGTATCTGAGTTATGAGTATTATATTTTCACATTTTACCCACAAATGGCCACACTTATGCTGCCATTATTTTGTTGTTGTTACTGTACATCACCACGAACCTCTCCTAGTATTGCTTGATATTGTGGCAATAATATAGAATCACAGCAACCCAGAATTGGGCGGGACCTCAAGAGATTGAGTCCAACAGGCTGTACTGAGGCAAGATCAAATATATTTACAGCAGATGTTTGTCCAGCCTCTTATGAATAGCCACTGAAGGAGACTCCAGTGCATCCCTAAGAAGCTTGGTCTAGTATTTCATTATTACAGCAGTGCAGAATGATATAGTGAATCCAACAGATACCCACATATTCTAACATTTTGATACTTTCAAGAACATCTGGGTTGTTTTTTTCATGTTGTGGCAATTCAGAAAATGGACTCGTCACAATATGGTCAAACCCTGGAGTAGTTGGGGCAGTTTCCCAGTCAGGAAAATGAACAAAATGAAGTCACGGTCAAATATATTCACCTCTGTCCCAGGTCAGTCTGATACCTGTTCCTGCTGCAGGATCAGGGTGGATGGCTGTTCGTCTTCCCTGATGCTACTGAGTGCATTCCAGGAGCAGGATGCATAGCAGTAGCCACTCCCAGGTGAACAATCCTTTGGTCTGACAATAGCCTTGAGATGCATTTTCACTGGGGGTCCCCCAAGTTGAGCTGGTGCCCAGATAAAATGTTCAGCTACAGGTCACACTGATGGATAACTAAGAGAAAAGATAGGCCTGGCAGGAGAGAACTTATCAGTGGGAACAAGAAAATAGATGTGTGTTAATAAACAGAAAAGTAGCATCTCCTTACATGAAGAATCCTTGCACTTTGCACTTGCGTTGCCTGAAATCAGTACCCAATAGAAGATGTTGACTTGAAAAAATACAGACCAAAAGAAAGAATTCATGTAAGGAAATCAGTATCCAATAGAAAAAAATGTTGACTTGAAAAAATACAGACCAAAAGAAAAAATTCAAGTAAGGAAATAATGGAAATGTTGTTATTGACTTTTCAGAGCATAAGTAGTTTTAGAAATGAAACTGTCAACCCCAGCATCTGAAATGCAGTACAAATAAAGCCATTTTTACAGTCAACCTGCTGCAACAACCATGGATTTCCAGGTTTCTCCACAGTCTGGCATCTTGTAATTGTAATATTTAAGTTATCTGACATATAGGGAGAAATGAGTGGGAGACTGGAGGGAACAGAGAAGCAGAAATCTACAGATGAAGGGAGAAGAGAAACAGAAGACATGGAAAAGGGATATTAAATTCCAAAGAGGAACTGACCAGACGAGATCAATCAGGAGGATGGGAGAGATCCTCCTGATCTCTCAAGCCAAACCCAAAGGAGAAACCTTACCTGCAGCTCCATTGTTCCAGTCTAACACCTGGGCCACTGTCTATTACACCCATATGATTGGCTCAACATTTCCCCAGCAGCACAACCTTCATGGCCACAAAGTGGAAGTAAGGCCAAGGCAAAAGAAAGCAAGACCTAAAAATAAGTATGAAAGAGACAGATTACCCAACAAATCCTAAAACAAAGAATGCTCAATTGGCTTGTTTGTCAGGGACAGGGGGATGTACTTGGAGGCTACTTCTTTGGTGGGCCCATCAATTTCTCAGGAATATCAGCTTCCCATTTAAAAAGCAGCACCATTTCCAGGTCTTGCAAAGAAACCATTCCTGGTATGACACTAGGTGCTGCTACCTTGTTCACCTCTTACACTTACCATACACTATCTTGGGAACTGTGGTTACAACCAGTGGCCTCCTCTAAAGTTAAACTATAAGATAAAGCATTCTCCTGAGATGCATACATGGAAGGGCTTTCCTGGCTCCTGTTAGGTACTCAACTAGGCCTGTGGTACTTTGCCCATCCCCTGCTCCCTACAGATCTGGGTCTCCAGAGTCAGGAGTGGTAATGGTGTGGGTGACATTATGCCCAAGCATGTTTTCTTTGTAGTGGGATTTAGGGGGCAGGCACTGCCAGGTGGAATGCCTAGTAATGAAACCTGTTAATGGCACCTCCACGGACATGGGAGAATGATTATGAAGAGTTGGTCTGGTTCGTTTTTTTCTATTTTTTTTAAGCGAAAAAATCTTCCCCTGTCATTATAGGGATACAGCACTGCACAAATGATGTCAGGCCCCAAAAAGCCCTTATTCAAGAGAGATGAGTTAGGAACTGAGTCACTCTTGAGATTTCATTTCTTCCCTTTTGTCAGTTTCTCTCTTCATAGCTTGGCTTCTTTTAACTCTTTCTTAACCCATCTGACCTTTTATTTTGAATTGCAGACTGCATCAAATTCTTTCAACATCCTATAAAGGCATTACACTTTCTGTTCATGGTACCAAGAGAGGGAAATGAAGTCCAATATTAATAGCCAAGGATGATGAGCCAAGAAGATGGATTCTTGGCTCAAATCCTGGCTGAGCCACTCCATCAGCCTGTGACCTCAGGCAAGTCATTTGACCTTCTTTTCCCTTAGTCAGATCAGTTGTAAACTTGGCTAAGAAGCAAGACCTTGCTGAAAAGCATTCGCATCTGAGCTCTGATTGTATGGGTAAATGGATTTTAAAAAATGCTAGTTGAATGACACAGCAAATTCTTTTCTGGAGTTATCATCTCCTCAAAAACATGCAGCTGCTAACATAACTTTAACTCCCAGGCACTGGCATAATAAGAGATGACACATTAAGTGCTGAGCCATTTAACTACAACACAAAGTTTATAGTCTGCATCTTAATAGTTTTTCTTCATTCAGAAACGGTAGTAAGCAAAGAGTAATACTGTGAGCACTTACACCATGGCTGCTGGAACTTGCTTTTAGAAAAAGTGCTGCAACTCATATCATTCTTTTCCAATGGCCCTAGAATCAATTTTCTGTCTACATTTATACAACTCTGTAAATTAAGGCATAAACTCCCGGCTGTTGTCCGGAAGCTACTTTCTTCTTTTCTCACCTCCATTTCAAAGGCTCCTCCTTCATGATGTCTCAGGAAGTAGGTTAAAGTACAAGAACAGCACTCGTGGAAGGCCAGGAAGGCCAGCGAAGAAAAGCTGCATAAAGCTGTCATAGGTATACATCAAACTGCAATCAGAGGACTGCTAAGTCATGGTTGCTACTCCACCCTAATGCCTGCTACCATTGATTAAAGTATATCAGGGGAGGAGAAGATCTCATGCATTTTGGTAGCTGTTGTTAAGCAGTGCTTGGGTGGCTGTGTTAAATCACTGGGGACCAGAGTACTAACAAGGAATAGGCACTGATCATCTTCTCTCTACTCTGAAATCTCAGTGAATGAAAGGCCTGAGAGAAAAAATGCCTTGATCCCAGTCAAATGTGTAGAGGAGGAGGAGGAGGAGGAGGAGGAACAAAGCCAGGAGTCCCAGTGGAAGCAGATGGGACATAAAATAGCTGCTTCTTTTTATTCCCCACCTAATGATGATGTGGGATCTTCTCAGCACCAGATAGAAAGTCTAATCTCTGGAGGCAATGGGCGGGGGAGTAGTGAGGCTTCTTGGAGTCAGGAGGTGTGACAGCAGTCAGTCTGCTGTAGTACAGAAGGATGAGCTGAGCTCCCTCACTTGAACACCCTTTTACCACATCTAAAACTGGCAGCTGCTGTCACATCAAGTAGGTGCTTTCAATTAATTGTCAGCAATCCCTCATGGTTGAGGAGTTGTGGATGAGTCTGTTGATGGCTAAGGAGGTCCATCATGAGCCACAGATTCTTTGACAGATTCCACAAGTGGTGGTTAAAGGAAGGGTCGAACCATGGATGTCTCAGTCTTGTTTTCTTTCCTTCAATTTCTATCATTTTTCTGTTTCCTGGGCAAGACAGTTTTCCTTAAAGTAAGATGTACCTTTTCTCACAAGGCATCACCATGTAGCCCTGTCCTGAGCCAGTTTTTCCCAATTTGCAATGTCAATAACACATTTCTTAAAGTTTGTCTTGAAGGTGTTCTTGAAGCGTTTGTTTCCTTTGGCCTCCACATATTCTTTCTTCTTGGCTGAGTTGGGAGCATAGCAGTTGTTTTGGTAAATGTACATCAGACATGCACACACAATACCCTGTCCACCGCAGCTGGTGTTGAATAATCAACACTTCCATACTCAAGTAGTCGCCCAAATGTCAAAGTGGTAATTGTGTGGGGACCCAACTCCTATCACAAGTCACTCATAACCAATTGGGAGATGCCACAAATAAAGTTGGTATAGGGCACCTATACACATGACAGAACTCTGCTCTGATGTGTGCTAATTAGCACGTGTTGGAGCAGACTTGATTAATCAAGTCTGCTGCAAGTCTGCTGGAGTGTGCTAAATAGCATGTTCCAGCAGCCTCCGTATCATGTGTATTCAGTGTCCCCACATTTCAAAATGGGGGCAAGGGCACTTTAACTAAAGCTCGTTGAATGCTTCCTTTAACCATCACCTGTGGAGTCTGTCAAAGAATCTGTGGCTCACGATCGACACTGCCACCATTTTGAAGCACGGGATGCTGAATACAAGTGACACTGCAGGTGCTTTAATTAGAGCAGCTCTTAGAGCCATTCTAATTAAAGCACATCCCCCTCCACCCTGTACCATGTGTATAGACGCCCATAGTGACCATAATACGAAGTCATAACAGAACTATTCAATGCTTGCAATGAAGGGTGCCTATGTATAAGACTCTGAGCACCCCTGCATATGGGTGAGTACTGCAGCACAGTTTCCCTGGATATTCATTACAATTTTTAAATTAATTTCCTTTGACAATGTTCAAGTGTCTTCTCTGCTCTCTTCCCATGAAGAGTGAATGAGCTTTAATAGTGGGAATAATCATGAAAAACACATTTGAAATTTGAACATTTGCCAAGCGTGAACTTCAAGTTGTACAACCAATGAACCACAGTACACATGTCAATTTATGAATTTTACACTGAATTCTATACTTCAAAATCTGCACTGTTGGTTGCTTTTATAAATAATTCAATCAGAGAACAGAAATAATACTGTAGGAGTTATAGAATTAATCAACACAGATTAATATGTGAATATGTAAAATGAACTTGTCCCAAATGATCTGCAGATCAAGACTTAGTCACTGCAAACAATTGCAAATAATTTTGAATAATGAATGCATTTTAAAAAGTTTGCAATTTTTATTTGCAAACCATTCACAAACAAAAAGAGAATCAAACTTCCTAGAAGTGTTTGATATAAATTATTTGCCAGATCTCTTAGAAAGTATTCTTGAAGAGGTAGCCACCATATTGTTATGATTACAAAGCTCCAGTAATATGCTCTTAAGACGATGAAAACTCTGAATCCAAGATGCATGACTATAGCATCCTGGAATGCTGGAAGGGTTTAGGTCCCACAAGTCACTGTCTTACAAGTGACATTTTCAGACTCTGAGACCACTTGGAATGGCAAGCAGTATTAATCACTGGAGAAACACGTTATACAAAAGATGGGGGAAAAACAGTAAAACCCAAAACATTTATAGTGACATTAATATATGAGGCATCTCCAGGGGCAAAAGCAGAAGATGCAACACTAAGCAATAGAGAAACAGGGTTTGATTTAGAATCGTAGCTAGAACAGAATAGAAAAAGGCCTGATTATTAAACTCTCTTTTCAGTGTGTAGTAGAAACAATAAGAAACATTCTCATGCTGAAAGGGTGAGGACATCAAAAGGTCAGGGAATACATGGGCAAGAAGGATGATGAGAAGTTCTGGAGAAATTCCAAGGAGCAGGATGTAAGATTTCAGTTACTGAAACTGGACTGTAGATTTGTACAGTTACTGTAAAAACACTACTTCAGGGAAGAACTAAGGATTCTAGGGCTGGGGCAAATACCTCCCTGTTATTAGAAGCTGTTATTCAACCTACTACTTAGAAGAAACTCTCTATTCCATCACAATGAGGACATCGTCACAGGGAAATGATTGATCAGTATAATCAATACCTTAGTAGATGTTACTCCTATTACTATAGTACCTAGAAGCCCTAGTCCTAGATTGGAATCCCACTATGCTAGGTCCTGTACAAATGTAGAACAAAATGCCAGTCCTTGGCATAAAGAGTATGCAGCTTAAGTAAGTGCACAAATATACAATGCTCCTGTTTTCGCAGGAGCAAGATGTATAGCAATTCGCAGAATAGGTGAATAACACCAAGCCTGTTTCTGCATCCTTATTTATGTAAGCAGATCTAACTTCCTCACTGTCTTCGAAATCAGTGTCAGAATGAACTGTAGGTTTATATCTCTAATCCTGAGCTCCCTCTTCCTGGTTCTAGGCTGAAGCTTTATATAGGAAGATTTGATTACTTGAGCTGAAAGGAAGCTGCAGAGACTCAAGGCCTGATCCTACAAAAGCTTAAAAGGTGAGCCATCCTTTCTGATGTGAGTAGTCCTCTTGACTTCAAATCAGAGTCAGACTGATCACAAAAATGTGTGAGAGATCAGGTTCTCAGCCTTTCAGGGACAGGAAAGAAATGCATGGTATTTTCTTCTTTAGTTTCAGAGCACATCTCTGAGCCTTCAAGGAAAACTCTTCCTATCTCATTTGTACAGCAAATGACAACTGGAAAGAGTCCCATAGAGGTCAATTGCCACCTCATTTAATTTCTCATGATAGAAGTAAGAAGAAATTCATCAGTTTCACCTAGAAATTATTGCTTGAGATTTTGAAAGCATGGGCAAAAAAGGCATCCTTGCCATTCTATCTTCTATTTACCGTAGTTTATAAATAAATAACCCTTAGAGGGAAAAGTTCTACAGTAATGACCCAAACTTAGACGAGATATAGTACAGGGAGACATCCCAATTTGGCAGAGGGTGGACTGGATGACCTAACAGGTCTTTCCCATCTCTAACTTCTATTATCCTGTGAACCTTACAGAGGAGGCATAAGTTTTGGAGGTTCCCTTGAGTATCAGTGGAATATAAAGGTTCCAAACAGACCAAACACATCTTGATGTCAAGAAAAATTGCACAGTTATGGATGATAGGGTTGTGAATAAATAAATAGTTTCCATAAGATCTACACTTGTTTTATTAGATATTATAAAAAAAAATACTTAAAATCCCACAAATGAATATCACCTGTTGCTAACACACACCTGTAAATTACCTGAAGTTTATAAATTGGGGGCCAAACAAAGGCTTGCATTCTTTCTTAAAATAATATTTGACTTATTCAACACGTGAAAAAAAATCAGTAAATACATTAATGAAACATTGGGATAAACTAACTAAAGATATATAAAATAAGGCAAAATGATGCAGAAAGGGATGAAAAAATCAAGTACATAACAGTAAAATGAGGGATTGTAATAAATAAATTACTTTTATGCCTTCAATAATTTTAAACTTCTAATCATGTATTTTCATTCCCTCCTGCCATGCTTGAAGAGATCTGCAAGGCTTTTTTTTCTATCATATTACAGAACCACATTTAGTTTCTAGTTTATTTTGAAGGAGAAATTGCTCTGGTGTTGTTATAAGCAACTGGAAGCAGTTTGTTCACATCAGCTGAAAGGCTCAATTTTACTCTATTATTGGTGGCAAGCAGGAAAGGACAAGTTCAGTCCAAATTCAATGAAACAGTGTCTCCTAGTGGCAATACTGGAAATTTCACCCTGAAGGATAATAAGTAACCTCTGGGCAGAGGGGGAATCCTGCTGAGAAAATGGGAAGCAAAGCAGCACAACTGCAGTATCATTTTCCTTGTGTCAAAAAAAGAAGAAGCCTGAGGTCTCTTCTTTCTATGTCTGTGCAAAAGAGTAAATGGGATGACCTACGTAATTATAGGCCTATCAGCCTGTTATCAATTGTGGGTAAAACAGCAGAACAGCTAATATAGGGCTCAAATAATAAAGAATTAAAGGAGGATAATATAATTAATACCAACTGTCATAGGTTTATGGAAAATGGATCTTTCTAAATTAACCCGATATGTCTTTCTGATGAGATTATATATTTGGTTGATAAAAGCATAGCATCAGTGTAATAGACTTCTGCAAAGGATTTGACATGGTGCCACACAGCATTTTGATTACGAAAACAGAATGATACGAAGTCAACCTGGTGCACATTAAATAGATGAATACCTGACCTGCTGATAAGTCTCTAAATATAATTGCAAACTGGTAATTTTCAAGCACCCGTGTTTCTAGTGGGGTAGTGATGAGACCACTATTTAACATTTTATTAATGATCTTTGGAAAAACATAAAAACATTAATGACAGGGCTTGCAGATGACACAGAACTTGGGGTAGCAGTAAAGAATGACGAAGACAATGCTAGCATACAGTGGATTGCTTAGCAAGCTAGACACAAACAGTTGCCAAATGTAAAGGCATACATTTAGAAACAAAGAATGCGGGCCATATTTACACTTACACAATGGTTTATCCTGGGAAACAATGACTGCAAAGGACTTGGGGGTCATATTTAGCTGATCATTGCTTCCCAGTGGAATATGCTGCCTCAAAGGGCTAAACTGATCCCTGTATGAATGAACAGGAAAATATCAAGTATGAGTTGGGAGGTTGTACTGCCTCTCTATTTAATAAAATTGTGACTACTAGGGGAATACTGTGTCCAGTTCTAGTGTCCACAGTTCGAGAATGATGTTGACAGCCTGGAGAAGGTTCAGGAAAGAGGCAAATGATTACTTGATTGAAAAAATATGCCTTTGAATGTAAGAGTAGGGAGGCTCAATCAGTTTAGCAGATCAAACAGAAGGTTAGGAGTTGACTTGTTCTGTAAGTACTTGAATGAGGAATAGGAATTTTGATACTAGAAGGTTTTTCAACCTAGCAGAGGTATAACAATAGCTGGAAGCTGAAACTAGAAAAATTCAGACTAGAAATCAGGAGCAGGTTTTTAAGTGAGGAATATTAACCATTAGAACAATTTAGTTAGGGCTGTAGTGAATACTTAATCAACAGCAACTTTTAAATCAAATGCATTTTTAAAAAAAAGCTATTCTCTTGTTCAAACAGACATTAAGCTGGGGCAGTCTCTTGGACTGTATTAAGCAGAAGGCCAGACTAAATAATAGGTGTCCTTTCTAGTTTTCTATTCTCTGAATAGAATGTTTGACTCTAACATACCAGTCTAATCTAAAATCAGCCTGGATTCAAGGGTGACCTTTATTAGCCAGCCTATGCTACTTTATCAAAACATTCTGTGTACACACATCTGCATATCATCCATTGAAGTTTTCTGCAAACTTTTTGTTATCTTTTCTGAATATCTAGAAAATCTCTTTGAAGCTTATCTTCATGGTCTATTTCAAATTGGTACCAGTGGGGTTGAGAGAGGTCATGTGGTATTTTACCTGTTGGTCCTTACTTCACTGAATCTCTTTCAATTGAAACATCAACATTCTCTCACCAGAAATCTTTCTCTCTTCTTTTTCCAGTGATAGTTTCCCTTTCAGCTGTATTCTCTGATTTAGTTGGAAAACACAGGAAAAAACTGCATTTTCCTTAGATTTAGCACTTGTCAGACTCCACTAATTTTAATACATGCTTACTTTCTACCATTTCCTGAGTTAGTTGCCCCTATCCGATTATTATTTTATATTCTGGCTCTTGTATCATGTATCACATCAGTTTCGCTATGAAAAAGTTCCGTCCCCAGAATGAAAGTCAGAAGGAGTAGGAGCTACATAGGTATTCCAGGATGAGCAAAGCAACAAGGATTTTTTCTGAAAGAGGCAATGTCACTGGGTCTGTAGCTGCTTCACCTTCCACCTATTGATTGCCCTGTTAATGACCTTCAGAACACATTGGTGCTTCTTTGATCTCTACAATCATAAGCCATGTACAGAGTAGCTGCGTGGGTGGAAGTATCTCATTAGGTTATTTGTTGTTTAGAGTGATTTGCTGATGGAGTGGGGCTTTGTGCCATACAAATCCTGGGCCAGCTGCTTCAATTCCTCAATGACCTGAAGTGTTTGTTTGGCAGGATGCTGAGTGACTACCATCAATATGTACTACACTGACACACTGCACTCCTTTTGGCTACTTGCAGAGAGACTTCCTGCAAGGATGGCATTTCCCAGAATAAGCAAATGTGTGATTGAACTTTAAACGCTGGCTCCTGTGATGCAACTGAAACAACAGTTTTTTCAACCCCTGTTGGTGCTGTCCAGCAGGGCAATGCCTGAAGATAAGAGGGACACTGTGGAGAGACAGAAATATTGCACTATTTCCTGTTTCTTTTGATCTGTCCCATCGTCCTCCTGTTTGTCAGGCAAGTTAAAAAAAGAAAAGTTCAAGGAGGATTCCGTTTGCCTCACTATTCTGAATGAAGTCTGCAACTGTGCTATTTGCTGCTTTTATTTTTTATCTCAACAGTTAGGGTGAGACGTTCCAAAGTTTTTAGAATTCTTTAGCAGTGTGGAACAGTTAAGGATACTCCTCGCTATCACACATCCACAGTTTTCTGGGTCTCTTTGCACCAGTAGTTCTTCCTGTGAAAAATTCTTGCCATTTATAAAACCATTTCAAAGTCTGAAGCTCTTTCTCTGTCTGATCACAGTAAGCCACAGTAAGCTGTTGGTTTCAGTGACTCAATTCCAGGGCTGAATTTGGCTCATAATTGAATATTTCCACTCTTAGAGGAGAGAGAGATACCCACAGCAACTGGAGATTCCATTTTCTTTGCTGGCTGAAACATCAGAAATAAGAGTGCAACTGACCAAAAACATTGCAGTGTGTTAACTTAGTTCAAAATTACCCCTGTGAACCAAGGGATGCACTGAGGCAGCAATAATCTCAGCCACTATTACAGTCAATGAATGACACTGGGTGCATCTACAAATGCAATTAATGTGCAGCACTAAACTCCACTGCATATCATGCTGGAGTTTATTGCTCCTGGGCACCATGTTAGACTGTGCACCTGGAACTGCAGCACATTGAGCCAAGTTGGAGCAGTCCCAGCTGGCAGGGGGCCCCGAGTGATCACCCTGGGGCTAGCTGGGGCAGGAGGGTGCTTCAGTGTGGGGTTAGTCAGCAGGTAGCCCCTGAACTAAAGCAACCTTGTGCCCCAGCCAGCCCTGTAAGCATTTACATGAGCGTTGCTGCCAAGTAAAAAACTCTGCCATAGGATAGTACTTGTGTTTACACACACTAATTTATGGCGGAGTTAATTAGTTTATTCTGTCCTAATAGCACTGCACATGTAGACATTGAGAGGTTTACTGTGGAGCTAATTAGGTAACTGCAGTAAACAGGTTGTGTAGACACACCCACTGACCAGCCATTGGATCTATGCTGTTTCATTTGACATCCTGTCATAGCTGATACATATCTACCATACATGAAACTGAGCTTCCTATCTTCCTATCAGCATCAGCTCTCCTGCCCTCTTCTTACATATCATCTCTTCCCACTACAGCTAATACTATAACACATATCCACACGATAGATATCTCTACTACAACCTCCTCTTCCTGGAATGCTGGAAGGGTTTAGGTCCCACAAGTCACTGTCTTACACGTGAAATTTTCAGACTCTGAGACCACTTGGAATGGCAAGCAGTATTAATCACTGGAGAAACACGTTATACAAAAGATGAGGGAAAACCAGTAAAACCCAAAACATTTATAGTGACGTTAATATATGAGGCATCTCCAGGGGCAAAAGCAGAAGATGCAACACTAAGCAATAGAGAAACAGGGTTTGATTTAGAATCGTAGCTAGAACAGAATAGAAAAAGGCCTGATTATTAAACTCTCTTTTCAGTGTGTAGTAGAAACAATAAGAAACATTCTCATGCTGAAAGGGTGAGGACATCAAAAGGTCAGGGAATACATGGGCAAGAAGGATGATGAGAAGTTCTGGAGAAATTCCAAGGAGCAGGATGTAAGATTTCAGTTACTGAAACTGGACTGTAGATTTGTACAGTTACTGTAAAAACACTACTTCAGGGAAGAACTAAGGATTCTAGGGCTGGGGCAAATACCTCCCTGGTGGGTGTATCCAGGAAGGTAGCCCAATCCATGTTTATGAAATTACTTAATTTTGTAATATTTTTCTCCTATAAATCACAGGGAAGCATTGAGATGCCTTCCTTGTATCTCATGGCATCCCTAGCTTCTCTCCCTATAAGAACAGCCATAGGATATCCTGCACTGGACTACTGTAAGCACAGGTGAGACTGTGATGTGTATGAGGTCATGAAAAAGGATTAACGTTCTTTACATATAGTGTAAGAGGCTCCAAAGAGTGATGGTATTAGAACTGTCTTCTTGTAGATAGAGAACTGGACTGGAACCCAAAACACCAGGATTCTATTTCTGGCCCTACCATTAGTCCTGGTTCATTTTCGGTAATTCACTTAACCTCTCAGGGTCGTGGTTTCACCATCTACAAAATGTGCTATGTGTAATGATGCTGACCTCCTTTGTAAAGCACTTTGAAATCTGCTGATGAAAAGAGCTCTGAGAGCTAGGTATTACTGTTAAATCCCTTGCCTGAAAATCAGCTAGCAGAGGGACAGGATTCTGGAGATTTTTCTTTGATCCTTGTGGCCATTTACATTGATCTGACCTGAAGAATTCATTATGCATGTTGCTGCAGAGGCGTATGTAAGAGTTCTTAGGTTAGGGATTTCGTTAAGCTTAATTTATAGCTCATTAACCAGACAAACTACTATATTACTCTTAATAATTCAGGGATAAACAATTAGTGCTGAATAATAATAACCTGAGAATCATCAGTATATTAACACCAACTTAATGGTTTCTGTCCCTGTGCCTGACTTTGACCTATCTTATACATGTCTACAAATGGTTTATTGCTGGGATTCCCATACTTTTTCCTATCTAACTGTCCAAATATTTGCAACTTTCTCTGAGCATTTTCACTATAACAAGGTTATAGATAGAGATCTACTTAATTTGTGGTTTGGCAGTTTTTGTGGAAACTGCGAAAAATGACATTGTCCACAATCGCCAGGAAATATTGCATTGGCCGTGACTGCCCACAAAATCAACCTACCACCCCCCCAGCATATTACTCATGTAATACGTTGTTTTAGAATGTCCCAATGCTTACCACAATACAATGACAATGTGACAATCACTGCAGCCATAGATCATGATTGAGTTACTGTTTGCTAGTGACATAGATGAAGTGAAGGCGTCAGTCAGTGAAGTGAAACTGTTTCTAGTAAGGTAACTTTAATTAGTATTTCTAAACTTTTTGTAGAACACTACATATAATAGATCATGATGATATAAGTTGCAATTTATATTGTATGTAAAATTTATATTTATAATATATTTAAATGTATATTTAAATGTAATATTTAGATTTATAATATGATAAATTCTATGATATAATTTACTTTCCACAGAATCTGCTATTAAATTATACAGTATCTACCTCTCTGCCAATCACTGGTGAGGGGTGGAGCCACTGGAAGATGTCTGTGAAATCAGCTCTTCATGCTATGATCAAACCACAAAAATTGCTTTGTCTCACTGCAAGCAGACCCCTAGTTATAGAGGAAGGTGAAAAAGTGAATGAGCTGAGCTGCATTGGATCAGGTGGGAGACTTGTACACTGCAGGACAATAAATGCACATTTTTTTAAATTCTACTCTGAATTGCAGTTCATCATTAATTTGCATTTCTCTCCAATGTTGATTATGAGATTAGCACTTTCCACTGCTAATAAAATACACTGCACAGAAACCAAGCATAGCTGGGTTTGTTGTTAACATTAGTAGCAGAGTTATACTTTGGGAAATAAAGAATTCCAGCTCATGGCATTTGTATCACCCTGCTCTTCTTTCAATATGACTATCTGTCGGATAAGCACTCGATCCACATACCCCCACATAGGGTGACAATAATATGCGCTCATTTTCTAGAAAAGAAGAGAGGGATCGTGTAATTAGGGAGCTGGGTTTCTCTTATTGTAAAAATATGGAAAATTTTCCTCCTTTAAATCTCTATCAATTACACTATCTGACACCTCTTCCCCCACACAGCTCCTTCGGGGGTTGGCAACCTGCAGTTTAGGAAAAGCAGCTCTATTGATATTTATGTTCTCTGCACAATATTGCCAACCCTGCACACTTGATGAGACAAACCCCCCCTTGTTCCCAACATCATGCTATTTCTCTGTAATTGATGGTGGGGGTTTGCTTTGTGATTTAAGTTCCAGGGGAAGGCCGCTTGCCTCCAAAGTACGAGTGTAAATGGCTCAATCCTCAGACTTAAACACACAGTGGAAAAAAGTATCTTCCCCATCTACTCTACTTTTTCATCATACCCCAAGGAGTCCAGTCCCTTCTTCTCCCCCCGCAGTTTCAATCCTGTTCCAAAATCTGCTCTGAACCCCTCTGTCTTCTTGTCTTCCCCACATCACCCTGGCCCCAGCTCTGCTCCCCCTCCTCTTCCATTGACCCCTTTCACTGGGGCTCCATGCTCTTCACAGTCCTTGTGTCCCAAGAGCAGCTTGTAAACAGAGTGGCCACCGTTTTCCTTGCAGGCGTGGCCTCACTCTCATGGGAAAGCAAGAACCAGCCACCACCCTGGGCACAGCTTCTAGGAAAACAGTAGCCATCTTCTCTGCTTCCCTCCTTGACAGGAGCAAGAGATGACTGCCATTTAGAGTAGGGGACAACTCGCCCATTGGTATCCTTCGTATTTCCTTAAGACCCTTTTTTTGACTCAAGGCACCCCTTGGAAAATGCCAACCCTTCATTTTCATTTTTTTTTTGTCTATAGAAAAATACTAGAGTGATTATTCTGTTGCAAAGAGCTCAGAAAGACCACAGCAGGGCAGAATGTTTTTAACACTACGGAGTCCTACATGAAATCTCTAGGTTTATCTTGCAAGTCATGTTTGCACACCTAACAGCATGGCACCCCATGGCACGCTTGAAAGGATCAAGGCACCCCAAAGGATGAGGCTGAAGTTGGTGGCTTATTCCCCATTCATTATTCCCAGTTCCTTTTTTAAAGTGAATCTGTACCCAATACAAGCTTATTATTAATGAATTACACATCCTAGAGAGAGAATTTCATGAGCAACCAACTTCAGCCTCATGGCTATGGGGGCACTGTTAGTCAGCAGTGGTGCATGCACAAACTGTGCTTTGGACTGGGCAAGACCCTGGCCAGAAATGTCCAGGAGAGTCCCCCTGAGCCACAGAGACAGGGTGTGGGGTGGCCCAAAAAAGGATTTCCAATCATAATCTCAGCCCAAAAGCCAGCTCCTTATTCAAGCCATTATACTTAGCCTGGGGGCTGTCAGTTGGCAGCCTGGCACGGCCAAACCATAGGGTGGCCATCATCATTGGCAATGCGTAGGGGGTGCATGTGCATCCCCTGAGATTGGCAGTGCACCCCCTGCAAAAATGTCTATGAAATCTATCAAATGTCTATGAAATCTATGGCAGCTGGACTCAATGATCCCCCAGGGTCCCTTCCAACCTGAATGTCTATATGAAAAAGTGCCACCGACACTGCCAGTGAGCTCACCATGCCCCCACAGCCTCCGGGGGCACGTGGCGTTCATGGCCGTCATAGAGGACATTTCTGGTTTCTGCTATTGACACAAAACCCGATGCCTTTATGTCCTCTAGTTTTCTCTTCACCATGTGGGGTTGCCACCCCACACCATGTCTTCCCACACCACGTCTCTGTGTCTTGCTTTCTATAAACTGCACAGGCAGTCCTCGCACTTATGACACAATTGGTTCCTGAAAACCATGTCTTAAGTCAAAACGTTGTAACTCAGAACCAATCTTCTCATAAGAAACAATGTTATACAGGGAGATTGGTTCCTGAACCAAGGCCCAATACCCTATTTTCACCAAAAATACCCCCAAATTTTGTACTTGATCAATTATAGATCAGTAATATAGCTACATGAATGTATCTGTATTGTAAATAGCAATCACATTGATTTGGAAGGACTTCTTTGAGGTGACTTTGCTGAACGTTTTGAAGGGCTCTTGGTTGGACTTTCTGAAGGACTCCTGGCTGGAGTCTTCTCAGGAGTCTTGGCTGCAGGTTCTTTTGGCGTCCCGTCTGCTGTCTTAAAGAAAGTGTCCCAGGAAGCATGGACAGGTGTCCTCCAGGGAGACGAGCAGCGCAGCCAACTTGTTCGCTGGCGTGGCGTCGCATCGGATGAAGCATCGTAAAGTTGAAACCAACACCAGAAAGTTGAGACTGGGTGTCCATTTAAGTGTGAAACGTTGTCAGCCGAGAACCGTGCCTGTATTTCATTTTTCTCTTCAAGAGGATGTCAAGGCATCGGGTCTCGTATCTGCAGAGGACAACTGGACCGTCCTCCGTGCCATGCTTTGGGCCAGGCAGGACTCCTTGGGACGGGAAGCGTGGGGCAGGTGGAGAAGTCTTTGCCCATCCCATCTGGATCCGTCCCTCATGTAGGGCTCTGTACTTGAGGCTGGACATTATTTTCCACAGGAATTCGTCTATATGCCCAGCTAACGACATCCTCCCTCTTTAGGAGGCGCCATTCACGCTTTCAGTGGGTCTAAATGATGTTGGAAAGAAGGAACCGGCGATACACAACCGCAGGCCTGCAGGGCAGTGGCTGCCTCCCCTCACTGACAGGAGCCGGCGCCGCCATTTTGAGCCAGGCACAACTCGGCCTTCGGTGCCCTGCGCCCCGCACGCACTCCG
>NW_017728996.1:5667657-5670708 GCF_001723915.1 Gavialis gangeticus | reverse complement strand
GTGCCCTGCCGCAGTGCCCTGTGCCGGGCCGCCTGCGCCCGCGGTGAGGGGGGGCGCGCGGGGGATGGGTCGGGGCACCGTTGGGCCTCGGGGTGGTCTGTTGCGACTGGGTGCCGCGCACCCTCCCCGTGGCGTTGGCAGCAAGCGTGAATCGCGTTGGCGACACGTAGGGGTGCACGTGGGTGCCGGTGGAATTGTATTTGTATTCTCTTTGTGAGGCCTCAGGTGGGGTCCTTTTTAAATCTGTTTGATATTGCCCTTTTCTAATAAAATGTTACAAAAAAAAAAAAAGGGTGCAGGTGGACCCCCCGAGTGTGGCGGTGCACCCCTGCAGAAAGGTGCTGCTGACACCCCTGGCGGCACCACCACTGCTGGCAGCGTCTGCAGGTGGTCCATGATCACAACACCGCTGGCAGCGTCTGTGGGTGGTCCATTATCACCGACGCTGCTGGTGGTACCACCACCGACACCGCTGGCAGTGTCTGCGGGTGGTTCATAACACTGCTGCCGACACCACTGGCAGTGTCTGCGGGCGGTCCATGATCACCGACACTGCCAGGTGGCATTTGCATTTGCCACCGCCTGTGGGAGCTCACCACATGGCGTTTCTGACCCAGAGATTTCCAAAGGGAAACCCGCCCCTGTGGTCTGTCAGAGTTGTTATATAACAACGGTGGAAAATACGGTTATTTTCCTGTAGTCCAATAAAAGGTGAAAATGAAGAGCAGGCATTTCAGCGAGGTCTCCAGCCTGTCCAGCGGAAGTCTAAAAGGGTCAGGCCCCGCTGCCGTAGGTGAAGCATTTTGGCCATGGAAAAAAACTCGTTATTTTTCTGTAGTCAAGTAAAAAAAGTGAAAATGAAGAGCGGACGGTTTCAGAGGGGCCTCCAGCCTGTCCAGTGGAACAGGCCCTGCTGTCGCAGGTGAAGCGTTTTGGGAGGTGCTGTGAAACAACAAAAATGCAGCAGCAGGAAATATTCAGAGGACCAAGAGAAGCAAGTGGATAATAAAATGCCCTTCCGAAACAGACTCTGTTGGTGTAACGTGCTGCACGTAACACCAGCAGAGCTTCCCTAGGCCTGAAGAAGGGCCTTTGTGCTCAAAAGCTTCCAAAGAACATTTTTCCACCTATTTATATTGCACCTGCCCAAAGAACCTTGTCTGCCCATGTCCTTAGATTGACACAGCGACTGCCAACAGCCCTACTTCCAAAACAGAAATGCGCACAAATAACCAAGGGCAAGGGTTTAAAACGAAAAAACAGGAAAAGGAGAGAATTGGAAAGGGAAGGCGGTTGTTGCAAGGCTTCCCTGTAAATGGCTTATATGCATATAGGGACCACAATAAATTGTTAAAGGACTTTCTGAGTGTTATGTGGCAAGCCACTACATATTACACCCTGTTTAAAAGGATTTTTTTTAATATAAATTTTGGCAAGATTGTATCATGAGTTAAATCCTATAGATATCCATTAAGTATACTTGTAATGTGACTGAGTGGTTAACATTGAAACTTTTTGAATCTGCAGGAGCAGCAGTTTTTGTTCAGTAATTAAATTTAATTATCCGTATTATGCCTGACAATCTTAGATGTGGGAAGACTGCCAGCTCCTGTGATTTCTAGTTTGATGTTGTTTTGCATAGCACAGTGCTATGATGTACACAATAGATTATCTTCAGTTGACCTTTTATTAGTGTGTGCATGTGCGTGTGTGTGTGGGGGGGGTTAATCGACTAATTTCTTTGCAGCAACATATTAACAATACTAGGTGATTAACATAGTAGATACAACAGGTTCAGGACAAAAAAAATAATGATTTTTCAGTTGAGTTTCTCACCCTGCCTATAGAAGTGTTTTCTAAATTGTTTGCCTAAATTCCGTACATTTCAGAACAACTCTTTTTTATATTTTTGGCCAGCTAATGAGATGGAGGCTCAGTAGATACATATTTGTTGCCTAACATGTTGGGCAAGGTTATGCTTGGCATTCCCTGGGAGGTCTGGTGGCTGTAGAGATGTATGATGCAACTGCTTATGGACCCCCAGAGAGTAAGAGTCACATTACAGTCTCAAAACCAAATGTTGTCCTCTCTCATGTCAGATTCCCTTCTTCCTGACTTCAGTGTAAATTGTGCTATAGATCAATGTCAGTATGTGCCTGTATGTAATTGTTCTAGGTAATTCAGGAGGAAGGCAGACATTTGTTTTTATTCCTGACTCAACATGCTGTGCTGAGCAAACATATTTCATGCACTAGGAGAGCTTGTCTGCATAAATCATGCATACAGATATTTTTAAATGGTATCCTGTGCCTACTCAAAAGTTAGTGTAATCTAGGTCTGGATGTTAGGTAAGGATGGCTTAACATGCAAAGCCTATATAAACCTTGAAGTGACATTTCACTTTTCAAAGAATTTGCCTTCCAATCTGTTGCTGAAAGATTAGCTTCATTATATTTGTTCGGCCATCAGTTATAATACCGAGTTCAACGGTAGTTGTTGCCATGTCACTGTAAGCATGACTGGCCTCAGTGACTAAATAACTTACAAGGATCACTGTTAACAAGACAGATTGCATTGAATTGGTTCCTAGGAAACCTATGAAAGTCACTTAACTTGTCAAGATATGTATAGCATAAATATAATCCACCTACACTGCTGTGTGTGTAATGATTCAATGTTAATAATGGCATTAGGAACAAATGGATACAGAGGAAAAACATAGCTGAGACCCAAAGAAAAAACTGCTTATGCTGAGGTTACCTGGAATGCCAATAAAATTAAAACAATTCATGCTTGGGTATATTTTCTGATTTCTGCCCTGTTTTTTCCAACATTTCAGATGATTAAGTCCAGCAGAATGCATGTGACACCTTCCTTTAGCATGAATTAGATTTGAAAACTTTCCAATTTTGGAGAAGTGTCTTTTTTCCAAATGTGTATGCTTATGTGCATATTGTTAATATGGGGAAAGGGCTCTAGGCAAGCCTGCCAGCAGTAAGTGGGTTATTGGCTGGTAACAACATCTGTGGGAGCAATTCCTGGAAAGAATAC
>NW_017728996.1:5659945-5662657 GCF_001723915.1 Gavialis gangeticus | reverse complement strand
CAATTTTGGAGAAGTGTCTTTTTTCCAAATGTGTATGCTTATGTGCATATTGTTAATATGGGGAAAGGGCTCTAGGCAAGCCTGCCAGCAGTAAGTGGGTTATTGGCTGGTAACAACATCTGTGGGAGCAATTCCTGGAAAGAATACACCCCATTGCATAAATCCATAGGAGATTTTGTATCAAATCTTTTTTTCAATTTTTTTTCCACAATAGCAGAGAAAATGATCTATTGTCTGCACGCTAAGTTGTATAATGAAATTAAACCTTTGTTCCCTTTCAGTTATTTTCATAAGATTATGTCAATATATAGAAGCCCTCAATCCCAGAAAGCAAAATGAGGCAAGGTTGTACCATATGAGACATTAGAAAAGTAGGAGGTTAAAGATGCGTATATATTTTTATTCTGTACAACTAGGATTTCCTAGCATGGCAGACATTTATTAATAAACCAGTGTTGCAAATGTTGTTTACACATCTAAAATTTGAATTATGTTTCAGATGGGAAATTGTTGTCAGATGATGTGACTCACTATGTTGTCCCTGACTGGAAGGTTGTTCAAGATTACCTTGAGATTCTTGAATTTCCAGAATTGAAGGGTATTATTTTCATGCAAACAGCATGTCAAGCCGTGCAGCATCAGAGAGGTCGCAGGTATTTATCCCATAATAATTTACTACTCCTTCAGATTTTTAAAATGTGCAGGTATTAAAGTGGGAAGATGTATACGTGTTTCAGCATAGCAATCTGAACTTGATAGAAGACCCTCTTTTATTTTTTGAATAAATCTTTCAAGAGTTCTAATGTAATTTTAGAGGGAAGAAATTGTGACTGACTTGATAACCAGAGGCATCATTTCCTATTCTGTTTTCACAAGATAGGAGCAGTACGATTACTGTTATTATTATTATTATGTAATCTAATGACCTCATGGCAATAGCTAAAGACACTATACCTATGTGACATAATCTTTTTTTGCAGTTTCCAGGCTGTAAATGTGTATGTCAGGATAGAGGGGCAAGAATTTTTCATATCTATTATTCGACCCACTGTATATGTAAGGTTACTAATGGGATTGGTTTAACCCTAGCACAGTAATTTAGTAAAATGAGTACTTTGCATGGGTACTATGCTGTTGCAACTTTTCTTTAAGAGGAACTGTTATCATATTACAATTTAATGTTTATATTACCAAAGCACACAGGGGCTGCAGTTGGCACTCACTGATATTGTACAAATACATATGAAGGTGATGTTTCTGCCCCAACGAGGAGGCAACTTTAAGCCTTGATCAAGTTATAATTTATGTGCTTTGTACTTACTGTACCCTATTGAAAAAAGGTTGCCATATATATATATAGAGAGAGAGAGAGAGAGAGAGAGAGAGAGAGAGAAATACAGTGTATTTATTAATTGGGACATTCATTACAGAAGTTAAAGCTGGCATTCTTTTGGATTAAAATGGCAATAAGTCATGATGACACATGACTTGCTTCCAAGTAATATATAAAAATACTAAAATAAATACAGCAAGGAAAAAGCATCTGCTGAGTAGCTGGAGGTATTGACATTTGAACCAGCAGAATTTCTATTATGTTTTAATTATTAAGATGGTAATCAGTTTTCCAATAACAGTAAAAATTGTGTTTAGCTTTATTTGGAATAACTCCTTAAAATAATGCATAGTAATTTGAAGTTTTTAACGCTTCCTACCAATCTCTAAAATTGTGTTTCAGATCCTCCCTTGAAGGGAAATATGGGTTTCTAATTTACAGAAAAGAGAGCCTGAGCAAAAGAGGTTTTATGCTATTATGAGTCTATATTCTTGGAAAAGATTAAATCTCAGATCAGTAGAAAAAAATGGATGCTTAAAATAATCAAAAGTCTTTAGTGGAAAGGTATCCATCATTTAAACAGCAGCCTAAATGTTTATGACACTTTACAGTCAAATAAAACAATATCCCTACACCAAAGATACTGCAATGAAAACTGTACATTTAAACGGAAACTGTGGTTTATTTTAAGAAACACAGTAACTTTTAAATTTTTTAATAAAGTTTGCCTGCAAGTGAACTTTACAACTAAGGGAGTTAGAGGTGCACCGATATGTTAGTCGCATACCGAAATAGCACCAATAAAAGGAAAATTAATATTATCAGCAATCGGCTGTTTTTGGCCAGTGTAGCTACTAATGCCACCGTTAAATGCTGCATGCATGCACGCAGCAGAATCATGCACACAGCCAGGAGTGCAGCCTGGAAGCTTGGAGAGCAGCATCTGGCTGGTAAGTCTGGGGGGAGGAGCAGACTGAGGCCCGCACAGTGAGGGAGGGAGTGGGGCAGGCGCTGCCTGGCCAGAGTGTAACCCCAGGGGAGACATGTGCCCCACCTGGACTTGTGCATGGGGTGAGGGCAAGCTGTTTGCTGTGGGTTCAGGGCCGGGGCTACAATGGCCTCTTCCTGGCAGGGGGGCTGGGCTGGGGCTGGGTTCCGAGGGGGCAGGGTGGGTGGCAGTGGCGCTAGGAGGGGTGGCTATGGGGTGGCTACTGTAGCCACCCCTCCCAGCACCACCACTGCCTGCCCCACCGCTGTGAGCGCAGCCCTGGCCCAGCCCCCCCACTGGGAAGAGGCCGGTGCAGCATCTGGCTCTGACCCTGCAGTGGGCAGCCTGCCCTCGCCCCACTCACAAATCTGGCGGGGGGGGGGGGGGGGGG
>NW_017728996.1:5656578-5659647 GCF_001723915.1 Gavialis gangeticus | reverse complement strand
GGGGGGTGAAGGCACATGCCGCCTATGCCTGCCCCGGGGGTGCACTCAGCAGCAGGGAGTTGCCCCCTCTCCCCATCCCATGTCCCCATGGACGAACCACCCACAGCTCTGTTCTGCTCCCAGCGAGGTCGCATTCACTGCCCTGTATGAGCAGCTTCTGTCCCTGCCCCATTTCCTCACCGTGGAGGCCTCGATCTGCCTCCCCCCCACAGACTTACTAGCCAGATACTGCTTTCCAAGCTGCTGGGCTGCATTCCTGTAAATCAGCTATCAGATCAGTATTGGCGGATATGGCTGGCTAATAATCATCCTTTGGTATTGGCCAAGAAATCTTTATCGGTGCACCCGTAAAGGATGTGGAGGCCACAGATGTTGATTTTTTTGAGTCAGTTCTGGTTTAATTTAATTAAACAAAGGTATAGATGGAAGCCTGAATTAGACATTTAAGTAAGTGTGAGAGTGATGTTGTAGCCGTGATGGTCCAGGCATTATGCAAGGCTACCTCTAAAAGATACCACCCTAAAAAATCCTTGTTTCTCATGTTTAATGAAGTAAGGCTAAAAAGTGCATTCATTGTGCAGCAGAATAAAATACAAAAAATACCTAAATACTAAAAGAAAAACTCTAAGAATTATACTAGGTGTTGCTGTAACACAGGTTAATCATGAGCTACAGGAGTTAAACTTCTTGATCTAAAACCATGATTCTCTACTGCCTGAGCCAGGGGTCAGTAACCTTTCAGGCTGGGTCCAGATGAACGCCACCATGTGGTGCCACATACCATATGTTCAGCTGTCCTTCATGCTGCAAGGGAGCAGTGTAGAGGGGATTTTTTGACCCTTAGATACCCAGGGATCAGAAAAACCCGCAGTGAGAAAAAGTGGAGTGGCAAATACAGTGGCAGCGTATGCCTCTTAAAGCTGGAGCCTGGCTGGCCAGAGCTGTACTCCACTGCTGGCTAGCTCCGCGTGGCAGGAGCAACACAGCTGCAGCCCTGGGAGGCCCCCAGGACTCCAGGTAAGGCTGATGGGGCCAGCCCAGTGCTGACCTCAGCCTCTCCTACCCTACCTGGGGTAACTTGCTGAATGCCAGAGCATACGTGGCACAGGCATTCTGCAGGGACAACTAGTGACAGCACAGGGTGCACCACCACTAGTTGTCCCAGGGAAACCAAATGTCCACACACATCTGGACACGGCCTTAGTGGTGAGCTGAATTACCAAATCTTGATCCAAAGACAGACTGCCCTTTGCAACCTAACTGCCACCACCACCAAGTTTCCCTGCTGCTGAGTTGTTGCTGATGCCCTGGCTTCATGGGTTGGATTAAATTGCTTGGTGGGCTGAATCCAGCCCATGGGCCATATGTTGCTGATCCCTGGTTTGAGCTAAAAGATCTATAGCTCAAGCAGATGGACAGTGTACACCTAGTTGTGATTCAGTCTCAAGAGGGGCAGAGAGTTGCATTGTGATGTGGAACTACATTGCAGAGGTAGGGGTTTTTTTTTTCTTTTTAATTGTAACTTGATGTTGAATCAGTGTCATGAAGTTCAGTAAGTACAAGTCCAAAGTCCTGCACTTTTGACAGAACAATCCCACAGGTTAGGAACTCACTGGCTAAGCAGCAGCTTTGCAGAAAAGGACCTGGGGGTTATAGTGGACAATAAACTTGAATATGAGCCAGCAGTGTGCTAATGGCTTTTGTGGGCCGTGTTGCCATGAAGGCTTTATTTTTGTAGAATAAAGATAATGTGCACATATTTTGAATGTTGCCACGAAGGCTGATGGCAACCTGGGCTGCAGTAATAGGAGTATTGCCAGCAGGTCAAGAGAAGTGATTCTTCCTCTCTATTTGGCACTAGTGAGGCCACCTCTGGAATACTGTGTCCTACTACAAAATGGATGTGGACAAATTGGAGGGGGTCCAGCAGAGGGCAACAAAAATGGTTAGAGGGCTAGGGAACATGACTTACGAGGAGAGGCTGAGGTAACTGGACATATTTAGCCTGGAGAAGAGAAGGCTGAAGTGGAATTTAATAGCAGCCTTCAACTCCCTGAAAGAGGACGGAGCAAGACTGTTCTGAGTGGTGGTAGATGACAAAACAAGGAGCAATGGTTTCAAGTTGCAGCAAGAGAAATTGAGGTTAGATATTAGGAAGAATTTTCTCACTAGAAGAGTATTACAGCACTGGATGGAACAGGTTACCCAGAGAGGTTATGGAATCTCCATTCATGGAGGTTTTTAAGACTTGGGTAGACAAAACCTTGGCTGAGATGATACAGTTGCAGATGGCCCTGTTTTGAGCAGGGGGTTGGACTAGATGACCTCCTGAAGTCCCTTCTAGCCCTAATTGTCTGTGATTCTAATTAAGTCTTATTATAGCACTGTGATGCTGAAAAATGTGTGTTTCTCCATTTGTAGAATAAAGATAATGAGACATGCAGAAATGGAAGCTTGCCTGATGTCACATAATGCATTAGTGATAGACAGTAGAGCCTCGGTGTTGTGACTCAACTCCCCGCTCTTACCAACAGGATTTGGCCTTGTATTATTGCAGTTTGCATTGAATTTTCTGGTTCTGTTTCCACCTGGAGCTGATATAGCAATGTTAAGAAGGCACCTGGCTACATTTGTTTTGTTTTTGTTCCAGACAGTACAACAAACTGCGAAATCTAATGAAGGATGCCCGTCATGACTGTATTCTGTTTGCTAATGAATTCCAGCAGCATTGCTATCTGCCAAGAGAGAGGGGAGAATCTATGGAGAAATGGCAGACAAGGTTTGTTTTAGCTAATAACCATATGTTGCATTGGACATAAACATATGAAGGTATGGATAATTTATGTCTAAAAATGTAAGGCACTGGATATATAAAATGTAATGCTGTTGTTTGCTTGGCCATACAGAAATATAGCGGCTCTCAACCAGGGGTCCATGGCCCCTTGAGGGGCTGCAAGCAGGTTTCAGGGGGCATATAGGGGCTACAGATCTGGCAGTCATGATCTCTGAGATCACCTGGGACAGGCTACACCCAAGCTAAGCCCACTGCAACTGCCTCGTTCAAAGAAG
>NW_017728996.1:5644841-5651578 GCF_001723915.1 Gavialis gangeticus | reverse complement strand
GGGCTGCAAGCAGGTTTCAGGGGGCATATAGGGGCTACAGATCTGGCAGTCATGATCTCTGAGATCACCTGGGACAGGCTACACCCAAGCTAAGCCCACTGCAACTGCTTCGTTCAAAGAAGAACATGGATTTTCTCTTTTAAAGGAGAAAAATGTAGGAAGCTCCAGGTTTTCCCTTGCAAGCTCACAGTGTTCCAGCCTGCAAGAGGCTGCGTGGGGCTGCCAGGTGCGGGAGGAGGCCAATACGGCCGGGAGCATCATGTGCATGTGTGCACACATGCAAGTGGGAACCAGGCAGTGATGGAGAGCAGCTCCCCACAGATAAGTTGTGTGAGGGAGTAAGGGGGACATGGGCAACATGTCAGGGGGGTGGGAGAGGAGCATGTGCTCACCCCCTGATTTCTGCACCCACAGTGGGCACAGGGCTGCAGAATGGCTGGACTGGCCAGTGGGACCTGGTGGAGTGGGCAGTGAGACTTGCTGCCACTGCCAGGACCTCTGCGCCAGCCATGCAGCCAGCAGTGGGAGGAGCATTTGACTAGTGTTGTGGGGAGCTCTCATCGCCAGAGGGGAGATGGGGTGGGAGGCAGTGCGGGCAGCCTGAAAGGAGTGGCAGTGTCGTTTGCCCCACACATCCCCCCCTATTGTGGGTCAGGCATAAGGGGCGCCAGCAGAGCTGGGGGTGTGGGGGGCTGCAGGCCAGGAGTGAGGGGCACCAGCAAAGCCAGGAGGCTTTGGGTTGGGAGTCAGGGGACTGGCAGGGCCAGGGGGCTGCAGGTTGGGAATGAGGGGGGGCCTTGAGTCCAAAAAGTTTGCGAACCAGTGCAGGAATACATAATAATTGAAGTTTTAGATTGTCCTTTTGTGATTAAGAAAGTATTCTATATTGTTTTTAGACATTTTTGTGTCTCTTTTTTAGTGTAATCCCAGGTTAATTATACTTAAAAAAATTAAATTAAACTGAAGTCATACTGGAGCTGAGTTCTCAGGAAAGCTTTACCAAAAGTACATAGAATATGTTCTCATCAGAATGTTCACACAGAACAAATGTAGGCCTCTTCTGAGCAGAATGTGTGTCTATAAATGAGATAATTGTTAATAATCTTTTATTTTATCTTAATATTTTCATCAGTGGTCTGGAAAACATTAGGCTAGACTTTCAAATGGTTGAGGGTTTCTTTCATATATAAAATTGCTTTCGATACTTGCTCAACTTTATGCTTGCTTATCCAAAGCACCACGTTTATATGCAGTTCCTTGATTTGTATTTGTATGTGAAGCACAGGCATGTGCACACATTTTGAATTTTTGACATAAAAGTAAATTGCAGGTTTTATAAAAATGATTGACTAATTTTGTTCTCTGCTTGGAAACTAGTATATTCCTACTAATACCTACTGCCAGATGCTGTAGCAGGTATAGAGGAGTTGGAACTGTGACCACATTCCAGTTTATTTTCCACAGACTTGCATTCAAAGGAATACTAAGCTGTATTGGGGATCCATGTGGATGTGCTGGGGACAGTGTAAGGCTCCCATTGCATTCTCTACCATTAACTTCCAGAGAGCACCCAGGATGAGAGAGCTAGAATTTTGTTTGTCTATTGGGTGCATGCTAACCTGTTTTCCGAACTCAAACTTACACACGTTAGAAATGTAATGACTTGTATACAGGTCCTGGAAATGTGTTACATGATCATAAATGTAATGTGACACAAAGCACATACTTTGTTTTTCCAGGAGTATTTACAATGCAGCAGTCTGGTATTATAATCATTGTTTGGGTCGGATGCCAGTTGTTATGGTAACAGAAGATGAAGATGCTATCAGACAATATGGAAATGAAACAGAAGGAGTGTTTGTGATTTCATTCAAGGTAAAGTACCAAAAGAAACAGAAGAAAAGACATCTTTGTGTCACTTCGCCATCATAACAAATCAAGCACTTTTAAAGACCAGTGTATATTTTATGTCATCTCAAAGATTTTTTTGGAAAATAATACAATAATAATGTTACTCTGTGTGCATAAATGAACACAAGGAAATCAATATTATGAATATTATCAGAATTGGTGCTAAAACAGAACCTGGAAGAAAACAGCTCCAAAAAGAGGTGTTCCTTGCTCAGAGAGGCCTTGTCATCATTTTGTCATTCTTTAATTTAGTGTTAGTGAACAGTGAAAGACTGACAGTCTACATTACTGAAGTCTACACTGCAGTTAAAGCACAGTCAGCAGCAGCACAAGACTAATCCACATTGCTTTACTGGTGTATTGTAGTCTTGACTAATTGGGATTCACTATAGTAGTGAAAAGGAGTTGATTTCCATTACTTATTTTGTTACTGGTGTCTGGGAGATTGCTGGGCAAAGGGGAGATACCTCTGGTTGTAAAAAGAATGTTGCCAAGCTAATCACCTCTAAAAAAAATTATCATCTTTTTCAGATCTTTAAAGTACTTTAAAGGAAATTTGATTTTTTTTAAATAATTTCATTGTAATAGTCTAAGATACTATGCTAAAATAGTTTGTTGTTTATTTATTATTTAAAAAAAAATATCCTTTCTCTACTGTGGCATATTTGTGTTGTGATTGGCTTTTGGTGTTTAAGCTACTTTGGAGCGAACACTTGGCTACCACAGAAAAGCACTGCGTATTTAGATAGAGTGTAGTAGGAATGAGAGTTGTTACACAGAATTCTGTTGTTGTTGCAAGAAACATTGTTAACTGAAACATAAATCTCTTAAATCTTTTGTCCTCCATTTATAAATTATGTATAGAATTACTTGGATAACTTTTGGGTGGACTTAAAGGCTGCCCATGAACTCTTTGATTCCATACTTCAATCTCGACGTGAACGGGAGAGTGAAAGCCAAGAAAATAATGGGAAGGAGTATCCTGAACATCTTCCTATGGAAGTATTGGAGGCTGGGATCAAATCTGGAAGATACATACAGGTAATATATTATTTATAAAGTGTACATAGAAGAGTAAGATGAAGCTGGAGAGAAGGAACTCTTTCTGGAAGTGTTCAACAAAATGGATATGGTGGGTGGGGGTGGTGATATGGAATAAAGAAAAAATGGAAATCTCTTGTAGGAAAGAAGCACAAAAGCTACAGTATGAGCAGCAAGTAAAAGGACTAAATTGCAAAGATATTGAGCCTCTGATCTCCCTTGAATCCAGCCCAGATTATTAGTATAAAAATAAGACATTACTCCCTTATGTATTTGGTGGCATAAGTTTAACTGTTAGTGACGTGTGTCCATATCATGAAAAATTAAACTTACCACAGGAGACCAGCATTGTTTCCTTTGGCAGACTTAGGAAAGAAGCAAGAATAGAATAAGCATAGAGATTTAAATTTTACCTCTAGGTTCAGGATCACATGTGGCAGTGCAGTATAAATCAGGCTTGAAGTAATTCTTGTGTTATATCTGTTTGAATAGAGAGAGAACTGTAGTCTTCAGAGCTTTCATCAGCACCAAATAGAATTAAACATCTAGAAAGAATTCTTAGCTCTTTCAGTAATTCAGTATTGTCGGTTCTGCATTGTATATTCTCCCTATAAAGAACAGCATTATCTTATTCAAAGTATTCTGTGAAAATGATCAGAAAACGTCTCTTTAAAAATGGATTTTTAACAAGTGAGTTGTTTTTCAAGCTAGTTGTATTGAGGCATGGAGATTTTCTTTCCTTAAAGCTACTTCTATTTGTTAAATGCTTTTTACTTTATTTTAGGGTATCCTGAATGTCAATAAGCATAGAGCACAAATGGAAGCTTTTGTTCGACTTCAGGGAGCCAGCAGGAAAAAAAAAGGTGAAAAAGTTTACAAAATGTGTACAATAAAAGAGTTTACAATAAAAGCTTCCATTTCACATTATAGTGTCCCCTTCCAGCCTACTTGGGAACAAAAGTTTCCAGGCTGTCTATCAGAAGCCATGTCAGCCCCTCAGTCATTAAGATAGTGATGAAAGGGAATTGTAGAAATGAGGATGTGTAAAATTGGAATCCAAAAACAGTTCTGTGTAGACCTCTTCAAAAATAATCATCTGTATTTAGCTTCTCATTTTCTCACTGCCTGCACCTAAACTGATGGCTTCCTGTGTCCTGTTAAAGGGTTTATCTGGACCTCTCCACAAGTGGACCCTAGCGCACGTACTTATCTTGTGTGCTTTGTTTTGGTGTCAGTGCAGCCACTTACATGGCTGAAGTCAATTAAGTAAGTGCAGAAGTGAAAGCAGGAAAAGGGAAATGATGTGGGCTGATGATAGAATCCAACATTTTTTTTATCTAAGGCTCCAAACATAAAACTGCCTGATAATTCTTTCAAGAACTGGAGGAAGATTTCTCATCTTCTTGTGGCATTGGGTACTTACTAGTAATCCTTTTGGGAGCAGCTATGTAAGAGCAGCCATTTTGCTACAAACTGTTATTTCAGCAAAACACTGCTGAAGGAGGCAGTGTGCAACAGATTTATAGTCTTATTTAACTATTATTACTTCAAACTTAGATCTCCAGAGTGATATACTTATTTATGGTACCAAAGCTCGGAACCGAGCAATCCATGGTGATGTGGTAGCTGTGGAGTTATTGCCCCTGCATGAATGGAAAGGAAGAACCGTTGCTCTTTGTGAGAATGAGGCTGATGAAAAAGCATCAGGTGATACCTCCAGTGAACCTATGCCTACAGGTAAAGTGGATCATGATACAACGTAAGTTTGGAGTATTTGCTTTCCTCAACTTGCTGGACTATATTGTGGTTTTAATGGTAGGAACTGTCCCCTCCTGCCCTTCCAAAATATCCTGGTTTATCATCGAGGTTTAACATACCATACCATAATGGTATGGTATTGGTATTACACAAAATCATATTAAAAGAACGTTATTACAGTTGCAAGTCAAGCACTCAAAAGTTAGGCAGTGTCAGGATTCAGGTTGTCAGTGCAACCTTATTTCAACCTTGTCCAGCAGAAGTATTTTCATACAGCCTGTAATTACATGATCATATACAACTTTTTCCATAGCACTCCAGCCATCATCAGTGCACAAGGTAGCCCTCCTCTGGAGATGAATTGGGGCTGTGCAACAAAGGAGACTGTTGTTTGTTGAACTCCTGTGTTAATTTGTTGCAGAACCTGGTGTACGCATAATGAAGGAAGCAGGGGACAGTAGGAAGAGAAGTGATGGTTTTGTGGTTAAGGCAGTTTCCATGGAGAACTGGATTCTGTCCCACCAGTGGTACAGCGTTCCTATGTACTGTCAGACAGATCACTTCAAACTTTTAAAAGTGGTTGTCAGTTATGTTTTCCTCATTATCTGGGTGCCTCCCTTAAGGCCCTGGGCTCTGGTTTGATATTAATGGGAGCATTTTATATAATGGTTCATTCTTTGTGTCAGGTCCTAGTTATTGCAAATTGGTGCCCAAATTTAGTGAATGCTTTTGACCTTAATCACTCAATGCCTTGGGAAAATGGAGATGATAATACTTGCTCATGTCGTGGGGGTATTGTGAAAATAAATTCATTAATGTTTGTGAAGCACTTGGATGCTATTGTGCTGAGTACCATAGAAAATCCACAAGGAAAATTAATAATTCTCTTTTTAGAGCAAGATTGAAAGATGGACAGTAAACAAAGCATGGGACATGCATTGAACAGCAAGGAGAACACAAAATATCAAATAATTGTTCATTAAGAGACCATCATCCATTCTGTGCACTGAAAGAGGCAGGAGTCATGTGGAAGAAACAGTGTGGGCTCATGTAATTAAGGATGGTATAATGCATACGCACAGAGGGGCAAATTATAGTTGCCTGTGCAACTTTAATTCTGATACTTCTAAACTTTTGATTATTTGACTTTGCAACTATTGTGTTCTCCTAATATATTTTCTTGTGAGTAGCGTTCTAGCTCTCTTTACAGTGCCCTTCCCCTGAAATTCTATTACGTTGATGCCCCTATGGTCATCACCAGGGTTTGGGACCTTTCGGTCCACTGCACAGACATCTGCCATTTAAGCAAATAAAGTAAGTGATAGAAAATTACAGGGATCTACAGGTATCATAGCTTTTAGCAGAGGAATGGTGCGACTCATTAATCCTGGGTTCCATTCAAAGCTCTGGAGGGGAGTGTGACCTGGGCAGAGACCAACAGCCTGTCTTCCCCCAAGTTGCCACCTCTAACCTGTCCTTTCAATCCTGTTTCTTCCTGACTCCTGGCTCCTCATCTCAGTCTTGTCCTCCTCACTTAGCCTGATCCAGTCTCTACTTCTCAGGCTTCTTTTCTTAATTTCTTTCACCAGAAAGTCCTAATTTCATCCCTCTGGACTCCTTATTGTAGTCCAGCTGTTCCCAGTCTGTGGCACAGGTACCACCAGTGGTACATAGACAACCTGTCAGTGGTACACATTAAGGGATTTATTATAATTACTTTATATGACAAAAATTTGCTGGTGGTACTTAAGGTTGTATGGTTTTAAATTGGTGGTGCACAATTTGTTGTAATTTGGGAACCGCTCTAGTCCTTTTGCTCACATCAGAGTTAAGGGTTTAGGAGACCAGTTTTCTTTCTCCCATAAAATGCTGAACGATTTTAGCCTTGTGAGCAGTTGCCAGATTCTGCCCCACTGTTGGCTGCAGTTCAGTTGTGAATTAAGAAACATTCTGCATAGATTGTATAGTTGAGGTGTTCAACCTGTGGGCCAGATCCAGCCCCTAGCACCATGTCATCCGGCCTGTGG
>NW_017728996.1:5624368-5639841 GCF_001723915.1 Gavialis gangeticus | reverse complement strand
TCTGCCCCACTGTTGGCTGCAGTTCAGTTGTGAATTAAGAAACATTCTGCATAGATTGTATAGTTGAGGTGTTCAACCTGTGGGCCAGATCCAGCCCCTAGCACCATGTCATCCAGCCTGTGGGGCTGCCCCTGGGTCCATGGCCCAGGGCACTAGATCGGGTGGTGCAGGGCCTGATCTGGGTGGGTAAGAGGCAGTGCAGACCCTGGGGCCCAATCCAGGTGAGCAGGGTCCAATCCAGTATGTGGACTTGTCCCATGCCATTCATTTGCCCTGCGAGCACCACTTGCTTTATGGAATATGGGTCTAAATCTGCAAAGCAAATTAGTGTCTCTTAAAATAAAGGACCTTTTTTAAATTCAAGTTCATCAAAATATGGTTGCAGAAATGTCAATTTATCACAAACTTGTCTTTGAACAGGAGTATTTTTGATTTTGCTTAGAACATATTCATAACTTTCAGAATAGCACAGTGCTCACATAACTGCAATATACAGCTTATTAGACCCCTGTTGTATATCACATTTTGTTATGAGTCCTAGTGTAGACTTACGGTACACCTGTTCATACAACAGAAGATTGGAAGATTCATTACTTCCACAAACTACTTTGTACTTCCTACCTAACCACTCATTAGCCAACAGTGTTTCTTGTTCAAAGGTAGAGTTGTTGGAATCATTCAGAAGAACTGGAGGGATTATGTGGTCACTTTTCCATCCAAAGAAGAGAGCCAGACCCAAGGCAAAAATGTTCAGAAAATTCTTGTTACGCCATGGGACTACAGAATTCCCAAGATCAGGATCAGTACACAGCAAGCTGAAGCACTGCAGGTAGAAAGATGTGACTATTTGTACACTGTATATTCCAGTGTGAGAGTGCAGGCACTGCGTGTTTTATTTAAGACAATAATAATACCAACGGCAGTAAAAGAAAGAAAAAGCTATTTAATAATCCAGAAGCAGGGAGAGTATAATGAACACCTGGCATGCTGTCATACAGCTTACGTATTTATATAAGTGGTGCTAAACCTCATTAGATTCAAGGCACCCCTTGGGAAAAATGCCAGCTCTTAGCTTTCATTTGTCTTTTGATTATGAAAAAATAATAGAACAGTTCTTCTGTGGCAAAGAACTTGGAAAGCCCACAACAGGTCAGATTGTTTCTGACACTATAAACTCCTATTTAAAATCTCTGTGTTTATCTTATGAATCCTGTGTAGGTGTTGGCATACCTAACAGTGCTACTGTTGTGTACCACCTTTAAAAGATTGTCACAGCAGCCACAGCATCTTGGTTGAGAATCACTGCAGTATAGCAATGACCACACACATACCTCATGTAATTTAAACCACGCAAGTTTCCTTCCTTCTGATTACTGTGATAGCAGTGCACAGATGTATGTGTAGTGTAGTTTGACTGATGCTGCACACTTCAAGTTAAAACAAGGTGGCCCAGATACTTTGCTGCAGCAGAGGTGTTTTAGGGGCAGAATGCGTGCCTTCACAAAGCAGCTTAGGTTCACAGATTCTCTTTCCCTGTACAGGTTAGAGTCTAGGGTGTGCGTAAATGCAGTATATATGTATTTTGGTTTTTCATTTAAAGCTGTGGTTTTGTTAAATGCTTCTGAAAGGCATTTCATAAGGAGAAACGAATGTCCTTCAGTGTCTATTTGCATAGTTCCCCAAATGTTTTCTTGTGTCTGTAAAATTATTTTTAGAGTTGCTAATCTTTGGATTTCACAGGTTGCCCCTTGATTAGCATTTATGTTGATTGCTTTTTAATAATGAATTGCTGTTCTAATGTAAGAATTATTGCTTCCCTACAGGATTGTAGGGTTATTGTGCGCATTGATGTCTGGGAGTCAACTTCTGTATATCCAAATGGACATTTTGTACGAGTTCTAGGACGAATAGGCGATCTCGAAGGGGAAACAGCAGCTATTCTGGTGGAGAACGGCATTTCTGTTGCTCCTTTCTCTGAAGTACAGGTTAGACTTTGTGGTTAACTAGATTCTTTAACACTGGTTCTCAAATTGTTGCTCTTTAAGGAAAGGGACCTACTGATGGTTTGAAGAGAGTTAGCTGCTGACATAGTGCCTTTTTATTTACCTGTTTCCAGTTTCTAAAAATTAAATGGGATACTTTTCTAATGTCAGTTTTCCAAGTATGTAATCACTGTGTTTGTCCCAAGGAAACAATGGATTTGCAAATCGCAGTAAAGTGATTTGAGATAATCTCCGTGTTAAAATGTACTTTACTGTAAATACGAGCACCTCTGATTTGGGATCTTCATGCTAGGTGGAATGTTGAAATAGTACTGTCTTTTGACCTGAGGACTCCTCAGGGTAGGGATGGACAAATCAAATTCTGAGGGCTGCTTGCAAGGTGCACTTTCCAGTGGAGAGCCACCGCTCATGGGATTGGCTCTGACCTGATGCAGGTCCTCAGCATGTTAGCAGGGGGTGGGAAAGTGGATCATCTATGCACAGACTGTTGAATTGCTGTGTGATGAGGACACAGGACTTGCTGTTTTTCTTTTAAAATGTCTTTTGTTTAATACAGTGGTTAATGCAGAAATATGGAGGGCCATTGGGATTGCCGTGGTGGGCTGCATGTTATACATCTGTGCTTTAAAAACTGTCAAAACTTCCAAGTTACATTATTCGGGAAGGGGTTAACCTCCTGTGAAGTTTTGATTCGCTTTTGATATTCATAGTCTTTTAAAACTAAGCACAGTAGACAGATGCAAAAGACAAAATCCATTACAATTTACCAGAACTGCATTAATATTTAGGTACTTGTCTCCAAAAATCACTATGCAGGGACACTATTTTAAAGCACAAGGAAATTGATGCTTTCTATAAGTTAAACATGATGGGCAGACTTGGAGAATGCAGTGAAAATATGTTTGTAAGAGTTGCCTTTCTTGGATGAAAAATTACAACAACTTCATAAATGCAGCTACTGTTGTGCCACTGAAACAGCTCATTTTAAATACAGTGTAACCTTTATCTGTAATACGTTTACAAATTGCTAATATCCTATTTGTGCAGATGTCGGAGATGCCAGTCAGCACCTTGGAAAATCCATGGAGGGTGAATCCAGAGGAGGAACTGAAACGCGTTGACTTGAGGGATACACATTTAGTATTTAGCATTGACCCAAAAGGCTGTGAAGATGTGGATGATACACTCTCCGTTAGAACATTAGCCAATGGGAACCTAGAGCTAGGAGTCCATATTGCAGATGTAACCCATTTTGTGCCAGTAAATTCTTACACTGATCTTGAGGCTAGAGCAAGGTAACTTATTTACTGTGAAGTGCAGAGCATACTGCAGGAGGGGAACTTGGAAGCTTATATTGAGGCTGTCCTAAATCATGTAAAAAGATTACTGAGAATAAGAAGCTTGTTGCTCTTCTTAAAGAGTTGGTAACTATAAAAATAGCTTCCTCAAAATAAATAGATGAAGTGGTAAGTTTGGTAGGCTTCCTTACAAAGAACTAGCCAGTAGGGAGCTGGTGCTTGCCTCAGGGGAAGAAAGGATTTGTTGTGGAAATAAATATCTTCTGGTGGGCTTAGCTGCTGCTTTATGCATGAAATGCTTCTTTCTCATTTCCTGAAATCATATATCCTTAATTAGCAGTATTTGGTATGATTAAATCTTGGTCATTGTTCTGTTTTAATTATCAAGATTTAGATATAATTAGAAAGCCCTTGTTTATTTTTGAAGGAATGTATCTTTACAGAAGGTAGAAAAAAGCCCCCATTACATGAATACAGTGAAGTATATGGAAGTCTCTGTCCTAGTTGGAAAATTTGCAACTGAGGATATTGAGACTGGATTTTCATTTCCCACATATGGCAGTCCTTTTTTAGTTTTGGCATTAATTTTTTTTAAATTGACTGCTTTATGCAGCTGCAGAGTAGTAAGGTAGTTGATAGTTGGCAGGAGTGCATTAGATAGAGCCTCTGAATATTTTGTTTTATGTGACTGTTTAGGCCTTATCACTTCATTCCTGAAAGTATAATGAAAGTTGATGGTGCATGAGGGAGGTAGGATTTGCCCCATATTTTGTTAATGAATATTTAAATAACCTGAGTACATTGCTGCTGTTGTGTGTATTGTGTAAAACTAACCTGTTAAAATCATGCTGAGATTTGTATCTTGTTTTGCTGAAGCTGTGCTTATGCTGCAGACTGCTTGAGAGATGTACACCAATGAGTCCCTTTGAAGAGAACAATAAATGTGCTTTATCCTCAGGGCGACAACTTATTACTTAGCCGATCGTCGTTATGACATGCTCCCCTCTGTCCTGAGTGCTGACATATGCTCTCTTCTTAGTGGAGTTGATAGGTAAGACTTTCATAATATTTATGACTAATGTGGGATTTATACGAGTAACTTCATTATTGTTACCAGTAGTTACCTGAGTAAATCCCTTTTACAGACCTCCAAGAAAAATGTTTCTGAGAGCACACACGTAAAGATCACAAGCAGAGTACAAATAATTTTGTGAAACCAGTAAGGAATTCTTCCTTAGGTTTTTGTTGGTTGGTTTGTTGGTTGTTTTTAAGATGTATTTTTATTGCATATGGTTTAGTACTTAATGGGCACATCCACAGGTGTGCGTTAATGTGCATTAGTCTATTTTAATGCACATTAAAACATCAATAAAAATGTGCTATTTAGTTAATATGCATTAAAATAGGCCAATGCTCATTAAGCGTCACTTGAATACTATGTAGTTAATGCGCATTAAGATAGGCTAATGCCCATTTTCTTAGTATACCTCACAACAGAGGTACTAGATTTAATGTGCATTTATTAAAGCATGTTAATGCATGTGTAGACGCTTGCCTAAATAACAAAATTACGGAGTTGTGTGCATTTGAAAAAGTCACCTTTTCATTTGTGGAAATATTGGTCCATGCCCTGATCCTCAAAGAATTATATATGTAGTGAAATAGTTTATTTTCTAATAGTAATCCTTTTAACCAGTTGAGCATGTGCACAAGTCTTTGGAAGAAATGAGGCTTAGCATTCAGTCAGACTGCAACATTATGTTGTCAAAGTTTATTCCTGCAATAAACAGTAGTTGGTACCTAAGAATCTTGTTTGGAGAATTCCTGTAATTCCCACCTCTCTCCATTTAAAAAAAAAAAAAAAAAGATTTTTTGGATATGTTTAATGCTGACAAAGTAGCTGTTATTGTAAGAGCATAGATTTCTTTCTTCGTTCCTGTTTAAAAGTGACAAAGAATAAGGTGTTTTGCACTTTTCACTAAGATGCCTTACTGCAAGCTGTCCAATTTTTGAGCAGCTGGGGGCTGCGGGCTCTGTGGGCTTCCCAGGCTATGCTGCCCTGCCTCCAGGGGCTTAGGAACAAAAAGCAGAAGCTGGAGGAAGGAGCGGGGGACCCAGAGACCCTGGCAGAGCAGTGGCAGGAAACAGCAGCTAAACACAGCTTGCAGGCCAGAAGCTGGAGAGCTCTGCCTTACAGCAGAGTGCTGTAGCTGAGTAGTGGAATACTAAATATGCTTGCTCTTCATTTATTTTACGCACCGTCTTGAAGGGTGAAAGGCAAATGCGTTAAACAAAGACACTGCTGATGCCCCGTTTGCTTCATTAAGTCAAAGAGAATTTTTGGTACAAGAAATGTAAGAGAATCTGCAGACTTGGATATGTTTCAAGTTCAAGTCGAATAAAAACTAAGTACTGTTAAATAAATACATTGTGATTTTATTTTTCAGGTATGCTGTAAGTGTCATGTGGGAACTGGATAAAACTTCTTATGAAATACAGAGGGTCTGGTACAACAGAACCATTATTCGATCTGCGTACAAACTGCACTATGAGGCAGCCCAAGGATTATTAGATGGAGACCTGAGTGGTGTTGATGAGATCCTAGAACTCAAAGAACTGGATGAGAGAAATAGACAGCAGAAGCTGAATGAACTGGTGTGGGCAATAGGGAAGCTGACTGATATAGCTCGACATGTTCGGGCTAAACGTGACAGCTGTGGTGCGCTGGAATTGGAAGGAGTGGAAATCAGAGTGCTGCTGGATGATAAGAAGAACATTCATGACCTCATCCCTAAGCAGCCACTGGAGGTGCATGAGACTGTTGCTGAATGTATGATTCTTGCCAACCACTGGGTGGCAAAGAAGATTTGGGAGAAATTTCCGCAACAAGCCTTGTTACGTCAGCACCCTCCTCCACGACAAGAGTTTTTTTCTGAACTTCGAGAATGTGCCAGTGCTAAAGGCTTTGTCATAGACACATGGTACCGTTTACTTCTCTTAATTTAAGTGTTTGAAGAAAAATTCCAGTGATTAGCTATTTTAACTCCAGAGCTGGATATATACAATGATTAAATTCAAATTAGAATTTTAATACGTATTTTATAGTGCTTTTTAAAAATAGTTGTAGCTTTTTTAACATGGCTTTTCAGCAGTTTGGGATTGCCAGTCTGGTGATGAATGATGGTTCAGACCAAAATGGTACAGAAGCATTTTAATTGTCAAACATTATTCATCCAATCAGTGTGAAAGAGCCAAACTAGTTTATACTGAAATTTAAAACTGCATTTGAGCTTCAGTTGCTCCCTGGTTCCTCCAGTGCTGGTCTGAGAGTCTGTCCTCCTTTGAGTAAAGAATTTTCAGTGGAACTTAAGTATTTAAGCAGATTTAATTTACTTCTGACTTACAGGAGAAAATACAGAGCTGTGTACATCATCCCTTCCAGAACTCGCAGGAGCAGAGGCTATGCATCCATAGCTGCCTCCTTTTAGTGGCACTGTAGCTTATCCCTCGCCATGTACAGACAGGTGTGCAGCAGTGGTTCTCAACTGGGGTGCTGTGAGACCCTTTCAGGGGTGCTGCGGTACAGGTGCCATCCCTGTGGCAGCCCTTGCAACTGCCCCATTCGCACTGTGCCTAGCCAGATAAGCATAAAGCAGGCAGAGGCGCCTGCTATTGCTGTGGCACTTCCTGGTCCGCTCCCCCACACTCCTTGTGGAAAGAGGCAGGTGGGAACTGTCCCACACATCTGTTTCCAGGAGGAGCGTGGGAGGGAAGTGGGGGCAGACCAGGAAGGGCTTCAGCAAGAGTGGGTGCTTCTGCCTATCTTAGACGTACCTGCCTGTGAACAATGCACGTGGAGCTGTTTCACTTGGATGCAGTGGTGGCAGCAGCACCCCAGCTGAGAACCAGTGAGGTTAGCTGAAGCAGCACACCAGTGGTTCTCAACCAGGGTGATGCCAAGTGAATGTTATGGGGGATGCATTGTCTTGAGAGTGCATGAATCTCTGCTTTTGTTTGTGACAGGCTGTTGTCGAAGTAGGAGTGGAGCAGCCCCTGTGTTCCACTCCTTCCTCTCCTCATATTATGCACACGAGGCACAGAGAGGAAATGTTGAAATGAAGTCTGGCTTTCCCAGAGCTGCTCCTGAACTTTTTTTTTGTAGAGAAGTTTTAATAATGATGCAGAATGCCATCTGGTTAATGCTACATAAATGGCATTTTGCCTTGCTGCTTTTAATTGCATGGTCTAAAATTCAGCAATGGCATTATTTTATTCAGAATTAACTCTTTTTGGTAGGTCTAATAAAGCCCTGGCTGATTCTCTGGATAGAGCAAATGATCCCTTAGATCCAATTGTGAACAAACTGCTGCGATCGATGGCTACTCAGGCTATGTCCAATGCACTGTACTTTTCCACTGGCTCTTGTTCTGAAGAAGAATTTCATCACTATGGTACCTATTGCTTGTCCCTTTTTTACGTTTCCATGTAGTTTTTAAATGCTGAGTTTCTAATGGCTCCTTTTTTCTCATCATAGCTGTCTTTTGTCATAGGACTTGCCCTTGATAAATACACCCATTTTACTTCTCCAATTAGAAGATATGCTGATATTGCTGTCCACAGACTGTTAGTAGCAGCCACTTTAAAGGACACAAAAGAAAATATTAAGGACAGTTTGTTCAGCAACAAAGATCTTGACGAGTTGTGCAGCTATATTAATAACAGAAACAGGGTAAGATGGGCAAACGGGGTTTTGTGGCAGGGTTTTGTACAGTATCTCCTGCTGTGGGGTGATGATCCAGACTGGGGCCCCTGCGGGCAACAGTTACATACACTCATGTTACCCTCTAATTAAAATAATTTAATTCAATACAAAATTAGACAGCAATCAAATGAATACAAGTAAAACTTGAAACTGTCACTCTGGTTGGGCCATAAAACACAAAAATGATGCATAACCAGGCATGCAGATGTTGAGCCCACTTGAGTGCAGATGGAAGCATGGGAACAAAGACATTACTTCCTGCACCTGTAGAGAACAGACATTTAATACGTCTGCATGCTGCCTGGGACCTCTCCAATAGTTTAAGAAGTAATTAGGTTTGAACATGCTTAATTAAAAATCTCCTATCATTGTTTAAACATGTTTCTTTTATCGAAGGCTCTGGAGTCAGAAGGGCTTGAAAAGCCCACAGCACAGCTTGGTGCTCTCTTGTTGTCTGAGCCCTCCAGTATTTTGACAGTGCAGTAGCAGTGCGCAAGCTGATTGTGCACGGCAAGCAGCATCCGTGGCAAGAGACACTTAAAGCCAGACTACAGATACCAACATGTTTTCTTTCCCTGTATTTTTCTGTATATTGATATGCTAAGAAGCCAAGAACTTTCTGTCTGGAGTCCATGTTCCAGTCTAGTAAACACCGGTACTTCTGGCTTGGACCACGCATGTATTTGAGGAGAGACTGGCTTTTTATTAATTACTTTATTTCCTTTCCTTAGCTGTTGCATTACTAATTATTTCCATTATGAGAGGGTTAAAGATGCTTCATTTCCTCTGATGAAACAACTTTATTCTTCCATCTGTTCTCAACTATTTTATCAGAACTGAAAACTTTCATTTCTAAAACTTGAGAGCTCTCAGCATTTGAAGTATTAAGAATTTTAAAAAATATGTACACCTTGATTCTTAGAATAGGTTGCCTTCTCCCAACCTTGGGTTAAATAATTGAAAAACAAACCTTTAAAAAACACCTTTCAGTGTCCCTTGCCTATGTGTACATGCTCGACTTCTTCAAATGAAATGAAAGTTTCATTTTGCCAGTTCAGAGTCTAAGTTAGGTCAGGCAAGTTCTGCTGATATAAGCAAACTTTCCTGTTCTTGAGCTTTTAACAGAGCAACTAATGAAGTTGTAAATCTGTGGGGACATAGTGTGATAAGATCTGTAGGACAAATAGGTAATTTAGATTTAAAGGGTAGCTGAATTTGCATCACTTTTGAAAAGGGATGGTAAAGGGGAATATAAATTGAGTGGGGTTTTTTGGGGGGGATGTCTTGCAGGGACTGGCTGTCTTTCTGTTGGCAGGAAGCCCTTTTTTGTTGGCAGGAAGCCCTTTTTACTCCTCCAGTGATTTTTCTGTATCAGCAGCAGGGGCTGGGTCCTGCAGCAGACACTAGCTAAAAATAGGCTGATGCATGAACCAGTCTCAGTCTAAGATACAGAGCTTGAGAAAAGGAACCTTGTCAGCGTGGAAGCGGGGGCAGAAACGGCCTTCCTGAAGGAGGGACTCCTGAGGAGCTTTGTAGATTGATTATAGTGGAGTCAATCCTGATCCTCTGCTCCAGCTAGATTCACCTAGTCCACCTTCTCCCCTGGGAGTGGAGGTGGAAATAAAGACTTCCTTTTGCAAACAGAAAGGAAAACGATCTGTTATAGATTTCCCTGAAACCAAGCAGAATTAACCACTTGTCAACCTGACCCTACCAGCATATTCAGTTATATCCGAGTAGTACTGTTATACAAACATGAAAGCATATCTGTCTTTTTGGCTTTACAGAGATAAAACATGAGGCAAATATCAGTAGGCAGCATGGGCGGGAATAGACCAAGGAGTCTTGCTTCTTAACCCAGTGGACTTGCAACATTCCTGTTGCTTCTATTTCTGAATGTAACTGTTAAACAGATTGGCTGCTCCTTAGATAGGGTTTAGTTGCACCAGGAACATGGTATTTACGTAACAGGCTCCTTAAGACAGCTGCAGCTGAAGACCACGCACTTTTTTACATGTAGTACTTTCCACCTTGGGGCAGGGACATGGATGGCAGCCTGTGGAAGAGACGGGATATGGCCAACAGTAGCTCAGGGAATCAGCCCCATGGTGCAGCTGGGCAGGAGTCCTTAGGGTTGCGCGGCCCACTCTTCCCCCTGTGGCCGGAGCAGCAGAGGTACCCCCTGGGTCACGCTGGATTCCCTTTGCACCATCTGCTGACTCCAGGGGGGATGCTTAGGTTTGTGGCCCACAGGAGGGAGCTGGGTTGCCAGCAGCAGCCTGCTACAGCAAAAGGTTGCCAGCTTTTGGAGTAGATCAGTCTATTTTTATAAAAATACAATAATGAAATGACCCTTCTAGTAATGTACAACTTGAAAGCCAAATCTTCTTCTGCAACATTGATTTATTATGATCATAAACTCTTCATGGGGGTTCTCCCTTCTCACAGGCTGCACAACGTGCCCAGAAGCAATCTACTGAGCTTTTCCAGTGTATGTATTTCAAAGACAAAGTTGCTGAAGCTGATGAGCGCTGTGTAGCAGATGGTGTTATTTACTCAATTCGAACAAATGGTGTGCTTGTTTTTGTACCAAGGTAAGTTGATTAGAGTTTATAATTAGTCTAGAAATAACATGGGGTCACTGGGGTTTTGGAGGGACACTGCTGGTTGAGAGGCTGAACTACCTCGCACAGCCCTTCTCCAACTGCAACAAGCTTAGGTTTCACTTACAGCTGTTTCTGGTTGGAAGCAATACTTTCTATCCATTAATTCATGCTACAGAATATAGTATTTACCTATTCTGAATACTTAAAAGTCTAACTTAAAAGAACGGTCAGACTGCCTTCCACTGCCTCACTATCCTTGCAACTGCCAGAGCAATTTGTGTCATAGCAACCCCTTTCAGCTCACTTTCTCCCAGGAAAAGAAAAGAATTGAAGTGTTTCACTCCAAGTATATTTTTGAGCAGTAGAAAGGGAATCGAACAAAAGGCAGGTCTGTATTCAGGGAAAGAAACAGTTTAAAGCTGCACCCTCCTTAGCTGCCTCTGACTTTGCACCTATTTCATTTCCTTACAGCTGTTTCATGTAGCTGATACCCAGTTCTTATGTTCTTAGTGAGGATGGCAATTGTGCCTTTCTTGCAATGTCCCATCTGTATTTCTGGGTAGAGAAAGCATAGTACATATAGGGCGATTGTACCCAAAAGCTTGTAAAGAACTTGTTTCCAACTACTCAGTTGGTCTAGTAAAAGATACCAGATTCACCCAAAGAACATTGCCGGCCTATGTCCTTAAACCAACATGGCTACAAGCAAAAATCCAGCATATATCAGTTGAAAGCATTTGTGGCTCATTTTATGTGGACCAACAGCTAGTCATAGACCAGATCCTGTGAGAGCAACCAGAATAGAGAAACAAATATAGACAGGCACTTATCTGTGCCAACCCTTCAGCTTGTAATTAGCAGCAGTCTCTCATGTGCTGTGGAGCAGTCCTTATATGAAATGAATTTTAAGCTTTTACACTACATTAAGATTTTTAAGTTAATCTACTAAATGTTCTGCTTTTAGCATAATTCAGCTGTATTGAATTGCATGAGTAGGAATAAGAATTGCTGTTATGCAGTAGTTAGACAGCTCTGCCTTTCACTGTTAGAAGAGCTTTTCCCAGCCCCAAATGGTGCCTGTACACGAGCAGCGAGGATGCTCTGATGTGCTGTAATTACAGAGCATCGGAGTAGACTCAATTGACTCTGCTTCTCATGTATCAGTGCCCCTGTGCTGAAAAACAGCAGCAGGGGCACTTTAACTAAAGCTTGTTCAATGAGCTTTAAAGCACCTCTACCACCATTTTTCAGCATGGGGACACTCTGGGTGCTTTTAGAGCAGGTCTCAGAGCCACTTCAATTAAAGAGCCCCCTTGCCATTCCCAGAGTGCTTGTATAAACACCCCGAAGGACCAGGAGCTGCTGGAATGGCAGGGATAACTTGGTCTCTTTCTCCCTCAGCTGGAAAATTAGGTTTGATTAGCTGATGATTTTCCTTGCTCCCTGATTGTGGGCTATAGAGGTGGTGAGGTAGACTTCCACATTGGTTAACTGGGGGAAGGTAAGACAACGAAGAGATATTGAAACAAGAATAAACTCTTCAAAAAAAATTCTGTAAGTGTAGTTACCTATTTCAGTTTTGTATCTTTCCCTTTCCAAATCCCTGGTCTGTATACTGTTAGAATAAACTTATGAATAAGATTAGTTTGCTGATCTGATTCCTTGTATCAAAAATCGTAATTCTTATTTTCACTTTCTCTATCCTATAGGTATGGAATTAAAGCTCCTGCATATCTGAAAAACAAGGAGGGTTTAGTCATCTCTTGTCAGTCTGATGGGAGTTGTGAATGGAAGCCTGGTTTTCTCCAGCACTTCCAAAACCGAATTACCTCCACTACAACTGCTGGAGAATCTGTTACACTGAGTCTGTTCGAACACATCACAGTAAGCATCTTCATTTAGAAGAAAATTAAAGGAATTGCTAAGTGCACAACTTGTGGGGAGGAAATAACATTCTGTACTCTCTTTCTAAGGTAAAAATACTTGGGCAATCTTCCCGATGCCATGCTGACACCCTCAAGCTCGAGATAGTTAGCAACACACCGTACGAGATAACGGATGCTGACGTTTCTCAGAATTCCCACGTAATGAAAAGTGACTTGGTGAAAGAAGTAACCAAGTCTGCAGAAGCTCAGCTTGCCCAAGAAAGAGCCAGGGCTGAAATAATTCAGGAAGAATATCAGGAATATTGCCAAACAAAGGGAACTAGCCTGTATCAACTACTGGAGGAAATCAGAGACCTGGATCTGTTAGATGTATCAGCTGGTAACAGAGTATGAAGTGTAACATGGTCTTGTTGCATGCTGCTGTATTCCACTTAGGCAGCTCCACTCGATTTTAAATCCTGTTTTTAAAAAAAATGGAGGCACTGATCTTTAAAACTGATGTTTTAGGAAATTGAGAAACTTTTGGTATTTATTTTAGATAAAAGGTAATATTTCTACCTAATGAAAACAAACTTGAATTTGTGTGTTTTAGATGCACAATGAACTGTCGCATTCAAGACTTAAATGACCTAGTCAGAGATTCTTCTTACTGAAAAACTCCTGATTCTGATTTAAGAGCTACTTGGAATTTATTTTTCTAACTAGATTTTTAAAAGGAATCTAAGTCAATTTTGTATTTGTTTATAAATAATGATATCCAGTGATGAACGTATTAGTACAGATGATACTTGTCCATGTAAGGTTTCTGCAGATTGCGCAGTGGCTTTTAATTGTTTTACCTAGGTCAGTTATCCAATAAAACACTGTAACTGATAAACATAGCCTTAAAGAACGTTCATGTATTTAGCCCGAACCCATTTATTTACAACATGCTAGCAAAGGGCAGGTTTAAGAAGCCTGAGGCCACTATCAATATGAAAATATGTCACAAATGAACGTCAGTAAGATGGGAAGAGACTGTCTGCTTACAGGGGTTAACTGCTGTACATAATGTTCATTTCATTAACTTCTGCAGTACTACCATACCATAAGAACTACTCAATTGTTGAAGTGATTCTCTTCCTAAAACGAGACATTCAAAGAACCTGCTATTACCTTTTGAACAGAAACATGGGACTTGAGTACAGGAGGGTAGAATAGAAAGTAAATAGTTGCTGTGAAAGGCAGGAGCCTTTCCAATCAATCCTTAAATCAAGTGTAGTTCAGCTTCTGAATGGGCCCACTGCAACACTGGTCAGGCCACAGCTGGAGTATTGTGTCCAGTTCTGTGCGCCCCATTTCAAGAGGGATGTGGACAGCATGGAGAGGGTCCAGAGGAGGCCACTCGCATGATCCGGGGACAACAGGGCACACCCTACAATGAGAGACTGCGGGACCTGAACCTGTTCAGCCTTCACAAGAGAAGGCTGAGGGGGGACCTGGTGACTGTCTATAAACTCACTAGGGGGGGACCAGAAGGGTTTGGGGGAGACCTTGTTTCCCCGAGCGCCCCCTGGCATAACAAGAAATAACGGCCACAAGTTGTCAGAGAGTAGGTTTAGATTAGACAGCTGTAAGAACTACTTCACAGTCAGGGCAGCTAGGATCTGGAACCAACTTCCAAGGGAAGTGGTGCTGGCTCCTACCTTGGGGGGCTTTAAGAGGAGGCTTGATGCCTACCTAGCTGGGATCATTTGAGCCCAGTTTTTTCTCCTGCCCAGGCAGGGGGTCAGACTTGAAGATCTACAAGGTCCCTTCTGACCTGACTTCTACGATTCTATGAATATCATCTCTTCAGGCTGCTTTCACAACCCTGAGCTACTTACTTGTGTTACCTCAAGTGCTGTTGACAGGAATCTGCATAGTACTGTCTCAACGCATGATTAAATTGAGCTGCAGTTCAGAAAAGGTAGTAACTTGCTTCAGTGATGTCTGTTGTCCATTAGGTAAGGCTCTTACATACGTTTCATACTTTATTTCCAAAATTTAATAACTTTTGTATAATAATGAAATACAAACATTTCATAAGAAATTAGTATGGTTACAAAATGTTTCTGAACAGCTAAATCGAGATACCTGTTTGCATACGACATCTCTGAAATTTCACTATTGCTTATTCCCTATAAAGAAAACCTTTCCTAAAACAGGATTCCCAGTGACTTTCAAAATTTAAGTTTGAAAAAAAAGGGGGGGGGGATTAAAAAAACCCCACCACTCTTGTATATAATTCAGAAAACCTAGTATCAGCAATGCTTTTTCAACAGTGACAAAAGTAAGGTTCAAGTATAGGGAAAAGGCAAAATGGTGTTTTGTTCTTTTACCAGATACTCCGTTGTAGAACAACATATATACCTGCTCTTTTTTTCCCCCCCACAGGGAAAATTTTGGCCATCTACACTTTTAATTAAGATTTCTGTAAACCTTCCAGTTTAAAAAGGAAAGTAGAAAAAAGACAGCAACACTTGTAAAGAGATATTGCTAGTACTACAGTATGCCTGGTCTTTTTTTTTTTTTTTTGATTATTTGTACCCAGATATTGTCAAAAGTTATTGGATCTCTTCTTCAACAGGTTCCAATTGTGTATCTTTGCCCACGGCTTCTCTCTCAGCAACTCCGGCTTCAGCAGCTAGAGTTTCTTCTAATTTTATCAGACTGTCAGGATTCTGAGTCCCAGTGCTGTTAAACTCTTCATCTGAGTGGCCTGCAGATTGGTCTATTAAAAAAAAAAACAAATCACAGATATAGATCGTTATTACCTATGACACCCCGGTAGTGTAACAGTGCTTAATCAGCCATGCTTCTGTGGCTTGGGATCACCTCAGTAGCCAGCCTCAGGAACTCAGGACAGTCATTATGGTCAAAACGATCATCTGCAGGAT
>NW_017728996.1:5615746-5619368 GCF_001723915.1 Gavialis gangeticus | reverse complement strand
TTAAAAAAAAAAACAAATCACAGATATAGATCGTTATTACCTATGACACCCCGGTAGTGTAACAGTGCTTAATCAGCCATGCTTCTGTGGCTTGGGATCACCTCAGTAGCCAGCCTCAGGAACTCAGGACAGTCATTATGGTCAAAACGATCATCTGCGGGATGATAAACGTATTTATGGAATAATGATTATATGGGGTGGGGGGAGGGAATCAAGATATTCCAATATCAAGTTTCTTTTTATACAAGCTTGAATTTGTAGAAAGAAGTGCTGACTACAATTCTTGAGGCAAGAGAGTACTGCAAAGAGTAAAGTTGTACTGTGAGGTTTGAATAGTCACTTCCTGAAATAAACAAAAATGCCACCATTTAATGTGAAAAATTATGAAGAATACTTAATCACTATTTAAAGTTTTTATGCAGCTGCGTGCAAAGTGCAGATATGCACTTTAGTTTTCTGTCTTTAAAGCTGATTTAATATGCAAATTAGGTGAAAAGGAGGCAGAGCACATCTTAAGGGGAATTCAACTCCTTCCCACATGGCAGTGGAAAAAACATGGCTCCAGAATAGAAGGGATGGAATCGCTTTTAGGCAGACAAGTTCCAAAGGTGCTTTGAGCTTTAGTAGAAATTTAGGAGTAAAGCTAATCATTTGCCTCTCCACTGTATCAGGTTGGGGGAGGGGGTGGGTGGAGAAAACAACCCATGTCGTAACAGACAGTATTTAGAGGGTTATCTGTGGAACCACAAAGCTAGGATTTTCCTCCTCAGGTTGTCGCCTGCCTGTGCGCCCAGAAACCTCTGGAAACATACCATGTCAGCATAGGATAAAACAGACAAAGAACAGCAGTGATTCTCAACCAGGCTGCCATACAATATTAGTACTGCTACGTCTGCGAACACTTACACATGATAAAGCCATTACAGGATAAGCATAGAGATTTCAAATAGGAATCCATAGTGTCAAAAACATTCTGAGTTCTTTGCAACAGAAGAACTGCTCAACTATCTTTTCCATATACAAAAGAATGAGCAAATGCCAAGAACAAGCATTTTAAAACTTGCCCCGCCAGGAACTGAACTGGTTTGTATGGCATTTGGAAGCACATTTTTTTCATTTGGATGGTATGCATTTTGAGATTTCTGAGCTATCAATGCAACGTGTCAGCATTTAAGCATTCCCTACTTACCATCATGTTGTGAAAGGCTGGTAAACTGTATCTTTGCCTGTCTGCGTTCCAAGGCCAATCGACGGTTTCTCTCCATTCTTTGTTGCTGCTCCTCCGTTAGAGTGCTACTTGAGCAAGAATCAAATTCTTCCTTCGCATTTTCAGAAAAAATGTCTAAATCTTCAGCAACCATATTGAGCCTGTTACTTTCCCCTCTGCCATCTGTTTTAATAAGTAAAATTTATCAGCACTTTTGAACCCCATATTTTGCTATTAGCACACCTAGAAAGGCAAAAAGTTTTAATATACATCTAAGATTGTAAAAAACGTGTTAGCAAATAGATTTGAAAATGGTATTGGTAACTGAAAGTTGTTCACCGCTTTAAACTGTAGCTAGCCAGCAGCCTTCTCTTTTCTAGATCTTTGTAGATGATAGTCAAAGCTAGTGCTGACCAGAGACTCAAAATGTATACAATGCAACATTAAAGGAGTTCTGAGTGTAACATACCTTTTCTTTTGGCTGCACTAAACCGATATCCATCAGCTATGCTTGAAGGGTAGGAGAAGAAGCACCCTGTTCAAATTTGCTGATGACACTAAGATGTGGGGGGATGTGGGCACGCTAGAAGGAAGAAGCAGGCTACAATCAGACCTGGACAGGTTACAAGGGTGGGCGGATAAGAATAGGATGGGTTTCAACACAGACAAGTGCAAGGTGATGCACCTGGGGAGGAACAACCGGCACCATACCTACAGGTTAGGGAACTCCCCTCTTGTCAGCACAGAGGCGGAAAAGGATCTTGGAGTCATCATTGACTCCAAGATGAACATGGGTCGGCAGTGTGGGGAGGCAGTTAGGAAGGCCAACCGTACCTTGTCATGCATCCACAGATGCATCTCGAGCAGGTCCAGAGAGGTGATCCTCCCCCTTTATGCGGCACTGGTCAGGCCGCAGTTGGAGTACTGCGTCCAGTTCTGGGCGCCGCACTTCAAGAGGGATGTGGACAGCATAGAGAGAGTCCAGAGGAGGCCACTCGCATGATCAGGGGACTGCAGGGCAGGCCCTATGAGGAGAGACTACAGGACCTGAACCTGTTCAGCCTCCACAAGAGAAGGCTGAGGGGGGATCTTGTGGCCTGTTACAAACTGGTCAGGGGGGATCAGAAGGCGTTGGGGGAGTCACTCCCCCGAGGAGTGACCAGGAATAACGGTCACAAGCTACCAAAGGGTAGATTTAGGTTAGACATCAGAAGGCACTATTTCACGGTCAGGGCGGCTAGGGTCTGGAACCAACTTCCAAGGGAGGTGGTGCAGGCTCCTACCCTGGGGGGTTTTAAGAAGAGGTTAGATGAACACCTTGCTGGGGTCGTTTAACCCCAGTACTCTTTCCTGCCGTGGCAGGTGGTCGGACTAGATCTTCCGACCCTAGAAACTATGAAACTAAGAAAAAACTAAAGAGAGAAATAAATTTCTTGTAGCACTGACCTGTCATGCTGATTTTCCCTTTGGTGCATGTAAAAAACCCCCGAAAAAGGGCCATCTGGGAACATTTCAACTCTAACTGAATCTGTGTCCTATTGAACAAACTAATAATTATAAAACCACCTCTAAAACCTAAAAGCAATTAGCTACTTCAGAACTCCCAAAGAATATTTACAGTCACAACTGCCATATTTTACAGATATTCAGGGCAGAAGCAGAGACGGTCAGGGACTTGCCCAAAGGCACAAAGGGTTAAAATTCAGAAGCACCATGTTCCATTACAGACAAACTCTCCTGCCTCTAGCAGGGGGAAAATTGGATGCATTTCCAAAATGCTGATGGGTCAAGTACGTTTGGATCTCCACAGCACTAAACCAGGGTTGCTCAACCCCCAGCCTACAGGCCAGGTCTGGCCCCTGGTGCCATATCTTTCAGCCCAGGGGGCTCCTCCTTGCAGAGCTATGGGGACACCTGTGGGCCCTGGTCCTCTGCACTAGATTAGGCACACAGGGCCTGATGCTGGCCCAGCAGGGGCAGCACAAGGCCATTTGTCTGGCCCACAGAACCAAAACTGTAAGCATCACTCCTGTAAACAAAAAGTAAACTTACAAAAGTCTTTTGAAAACTAAAGGTTACAAATTAAAATTACTCTTTTCCTTTTTAATACTAGTTTTACAAATTCTGAGGCATTTATCAGAGAGGTCTACAGTGCCAAAATTGGAGTCTCTCAAATACAACTAACATGGTTTTAAATAAGAGTGTATGGAGCCATCGCACAGGAAGTCTGATAACTAGACAGACCCTGTCGGCAGGAACCATTTGTTTTACTGTACGTGGCTGATTAAGGTTGCATTATGTTACTGATAAATGCAACCGATACTTAATGCAGCCACACCAATTCGTACACTGGCATACAGGTTTTGTGCTTGTGCCCTGCATGAAAGGATATTCTCTAACCACTAGACTAGAAGG
>NW_017728996.1:5609743-5615610 GCF_001723915.1 Gavialis gangeticus | reverse complement strand
CCCCCCCCCCCCCCTTTTTTTTTTTTTTTGTTAGCAGCTGCAGGCCAGAATGGCCCAGAAAGCCCCTTAACTGCTGGAACCCTACCAAAACCCCCTGGCATTGTGGGCTGTATCAAATGGCTCTGCAGGCCATAGGTTGCCAACATCTGTATTAAGCTATCCAGCTTGTTCCCTGAACTATTTTCCATGCCAAGTCATCTGAATGACTAAGGTACAAAGTAATTTACACACTGTCCTATTGTCTTTTCTTTCTGAAAAGGCCAGATGTGAATGCATGACTTGCAATAAAAAACACAAACATATAAACAAAAAACCCAAGACAGTCCCTACATCAATGTCTTTTTTCCCCCCTATATTTCTGATTTAGATCACAAAGCAGCCCATAGGCAGAATTTTTTTTGTTATGCTTCTAAATTAAATATACCATTTGGGGACATGATCAAACAAGTGGCTGCCTGGCTAATTTTAAGGACTCTTCCGAGTTGGGGTTAAAGATATGTAAAAGGCCACCTAACTCTCCAGCAAAAAGACAGTGCTTGACAATCTTGCATCCCTGATTAAGAAATTTCTGTAAAGCCAACAATGAAGTGTTCTGTAAGAGAGGGAACTTTGAGTACTGATCTGAATCAAGGGAATAAATTCCTCCATTAACTCAAGACCACTACAAACCTCACTATTTTCCTTTCCAAGTGCAACCCTTATTACTTTGATCTTGCCCTCTCTAACATACATATTTATAAAACTCTGCCAAAACAAGGTGCTCCAATGCACATGCTTCTTTCCCTGGAAGAAGACTCAGAGACCACCAACACAACTAATGTTAGTCCCATTGCTAATGCTACTGGAAAGCACTCAAATCTATAAACATAAGCATGGTGTAAAAAACTAATGCAGAACAGACTATTAACGTTAATTTGTCAGAGTTTTCTAACTTTTTTTTTCCAAGTTTGTTTCCCTCCTTAATATATTTTAACTCTGTTCCATTTTCAGGTGGAGAACAGACTACTCAATATCAACAACATACCCTTCTCAAAAAGGGGCAGGTGGAGCTTAGCTAAGGACATGCCTCAATGGTAGTATCTTCCCCTCAAGCTGATCCAGAGTGATGCAGTTGGGAGGCAGAAGATAGGAGGCCAGAATAAAACCAGCTAACTTAAGGAAAGGAGAGGAAGAAGGAAATGTTAGTTCACTATGAAGCAGAAAATGATCACAGCTTTCTAGTGATGTATTCTTGTTGTATGGCACCAGAGCACTGCCTAGACTAGGGATTTGCCTGGTTTACAGTAAGAGATATAAGGGCACCAGTCACTGATCAGTGTAATTCAAACACATCTGCGTGGAACTCAAAACAACCTAGATACTTCAGAAGTAATAAAAGTAGCTAGAGGGTTTCTGCCAGAGAATCCTTCTGACATAATCAAGTTGTACCCTCAATGAAAGAAGCAACCAAAGGAGCTTGTAACTTGCTGTGCCAGTTCTTCAGCAAACTACCATAGAGAAATAGGGAACACATTAAATGAGCCATCTTCTTCATTAGTAACAAGAACCCACAGAAAATTATGGTCTGGATCCTCTCTTCTGGAGTATTAGTAAGTACTGTGAAAGTAATTCTAACCGAATCCTGTTTCCTTTTGCTAAACAGAAGTTATGTACAGAGTATATGCCAGACTAATATCTGATTCACTTGAAAACACTGATTGAAACAATTGATGGAATTAAGTGTGCCTAAAGAGGGAGAAGGAGAAAGATACTGGACTTTGAGATAATGGAACAAAAAGGTAATAATGTATGTGTAAGATAAATAAAACACAGCGGTGACAAGAATCTAACTTCTCATTTTAACAATACAGCTTAAACAAATCATTTGGGCATACTAAATACATTTTCAGTTCCCAATCAGACGAGTCAGTTTGCAAAAAAATCAAAGGTTCTTGCCTCTACAGATGAGTTTCTTAAAAGCCTTTTACTATGACTCGTCTTACTTCAGTATTAACTTACATATATACCTGTTTTCCAGGAAAAAATGGATACTATTGTGCTAAGAAACAATTCTACTCCTCCTGAAAACCACTCATACCAAATCTAGAGATTTATATAGCCTGATCAGAATGCAGTTTAGTGTTATCAGTACACTTCTGATCAAATGTTCTTTATTTATATAAATCTTTAGTAAAAGTAAGTGTTTTAAAAACAGAACTTGATGAGCCTAATTCTTACAAGGATGCATTTGTTATGTTCCCGTTATCCTCAACTGTCAGAGAAAAAAAGGCGAGAGAAAGTGAACATTCTGAAGAGCTAACTTTTGTGACGAACTGCACAAAAGCATACATGCCTTCATTACTTGTAAAATCTTCAGACAAAATGGGAAGATCAAGTCTAATTCGTTTTAAGCAGGTCTGAAAATGAGAAGAGATGCTGTGTATTACAAGTTAATGTATTCACCAGAGCATCTTTGCAATACCTCAATGAAAGCAAGTTTCTTAAAGCTATTAATGCAAAACCTTAAAACATAACTGGTAAGTTTCTGATTTTGACAATGAGGAAACAGCACACAGTAAACAGACTGTTGCACACGCATGTGTAAAAAGATTCCAACATAACTAACTTTTGTAGTCATGTCTTAATTACTAGTCACAATAGATTCTCTGAAGTACTGTTTCAAATAAAACACAACATATATTGCCATCCTAAATAATTAATTCAACAGTGAGTGATAGCTCACTTAAACACTTGCATTAAATTATTTAGAAGTGCATTATGTAACTAGAGGTCTACCCAACTTGGAGGCAGCAGCCAGCTCATTTTACAGGAAGATTGTGAGGCCAGCCCCCATTTTTGAGGGCTTATCATGGCTGCTTCCCCCCAATGCCTCCATTTGCTGAAGGGGCAGTGGCCCCACCCCACCCCACCCCTGATTGGTGGACAGAGCTCTGTCTTGCGGCCTCTTGATGCTGATTGGTGGAGAGGGGCAGGGCCAAACAACATGCAGCCCTCTCAGCCAATTAGCAGGGAGGGGCGGCAGCCATCTTGCCTGCTCACCTTCATGCCAGCAGTTGCCCCCGCCTCCTCCCCAAGTGTCTGCATGGCCGGGAGAACAGCTGGCTCCCGCTAAGGAATCAGCATTTTATTTTTGGTATGTCTTCTTCCCCCTCGCAGATTTTGCAGAGACTGGCCAATTTTGTAAATTCCATCAAATTGTGATCTGGGTAGGTCCCTAATTATAACTTAAGTCTTCTCCTCCCAGACCCATACCTGAGAACATATAGTATTATTAGAAAACTAGCCAGGCTGCCTATCTCGAATGACCGGGGGAGGCGGTGTTAGGGGCCTGGGATGGAGTGCCACCACCTAACACCCCATGCCGCCACTGTTCTGCCTCTTGCAGGGAGTGGGCTGGGGGAGCCGAGGGCAGCGCTGCTGGCCCCAGCTACCACACCCCGTCCAGTCCTTGGTGCAGCTTCAGAATCATGGCAGGCCTCCCCCATGCTTGGACCATTCTGATTGGCTGTTTCCATCAGCCAATCAGAGTGTGAATAAAGCATTACAGACAGACTTAGGCTTTTACAGTATTAGAATAGACCAGCACTTACTTGAACTTCATTTTTATTTCCTAAAGATTCTACCTTGTCAATAAAATCATCAAATGGCAGTTTTGGATACAATCTATGAGCCCAGTGTTCCATGTGTCTCATAAGTGTGTCTAAGTCCTCTACCTGGAACAAAAAATCAAGACATTCTATTCAACAGCTGGGTAAGTCATCAAATTTTAGAGGGAGAAGCAATTTCAGAAACACAAGCAGCATTTAACAGTTGCAAAGGTAAGTTTGGCAAAACTGCACAGCAGCAACCTATCAGCTTCAACTGTAACTATGGTCAGAGCACAGGGGTAGGCCGTGCATAATAAGAATGGTGAACAACATTTGGAAGCACATTTGCATGGATATCAGAGCACTTTTCAGAAGTCTGCAAACTAATGGTAAGGGTTCTTTGTAAAATAATTTCCAAAGAGAAAACAGAAAACTAAACCAGAATCGTGAAAAAATTACTGCACGCACCATTAGCTCCATTACATACTATTAAGTAGGCAGCTACGTTTTCACCTGAAATAACTCGTTCCTATAAACATTTCAGGTCAGATTATCAGTTTTGCTGAAGACCACTTGCTCCACTAATGCAATGGGAATTTCAGCTGGACTTCATCCACTAAGTACTACATGCTTTTTTTTTTTTTTTTTTTTACCACGTCAAGCGTCAGCATATAACATGAAAGACGCACCAGGGTGAGACTGGAGCAAACCACTTCAGTCAATTCCCCAATTCCCTTGTAAATGTTCCAACTCAGTTTAAAATGGCTCCCAAAAAACCCAAAGTTTATGTAATATTTTTGAGACCTTAAACAGTAGAGTCAAGGAACCTGACTGTTCCCATAGCAACCATAACTCTATTTGCACATGTAGTAAGTTATATTCTAGTCACATGATAGCTTAATGTTAAGTCTTGTGTCACAGCTACTATGGAAACCATAAGTGAATTTCCTGCTGTACATGTAATCTCTAGTCTAAACTACAACATTATGAAACTAATTCACCAAATTTTTCAAAGATAATTTCTGTACTTCTTGAGAACAAAGTAAATTGTTATGCCTGCCTTATCTTAACACCCTCACAAATTTCAAGAACAATCCCTCTGTAGTCAACAACTACATGTGAGAAATTTCAGGCACAATGGTTCTTTGTCTGTTAGTTTGAGGGAGGTAATTTAATATCAAGATATATCTGTCAACTGACTTAAGGTACAGTCAAAGTCCCATCTGACGCATTTTAGTAACACTACCTAGCCGTGTTTTAGCCTTCAAATGTTACCCAATACATTTTGTTCTCTGGCTTTGCTCTACTCCTTCCAAGTAAATACGATGAATAAAACATCAGTCCAATCTACGTCCCTAAGAAACAGAATGAGAATTTTTAGTACATCTTACCTCATGCCCTTTACCTTTGAATTTTACATTGTCAAATAAATGGCGTAAGGCTGGAAGTCCTCTTTCTGAAATTAACCTGTGAATAGAAAGCACTGCAAATTATCTGAAAATCATATGGTTTTTAAGAATAGTTCTTCCAGAAGATGCAACCTACACTACAAATAGTATTGCTGTTTGTAACATGCATGTGCTTTTCCCCCTCCCAATCACTGTAGAACATAAAATATTTGTAGGAATTATGAAAAGTAATATAATTACGCAATACACGATGGGATGTTTTATCATATCAAGTGTAAGTATGACAATTCTGGGAACCCATGATTTAAGAGAGACAGAGGACAGGCAGGCAATTAAGAGACAGACAAGATGATCTTTTTTTTTTTTTTTTCCAGGAAGGAGGGAAAGAAGATATTCACAGGCTAATGCAGGATAGATGGGTAAACGAGTGAGACTAGTATCCCAAACGTTAGCCTTCAGAGGTCTACAATAAAACTCACCAAGAATTAATAAAGAAAATATCACTGTTTTGGGGGAAATTAATTAAGTATATATGAAGTTTTGGGCTAAATCTAATTACATTTTAGAATGCAGAAGAAAATGATGCAATGAGAAATCTAGAGCTAAAACAGGGTAAGAGAGGGGTTCTTTGTTAAATGTTAGCTGATTGACTGGAGTGAACCAGCACAGGACAGCTACTTGGGATTTGTTGCAGTATTTTAGAATGCTCACTTAAAGTAATGTAGCCTTTGGATTTAATAAAAGCTTAATTACTGATGTGGTCAAATTCCAACATCCTCCAACCAAGACCACGGCAACACTGTTAGGCACTATACTTTGGGGTAGCCAACCTGTGTGCAGGGAGAACAGAGTAGGAGCACAAAGAGCAGCA
>NW_017728996.1:5604797-5609650 GCF_001723915.1 Gavialis gangeticus | reverse complement strand
ATGGGATCAGTGGCACTCTGGAAAGGTGCAGGGCTAATTTGCAGCTTTCCTTTCCTAAAAGTTTGCTACCCTCCCTCCTGATATACATCATACAAACATCTCTGCTCTAATTCACAAGCTACATGAAACAGAAAAGGAAAGCTCAGTTCAAATCCACACATAAGAAAGGGCTCTTATTATTAAATGCTTACAAGGAAGGAAAACAAGTGAAATCCTGGAATAACTGATTTGGAAGAGGCAAAACACGTATCTTAACACGATATGTCCTCAGCCCCATTTTCCTTGTATGTTTTAGGAGTCGCTTTGAAAGGGATCATTTCCCACTGAAGTCAAGAGCACACCTTAGCTATACTAAAATAAGAACACAGTTTGTATAATCCTTTAAAAAAACAAAAGTAACATTTTACTGTCCTTTAAGAGATTGGGAATAACATGAGGAAGAGATCTGTGGCTTCAAATTTAATTTGAAGCATTTCCGAACTAAACAAACAAACTGAATTAACACACTTGGGGCAGACTGAAAGTATTAAGTGTTTTATACAGAAAAAGCACAGGTCAACACGCGTCATGTTAGATATCCATTGTACTCGGCCTATAAACTGTCTATATCCAAAGGAGTTTGCAATAGAATATGATATATGAATATGATAGTAATATTACACAAATGATTGCAAGGAGACAAGCCTACACAGAGCTAAGTATTTACCTTCAAAATCCAAATCTTACAACTTGGAATGCAAGTCCCAGATGGATAATGGTGAAATAAATACCTTGGACAACTCTTTCCCAGGCAGCCACACCCCAATTCATTTCTGTTAGAACACCAAAGCATCACAAAAAGATGAATATTCTGCAACCAATACCTTTGTGCATCTAGTTTAGGCTTTGGCCTTTTAACCGTCTTCTGGGCAGTCACAGAAGTATCCTTTATTTCTGATGGATCATTTCCATCTGCCTCTGAAAAATAAAACACATTATACAAGCCATAATCTAGTTGATACCAACTAGCATTACAAAAATATAAAATATGAAACTTGTGTATCTTGATGTATGACCTCCCAATATCTCCTTGATTCTACCCAGTGCCAGTTTTCCAATCTAGCTCTACTAATGAATTGTATATGTATTACTGTGAATAACTGATGCCTGTGCTTTGTCTTTCTACCTCCAAAAATCTACTTTTATAACAGCATAAAATAAGAAAAGAATATTCCTGGTACTTTAAGGATGACTTCCTTCTTTAAAAAAAATCTATTAATTTCACAATTGGTATCTTGAACTCAATTTAAAAAAAAAAGATATTTTGAGCGTACATTAGCAGCAAAATTCAAAGCTATCAATTACAATTATGGTACCAGGAATTCTTTAGAAGCCTTAGGAAGAGGGGAGGAAGTAGCTGTATTACCAAAAAAGCTAAAAGCAATTAAGACTAACCTGTACAATTTGGAGCATGAATACAATTTTGTGGGTAAAAACAGACATTGCATTTAAGGCTGTTCAGATTTCAGCCAGGTTTTGACATGGATCAAAGAAGAGCAGCAGAGCCCTCGCGCTTGCAACTTGCCCTTGAAATTAGCTGCAACTAATTCAAATATGCTGCAATTGTCCAGGGTGGAGTGTTAGCACATTTTATATCTTGCATACTTCCCAGTATTTGAAGTAAGACAATGGTTTTCTACATCTGTAGGTTCCCAAGACAAAAGACTCCTAAAAGAGATAACAAAAGTCTCCTAAAAGAGATAACAAAAGACAAACTAACAAACTTATCTCATCTAGTGAAAAAATAAGCACTGTATTAATAAACTAAAACATTCCTTAGGCATTTGCTTAATACGTGTTAGTGTGAACATACAACATGCTTACAGTAGCATAACATATGCTAGTTTGTACACCAAGAGGAGTTGCATCAGCAAATCCCAGTTTTCCAGAATGATGCCTACTCTGGGCAGCTATTAGAGCAGTGCAGGCATTGAGAAAGCCTACTTAAGATTAAATTAACTAGTGCTATGGAAGCAAGCCCAATACACCTGTGTAAGTTACATCACTGTACATCAGTCACTCAGGACTTTCCAAGGGAAATTTTATCCCAGCATAGAAAGTGACTTACACCAGTGTATGGCTGTACATCTTGTGTTCACTCTAAATTTGCACAGATTTGTAAATATCCCATTTTCACACACTTATAAAGCCAAAAGAGAAATTAAATATGAAAGTCTGGTAAAGATGTTAGGACTATCAAAGAACATTGACAACATCTGCTAGATTTGCAGTTAGTTATTAAGGAGATTTATAGGAGCCAAAATAATAAAGGCACAAGAACACAGCCATATATATGGAAATAACATATCAGAAATTATATAATAGGATTTACTATTACACTCACATGAGGGAGGCCTGAAATTGGATATGTTACAATATGAAGAGGTCATTAAGGATTGTAAAAAAAAAGCAGCAGTCTATTTCTAAAAGTAATATTCATGTGGGCATGAGGGTAAATAAAGGAAGAAGTGTCAAGTAACAGTAAATTATTTGGCTTGAATATAAAGAACAGCAGCCATACTGATCTCATCACAGCATGGGGGACAAAGTTGATGCACAAATTCTTTAACTACATGCTTTGGTCTTTTGAATATCAAAAGATGTGGCATTTTCTGTGGCCCCCCTCTAGCACCTCAGAGACCACCACCCAGACAGAGCCCATGGTTCCAAACTCCACGCCTCTGGCTCTCGGCTGCAGGGGCTGCCTGTCGCTTTTTCAGGCTCTGGGGCCTGTGAGCGTGGCCACCTCCCCTTGTGAGGTCTGCTTCCTACTGGGGTCTCTGGTGTGCAAGCTGCAGGAGATGGAGCTCCAGGCTGCAGTCCAGAGACTGTATGCCATCAGGGACTGTGAGCAGGAGATTGACTCCTACTGCCAGGCCCTTCTCCCTCAGGAGACAGAGGGTAGACCACAGTCTCCCTCCAGGACAAGGGAGGTCTCAGGAACCTCCCGTTCTGTCCAGCCACGAGGTTGGACCAAGGTGGTCAAGGGTCCCAAGGCCTGCCGCACCAAGGCGCCCACCCTGCTGGAGCTCAGCAACAGGTATGAACCTCTTGCAGCCCCAGCAGAGCCTGCTGAGTTGCCAGCTCCTGCAGGCAGCACAGGCTCTACTGTAGCTACCTCCCCCGCTCTCCCCAAGACAAAACGCAAAGTGTTTGTCGTGGGAGACTCCATCCTGAGGGGGACTGAGGGGGTAATCTGCTGCCCCAATCCCTTAACCCAGGAAGTTTGCTGCTTCTCAGAAGCCCACATCCAAGACACTGTGGAGAAGATCCCTAAACTCCTCCAGCCCACTCACCACTATCCCATGCTCCTTATCCATGTGGGTACCAATGATATGGCTTGGAGCGCTCCCAGCTGGGTCATGAGGCACTTCAGGGATTTGGGAGCAGGGCTTAAGGGTCTGGGGGCGCAGATGGTGTTTTCTTTGATCCTCCCTGTCTCGGGCTACAGGCTGAGGAGAGAGAGGAGGATCCAGGTAGTTAACCAAAGACTGCAGCACTGGTGTCATCAGGAAGGCTTTGGCTTCCATGACCACAGTCCGCTCTTTGGCGAGAGGCAGCAACCTGCTGGGAAGGGATGGCCTCCACCTCTCTCCACTGGGGAGGAGGTTCTTCTCAGCCAGACTGCTTGACCTGCTCCACCGGGCTTTAAACTAAGCCCGCCGGAGGATGGGGGGACTACTGCCACTGCTGGCCTGCTGAGCAACCCTTGCAAGGCCAGCAGGCCAAGGCATTTAAGGGATCCCACCCCTGCCCCAGCCCTGAAACAATCTGTAGGCAAGGCAAGGGCCCCCAAGGGGACATTTGCATGCCTATACACAAATGCCAGGAGCTTGGGGAATAAACAGGAGGAACTTGTCCTCCTGCTAAACGCAAATAACTATGACGTCATAGGGATAACAAAGACCTGGTGGGACTCCAGCCATCACTAAGCCACAAGTATAGATGGCTATACCCTGTACAGGAGGGATCGAGCGGACAAAAAGGGCGGAGGTGTAGCTCTCTACGTCAAGGAAAGCTACGCGTCCCGGCAAGCCGACATTGGCACCTAGGGTGGACAACTTGAGTCCCTCTGGGTTAAAATCCATGGGGGAACATGGCACAGGATACTATGGGGGGAGTCTACTATAGACCCCCTACACAGGGTCAAGACCTTAACTAGGAGTTTGCTAGGGAATTGGCTGAGGCCGTGTGCTCCCAGTGCATGACTGTCATGGGAGACTTTAACTACCCAAACATCTTGTGGGAGCAGCACTCAGTCAAATCCCAGCAGTCACAAAGCTTTCTCTCGTGTGTGGATGACCTCTATATCTGATGCAGGAAGTCTACGCGCTGACGAGAGGTAAAGCGCTGCTCACTCTCGCACTGGCAACCAGGAATGACCTAATCAGCGACCTAATGATCGAAGGGAAGCTGGGTGACAGTGACCATGAGCTGATCACCTTCACCATCTGCTGTAAAGCTGGCAAGTCAGTCAGTAATACAGAAGTCCATGACTTCACGAAAGCTGACTTTGACAAGCTAAGGAGGCTTGTCAGTCAGGCCCTAAAGGGCCACAACCCAACGGAGGGGAGTTCAGGACAAGTGGCTGCTCCTCAAAGGAGCAATCCTGGATGCTTAAGCAAAGTCCATCCCATCTCGGAGGCAAGGCAGCAAAAGGGCACAGCAGCCCCCTTGCCTCTCCAGGGAACTGGTGGACCTCCTGCATCTTAAAAGGAAGACCTACAAAGGATGGAGGACTGGAACCGCCACCAAGGAGGGATACTCTGCTCTGGTCTGGACCTGCAGGAAAGCCAAGGCTGCGATGGAACTCC
>NW_017728996.1:5603792-5604700 GCF_001723915.1 Gavialis gangeticus | reverse complement strand
AAAAAGGCCTTCGATTTGGTATCCCATGAGCACCTCTTGGTAAAACTGGCTAACTGCGGCCTCAGGTCCACCACGATCTGCTGGCTGGGGAATTGGCTCCGTGGTAGGACCCAGAGGGTGGTGGTTGACGGAAGCCAATCGTCTTGGTGCGTGGTCATGAGTAGGGTCCCTCAAGGCTCTGTGCTAGGGCCTACACCGTTTAACATCTACATCAATGATGTGGACATTGGTGTCAGAAGCAGACTGGCCAAGTTTGCCGACGACACCAAACTCTGGGGTAAAGCATCCACACTGGAGGACAGGGGGTGATCCAGGCAGATCCTGACAGGCTCATGAAATGGGCAGATGAGAACCTGATGGGGTTCAACACCGAAAAATGCAAGGGTCTCCACCTTGGGAGGAAAAATCTGCAGCATACTTATAGGCTCGGCAGTGCTACGCTGGTTAGCACTACAGATGAAAGGGACTTGGGGGTCATGACTGACCACAGGATGAAAACGAGCCTTCAATGTGATGCTGCAGCTAGAAAAGCGAGCAAAACGCTGGCTTGCATCCATAGATGCTTCTCAAGCAAATCCCGGGACGTCATTCTCCCCTTGTACTTGGCTTTGGTGAGGCTGCAGCTGGAGTACTGCATCAAGTTTTGGGCTCCACAATTCAAAAAGGATGTGGAAGAGCTTGAGAGGGTGCAGAGGAGAGCCATGCGCATGGTCAGAGGTCAGGAAAACAGACTTTATGATGACACGCTGAGAGCCACGGGGCTCTTCAGCCTAAAAAAGTGCAGGCTCAGGGGTGATCTAGTGGCCACCTATAAGTTTATCAGGGGTGCTCATCAAGATCTGTTCACCAGAGCACCCCAAGGGATGAATAAATTGAACGGTTGCAAACGCCACCACAACTGATTCAGG
>NW_017728996.1:5588822-5598792 GCF_001723915.1 Gavialis gangeticus | reverse complement strand
AAAGCCAAGGCTACGATGGAACTCCAGCTAGCTACAAATATCTAGGATAAAATAAGTCCTTTTATAGATACACAGGGAGCTGGAGGAAAAGCAAGGGAGACACCGGACCCCTGCTAAACCAGACAGGACAACTAACAACCAATGCCCATGAAAAAGCAAATGTGCTAAATGGGTACTTTGCTTCAGTTTTTCACCAGTCCCATGGTATGCCCCTGCCTACTGTGGGTCAGGGAGGCCCGAACAAGGGAGATTCATTACCTTCTATCGAGCTGACCTTGTGAAGGAACACCTTGACAGGCTGGATACCTTCAAGTCAGCCAGCCCCCATGGTTGACACCCAAGGGTACTCATTGAGCTGGCAAGTATCATAGCTCAGCCCCTGGCACAGATCTTTGAAAACTCCTGGTGCTCTGGTGAAGTGCCCGAAGATTGGAAGAAAGCCAATGTCGTGCCAATCTTCAAGGGAGGAAAGTAGATCTGGCAAACTACAGACCCATCAGCCAACCTCTATCCTGGGCAAGGTCTTGGAAAAGATTATCTAAGAGGCCATTCTTAACAGACTAGCTGACAGCAATATCCTGAGGGATACCCAGCAAGGGGTTTGTTGTGGCTAGGTCTTGCTTGACCAATCTCATTTCCTTTTACAACCAGGTGACCTATCACCTGGACATGGGGGAAGAGATTGATGGCATACATCTTGACTTTAAAAAGGCCTTCGATTTGGTATCCCATGAGCACCTCTTGGTAAAACTGGCTAACTGCGGCCTCAGGTCCACCACGATCTGCTGGCTGGGGAATTGGCTCCGTGGTAGGACCCAGAGGGTGGTGGTTGACGGAAGCCAATCGTCTTGGTGCGTGGTCATGAGTAGGGTCCCTCAAGGCTCTGTGCTAGGGCCTACACCGTTTAACATCTACATCAATGATGTGGACATTGGTGTCAGAAGCAGACTGGCCAAGTTTGCCGACGACACCAAACTCTGGGGTAAAGCATCCACACTGGAGGACAGGGGGTGATCCAGGCAGATCCTGACAGGCTCATGAAATGGGCAGATGAGAACCTGATGGGGTTCAACACCGAAAAATGCAAGGGTCTCCACCTTGGGAGGAAAAATCTGCAGCATACTTATAGGCTCGGCAGTGCTACGCTGGTTAGCACTACAGATGAAAGGGACTTGGGGGTCATGACTGACCACAGGATGAAAACGAGCCTTCAATGTGATGCTGCAGCTAGAAAAGCGAGCAAAACGCTGGCTTGCATCCATAGATGCTTCTCAAGCAAATCCCGGGACGTCATTCTCCCCTTGTACTTGGCTTTGGTGAGGCTGCAGCTGGAGTACTGCATCAAGTTTTGGGCTCCACAATTCAAAAAGGATGTGGAAGAGCTTGAGAGGGTGCAGAGGAGAGCCATGCGCATGGTCAGAGGTCAGGAAAACAGACTTTATGATGACACGCTGAGAGCCACGGGGCTCTTCAGCCTAAAAAAGTGCAGGCTCAGGGGTGATCTAGTGGCCACCTATAAGTTTATCAGGGGTGCTCATCAAGATCTGTTCACCAGAGCACCCCAAGGGATGAATAAATTGAACGGTTGCAAACGCCACCACAACTGATTCAGGCTGCACATAAGGAAGAACTTCTTTACTGTCCGAGCCCCCAAGGTTTGGAATAGACTGCCACCAGAGGCAGTTCAAGCACCCACTTTGAACACCTTCAAGACACATTTGGATGCTTATCATGCTGGGATCCTATGATCCTTGCTGACTTCCTGCCCATGGGGCAGAGGGCTGGACTCAATGATCCTCCAGGGTCCCTTCCAGCCCAAATGTCTAAATGTCTACGAAAATCAAGTTGGAAGCTCCTTCCCACATACAAAGGTTTCTGCATTTACCTAAACCATTATATTTTCTAGTCAGTAACATTCTACTCTTAGTTCAAAAAAGGGAAAATTTGAAAACCAAAGAATGTGTACGTAAGAGAGTTAAGAAATAATCAATGGAAAAAAGCATCTTAAAAACAGCGAACCATGTTGTGAGGAAGGTTTCTGTAACTCTAGTAAATATGCACCTTCATTCGCTAGGGCCCCTTCATCATCATGTCTCCCTGGAGAGGCAGGTGGTGGAAGAGGTGGAAATGTTTCATCTTCTGTATGCTCATAATCAGGAAGATCAAGCCTGTTGCCTTCAACTGGATCTACCATCTTCGCAGCTATTTCCCCTGTAAGAGAATATCAAGCTTACAAATCACTGAAGAAGAAAGGGTACTAAGAAGAGACTGTCATACAGGAAATGGCCTATTACAAGCTACTCATATTTTGCCTTGAAAATATCTGCTTTCATGGAGAATATTGCCAATGGGTGTGTGGGTTACAAGATGTCACCAGGTAGTCTAAAACTGAGATACAAAAGGCTGGTCAACATTTTTTACAGCTCAGTTTTTTTATGAGGGGCTGGGGGAGTAGAGGAGGCAGGGAATAGACAGACTGAAGAACTAATTTCCAAACAAATGCTTTTGCAGACAAGCTACTTTCCATGGAGGACTGTTACAATTCCCAAAACTGAAAACACTTAAGTTTTGACAAAAGAAAAAAAAAAATCACCATTTCCTTTAGAGAAAATATATATTTCCCCCACCAATATCTCTAACATGACTCCTTGTGCTTCAACAATGATGGACCCAATTAACCTGCAACTGTTGTTTAAACAAACAAATAAGAAAACAACAACAACCCAGCCCCCCTGCACTTGGGCAGGAAAGACTGCTGAGGTCAGATGACCCCAGCAAAGCGGGCATCAGGATGCTTTTTGAAGATCGGCAGGATGGGTGACTGTACCACCTCTGGGGGAAACCCTCAAAAATATATATATATTTTTTACATTTCTCAGGTGGTCTAATGAGCTTTCAAGCTTGACAAAAAAAAAAATTTTCTGCAATTTCTCTGTTGGTCTAATGAGCTTTCAAGCTTGCCAAAAATGCAGCTTCCAAACTTGCCAAAAAAGATATTTTTTGCCACGTCCCAGTTGGTATAACGAGAGGTGTCATTTTGGAACCCAGAGTTCAAGGTTGTTGCATTTCTTTCCGTCTCGGACCACCACGGCTACCACAGATACACTGGGCGGCCTCTGGGTTTCTCCTGGGCAGGAGCTAGCACACCTCGCATCCTTCAAAGGCTCCCGGCCCGGCTGAGCGCCGCTGCGGTGAAGCCCGGCACCCTCCCCAGCCCCAATACGAGCGAGGCGCGGCGATGGACGAGGCCCAAACGGCCCCCAGTCACGGAAGGGCGAGCATCGCCCAGCAAAGGCAGCCGCAGAATCGCTACCCCCCCACCCCCTAGGGCGCCCCGGCGGGACATAAGGGCTGTCCCCGGCCCCCCCCTTCCCCCGCCCGGCGCAGCAGGAGCCACCGATACCTCCAACCGCCACAGACGCTCCCGCCAAGTCCAGTCAGGAGAACCGTGCCGATGAACGCTCGCGATAACACCCGCTCTCGCGAGATCTCGCGAGATCTCGCGGCAGGAGCGGCCGCGTGGCCTCGCGCTGGCGCATGCGCGCTGGTGCTGAGGCCTGTCAGATCGAAGACAACGGTCAATGATCCCGTCGGTTTCCCAGGCTTGGGGATGAGAGGAGCTAATGATGGCTCCTGGTGTGGGGAGTATACAGACAGTGCCCCCTCACTGCCTCGGGCACTTCCTATTTAGGTGCTGGTTGTGGCCAGGGTTTAGCAGCTGCAGAAGCGGGTGGTTCCTGCATATTTGCGCTTGGGTCGGTTGGTTTGGGCAGGGATCGTGGACTCCACATCCAGTGAAAACTGGATAGAAACCAGCTATAAAGTTTGCAAGCACTAACTTTGTAGGTGGTTGGCTCTTTGTATAGCTGGACAGAGATTGTTATGGCTTGACAGTTGCCTCATAGGTGTGGTCAGCGTAAATTTATGTTGAGATGAATTAGTTAATTGCCTGATGTACATAATACAGCAGGAGCCTATGTGCCCTCTTGAGATCCCTTCCAGCCGTCGCGTCCTATTGGTCTACAGCGGGCGGTGGTTCTCAGTCAGTGCCACAGCACCCCAGGGTGACTTGAGATCCTCTCCCAGCTATTGTGGGGTGTCACTTGATAGCTGCGCAAACGTGACTCGCAAGATAAACCCAGAGATTTCAAATGGAAATCCCTAGCATTAAAACAGCTGCTGTTATCTCTCTCAGTTCTTTGCAACAGAAGAACAGCTCTGTTGTTTTTCTATGGTCAACAAATTAGGGAAAACAGGCTGGCATTTTCTGTGGGTTGCCATGAGTCTTAACAAGGTTGTAAACCACTGTTCTGTGAGCTAGAAGCTGGGTGGGGTTTTTTTGGTTTTTGTATATTAAATTTTGTATAATATTGTATATTACACGTTTTCACAGGGTTCCAGATGTTTTAAGAAACATGGCAATTGCTGCATATCAAGTGCCGTGAAGTGTAATGTAGCCATGCTATGCAACAAAAATAAGATGGAGATGTCAGATGTTTCTCGTATGGCCTCTACTGAGAGTCGTATTTTGCAAAAATCACTACATCAGTTTCCAGGTGGTGAAATTCATAGATTTATAGACATTAGAGTTGGAAGGGACCTCAACAGATCATCAGGTCTGACCCCCTGCCTAGGTAGGAAAGACCGCTGGAGTGAGATGACCCCAGCCAGATGAAATGTCGGGTACATCAGAAAAGGCTTATGTTAAAATATTTTCCACTGTCTAATAGACTGCATTTTTTGCTCTTTCCACTGTTTGTGTTTTTATCTGAGCAAAATGGTTCAAGTTAATGGAATTTATTCAAATACCTTTTCTGTGCAGATCTGTCTTTACATATTTCCATAAAGCCATGAGCTAATTTGAGACATCACTGATATTTTAGCTTCCTTCTGTTAACAAGGCAAACACAGTGCTGACAACTTTTCAATTAAAAGATAAAGATATCTACTTTGTCAGAAAACAAAACACTTATCACCTGATATTGTAAAACTTTTACCATCTAGTGCAGGAATATTTTTATAAGAAAGAATCTGTGCAAAATAGCAAGCAGATGATTTGGTTATCAACTTTCCCGCTTGTACATCTACTTTCAAGATAAAAGAAATATTACCAATTTGTGGGAGACTATGGAATCAGAGCATGATGTATCATTGTTGCAGTGAAAGGCTGATAGCTATCCAGAGGAAACATTCTGGGATTTTTATTTGAACTGAGAGCCAGGCTATAGACTGCTAACAACCTGAAGTTGTTATTTTTCTGTGGGATGCAGTAAGATGTGTTAACAAGGTGACATATTTGTTTTAAATCTGAATGAATTGGTTACCTCAAGAAAGCAGGAACACACATTTTGCTTTACTGGTTTCCATAATTGGTTTCATGAAAATAACTGCCCTCTGGAAGAATAATCTGTTAGAGACTGAACTATGAAACACTACCTTGACTTTGCAAATTTTGACTAAAAATGCCAGCATTCAGCTTCCCACTCAGATTCTAATGAACCATCTCACTTGACTGAAGAAAGAGTTTGCAACTTTAGCTGTGGTCCTGGACGTGTCAAAATAAACACAAGGCCCATTTCAGTTAACAGTTGATGATTCTCAACAACTGAAATAAAGCAGTTTATGAAGCTATCCTGCAATCAAAATGCAAGCACATAGATTACCTGAATCTTTCTTTCTGGTTTGCTGTGAATGTTACATATCTAAGATCCTTGGCACACATTACACTTAAGACATGATTCACCAGTTAGCCATGTCTTACATTGTTAACTGGCCACACATTAATGCAGTTAATGGCATGATAAAACAAGGAATAAACAACAAAGTTATTACACAAAAAATGTGTAGTAACTTTGTACAGTAGTTGGTTCCTATCATGCTGTTAACTGAACATGTGGCCAGGCTGGGGCTCCCAACTTAAGGGGGTGCCCCAGTGGCTGGGAGCCCCATCAGCAGATAGGGCTTCCAGTAGTTGGACCACACATGTGCCTCCACAGCTGCAGTTTACTACCTGCCTGTGCAGGGGGAGCTAGGATCATGATCCTGGGTTCCCCCTACACCAGCAAGAGGACATGATGGGTTCTGACACTGGTTCCCACAATCATGAATCCTGCCATGCACATGTGGCATGACAGGAAGCAGAGTTGTGGGGGTCCTGCATCAGATCCTAGTGTGCTTTCACTTGCATGTCTGCCATGGGTCTAACACTACCAAATGGTGCATGAAAGCATGTATTTGTATGTAACTGGATTCAGTACATGGGTTTCTATGAAGTCCTACTATTGTATCAGTATGAATCTCATGTAAAATTTGAGATGTGCTTTTTCAATACACCACTTAAATCTCACCACTGAGAGGATATAACGTGTGCCTTAGTTCAATTAGGCATTATGTTTGCCAAAGTTAATTATTCGTAGAATCATAGAAATTTAGGGTTGGAAGGGACCTCTGGAAGTCACATCTAGTCCAACCCCCTGCTCAAAGCGGGACCATCCCCAGCTGGTGCATTCCAACCAGGGCTTTGTCTTCTGGTTACCATATTGCTTATGGTAACATGGAGTGGTGTGAAATTCTTGGTCTGTAAGTAGGTTGCAAATGAAAAAAGTTTGGTAACTTCTGGCCAGAGCCCAGGACAATTAAAAGGTGGTGCTATTCCTCCAGGTTCCACTCACAAAAATATTATCTTGCCTCTGCGAGTAGCTCAGATGAACTACCACTCAAAAGAGATGGTTCTAACATTCTACATGTGATTATGTTGCCCTTGAGCTCTGTTAGGCTCCTAAAAATGGTTCTTGTTTGGTGAGACTTAATTGCATCAACTAAATCTAGCCTTGACTTCTTCATTGGTTAAAAAATAAATGGTGGCATTTCTCAAATCCAGCAGATGACACCTAAATTAGAAGTCATGAACTGTTAATTGTACAGTTCTCTGACACCTCCCACCCTTTTCTATATGAAAAATTGAAATCCACAGTGTTGACATTTTAAGTATTAGAAATTATTTTCTGAAATAATTTCTCATTGAGATAGGTATGTTAGTTAATGACCTTCATAGTAATTATTGCATGCTTCTTATAGATTAATATAAACACCATAGTTCAAAATATTTAGATTTTATTTGTAAGCCAAGCAGCTCATAACTACTTCTTTATTTTTCCTTTTTTTTAAACTTAAAGCTGAAATTCTGAAGACCAAGAATGTTATGGTAGATAAGTGCTAGTAGCACCATATGGATGTATACCATCTGTTGGTACCCTGTGTACCATGCATACCAACTGTTTCCAAGCCTTACCTAAGGATATAGGCAGATAAACAAGTCACTGTGAAATAAACTTCAGCATGAATTTAGGATATGAACCCACAACTAAGTTCGTACAAGGTAATCTAATGTTCTGAGTACTAGTTACTGTGCAGTAATTACCCATGTGCATGCTTTTATCCCATGCTAAATTGAATTACCTGTCCCATTTTAATTGAGGAGTAATCAATCTCACATTTACCCTGAGGCAAAAACATGTATTCAAGCAATAACTACAGAATAGCTGATATACTCTAACCCAGTGGTGCTCAACGTCTGGCCTGCAGGCCAGACACACCCCACAAAGCCATGTCATCCAACCTGTGGAACTCCCCAGAAGTCAGTGGGAGGGGGGAGTGATGGCAGTGTGTGGAAAAGACTTACCGGACAAGGCATGGAGGCGGTGGGATGCCATGCCAGAAGACAAATGCAGTGAAAGTGAAACCATGGCGGGTGGAGTCACCGCAGGAAAAGATAAGGAAAAAAAATGGTCGAGCCTAAAGGAGCCAGGAACAGCTCCCACGTCAGCATGGGCACGCTTTGTAAGAGTGTGCCGGGACTGATTGGTTGGCCAGATGCTCAGGGCCAGGATAAAAGACGCGGAAGACAAGCAAGGGGGACCGGAAGTGGAGTCCCCAACCGGCCTGGAGGGGCCAGAGCTCACAAGCAGTCCCAGTGAGGGGACCTGGTGGGTACCCCAGGAAGGGGTCCCTACAAGAACGCAGGGCCAGAGAGGGCCTGAGGATATACTTACAGGGTCAGCATGGGTAGAGGAAGTCTGCAGCGAAGACTGAAGCCCGGCAGGACCCAGCAGTACCAGGATCCAGATGTAGCTGATGGACAGCAAGTACCAAACCCAGGGAAGAGGTGACGCACCAGGGTGGAATGGTGCTGAAGCCGGACGCCATATAGACGGAGAGAAGGGGGCCGTAGGAGATGGTTGGGATAGTAACATCACCACTAGAGATCCCAAGAGCCAGAGTGCCGAGAAGTTTCAGGACATCAACCTCGATGACAGGTGACAACATCATGGTTGGTGTTAGGCGGGATGTAGGGGAGTCAGAGCTTCACAAAAGAAGAACAGTGGAAACTACCAAGGGAAGGCGCCAGGGGAGGCAGGAGCAAACATCGTCTGTCCAATGGGAACATAATCATCGTCAAAGACGTGGCAGATGAGGCCCCCTGGGGAACCAACCCAAATTTACCCCAATAACCAAACTGTTCATCCATAAGAACCACGGTGAGGTTCGAGACGAACCCACATATGCGGCGCCCAGGGGAGAGACACGGAAGAGTACACTGTTAATTGCCACTATGCTGCTGCCAAATTTTCAGACCTGTGAGGAGCTCTGTGACCCTGTGTGCTAGTTAGTGCTGGCACCTGGCCAGATAGTGTTCAGAGTTGGGCCATGCACTGGACTGAGCCAATGCACACAGCTGATTCTGGTACACAGGGTTGGGCCAGCATGTTGGATCATATGACCCTGCACTGGATCTAACCCTTAAACCAGTCCTGTTGGTGGGATCCAGCCCATGAACCAGATCTATACATAGCGGACTGGCTCCATGTCACTCATCTGTCCACGGGGCCAGAAGTTTGAGCACCAGTGCTCTAAACCCATACCCTAACTTACACATGATAACTGGTTCATGTGCCCATATCCTAAGGCTGTATACTAGGAGTGAACTCTCAGTGGTCTGAAGCATTTGCATAATTTGCAGGATTTGTTTTTTCCTGTTATTTAATTGTATTAGTCTCTCCTTCTGCTATAAGAAATGCTGTTGGGCTTCTCGACACCATGAAAGACAACTGCCTAAAGTCTTTATTAATATTTTTCTCCCAGTACACTTTTTTGTGATGGTGAGAGGGGAAAACTGGAAGGTGCACTTTTTCCAGGGATATGGTATACCAGAAGATCTGCAAATGTTCTAACTAAAGTGCTCTTAAAAGATATGAGGTGAATAGAATATATTTTCTATTGTTTGGCAGTGTTTAACTTTGTAGTATATGTATACCACAGGAGGGAGCTGTCTCTTAAAAGGAAGTAATCTGTTACATTAGAGAAAATACTAATATGTCTTACATCTTTTGGACTCTAGAAATGGCTAAATAGCTAGATATATAACCTTGCTCTAACATTGTTATAGAAAAAATACATTAAAAGGATAGAAGTAATGCAAACACTGTGAGAAACTGTGGAACTAACGAGAAATATTTTCTGTTTTAAAACTTAAAATGATATTTAAAAATCACTTTAAGAGCATGAAGAAGAAAAGGACAGACTTTTGGAATGTGGGTATGTAATTAGTGCAGGCAGTTACTAAAGATCCTTGTGCAATTGCACTATTTGTGTATTCAGGCAACCAATTAGATATTTAATGATTCATTTTCCATTAATATTATCATGATTGTACAATATTTATTAATAATGCAGTAAATTCTGAGCACATTTTTCTATGCCAGTAGAGTTTTACAGTTCAAGAAATCTGGCTAATTTTAAAGTAATTTTTGGTGCTATGTCAAATAATATATGATAGTTCTTTATATTAAATAATGGCTACATATTTAAAAAATGTAACCTCTTCCAAAAAATATTGGGTAAAACTATTTCAGTGGTAGTAGGCAACCATCTGTCCTTCTGGATCATGGTATATGCATGAGAGGTCACCCAG
>NW_017728996.1:5588239-5588811 GCF_001723915.1 Gavialis gangeticus | reverse complement strand
AGTTGGGCTGGAAGGGACCTCCAGAGGTCATCTAGTCCAATCCCCTGCCTTAGGCAGGATCATCCCTATCCAAACCATCCTGCATGATCCATAATTAGGGACCTACCACAATAACGATTTTGTGGATTTTGCAAAATCCAGCATTTCCTGTGAAATCAGGCAATGCCCACACAATCCACAGAAAGAAAAAGAAGAGAAAACTTTCTGAAAATAAAATGCTGGCTCCCCACTGAGGCTGAAAGGGGGAAGTGGGACCGCTGGCACAATGGGCAGCCCAAGGTGACTGACACCCCCCAGTGCCTCTTGCTGCTCATCGTCTGCAAGACCTGCCCATCATACGGCCCTGCCCCTGTCCACCAATTGGCAGCAAGGTGGGGCTGCATTGCCTTCACAGCCAATCAGTGGCAAGGGGTGGGCCCTCAGGCCCCTCAGCCAATCAGAAATTACTCCGCCCAGAAAAATGACTGCTGGGCCCTTGTTTTCCCAGCAAAACAGGCCTATAGCCACCTTGAATTCGGTGAGTCCTTATCCAAAATCTGAAGTCTATATAAGACTACCCTCATCCCTGACAC
>NW_017728996.1:5573772-5583239 GCF_001723915.1 Gavialis gangeticus | reverse complement strand
ATGGGATGAGTCCCACCACGTCTCTGTTAGCCCTATGACAGGATTATGGAGGAGCAGGGGCTGCCTAGACCTTCCACCCCACTTTAGGCCATTGAGACAGAATCCAAAGGCCAGGCTGAGTCTAGACATTCGGTGCCTTGATGGCAGTAGTTATGTACACATCAGGAATCAAACCCAGGTCTTCTGTGTGGCAGACATGGATTCTACCACTGAATTACAACAGCAGGTATTTTAGTAGTATCTTTTAAATAAATTGAAATCCGTAGATGCACCTCAAGCAGGTCCAAGGAGGTGATCCTCCCCCTCTATGCGGCACTGGTCAGGCCGCAGCTGGAGTACTGCGTCCAGTTTTGGGCGCCGCACTTCAAGAGGGATGTGGACAACATCGAGAGGGTCCAGAGGAGGCCACCCACGTGATCAGGGGTCAGCAGGGCAGGCCCTACGAGGAGAAGCTAAGGGACCTGAACTTGTTCAGCCTCCACAAGAAAAGGCTGAGGGGGGATCTAGTGGCCTGTTACAAACTAGTCAGAGGGGACCAGCAGGCATTGGGGGAGTCCCTGTTCCCCCGAACATGACCAGGAGTGACAAGAAGTAATGGTCACAAGCTGGCAGAGGGTAGATTCAGACTAGACATCAGGAGGCGCGACTTCACTGTCAGGGCAGCTAGGATCTGGAATCAACTTCCAAGAAAAGTGGTACTGGCTCTAACCCTGGGGGTCTTTAAGAGGAGGCTGGATGAACAACTTGCTGGGGTCGTTTGACCCCAGTACTCTTTCCTGCCATGGCAGGGGTCAGACTTGATGATCTGCTTAGGTCCCTTCTGACCCGACCAACTATGAAATTATGAAACTATGAAAGTTAAATAATTAGTAGCTCTTAAGAGAATGTCAGAGAGAAGTTGGGCTGGAAGGGACCTCCAGAGGTCATCTAGTCCAATCCCCTGCCTTAGGCAGGATCATCCCTATCCAAACCATCCTGCATGATCCATAATTAGGGACCTACCACAATAACGATTTTGTGGATTTTGCAAAATCCAGCATTTCCTGTGAAATCAGGCAATGCCCACACAATCCACAGAAAGAAAAAGAAGAGAAAACTTTCTGAAAATAAAATGCTGGCTCCCCACTGAGGCTGAAAGGGGGAAGTGGGACCGCTGGCACAATGGGCAGCCCAAGGTGACTGACACCCCCCAGTGCCTCTTGCTGCTCATCGTCTGCAAGACCTGCCCATCATACGGCCCTGCCCCTGTCCACCAATTGGCAGCAAGGTGGGGCTGCATTGCCTTCACAGCCAATCAGTGGCAAGGGGTGGGCCCTCAGGCCCCTCAGCCAATCAGAAATTACTCCGCCCAGAAAAATGACTGCTGGGCCCTTGTTTTCCCAGCAAAACAGGCCTATAGCCACCTTGAATTCGGTGAGTCCTTATCCAAAATCTGAAGTCTATATAAGACTACCCTCATCCCTGACACAACATAGATCTAACACCCTAACTTGTCACAGGTAAAGCAGGGGAACCATGGCTGCTGATGTCCTGCTTCTATAAAATGTTGTCAATATACACACAAGAGGTCTTGGGTCTGACGCACTAGCCTCAGCAGTATTAGCATAGCTCAATCTGATACTTTCTACTGTAGTTGCTGTAATTACTAGTTGTTAGTTTTGACTATAAAATACTGATTTTATTATAGACTACTTGTACCCTTAAACTTAATTAATTTTGAAGGTTTAGATCTAGTACTAGCATTTTGGATTACAACTAAATTCAGGTCACTAGATTTTAAATCCTGTCTATCACATGACGAATTAATTCTCAAATGATGAGCACAATAAATACTGGTATTGTTTAGGAGAAGGTCATATCACTTCAAAATGTGCATTTTGTAAATCATTAAAAAAAGAAGCAGATTTGGAAGTCCCAAGTCAAGTTTTATCTCATGGAAAGTTAAATTTCATGGTAGATTCAGGCCACTGACTCTGCACTGAAACCACACTTCCGCGCTCTGACACCAGACCAGGAGCCTGAAGTCTTAGGCGAGCTTGATTCTTATCTAGAGGCTCTAATGAGACGATTTAAGACACCACAGGAACTGTCAATTACTCCTGTACCCACAGAAGGAAGGAAGGCATCTCTAAATAGACTTCTAAGTATTGGTTTCTGTTCCAGTACCAAGCAGAAGGCAACTTGAAACAGTGAAGTTTCAAAATGGAACTGAAGCAGCAAGGAAGGCTGTACTAAGAAACTGGATATTGGTACTGGTAACAACTGAAACCTTAGTACAGTGGTTCTCAACACCATTTTTGGACTTGAGCACCCCTCCATACTCTTTGTGAATTGAGTGGCACCCTATTTAAAAAAAAACCGGTATATATTAGAGTACTTATCTCTTTGTAGTGGCCAGGCAGTTAGGGTGGGGAGATTAGCTAGGCAGGGTCTGAGCCAGTGCTTATCTGTTTATTCCCTCACAGATTCACACAAGTTTAGGGCTGGAAGGGACCTCGTGAGATCATTGGGTCCAGCCACCCTGCTCTGGGCAGGAAAACTGCTGGGGTTAGATAACCCCAGCAAGGTGTGAGTCCCATCTCCTTTTGATGATCTCCAGGGTAGGTGCCTGCACCACCCGTGCTGGGAGTCTATTCCAGAGTCTGGTCACACAAACCATGAAGAATTTTTTCCTTATATCCAGTCTGAAACCTTCTAGGAGTTTATGACCATTTCTCTTGGTTTCCCCTGGGGTGCTTTGATGAATAGTTGTTCACCTAGCCCCTGATGCTTTCCCCTGATATATTGGTAAGCTGCCACCAAATCCCCCCAGAGTCTTTTCTCTTCTAGGCTGAACAGGCCCATATCTGTCAGCCTTTCCTTGTATGGCTTGCTCTTCAGGCCTCTAATTGTATGAGTGGCTCTTCTCTGGGCTCCCCCAAGCTTCTCCACATCCTTCCTGAAGTGTGTTGCCCACGCCACACCTCACAACACCCTCACAAAGGACATGGCAACACCCCAAGATGCCATGGCCCCCTGGTTGAAAATCACTGCTTTGGTAATAAACTCATAAACTGTTTGGCAATGACTCATTCATTGCACAATTTCAGGGTAGACCCCATCAGTACTACTTTGTCTGGCGCGATATGGTTCAGACCCTTTCTGTATTCATTTCTTGTCTCTTGCTCTGCTCTTGGATTGTGACTTGGTGGGGCTATTTTCCGTTTGTTCTGTGTTTGTACAATGCCATGCCACTTTGAGGTCCTAGTCCATGGTTAGGGGTCCTAGGCTCTAATGTAAGAGTAGGCAACCCCCAACATGCATGCCAGAGTGTGGCACGCAAAGGCATTTTGCTTGGTATGTTCACCTCGGGGAAGAGGCTGGGGGCTCCACTGCCACAACAAGGATCAGGCCCTGCCACTGTTCACCCCTGGCATGCCAAGACCTTGCAAATCGAGGTTGTGGGTGTTTTTGGCACTCTGTCCAAAAACATTGCCACCCCCTGCTCTAGTGCAATACGACCAATAGTGTTGGCCAGTTGAGGCCCACCCTAAATTCTTTACTAGGGTTTACTGTGTACAGGCAACACATATGAAAACTAAAATGTTCTTGTACGCCCTCCTGACTAGATCCTTAGCTGTTACCAACTGGCATCGTTCCACTGACTTCACACCAGCTAACACAGGAAAGCTAGGGTTTTAACATATGAGTATGTGTTAGCTAACGTGTTAAAATGCACCTTTTCCTAGATAGACGGAGTCTCAGTGGCACAAAAGGTTAACAGTATTTTAAAAGTAAAATCCTTCTGCCCACTTCACAGTTGCATAGCTCAAATGACAGACAAGGTTCTTTGGGTGTATGTGATATCTTCTATTAGACCAACTAAATTGTTGGAAAAAATTGTTCTTTGCAAGCTTTTGGGCACAAAAGCTTGCAATGAACATTTTTTCCAACAATTCAGTTAGTTTAATAAAAGACATCACTTCTACCCACAGAACCTTGTCTGCCTAGTCCTTAGAGCCACACAGCTACCACCAACACTCGCTCAAATGACACGTGCCTTCAACAATGAGGCACACGCTAAGAGCATTGTCCTTGTGACGTGTTGTCCAAGAGTCACTGAGATGACGTACAGATGTTGGAAGTGACACTGTCCACTGGAGTTGCAATACATGAGATCCATTAATTATTTCACAAGAGGGAACAAAAAGTGCATTGGTTTTCTTTTGGGAAAAAAAGGCAACCTACAGAACGCAGCGGGGGCACCAGGCCCTAAGAAAAGTCTCTATCAAATGACCTGAGTGCATAATAGCCGAACAGAAGGGAAACCCAAACTGTCCTACAAGCTTCCTGCTGTCTCTTTGCAAACCTCAATATTGCAAAGTCGCTTGTTAAATGTCAAACTATTAGCGCCAAAATAATCCGTCTTTAAAGCCAGAAGACATTGTCAGCGTCCGGTGCTTTCTGGTCCAGAGCAGTCGGCAAGGGGCGAGCCTCCTCCTCCTCTCACTTCTCCCTCTGCCTGGCTCTGTGCTGGTTTCCACCCTCATGGCCCTGCGGTTTGCAGTTTGAACTAGGCCAGGAGGAAGGGGACGTGGATGAGAGCAGCGGCACCACGGCCCGCCGAAAGGATCTGCCATTAAGCAACTCCACTGGCCCCACGCCTTCCCCGGGAAGTAAAACTGAGGGCAAAGGACAAGGTAAGGGCAAGACTTCAGTGCAGCTTCACTTCCCCAGTGCACATGAGCGGGCTCTGCACACTTGCGCACTAGCGCCGCCCGAGAAGTTTGCACATGCACAGTAGCAGAAAAAGGGCACATTTTGATCCAGGGCACTTGCATCGCGGAGCAGCTCAGAGCTCACTCGGGAAGAGGCCTTTGGAGCTGGGCGATCAGGAGCAGCTGAGGAAGGGGCACGCTCCCGTGTAGCCGGAGAGCAATCCGGAGCAGGGGGAGGCGCGCCGGACTGATTAGCAGCGAAGACCGCCTCCAAGCTGGGGGAGCCTCTAAGTTTGCCCAGCTGAAGGGAGTCCTCTTTATCTGATCGGCATCGGGAAAAAGGGTTTCTTAGTAGTTTAAGCCTCGCGTTCTGTTCATTTAAACATGCCGAAAAAGAAGCCGATGCCAATCCAGCTGAACCCGACCCCGGATGGCTCCACCGTCAATGGGACCAGCTCTGCGGAGTGAGTGCGGCGTCCCCAGGGCTTGGGTGTTACTCCTGCGCCGGGGGAGGGAGGGAGGGAGGGAGGCAGGGGCTGGGCGAGCCGAGCTCGAGCGTTTGTTCTGCTGGTGGCCGGGCTGGGGCTCGTGCACCGAGGATGTTGGAGAACATTGTTGCTGTGTCTTTTCTAGGACTTCAGCAATGCAAAGCGAGAGCACTGTTTGATAGGAAATACTTCATCACTGTGTGGGGGGGAAAAAGCACAAGTGAGGTGTGGAGGGGCAGCACGAACAGAACTTGTAAACCTCTGTGTTTTAAAATCACCGGTGCTTTTAGACTTCGTGGCAAATAGCATGGTTTGGCTTTCAGAGAATCGAAATGATTCCCATAGAGTTTGTGTTTTGCTTGCTTAATACTTTAGAAATGCCTCTTCAGCTGGGGAGCAACTGATTATATAAAAGTACAAAGAATTTGGTGATGCCTCAAGTCCGGTCACATTCACAGTGTAAACAAGTTAAAAATGCAAATTCTGTAACTTCCTTCAGTTCCAGTAGCCTTAGCTAGTGTTTGTAATGAGGGGGCAGCAGACTTCCAAGTTAATAGTAGCCTTCCAAAAGTATAAAATATATAACAAGTATCTAACAAAGCTCAAAGACATTTTGCTTTTCCAAAAAAAAATATGTTGGGAGATTATGACAAATCATAAAGATTCAGAAAGGTAGTTTTTTTTTTTTCCCCCTTGATTTTTAACAGCAAACTTCTCCCCTTTATATCAGATCCAGATTTCACTTACCTCACCTGTATTGTAGGGTTTTAAAAGAGTATTATTGTAAAAATATTTGACACTTCCTTGATATAATGTTCAAATGAATATGTGTGTATGCATATGCTGCAGTTCTTGGTGGTAGCCATGGTTTAAGGACATAGGCAGGTAAGCTTCTTTGAATAGATGTGATGTCTTTTATTAGATCAACCGAGTAGTTGGAAAAAACTTAGCAAGCTTTCAGGCACAAACACCCTTCCTATGCCTGAAGAAAGGTGCTTGTCTGAAAGCTTGCAAAGAACTTTTTTCCAACTACTTAGCTGGTTTAATAAAAGATATCACATCTACCAAAAAAATCTTGCCTTCCTTTATATAAATGTAGTATAGAACTAAACCAAGAGTAGCTGTGCATGGTGAAAAGGGACATCTAATTAGCTCACATTTTGGTTGCACATATTAAATTGTTACTTTTCAATAATCTGTGAATTTATGGGACAAGATGAAGGAAACAGGATCGCTAGAGAAGCTTACAGTTATGCTAGCTGTAGTGTAGAGTATTACCAAAGGAGTTTGCTAGAGGCAACAGGTCTGCATTCATCACTTCATTGTTAGACAGAGGTGATGGATTACAACTACAGGCTGTGGTTTGAAAACTGCTGTGCCATGGAGCCACAAGTTCCTGTCCCAGCAGGATGAAATCAGCCTTTTGTTTTCTTAGGTAGGCAAACAGTTACAAGAAATACGGCTGTGTCTCTTTTCAGACAGCCGATAGGACTTCCATTTCAGATGCTGTGTTAGTCATGTAGTGATAGTGTTCAGCCCATGCAGTCAGAGCCTGTTTTTTTCCATTGAGCTCAGTTTCTGTTTAATCACCTAAATAAGAGACTTCCAAAATGTGTAGCACCCACTGTGATGCTTATGACCCAGTTTTCAAAATATTCAGTGTCTAGTGTGCTTTTTGAAAATCTGGCTTATCTATTTGGGCACCAAAATAATTGTTGAGAGCCCAACTTCCTGCTCTGACAGTTAGGTGATGATCCCTATTGAGAGTTATGGTTTAAGTGACACAGCATCTGCTGGGAATTGTATGGCAAAAGTGTAATAATACCTTGAAATTATATACCATTTCTTGTTCAGATACCTTTTAAGGGCTTTGCAAATGTAATTTGGTTTGATGTTTCTATCTCTCTGAGAGGTGGACATTATTATTGTCAGTTTGGAGGAGAGAAACTGAGGCATGCCTCGAATGAATGAATTAATTTTGATACCTAAACTTAAAGCAAACCTTTCTGATGCTCGGGACATGTACCTCCAATGTTCTTCCTGCCAAGAAATGTTCCTCATTGGACCACTGTATGGAAATTTGGGATTACATACCGATTTGTCCCTTTGCTTCTGTGGCTGAAAATTTACAAAGAAGCATGAAATTAAGGTCACTTAAAAAGAAAAGTGTTATTTTCATAAAGGATAGGATGTCTCAGCATTTTCAGTTTCCAGTACTAAGAAACTTTTCTGTGTAGCTCCCTTATTTGGATTTAGATGTTGCTTCCCATATTTGGCCCTGTGGAGGATGAGGGGTGACCTAGGTTCTTTTGATGAGATGGTTTGTGTAACACATCTCTCAACCTGTCCTCGTTTATACAGCCAAATTAACTAACCGCAAGAACCAGAACTCCCCATCTTCCCCATGAGCACTAACTCTCATTAGGATGTGTCTCTGGGTTGTTTATTTTGTTATGCCTTAACCTATAAATTCATCCTTTTTAGATTTAATTTTCCCTTCCCAAATTCTACCATGTCCAAATAAATGAATTCCTGCTGTACATTATAGAAGTGCCTAGATTTTGGTAAAATGTTTCAGGATTCCCTGGAATGAAAAGTGCCATGCATATGTAAAACTAATGACACTTCATTTGCTCAACTTATGCAGTTCTGAGTTACTTACTGGCTGGGTGTCCTTTAGTTACTCATAGCCTGGTTTCATACGCACACGTAAGCATAGTTAGCTTCATTAATTTCATGCCTCTTTAGGGGAATGCAAAGCCTTTCTTAGGAGAGGAGGCAAAAAGAGCTTGGTTTGTTTAGCTTAGTGAAATAGGCTGAGCGGGATATGATTGCTCTCTGTAAATACATTAGGCAGTAAACACCAGATGGAGAAAAGACTATTAAAGCTAGAAGACGGCGTTGGCCAGAAGAACTAATGGGTATGAGCTAGCCGTGAATACATTTCAGTCCAAAAAAGGAGCTTTCTGAGCATTGGCGGATAGAAGCACTAATCTTCCAATAGGAGTAGTTTAAAATTAGTTAAAATAATAGTCTTGATAATGTTATGAAAGGGATGGTGATGAGCTGCTGTGATGACAGTAGATGACTGGATGATTCGGGAGTCCCTTCCAGACCAACATTCATGTGTTCTCTGTGCTCCAGGATCAGGGTCCACAATGCTTCTGCCCTGTTTTGCATGCTTGAATCGGGCCCTGGCCTGCAAGGCTCCCCATGGATCTGTGGGGAGCCATGCAGGCCAGATCACATGGTGCTGAGGGTCAGAACCAGCCCAGAAGCCAGAGTTTGAGCACCCCTGGTTTAGGTGACCAAAACGTGGCTCATGAGCAGCATGTAGTTCTTGAGCAATTTAAGAATTGCTCCTGATGAGAGAACTAGTTCAATAAATATACTCTCTTAACTTTTTTTTTCTATTTTTGATTTTAATTTTTGCTTATTTATTTTAAGTGGTCATTTTAACATTACAGTATTCTTGGAGTATGGGTGCTATGAATAGATCACTAACTCTGGCACATGTACACCTCTAAAGTTTTTGTTTCCTATGGCTCTTGGCTGTGTCAATTTTTGGTTTGCAGCTAGAATGGTCAGGAATTTTGGCCACCCCTCTGTTAGAAGCCAAGAAAGGCATACTGGTACATGAATATATAATGACAATTGTAAAATATGTTGTAGAGGCCTGAATCTCACTTTCATCAATGTCCCTTTACACTACTAGCACGCAGAGTTTATTTTTCTTCCTTCTACTACATAATTTGGGATAATTCCCTTCCCTTCAAACTTCTGCCTTTCCTGTACCTGTCCAAAATATGTGACCATGCAAGGTCCACATGAGTGAAGTTAAATGCAGCATTTCTTGGGTCAGGCTGGAGTGAACATCCTAGGCAGAAGCTCTTTTAAGAAGCAGGAAGAGAATTCTATCAAAGAGAAACTTCCTTTATTCTAATACAGTTTCTTGTTCCCTGTAAAAGGGAGTGACTGTAATTTGTAGGTGCTATCTTTATCGCAAAAAGTGTATGCACACCAAGATACTTATTCCAATGTAAAATCCAAGTGGGGACAAAGCATAGGTCTCTCTTGGTTTGATGCAGCTGGTCAATGTAAACTCTGTGAAAGAAGGCAGGGCAGGGTGGAACCTTTATAAGCAAACTTGCTCAGAGGGGTCTGAGCTTCTCACAAGTGTTCATAGTAGCCTAGGAAAGCTCATGCCTCTCTGAACAAGCCTGTCTATACTTTTCTCTACCCATGCAAATGATATAGGAATTTTTTTTTTTTTTTTTTTTTT
>NW_017728996.1:5572309-5573659 GCF_001723915.1 Gavialis gangeticus | reverse complement strand
AGAATTTTTTTTTTTTTTTTTTTTTTTAATACTACTACTACTACCACTTCTGCTGCTACTACTATTTTCCTTCTCCTTTTTTGAGTATAGACAACTTTTAACACATCCATATGGCAATTCCATGACTGGAGAAAAGTGAAATTGAGGCAGATTTGTTCTAGAATTTCTTGCAACTTTGATATTTACCTGAGCCCTTTTGCTGTATTTAATCTCCTATTACCTTAATGGTTTATCACTGAAACATAGCAGCAGAAGTCCCTGCACTGCTTCAAGCAGCACAGCAAGGGCCAGGGTTCATACTAGCATGCACCAATTTAGGTAAACTGGTTTCCTAAACCAGTATGGTTATTTTGGTACAAGCTTCTTTCAGGGTACTTATTTTGGATTAAATGTGACTAAAGATATTTTAATTTAAATTAGCTGGATTGGAAGGTGGCAGCAGTTCTGCAATGCATGCTCAAACTCAAAGGAAACTGCAGCCTCTTGTATCTTTACTAATACTTATGTGTTTGACTTATGTCTCAAAAGTGGCACTGTAACTGGGGATTTATCATTTAAATGACTAAATTCAAACATTCCATAATTCATGCTTAAGTATTTTAATGACCTCAGGAAACTGGGTGAAAATGTCTGCTAAAATACCTGTGCCCAAAAAGGTGTGTAAAGAAAAATCATGTCCCCACGATCTAAACTGCATGTAAAGAACCTGGTTGTACATGCAAAGTAGCTCCGCGTATGGTATCAGGGTGTGTGGGTTTTGTTTTTTGGTTTTTTTGGGGGGGGAGGGGGGTTGTTTTTTGTTTTTGAAAGCATGCACTAAATTACAGGCAAAACTGATAGGCGGCATTGTCCTTTTTTCAAGACTAACGGGTATATAAAACATCAAAGCAGGTGAGCTTGTTTAGCTCCATGTATACTTGGTGTTCATTTATCTTTCACAAAAATAACTTGTTTCCTTGTGAAAACAGGTAAGTGATGTTTGGCATTGTTGAGGTACCTATATTCTTAATAAGATTGTGTTATTAGTGAATGAAGCTCATGCATAGTATGATTTAGCACTTCTAAAATTTTGTTTTGAATGATAAAAAGGTAGAATGAATAAACAGAAGATCTGTGTGGTACCTTTGAATAAAGGCAATATTTCTAGACACCATCAAGAAAGGTATTCCCTGAATATGAAGTTACATGGGAAAAAGCTCAGATGGAGAGAGAAGCAAACACAGAATATCAAGGATAGTCCTATTGTTGTCAATATACAATGAGGTATGGGGTGATGATGTAAGACGTTTTTGTATCTATAATAATGAATCCAGCCCCTACAAATAATACACAAGAGTAATTCCTGTAAAA
>NW_017728996.1:5565101-5567309 GCF_001723915.1 Gavialis gangeticus | reverse complement strand
TACGGAGAGAGGACAGTTCCACAAGGCACAGCAAAGTCAGCCATATATTTTCAATGACTTTTCCCAGGAAAGGTGCCAGATGATCAGAACTGGAGCCCTCTGTCTAACTACAAACTTTCACTACAAGCAACAGAAACTACAGCTTCTTGTGTACAAAGCATCCCCCCAGCTGAATCTCATTCCTTTGAAATTTAGCCTGCGATCTACCAGCTCACTTCACCTGTAACAAACTTTGCCTCATATAAAAAAAAAAAAAAACCAAAAAAAACAAAAAAAACCTGTAAGAAAAGTAACATGCTAAATGCTGCCAAGTTGCACTCTATTCGCTGTCTTCAGTCTTGTTGAAGGGGGATTAAAAAGGCTGCTAAATAGCTAGCACTATCCTCTGAGTACAGTTGCCCTATTTGATAGTCAAAGATGATTCCAGGAAACTGTTATGCAGAATTATCTTTGAATTCATTTCATAATAGAGTTTGCAAAGGAAATAGACAGTCATTCAGTATGTACATCACAGGTTTTTCATAGCAGAAGTCTTTGCCAAGAAAATGTTGCTTGTCGTATAATAGGGACAGCAAGTCAGGTTGGCTCCAAACATTTTAATTTATTGTCTCATCAAATGCTTTTGCCTTTTTTTCCCTGGGATTCTTTCACCTCCCTCCTAAATAATCACCTTCCCCCCCCTTGTAAAATGGACCTCAATGGAGAGTGGAATTGAATTAAGGCTCTGGCATATGTTACATTTGTTGTGGTCCTCATGCAAGTTTCCTACAACAAATTGTGACTGACCAGATGCTATAGCAGCTTGCTGAGGGATGGCAAATCTGCCCCAGAAGTTGCTGATTGAAATAACAACTTCCTTGTGGATTCACATCTGGCCAGTTACTGGGTGTTTCTTAGACATTACAGTATCCCATGGTCCCCTGCTCGCTCTCCCCCTCTGCAAGAGGAAGGGAAAGTGACTGCTTCCTGATCACCCACCCAACAGCAAGCTGTCATGGTGCCTAGCCCACTGTCCCCTGCCCAGTTCTGTTAATTGGCTGATCAGCATGACTGAATAGGGATGGTTCTGTGCTGCGGGGTGGGGGAGCTGCCGGACAAGGCCTCAGATTATTTTTGCAGGGCTCACGGGCAACCTGTCAAAGGCCCTTATGTTCATGAGGCCACTCCTTGGCTTATCTAGTGGTTTCACCTGTGCTCCATATCTGACTTCTGCAGAGCAGATCTATAAAACCTGGTGATAAAATGACCACTACCTCCTCCCACACTATCTTGGGTTTAAAAAAAACCTAAACCCTCAGGTTAAACCACTCATGTACACCTGTGGTGTCAAACTCATCTGGCTTCATGGGCCAGATAAGCTGAGGCAGGGCTGATTCATGGGCCAGACCAGCCCCACAGACTCCAAAACCCACGGGCAGCACCAGGGTTTGAATGAGATGACCTGTGGGCCATATCTTTGACATCCTTGATGTAAGTTGCTTCCACTGGCTTAAATGAAAGCTGTATGTGTGGTATGGTCCGTAAGTTTAGACCCCAAAGCCTCTGAAACAGCTGAATAGCAGTTGCAAGTACACAGTAATTGTGGATGTATAAATGATGCATCTCTTACTACATTCCAAGCTGTTGTCTTTTTCATTTTCTGTTCATAGCAGGATAGCATCTTCCAAATATATGGCATGAGGGTATATTTGCTGGATAAGGCCTTGTAAATTTAGGATAATTTCAAATGGAATACCGCCTATCCAGTCTATAGCTACCTGTTCAAGTCTGCATGTGTATATTCTCCTTCACTGGATTAGAAATGCAAATTTAACAATATTGAAAAGGCTAGTATAACATTATTAATGTAATAAAAGTGATGGAAATTCAGGGTCTGCAACAATTTCAGCTAGTGTTCAGTTCTGCTTTCTTGCATAATTGCAGCAAGGGGGAAAAGATTTTACCGTAATAAGATTTTGGTTTGCTTTAGAAAGCATAAATCAACTTAGCACTAGGAAGACTTATTACTTTTAAAAGAGTAAACTATAAGGTACTGTAGTAAAACAGAAGCATGTGGAGTCTTTTAAATTGGTTCATTATAACGTTTAGACTGTAATTAATGTATCTGATATTTATAGTTTCATAGTTTCTAGGGTTGGAAAGGACCTGAGCAGATCATCTAGTCCGACCCCCTGCCATGGCAGGAAAGAGTACTGGGGTCAAATGACC
>NW_017728996.1:5559101-5560101 GCF_001723915.1 Gavialis gangeticus | reverse complement strand
AGCGTGCCCACATCCCCCCACATCTTAGTGTCATCAGCAGATTTGAACAGGGTGCTTTTTACCCCCTCATCCAAATCGCTGATGAAGATGTTGAACAGTGCGGGCCCGAGGACTGAGCCCTGCGGAACCCCACTGCCCACGTCCTTCCAGGTCGAGAAGGACTCATCCACTACCACCCTCTGGGTGCGGCCCTCCAGCCAGTTGGCGACCCATTTGACTGTGTGGGTGTCTACACCACAGCCTCCCATTTTCTTAATGAGAATGGGGTGAGAGACAGTGTCAAAAGCCTTCCGGAAGTCCAGGAAGACTATGTCCACTGCTACCCCTGCATCTAATGATCTGGTGATCTGATCGTAAAAGGCCACCAGGAGTCTCCCCTGGTGGGGCTGTGCACCTCCTGGGTTAGATGGAGGTCCTGCGCTCTGTCTAAGAACCTACGTGAGCGGTCAGACCTGGCTTTGTTTGGGTTTTTATGGTTCCAAACAGTCAAACATTGTTTTCTGTGATAACTTAGTACATACTAAGTAGGGATGAATTGCTTTGTTTCTGTACATACCTTGAAGTACTATGTAAACATTATGAATTGTATAGTAGGTTCTTCTAAAAGGCTGTTTCTCTTTACCCACAATACAATAAACTGCAATTGGACTTTTAACCACAAGTGTCACTGAGCAGAAAACTTTATGGTAGAATTTTTTTTCCATGCTAGAACTTACAATATCAGTGCTTTTGTAAAAGGTTTTCGATATCTTAATTTTATATTTATACAAATGAGTGCTAAAACGAAACTAAAAACCCTCAACCTATTTTCCACCTGAGGTTTATATTTAATTCAGTGTTATAAGAATAATGGCTTAAATTTTTCTACAAAACAATGTTCTCCTATGAAGCAGGAAATAGCAGAAAAGCTAGTTTGTTCAAAAAATGTAGTTGTCTTAATTATCATCCTTGTGAATTAAAGGGAAAAGATTCAGAACCCCCCCCCCCCCCCCCCCCCCCG
>NW_017728996.1:5553956-5558976 GCF_001723915.1 Gavialis gangeticus | reverse complement strand
CCCCCCCCCCCCCCCCCGCGCCGAATGAACAACAGGTGCATAAACTGGTCAAACTTTAAGTTTAAAATTAACACTAGTATTAATTACCCTGTTTCACCTGCATCAGCCTTTGGAAATGTTTTATCTTTTCTGTTTCTGTGGTATTTAATGGAAGCTTGTGGGTAGCATCTCAAGTGTGGAAATGATTAAGGCTGAAGGATTAATGGCATTTAAGCAGAAGATGTTTCCTTTCAAAGAGATTGTTTTAAAAAAGTGTTTTAGTATTTGAGTTGCTTATCAGCCTACATTTCTGTAATCCAGGGTGACTGATGTTTTTAATTTATAAAAAACAGAACAAAACTGACTTTAATTCTTAATAAGTTGTGTGTATTGAGAGATCAGATCTGTTGTGATATAGAGTGCCAAAAGAGGTAAAGTTATAGAGACATCAGCCTACTGTTTCCAGTTGAAACAAAAAAGCAATTGAAAACAGTGATAGTTTTAGCTCTCTTGTATCTCTGTGTGGTGTGACTGAAATTACAAATTTCCATTTAAAAAAAAATGTGGGCCTGATTCTCTAACGGCACAGCGAGCGCAAAATGTTTAATTCCCACTATTAGCATTTTATTGCTAATTTGCACAGGGGTGAAGAAGGACATAATATACAAGGAAGGGAAAGAGAAGGTTCTGTGAGTTGAGCCAGTATTACAACTTTTTTGTATGGGCATAATTTTTTCTTTAACCCAGTTTCTAACCCTTTTGGAGTACTTCATAACATCCTGATTAAACTAAGGAAATCTACCCTGATTTCAGGCTAACACTATACTAAGCAAAGTCATTCTTGGGATTATCCAGTTTTAGAGTGGTGTCTAGCTTTATCCAAATGTGTAGTATAAAAACCAACTATATGCTAATGATTATTGGATAAATCAAAGTATAGCGTAGTATTTTCTGCTGTATTTCATGAATGCTCTCCTCTGTCCAGTAAAGAGGCAAAAATGTGTTAAATAAGATGGAAAGACTGTGAACCTCTCAGATTGGGAGAAGAGCATTAGTTCCATTGTGTATTTTGCCTGACTCTAACCTCCCATGGGAACCCTGCCATGCAAGTGGGGCTTCATGAGTTCACAATGAGAAAAGAGCGTGTAGAAATAAAAAGCAAACTTTAGCAGTAACTACCATACATGGCTGATAGTGGTCTCTTAATGGCTAGATTTCTGAATAGAAATCCACAAGAGTAGGTAAGGTTATACTGTTATCTTCTGTTTTTCAAAATAGGCTATTACAGAATTCTGGTACACTTTCTTTAAATAGCATGGCTCCAAACCTGCAAATAACTTTACCTGATGTGAGGAGGTCTATTTAAGCATGTGTATAAACATTTGCAGGATAGAGACTTAAGACTTGAGCATAGATCTCTTTGAAAAACAGGCTTTTTATTTTCTTTCTTCTCCTGGCATGTAGACCTTTGGAGCATTTAAGAAGGATACTATCACTTTCTCGGACCTATTTTCTTCATGCTCTCAGTGCTGATTCACACTTGCTTTATCCTGATTTACAGTTGTGGTTTTATGGCTGCCATTACTAGGAAACACCTACTTGTAGGCATGGGGGAGGGTGTGTACTGTGTAGTGGGACCATACGAGTGCATGAAAATGATGTCTTTCATTTGCTGGTGGATGACACCAGAAGCCCACAGGAAGTTGTTTGCCAGATAGTGTGAGGGAGTACACACTAAGTGTATCCATATATGCATAATGAACACACAACTCATAATTCTAGGTATTTCTAATAATAGGATAGATGCATTTTCAGATGAGTGTTTTATTTCCTCTCGTCCCCCAAGTTGTTGGTATCTCTCTACTCTTCCTAGAAGCGGTGCAGATCCCCTCTCCATACACTCCCTTGTAGCCTTAGTTAGGGATTGCCTGGAAGGCTTAGAGACTGTGCTGCCAATCAAAAATCCCTCCCCAAGTAAGAGTCTGGTTAGCAACTTTGGGGTCTAACTTGTAAAACTTTGTTCCCACTTCCCCAAGTCTTTCTCTGGAGTGGAGCAGTGGGCAGTTACTTCTTAGGGTTCTCTTTCTAAGAACCCTATTGATTTCTTAGCATATGGGCATTTATACACGTGTTTTGGGAGCGTGGGGGGTGGCACTTTAATTAGAGTGCCCGGAGCATCTCTTGTATTAGCATCCCCATGCTGAAAAATGGTGGTGGGTGCGCTTTAGTTAAAGTTAATCAAATGAGCTTTAGTTAGTGTCCCAGTCACCACGTTTAGCACGAGGATGCTAATTTATGAGACACTGGCATGCAATTAATGAGTACGCTCCAGCAGACTTGATTAATTAGGTCTGCTCTGATGCCTGTATTAAAGTACATTGGAGCAGCCTTGCTACATGTGTATAGGCACTTTAGTGACCAAATGTTTTTTTATTTGGTAAAGATTCAGTGGTATTAACTCATACAATGTCACTTGTATTGAGATTAATATTTCTAAACGGGGACAAGCTTCCCTGGGAGTTACTGCCTACAGGGAATGGACAACTATTTCAGCAGAGGGAATAATTCACTGGTACTCTTCACAAACATCTGCTGAAATGGGAACTCCTTGTTATCCACACTCATGTCTGAACAAGGAGAGTGAACTCCAATGGAACTTAATCTACTTGTATTCTTTAATGGACATCAGCTTAACTCTTTCCTATATCTCATCAATGCTCAGTGCTCCATCAGGAGAAGGTATACTATAATGTCAGTGACTAGATGATGCACAGGAAACTAATGTTCATGAAGGAGGCTTATTTTTAACTTACAATCTACATGGGAGTTGGAAGCAGAGATGCTACAACAATATTCTGCCTAAGATTCTTCATAAAGATATTCCATAAAGTAATATCTTTGTCATTTATGTACCTATTTACAGTTTCTTTAAAAAAGCAACCAAACAAGTAAGGAAAACTTTCCTATAACACTTCTTGTGTTTTTTATTTTTAGATTTGTATTCTGTGCTTCAGGGGTAGAGATGGTGAGTCAGCAAATCTGTTTTCCAAAGTAAAGCATCCGGAGATTGCAGTTTTATATGCCAAACCCAACAGACAAGTCTGGGTTGCATGACTTACCTGTGTATAGACAACATACAAGCTTTAGATCCAGGGACTGCACTGAATTCCAACAAAAGCTTTGCACATTTTCTTTCCTGTATGGTTTGACAGTGTCATTGCCCCTTTTTCCCCTCAGTTGCACCCGTTGCAGATGCATGTCTGTGTGCTCCTTTTCTTACCTCCACAAATAAGGAATGGGTATACAAAAGTTCTGTCCTTATTCTGTCACTGACTTCTATAGCTTTGATCAGTCATTTCAATCAGATAGAAACCATGGAGATACTTTTCACTTGGGATTTAGTTTGGGATCTGAGTTTCAGCATCAAGAGATGAAATGCAAATGTGTTAAAGCTCATTTTACTTTGAAATGAAAATATTCTGCATCAGGCAAACGAATTCTAAAAAACCATGCTTTATGCAAGGCTGTAGACAAACCCCCTCCCACTCCCACTCCCCAGAATTTAGGATTTGTCTATTTGCTGAAAGTTTTGTTGTTAAAGAACTATTATCAGAATGCAGAGAGCTCTGTATACGCCATTTTCATCTGATTGAAAGTTTGTTACTAGGAATTAAACCGAGTGCTTGGAAACTGGATAAATTTGCTCTGTGTGTGTGTGAGAGAGAGAGAGATGGATGTTGTATGTGTTTGCTTATATATATGTATTTTGGTAATTTTTGAAGAAATAAGGATAAATTTAGCTTGACTAGAAGTAAGGGCTTTTTGGTTTTGTTGTTTGTTTGTTTGTTTGTTTTAAACTGATGATTAACATATGAATTCTTAGAGCCAGGGCTGCTCTTAAACATGTCAGGACCTTGGGGAAATTGAAACCCAGCTCCAGATCTGATGGGCTGTCACAGTGAACTAAGTGGTAGATTTTTCTGGTCTTTTCAGTTAAAAATTAAGTTTTACGTTAGTATGTTACATTGTATCTTGTACAGTGGAAACCTTAGATCACTTTTAGGCACTTTTGTGCACCTCGTGGCTGGTGCACGCACACCTTTTTTGGTGGATGGTAGGGGAGCTGCAAGGGGCCCAATCCTTCTTGTAGCAGTGAAGCCCCAGCCCCTTTCCTGCAGTCTACTCTGAGGCATGTGTGCACCTGCTTCCAGCAATGAGCCAGGCTGGGGCTCTGCATACCCCAGTGCAACTGCTTGCAGCCTTCCTGCCACGTGCTGTGAGCAGCCTGAGCTCTGTGGCGGGCAGCAGGGGCCTGCCTGGAGCCTGAGCTGGCCATGGCGGGTAGCTGGGAGACTGCAAGTGGCTGCATCAGGGTCTGCAGAGACCAGCTAGTTCCTGGCAGTGGGTGAATGTGTGCCTTGGGGCGGATGGCAGGTAAGGGGCCAGGGCTGTACTGCCACAAGAAGGTTCGGGCCCCTTGCAGGTCCGTTTCCCCCCCGCCCCCCCTTCCCTACCATGCTAGGTACTAGTCCCTCCTCCTCGCTTTTCCCTCCTTCCTTCTCTCCCATGTGCCTGCCCTTCCGCCTTAAGGAGCTGCACACCACTTCTCTTCCCCCTTCTCCCCATGCCCCTCCCCATTGGACTGCTCCGTGGCCGGTGCTAAATGATAACCAGCATGGTTTTACCCCTGATTATCAATGTGTGAACAGTTAAACATTTAAAAGTTGACATCCCTAATTTTAGTGAGCTGTGTAAATAGAGTATTTGATACAGAATGTCTGAAAATGGTAGGTTTCGGACATTCTTTTCTAATAGAGTGAATTGCGAATCTTTCTTTTAATTAAAAACAAACAAACAAACACAAACCCCACCAAACCCCATGCTGGTTCAGTAATGTGGAAATAGATGCGAGTTGATGAAACTTGCTAAGAAGGCTTCTAAGCTTGGGGTGGAGGAGGAGGAGGGAGACGAGAATCATACCTCAACAGTATCTCCACCATTGTCTATATATGCATTTATTAATTAGATTTATATGTCACCC
>NW_017728996.1:5546810-5553780 GCF_001723915.1 Gavialis gangeticus | reverse complement strand
CCCCCCCCAAAAAAAAAAAAAGCTTAGGGCACAAGGGTGCTCATCAGGAATAGACAAGACTCAAATTCAAATCCTTGCTGTGAACAACCAGTCTACTGGCGAGGTTGCTATAATCTTCAGTGGGCTATTGGCTGTTTTATTGTTTATGAAAATTCCTGACCGGCCAAGGCTTTGTTCAAGAAGAAGCAGAATGAAAACAAATGATCAACTCGGAAGTTTTCATGATGAGATGGAATGTTATGTTCCTGCTGACCTCCTTCCTAATAAAGTCCCAAGAAAGGATTGGCAGACATTCACACACAGTTTTCTATTAATTTGGTAGCAGAATATCCAAAACACTTCTCAACAAACAGACAAGAATCTTTCCCATTAACTAATGGGACTCGGTCAGGGCAACTGATTTTTGAGGCTTTCCTTAATTCTGTTACAAGTGACTTTGTATTGGAATTGAAATAATTTTCAAATCTAAAAACTTCTTTTCTAAGGGCTCCTCTCAGTCATTCAAGTCATTTGATTGGCATGCTGAAATACTAACTGTATACATGCACACTCGTTATGGATAGGGGAATTCTGACATGCATTTCCATTCATTGGGTTTATACGAGACTGTTGGGTATCGGACGCTGGCTTCAGCATACAGGCAGTCCTCGACTTGCAACGTTTCGCACTTACAACGTTCCTAAATTGACACCGTTTCGACTTTCTGATGTCAGTTTTGACTTTACAATGCTTGATCTGATGTGACATCACACCAGCGAATAAGTTCTGTGTCACCCATCTCCCTGGAGAACATCTGTCCAAACTTCCTTGGACACTTTCTTTAAGAAAGCAGACAGGACTCCAGAAAAACCTGCAGCCAAGACTCCTGACAAGAACCCTTCAAAAAGTCCAGGAAAGTCACCTCCAAGAAGTCCTCCAAATCAATATGATTGTTGTTTACAATATAAATACATTAATGTAGCTATTTTACTCATCTATAATTGACTGAGTACACAATTCTGGGGTATTTTTGGTGAAAATAGGGTATTGGGCCTTGGTTCAGGAACCAATTCCCCATTAATAACACTGTTTCTCATGAGAAAATTGGCTCAGAGTTGCAATGTTTCAACTTAAGACATGGATTTCAGGAACCAAGTAAGGACTGCCTGTGATTAGAAAATTGTATTATATCTTATTACTCAGCTGCACTTGAAATAGTGAGCACTGTCTTTACACGAGTTCAGTGGTTCTTGACCTGCTGAGGTGTGAGGCACCTCTTGCTTGACTTGAGACACCCTCCATAACTTCTTGAATTGAGTGGCACCCAATTTTAAAAAACACTCTATTTGTTACGGTGCTTATCTCTTTGCAGTGGAGTTGGGGCAGTGGCCAGGAAGGGAGAAGCCTGAGCCTGCACTTAGCTCCTCACCTTACAGCACCTTTCAGAAATGTTGTGGCACTCCGGGTGCCCTGGTACCCTGGTTAAGCATTGCTGCTCTGGTGACACGCTTTTGACAATCGGGTCAGTAGTTTCATTCAAGAAGAGCTCACAGTAACAATCGCCTCCATACATTCAATATACCCCAGGTATTTTTATATTTTTAAAATCACTCTGGGATAAAAATATTTCTCCACTGGTTGTAATCTTCTGAAGGTGGCTAATTAGCACAACTGAAGCACACTATAAAATAATTTGAAGCAAATTAGGTTGTTTGGGAAGTGTTATAGCTAGCTAGAAACAGTAACTGTATGTAACAACTTGCACCCTTTTTCTCATGCAACACATTTGACAGGTTTGAGGAGTCTCTGAAGTGGGCTGCCTATGACTGAGTCATTTCAGCAAATTTCCAGCACTGTTTTGGTGAAGACTGCATCTTGATCTTTATGAGCTATAATAAAATGGTTTGGCTAATGCCTTTTTGATGCTGAATACTCCTGGATAAGCCCCTTTGGACTTACATTCAGGACTTCTTTCTTCCCCCTCTAGTGAGATTTCTAAATTTTACCCTATTTCAGATGTCAGATGAGGAGGGTCTCACTGAAGTATGTTTATAGTCTGATGTAGTTCTGCAGTTTGGTGAGAGAGTTTGGTATTTCAGAGACTGGAAACCCTGCCTTCTTTAGCTTTTGACAGATTTCACCAATGACTTCAGACTTTTGCGTCCAGCTGTTCTGCAGAGTATGCAAGCAAGGAACAGTGGAGATAGTGAATCATGCTATCGGCTCTCCTTGACTTCACCCAGGACTATGGATACTAGTAATACCAGTGTTAATTTGAGTAAAAGGGTTTTTCATGCTACTCTGTTCTACATCTACCTGCAGAAAGAGGGGAGGAGCCTAGAGATTTACTGCGACTTTCAATCCAGAGTGGCAAAGACATGCCATGCTTGTAAACTTGTATGCTGTTTTGGCCAAGAGACTTTCACTGCTACCATGCCTGTTTTTAATCTCTTATTTTTACATAGAGAATGAAGTTTTAGTTTAGTTTGGTTTTGCTCATGGGAAAATAGGACTCTTGTAAACACAAATGAGTTAATGGCACTTTCCTTCAGTTGCTGCAATCTGTCAGATCTGTGTCCTCTGCAGCAGTAGTACTAGTTTAGTACCTCTTGTGTAGGTATGTTTCTGTCTAAAGTAAGCTGGTTTTCTGTTATGGGAACCATACACACCGTTTCTGTATGAGGTGGGGGAGGAGGGAGAGTAGAGGAGCACTAGGAGGCCAGCAGGTAACTGGCAAAGGGAAAATCTGAGTTTTTATTAAGTGTTCAGTGTATGTTCGCCTTTATGTCCTCTCTCTTCAAAAACTCTATAGCGAACTTGAGCGTGGCATTTGGGTTAGGAAGATTTCTCTGAGGAGCTCTTTATTAACCAGGCAAAAGTAAATGATGATGATTTATTTATTGCACCCTCACCAGTCTCTGTGACTACTTTTCCCTGTGGCTTGCTCTGTTGTTGGTTTTGGTTAGTTCATGTTGCTAACAGTGTTACCTGCTTAAATACAAGGCCTGAATTGTTTTATATGACTTCGGTAAGCCTGTGGCAAAAAAAAAAAAGGAAGAATTACTGGGCTTTCAGTCCAATATAGTAAGCTTTTGCAGACTTATTTTGCACCATTGGTTGCCAAAGGCTTTCCAAGAAGAAAGGACAAGGGAACCAATAAATTGAAGTCCGTATTTTCCTGATTTTGGGGGGTTAAGGATAGGGATCTCTCTTCTTCTGGGGAAGGAATATTGTTCAAAAAAAGAGTGCCTTGCTAATTCTTTTTTTTCCTCAGACTTCCCTTTACTTATTGAGGAAACGAACTCTAATCAGAGCTGTCTCCTTTTTGGTCCTAATTATAGTGTTTGTTTCCTGATAATATTGAACCTGAAAATGGGTCCTAATTTATTCCAGTAATGAGGTGTCTGAACTTCTGGCAGCTTTGGATGCTAACCCTTTTTTAATGGCCTGCTTGAGCAAATAGAAAAGCAACCAATTTCTCTAATGACTGATGTAGTGGCAGTTTGTATATAATGCTAGCAGATCAGCTGGGGTAAATCAATGTAGCTCCAGTGGTTTTGTGCTGCTATACTAATTTTACACGAGTGGGGAATCTAATGATTGAGGATTTCCTCAAAAAATCTGAATGCGTTTCTTGTTTGCCAGTAGAACATGGGTTTTTGTCAGCTCTTAGTTGTTGTGCATTGCTTCCTGGATAGGTGGCCACAGCAAGGACTTTGGAACAAACCGCAAAGTCCACTTCTGACCAGGTACCTCTACTTTTCCTCTCAGTTGTGGGGTAGGGATTGATAACTTTGGCATATTCTAAATAACTACTTTTTAGGAAAAGATATTTGAATGTGAACTAATGGAGTGTTAGACTCTCTAAAGATGGCTCCTATTTCACATTTAAAGTCCAAAAAACCCCAACCTCCACCAAAGGAAAACAATGCTCATAACACTTTTTTTTTTTTATACAGCACCTCACATGAGCTGTCACTTTCCAATGCTTCATTTTTCCCCAGTAAATAAAATGGGAATAATTATATATTTTCGTTCTGTTCTGTAATTGGTTTTAAATATTGTGGATCTGATGTTCTTTAGTGGACTTGTAGCACAGCTCAAAAAGTACAAGTAAAGAGACAGTCACCACTGGAAGAAGCACTTGTAACACAATAATAAGTTGTTGCTTTATTCTATAAGCCATCTCTTTTGTGAGAGAAAAGGTAAATTACATTTCTCCTACTGGTTTTTAGTGTAGCAGTGCAGTATTGAATCCAGATTCTTTTCAAATATATAAGTTGTTTTCAAGATCTTAACACAGATTTTTTTTTAAATTTCCCTGATTGTGGTTGTTCATGTAAATGATGTAGTGAACTGCCTACTTTTTTTACAATTTGACAGGTGTGTAGGTGCTTGGAGAAGCATTGCTGTCACTGTTCCGAAAAACAACCCCCAAACCTATATCCTTTGGTGACAGTAGATGTGAAAATTATGGTGCCTTTTGTGCAATTACCAAATTGGCTTTTAGATTGATAAATGCACAAAGCTAAAATGTGTAACTTTATAGAAAATATTTGAAGTCTTCTGGCAGAACAGTCTGTGATAACGATGCACACCAAAGAACATTAATCGAGTGTTAACATTGTGGTATGGTATTAATTAATCTCTGAAGAAGTGAATCGAATATTATCTTGCCCTCTTAAATAGAAGTACATTTATTTGCATTAATGTATATAGCATTATTGCTAGCATGCCTTGAAAGTACTTTTCTGTTCCTGCCAGGGCTAAATTGTGACATAGCAAAGAAAGCAGCAGCAAACAGTCTTCTTCCCAGTCTCTCAGCTACTCCAAAGAGCAAGGTTACTGTGCCATTGCAGCATGGGGTCCCTAGCTTATTGTCATGGTTGCACTCTCAGCCATGAACAAGGGGATGGAATTGATTCCCTGGCCTCTCTTGCCTACCTGTGTACATAGGGTGCAACTGTTCTGCATTGCCTACTTAACGGTGTTACAGTCCAGAGAGAGTCTGAGGGTTTGTGGCCACCTGTGCACCCTCCAAATTGTGGGCTGCTTCAAGGACTCGAAGTTTGTCTCCTTTAGGAGCTGTCATCTAAGCTATATACCTGACCAAAATCTCAACAAGTTTCATGCTGTGATCCTGGCAATAAACAGGCGTTCATTTCTACCAGTGGAAATGTCTCAAACTTCCCTAGGTAGAAATCTTTCGTGATCTGCACCCTCTTCCTCGCTCTCTGTGCCTCTACCAGATTGGGACCCAGGTCTGGGCAGTAAGCATGCGGACACAAAATAGCTGCTGTTCTGCTCTAGTTGCTGGGGGTGGCAGCTGCCCCTGCCCCTTCCCCAGTTCCTCAGATTGAGGATCCTGGTTGGCTGAGCAGGTAGAAACTTGACCCCGTTGTTCCTGTCCCCTCCTGGACTAGCCTGTATGCACCTTAATTCATGTATGGGTGGCGATGCCCCTACCCATTCCCCTGACCAGGCAGCCCCCCATTTGGAGAAGCATGGGGAGCATCGCCTCACTTTTTCACTCTCTTCCTGGACCAGACTGGATGACAGCTGGAAGGTCTTCTCCCAAAAGGGGCATGTTTCCCCTGGGAGAACTTCTCTTCTCTTCTCTACTGGAAGAATTTACTAGGTAGAAAGTTTAAGACCTGTATGTAGCCCTTGTCCAGACATGTCCCAATCCCGGTCATGCTCTGAACACCATGTATGGCATGGGCTCCAAGCGGAGGTGTTGGGAAGAATGTCCTATAGTGTTTTCCCATATTTCTCTGGACGGAGCTGGACCCTTCCCTGACGTAAAAGGGCTGGAGTGGAAATGAGAATCTTGCTCCAGTAACTGCAAGTTTTTTATTTTCTGTTAGTAAGAAATGGGGATACTTGCTGCTGTTCTCTTCAAACCTGAAAAGTAAACCAGATATGAACCTTGCAGAGAAATCCTGCCCTTCAGTTAGCCTTCATGTATGCATCTTAATTTAAGTTATACATCTTGTAGTGAACTACTTATATTGGAAATACAAAAGTACAAAAATACATACAGGTGTATTGAAAATACGAAATAGTGTAGCCTTTTTTTGTTAAAGTATTTCCAGTATAAGTCCTATTGCAGGGTGGGGGCGTGGTTGTGGGGTGGCTTTTTGTTTTGTTTTTCTTCTCTCCTCTATTGTCCCAGAAAGCACTTTACAGACCTAGCACCTCCAGGCTGATTGTTCAGACATTACATGTTCTAGTGAGGCTCTGGCTGGGTTAGTTATGAACTATGTATATTGGTTTCCACTAGCTAGTTGAGAATGTTTGTTTGTTTACTAAATATTCTGTGTGAAACTACAGAGTGCCTTTAATAAATGATGAAAACAGTGCTGACCTTACTAATGCTCCATTTAGCTGATCGTGTTCAATAACCTGGAGTCTTTCGCTAATGCAGTGTCTAATATGCACTCATTTTGAAAAGTAATACAAATTAATGAAATGATACCTGTTGTTTCAAAGTAATACTTGGAACAGTGAAAGAGTGGGATGGTTTGATTATTTTTTGCTTTGATGGAACTCTGGCAAAGACTTAGCGTTTTGACAGTGAAAACTATTCCATGACTGCACGGAGTAATGGTGATGCATTTTAATAAGTATCTTTTTGTCTTTTGAATAGGCATTGTATATAAAAGATACGGCATCCATCAACATTGATTCTGCACCCAGACTTTTTTTTAATGCTAAATGACTACCCCTTCCAGCTGGATATTTCTCATTATATGCAGATGTGGGCCCCTTCCTGGCTTATGGTAGACTTAAAAATCAGCAGCACATTGCAATGTGATGCTGCTGTTTTGGCTACCAGATCTAGAGCTGGATGCCATCTGGGAATCAGTAGGGACCTAACAGCAGTTTGTGATGCCCATGACATAAGTTTACCATCTTTCTGATTCCCTGGAATACTGAAACCAAATTATCAAAGATGACCAGAATATTATATTCCTTTTTAATTTGTTTA
>NW_017728996.1:5501951-5541810 GCF_001723915.1 Gavialis gangeticus | reverse complement strand
TAAGACACACAGGTGTCCAAAACAATTTTAGGCTGAGTTAAAATTGAAAGGTGTAGTATCTAGTGCTTGAAGTAAAGGACCAGGAACATGGGGATTTGAGTTCTATACCTGAATCTGCTGTCTCTTAGTTACTGGACATGTCACTTGCGTTGCAGTTATATTCTGAATAGTGACTCTGAAAATGGCTTGATTGGATTTCATTTTTTTTTTTCGCAGTGACTTGTCTTCAAAATGTGCTCAGTTTACAATTAAAAAGATGTCCCTTCTAGTCCTGCAAACTCAAGCTAGGATCTGAAAATAAAACTAATTTTTCCTTACCTTGCATATCAATATTTCTAATAGGCTCTGCAGTCAGAACTTGGTGAACAATTCTGATTTTTGTAGAACCCAGAAAGAATCTCCCTCTTGCTCTCAGATCTCTATTAGTTCTGCTGTGTTAACAAGTAAAAGCAATAGCTTTTGTCACACAAATATACATGATCCTGAATAGATAGATGATATAGAACCAAAGTAGCTTGAGTTATGTTAATTTTGATGCCCATAACCACACATTAGACAAGTAGAGAAATTTTAATCACTGTCAGAATCATGAGGCTACTACTTATTTACCTTTTGAAAGCACTTTAAAATCTGTTAATGAAGAATGTTTCAACAAAGCATTGGCTCATATTATACCTGTCAGCAGTCCAAATGTTCATTTTTGGCTTTCTTAAGCAAAAGTCAAGCTTGCTGAAAATGAGGAACATCATAAAATAAAACGGGGTTTAACACAAACACATTAAAAGGTAGGGAAGCAAGAGGGCTCCATTACTTAAACTGTTATGTAACCAAACTACTTTGGGTTTGGCAGCACAAGCATGCATGAACTCTCGAGAGTACTTGTTTGCTTTGGATCACACGTTCAGACGTCTCTCTCTTGGCTGGCTAAATCCAGGGAGTCTCTCTTCTGCAGAGGAAAAAGGGTAGTGAAAATTAATTTCACACTAAGTTTTTATAGTTCTAGTTCCCTGAGTTGCCTTGGTACATTTTCTTGGCTCTGTTTACAACAGCCCCTAACATAACAGGTTTATAGCTGGTGTCTTGTTAGCAAATATAATTCCACCTCAGTGTTTGTAAATTAAGACATGGATTTTACCCACCTTCATAGCAAGTAGCTCATAGAAAGGATTTCCAAAAGAATTTTGAAAATCTGGTATTATCAGGAGATGCTAAAGACTTCAGCTCCCACACAGGAACCAAAATTGGAGGCCAGTGTGGTGGGTACTAATCTGTTATGAAAACCTGCATATAAATATCACTGTGGGAGCTATTGAGTGCTGAACTTCCTTAAAACAATCTGCCTGTTTTATTTATGGGCATGATTTTCGGAAGTGGAAAAGTGATTTAGGAACACAGAGATCCACTGAATCACAGTGGAGCTTGTGCTTCTATGCTACCTTGGTGTACAGTATTTAAAAATCCTGCCCTAGGTGTTTTAAACAAGATCTGAACTCTGTTGAAAGGAAGGCCTTAATTGTGGGTGCTGAACACTTGCCAAACTTGCCTTAAGCTCTTTTTTGAAAATCTAGCCTCTTGAATGTAACAGGAAATTGATGCCTTCATGTAGGAAGGTCACATCAGTTAAGATCAGTCCACATCTTAATGGACTATTTTTCTAATCGGTTAGAGACTCTCTCTGTCTGCATGTATGCAGTGTCTGGTATCCACTTGATGCTAGACATTGAGTCATTGATTACTACCCTCTGAGCTTGACGATCCAGTCAGTTTTCTATTCGCCTTATGGAGTCCATTCATCCAGCCCGTACTTCCTTACCTTGTTTGCAAGAATGCTGTGGGAGACTGTATCAAAAGCCTTGCTGAAGTCAAGGTTATACTGCATCCACTGTTCTCTGCATCCAGAGGCAGTTATCTCATCACAGAAGACAATCAGGTTTGTCAGGAATGACTTGTCCTTGGTGGATCCATGCTGACTGTTCCTAATGATCATCTCCTCCAAGTGTTTAGAAATGCATTCCTTGAGAACCTGCTCCATGATTTTTTTTTTTTTTTTTTTCTGGGGACTGAGGCAAGGCTGACCAGTCTGTAGTTTCCTGAATCCTTCTTCCCTTTCTTAAAGATGGGCACTATATTTGCCCTTTCTCAATCATCCAGGGCCTTCCCCAATCACCATGAATTTTCAAAGATGATGGCCAGTGGCTCTACAATTGCATTGGCCAACTCCTTCAGCACCCTCAGTTGCATTGTAGACAGCCCTGTGGACTTGTACGTGTCCAGGTTTTCTTAACAGTCTCTTAACCTGTTCTTTTGCCACTGTGGGCTACTCAACTCCTCCCCAAAGTGTGTTAAGTACTTTTTTTATTACCTTACTATAAACACTTAAGTAATGGTGTGAGCAGTTTCTGCACCTGACCCAAAAATGTAAACACCGGAACAGGCAGCTCATATTTTCAAAGAAAATATACTAACGCTCTTCTTATGTCTGTTTACCAAGCCAGAGTGTCTCGGGCCTTTTGAAGTGTTTGTAACTTATAGGTTAGTCAAATGGCCAAGCACTATAATCAAAAGCTTAGCAATAAGAGAACAGACTTGAGTATGTGGTTCTTTCTTGAAGCAGGAGTAAACTATGGGGGAAGGGGAGCAGGGGAAACAATACACTTACCATTGCTTTGTCATGTATCTCTATTGCATGTAGTGATGCATACACTTTGAAAGTACAGGCATCCAGGGCTGGCTTCCTGCTTGCCCACCCCAAGCTGTCTCCAGAGGCTTTGTAGTTAATATGCTGGGGGGTAGGGCTAGGATTAAGAGAGACCTAGACAAATGGGAGGATTAGACCACAAGAAATCTGATGAGGCTTGGTAAGGACAAGTGCAAAGTCCCCTGCACCGGGACAGGCTGGGAACCAACTGGCTAAGCAGCAGCTCTTCAGAAGAGGACCTGGGGGCTGCAGTGGACAATAAGCTCAATATGAGCTAGCAGTGTCCTTGTTGTGAAAAAGGCTGACAGCGTCCTGGGCTGTATTGTGAACAGGTTGCGAGAAGTGATTATTCCTCTCCATTCAGCACTGGTGAGGCCACATCTGGAGTCCTGTGTCCAGTTTTGGGCCCCCCACTACAGAAAAGATGTGGACAAATTGAAGAGAGTCCAGTGGAGGGCAGCAAAAATGGTTAGGGGGTTGGGGGACATGACTTGTGAGGAGAAGCTGAGGGAACTGGGCTTATTGGGTCTGGAGAAGAGAAGTAGGGGAGGGAGACATGACAGCAAGCTTCAAGTACTTGAAGGGGTTCAAAAGAGGATGGAGCTGGACTGTTCTCAGTTGAGGGAAGATGCACGAACAAGGAGCAATAGGCTCAGGCTGCAGCAAGGGAAGTTAAGGTTAGATATTGGGAAGAACTTCCTCACAAGGAGGGTAGTAAGCCACTGGAACAGGTCACCCAGAGAAGTTGTAGACTCCATCCTTGGAGGTTTTTAAGACCTGTGTGGACTGGGATGATGTAGTTGGGGCTGGTCCTGCTTTGAGCAGGGGGTTGGACTAGATGTGACCTCCTGAGGCCCTTTCCATCCCTAACTTTCCATGATTCCAAGAAAAGTGACCTTATTTTGGTATACATAGAGTGATTTGGAAGTGGGGTAATTGTATTGGAATAAAATGGCTTTTAATCTTCACTAGAGCATTCACACAGGGACCTGTTCTAGCATAGTGAGCTGACTCTTTCATGATTATAGTTATGCTGGCAAACTTTACCATGTAAACAAGCCTGTAGGATTGAGGAGTCTTGCAAAATTACACTTTCATAGATTCATAGATGTTAGGGTCAGAAGGGACCTAGTTTCATAGTTTCTAGGGTCGGAAGGGACCTGAGAAGATCATCTAGTCCGACCCCCTGCCATGGCAGGAAAGAGTACTGGGGTCAAATGACCCCAGCAAGGTGTTCATCTAACCTCTTCTTAAAAACCCCCAGGGTAGGACCCTGCACCACCTCCCTTGGAAGTTGGTTCCAGACCCTAGCCGCTCTGACCGTGAAGTCGCGCCTTCTGATGTCTAACCTAAATCTACCCTTTGCTAGCTTGTGACCGTTGTTCCTGGTCACTCCTGGCTGTGCTCGGGGGAACAGTGACTCCCCCAATGCCTGCTGATCTCTCCCCCCCGACCAGTTTGTAACAGGCCACAAGATCCCCCCTCAGCCTTGTCTTGTGGCTGAGATCATTGAGTCTGACCCCCTGCATAGGCAGGAAAGAGTGCTGGGTTCAGATGACCCCAGCCAGAGACCCATCCAAACCCCTCTTAGACCCCCAGGGTAGGGGAGGGCACCACCTCCCTTGGGAGCCTGTTCCAGACCTTGGTCACTGTAACTGTGAAGAAGTAACTCCTAATGTCTAGTCTAAATCTGCTCTCTGCTAGCTTATGGCCATTATTTCTTGTGACCCCCAGGGCCACCTTGGTGAGCAGAGCCTCACCAATTCCCTTGTCCAGAGTCAGTTGTTTGTATGCATCTGATACTTTTTGATAAGCAAGGAAAATTATATGTTTAACAGCCTGTGGATAAGGGAGGATGAACTAATTTGTTGGCTGGGCTGAAACATTTTCAATTAATTGCAAAAGAGGACAGAAATCAGTACTGAATAAAAACCTTCATATTCTATATGCAGTCTACCTAATAAAGAGAGAGCTTATAATTAAGCTTGCCTTGATTGTGCCTTGTTTCACTTGGCTGCTTAAACTGCTAACTTGTATAGGAATATAGTGGTATTCAAACCTTCAGATTGACCCTGGTTTGGAGAAGGGCTATTAAGACTTAGAAGTGTTAGACCCTTTCAGTTTTTTGGGGGTTTTTTGCTTTGTTTTTGAGGTTTTTGATGGTTGAATTGCATTTTCTCAGAAAGGGGCTCTTACTTGGAGCTGCTTACACCTCGTTGATGTTAATTCCATGTCTGCTGTGGAAGCAAGGAGTGGGCTTTTAGGAACTGTCTTTGTCCTTGGGGACAAGTCTTCAGAAGTAACATAGGGAAAGTCACAAGTCTGATGCTTCCTGTTGCTAGATTAGGATCGCTTGTCAATGTTATTTGAAGAATCTTTCTCTCAGCCCAGCAATTTGTTGGCATTTTGCTAGGAACATAAAGTGCATTCTTCTCTAGGGTATGGTTTTGAAAGTAAACGATATAGTCTCTAGGGTTGGAAGGGACCTGAGCAGATCAAATCCGACCCCCTGCCGTGGCAGGAAAGAGTACTGGGGTCAAACGACCCCCAGCAAGGTGTTCATCTAACCTCCTCTTGAAGCCCCCCAGGGTAGGAGCCTGCACCACCTCCCTTTGGAAGTTGGTTCCAGACCCTAGCCGCCCTGACCGTGAAGTAACACCTCCTGATGTCTAGTCTGAATCTCCCCCCTGCCAGCTTGTGACCGTTATTCCTGGTCACTCCTGGCAGTGCTCGGGGGAACAGGGACTCCCCCAGTGCCTGCTGGTCCCCTCTGACTAGTTTGTAACAGGCCCCTAGATCCCCCTCAGCCTTCTCTTGTGGAGGCTGAACAGGTTCAGGTCCTGTCGCCTCTCCTCATAGGGCCTGCCCTGCTGTCCCCTGATCATGCGAGTGGCATCCTCTGGACCCTCTCCATGCTGTCCACATCCCTCTTGAAGTGCGGCGCCCAGAACTGGACGCAGTACTCCAGCTGCGGCCTGACCAGTGCTGCATAGAGGGGGAGGATCACCTCCCTGGACCTGCTCGAGATGAACTAATATTTGGTGATGGCTTTGTAGGCTTTTATCCTTCTCTTTCACTAGGAAGGATTTTTAACAAGGGACCTGTGGTGTATGCTGTAAGGCAGTGAGGACTAATCTCTTTATCACTTGATCTGAGCCCACAAGAGGCTCCCTCCCCAAGTGCCAATCCGATCTCCTTCCTCTGCCTGATCTGCTGTTTTGCCGCCTTCTCCCTGCTGTGTGCTCCCTGCTGGCTTCCTGCCCTAGCTGCTGTCGTGCTGCCGGTCTCCTCTCCAGTCTGCCATATGCAGCACACCAAGGATGGCTGTGCTGTTTGTGGCACTTGTGCCTCAGGTTGGCCACCCTTACTCTATACAACTGGGAGCCGGTTCCTGGAGTGCTTAGCCAGCAGCACCTAGTCCATTGTGGTTGTACGTTGAGAAGTACTTTATAATTTGGCTAAGCAAGTTTGGAGGCCTTAGAAGCTTGCTGATGCAGCTGTTGTGGTTGTTATTGGAAGCAGGAGTCTGTATATTTGAATGGATGCCTGTCTGGATATACTGTTTTGTTCAGATGTGACATCCTGTTAAGACTTGGTACAAATAATTACTTTTCTCCCCCGCTCTTAACTGAGAAGCTGACCCTGCAAATCAAACTGGTGATGTGTAGCTGACCACAAGAACAAGTGGAATTTAAACCTTTTTGACTGGGTTCTGTTGAAACGAACACAATTTTATTCCCATACTGCACATGTTAAGTTTCTTTCTTCTCTTATGCATGTTTTGAATGATTTAATTACTCTATTTTAGAGTCAATGCTTTATTTTCATTAGAAGCCATGTGTTAGGTTTTTAAATGGTTTGTCAGTTACATAATCACACATGAAGATTGGGGGCTAAAATATTTTAGACAAATTCTCATGAAGTTGCAAAGCACCTCCTCTTAACATCTGAATCCCAGAATAGTTTGTGCTGAGGTGTGATTCATCAAATCATTGATCAGCAGTGCTGAATCACTGAGCCCACTCAGTGGTAATGAAATTACATCAGACACAATTTTGGGCCAATGCCTCAAAGATGGCAAAGCAATACATTTATCTTCCTGTTTTATATTATTTGTTTTAGAATACAACTTAAAATATGTTGCTACTTCCATATAGGAAGGACATGGTTGTGTGGTGTGCATGCTGGAGAACATGGCCCGAGCCTAGATGATGATGTAACTACAGAGATTCAGGGCCACACAAAGTGGTGTATTTCTTTCCCCCTCTGAAAGCTTTAATAATCAACTTAGTGCTCTTTCTCTCTGTGCTGTACAGGACAAATTTAGAAGCACTTCAGAAGAAGTTGGAGGAGTTGGAGTTGGATGAACAGCAACGCAAACGTCTTGAAGCTTTCCTTACCCAGAAGCAGAAAGTTGGGGAGTTGAAGGATGACGATTTTGAGAAGATCAGTGAGCTGGGAGCAGGAAATGGAGGTGTGGTCTTCAAAGTATCTCACAAACCTTCTGGCCTCATTATGGCAAGAAAGGTGAGAGCCTTGGGGACTGTAGGAGCCTTTAACAATGCCTTTTCAAAGCTTTTTTTTTTTTTTAAATAAATATGTTGAATTAATTCAATTGAATTGCAACCCTTACACCCATCAAAAAGTGACATTGAGAATCTACTTTGAGGGCAATTGAAAATGCCTTCTAAAAACAGGAAAGGTTAAATTTCTTTACCTCTCACTTATCCAGCCTGCAGAGGTGGCGTATATTCCTTGGGTTACCAGTGAAAGGCCAAGTAATCCATTCCAATGTTTTATCTTTCTGTATTTTTGGGATGTATGTTGTATTTTACTTCTGGCCAAAATATTGTCTTCTGTGGCTAAATGCATAACAAGACCTCAGTATTAACACGCAATACTTATAACAAATTACAAAGCATGAATGTGGGTGGGGGGGGGTTAAGGATGGAAATATCTTGGGGCTGGAGGAGTAGCAAGAGATTCTGCCCTAAACACTTCCTCCACAGTCCTGTAGTATAGAAATGGGCCTACTTTTTGGTTTCTACTGCAGTATCGAGATCCGTACTGTAGGAGTGAAAAACGTTAATGGATCTGCTTTCTTCCCTCTGCTCCTTCAGTGCCTTGCAGAAAGAGCCCTTTCACTACACACTTGTCCTCCCATAAAGTTTTTCCGGCTGTACAAGAAGATTGCCCTGAAGCTAAAGCAAAACAAAGCCCATGACTTGGTGCCTTTATCAGAAATATAATTTAATAATTTTGTTTGTTAGCACCCTACCAAATGGCTACATTTGTAAGAAGAGGTAACAGGGCTGTTTAAAAACCGCCCCTCAAATGTTTTTCAACTGAAAAATTAGGATTTTGCCTAGTATTTCTTGTGAGGGGCTGTCCTATATGGAAACTTTATTTAATTGAAAAATGTGAACCTTGAGAAACTAAGCACCATTTTCATTTGAGGACCCCTCCTCCCCAAACAAAAATGGGAGGGGGGTGGAGGGGGATGCGTTTGTGGTGCCTCATGAAAATTATTGTGCAAGTACCTTGTGCTTCTGCTCCCTGTGGGTTGGTTTCCCTACTCAGACTACTTCAATACTTTGAGCGATGGCAGGATGGGGTGGCACCTTAGAGACCAGCTAGTGCAGGGCAGCATAGGTTTTGTAAGCTACAGCCGACTTCGTCAGATGCAATGAAACAGTAGAGTTGCCTGTGAAAGCTTATGCCTCCCTAAACAAGTTAGTCTCTAAGGTAATACCCTGTCCTGCCTTCTGCCTGACTTCAGGCTAACCTGGCTAACTATCTTAAGGTATGGTGGTGCTTCAGCAAGACGAGATGTCCAGGTGCATCGTGGGAAATGTAGTCCCGCCAGGGCCACCAGCCTACAGAGGAGAATGGGGGCACCAGACCTTCAAATTCTGAATCCTGTGAAGTACCGTGGAATTTCCCAAGCTAAGCTTTTTACCTTTTGACTGGAAATGTTACAAGTTTTTTGCTGAGAACTGAAAAAATATTTTTAATTTTTTTTCCTTAGACAGTTTTGAAGAAAATACCACTTTTTCTTCCTGTGAACTTTGATAAAAATGAGAATAATACATGCCTTCTTATCGGCCGTCTTCAGTGATGACTCTCCTATTTGATGCTTTACTGTCAAATTTGTGTGAAACCAGGAGAGCTGGCTGTTTTTGAGTGGTGGGAGATAAAGGGTATAGATGGTGAAGGTCTCTTGCATGGGATTGTTCCCTCCTCCCCCCTGCCCACGTTGTGACACTTACAGGAAACTACAGCTCAGTATATTTGTAATTTTGAAGTTTAATTGACTTAATATCATGTAAGAGATGGTGTTTGTTTACTGAGCTACAGCTTTTCTTCAATGAACTCAGTAGGACTCTTCTCTATAGACTTTTCCCCCAGATCTGCCCATTTATGAAAGAAAGAAACCCACCTTATCCTGCCTCTAGGAAAGCCTAGTCTACTGAAGTAATAACTTTATAGTTTCCATTAAGAAATGGATTCGTGTGGTTAAATGATGTTTTTAATAAAAATGCCTGAGGCTTAACTGGAGTTTGTTTTTCACTGAACATGCTTGGGACATTGCTTTGCAAACATCTGGGCAGACATCTTTCTGCAGCTGCTTGCTAGTCAGTAGGCCTTGTGACATGTTCCCTTTTTAAATTTCAGTTGTTGATTTTCTTCAGTCCAGATGGTCTTAAGTAGTTTTAAGTAGGCCCATCAACAGTAACTAAATAAAATCAATAAATAATGCATCCAAGTAAAATGTTCTTACTGAAGAATTTCACAAAAAGATGAGAGCAAAATCCAAAGCATAAATACCAAACATCAGCTATCCTTTCATGCTGTAATTAATGGTTCTCTACAACTGCAGTTGTCAGAAAACAATGAGTAGCCGGTTTTAATACTTCGATGTACTTGTCTTAATTACAGTCTCATTTTTTATCAAAAGAACAATATTCTAGTCATTATTTCAGGTTGGAAAACTTAACTTGCTTTTCTGTTAATATAGACTTTTTTTTTTTGATTGTTTTTAAATTGAGGAGAAAATGCCTCCAGCATACTGCCAACAAAGTGGTGATTATTCTTTGTGGATCTAGAACAGAGGTGCTCGGTTCTGGGTGACTTGACTGTGAACACGCATGAGCAGTCGGTATTAGTGAGATCTACAAGAACATACACCATCCGTCCCGGGTGAATTGTGACAAAGATGGATAAAAATACAGAAAGAAAAAAGTTTGCTCGTTTGAACAAAAGTGTGAACCTTAAAGCAGCTTAACTTTACATGCCTTCAGTAAAATAATGAAGATGGACTTAGTTACTGAAAGCATTGTATTGTAATTGTTCAGTTTCTAGTGGCCTGGTGTTCACATAGCAAGACAACATTTTGCAACTGGCACTCTAATAGAGAATTAGCAACAAGGTGAGCATAGAGATCAACCTATTCTTGGAGGCTTTCCGTTCACATAATGGTTGAGATGTTGACAATAGTGATGTATGCAGATCTTGTGGTGTTTTGTGTGCATTTCAAAATTATTTTTTGCCTTGATTGTAAAGGCCATTGCCACTGAAGAAGAAAAAACTGTTTATTTTACAGTTAATTCACCTAGAAATCAAACCAGCTATTCGGAACCAAATCATTCGTGAGCTGCAAGTTCTGCATGAATGTAACTCTCCGTATATAGTGGGCTTCTATGGAGCTTTTTACAGTGATGGAGAAATCAGCATTTGCATGGAACACATGGTAGGTACACAAATGTACGTGTGTATTTGAAGTTACCAGACCAGTGTTAATACAAAATCCAACTGACACTTTTTTCCTGCCTTTGCTAATGGAATTCCTGTTCTTTTTTTCTTGCACACTTTTTTGCCCCCTTCTTCTCTGGGGACTGTTCCTCTGTATCTTAAGAGGCCAATAAACTCCTATTTTCCCCATCTGTAGTCTGTAAATGTATGTTGTCAGTACCATTTTTATTGCTAGCCAACATGTAATTTAACTATTTGGAGGAATTGCTCTTAAGCAGTATGTCGTACTTTGACTTTATCTGCCATAGAAAAAATAAGTTTCCTTACAGCTGCAGCTATATTGGGTGCATCCACATCAGTAGTAACCTTCCTATGAGCACTGCTGTAAAAAGGGCACAGACGTCTTACTGTGTGAACACCACCTATTCTGAGATGGTTTTCTTGGCAGCGTGTTAAAAACATCTGAGCCCTGACCCCAATGGTGGGTTTTAGCTGTAGACACCCCCCTTCTTTCACCTTATCTGAAATTCTAGAAAAAACACAGAAATTAAAGAAGAATATATATAAAAAAAAAAAAAACTGGCAAAACTGGAAGGATATTATGCAACTGTATTTTATTTTTTTTTGTTAAAGCAGCATTATTTTTAACTGATCATTTTAATAGAAAAGTACACATTATGCTTGACATCTGCCAGCATTTATCTAGCCATATGGAACGCAGTGATTAGAGCAATTTTTTTGTGATTAAAGGTCAGACAAAACCCTCCCTTTCTTTTCAGGTAGAGGAAGCTTTGAAACATTTAAAATATATCACATCTGTGCAATAACTCCGTTTTTTTCCCCCACAGAATTATGTATATGAAAAGAAGTCATCTTCATTTTCTGTGGATATTATATGTGATTTTAATTTTAACAATGTGAAAGGAAATCTTTAGGGAAAAATCGGTAGCTATGTTGGTGCAAATGACGATGATAGACTATATATTTGATGCAAACAATATGATGCTCTGAAATAATAGATATACTTGGGGACTTTAAAAAGGCTACTTTCCTTAAGCTGGAAATGATTGAGTAAAACTGAGAGGGGGAAATATTTAAAGATGTGAATGATAATTGAGCATAGTTTTTAGGAATGCTTTGTTAGATGCCTAAAATCACTGTGCTTTTCTTCAAAACCATCCTGGATAAGACCAGTTTGTCTGGGAGGGAGCAGGAAGGGAGGATTGGTTTTTGATTTGTTACCAAATACATATACAAATGGAAACATGAAAAATCTGATAGCAGTGAGTTTCAAACATTGTTAGAAAATACAGAGAATGAATTGGGGAAATAGGAAAAGTATCAGTAAAAAATATATGGTCAGTAGTGTTAAAGATAAATTACTTAAATATATTGGGAATGAACAGTCCTGCCAGTCATGTAGTTTTGACAGTAAACCAGGGTGATGAAACTCAATCATAATGCAGAAAATAAAAATGTAATTAATAAATATTCCTGTCCTCTAGCTGTTAAGAATCGGGATGGTATGTATACTTACAATTACATGAATCTATTTGTATTACTTCTTTCCAAGCAGGGTAGGAAGGAACCACACCTCAGGAGCTCTCTGAACTAGTCATGTTAATTTTTAACTAATCCTGGACACTGAGCAGGTTCCAGAGGACTAGAAAGTATCGAAAGTTGTTCTAGGCTTGTTCGGCAAATGCTGATCATTGGCAAAGTCATGGCAAGGCCAATATGGGGTGGGGTATGCAGGCAGTAAAGAATTAAAGGATCTCGGCATAAAGGGTCATAACTGCAGGTTACATTAGAAGTATAAACAGCGACTGAATATTTCCCAGTGCTGGGTTAAAATAGCAGAAAAACCGTCACAAGTTGGGTCATGATTTGAGGAAAGCTGCAACAGTAAAATTGTCAGCCAAGTCTTTGGATATTGCTTTTAATTTTAAGAAAGTTCTTTTTACCTCGCACTTTTGTTATGTAGCTTCTGTTCATGAACATTGGCACAAGGTTACTGTTGTATTAAATTATAATCAGCTGCTAAAAATAAATACCATTTACAAAGTTTTTCTTCTCTGAAGCTCTTAGCAACAGGGGTATATATTTAAATTCTGTGCATGTGTCTAACTTGCTTAAGAGTGGTAAGATTAATAACCCTGTCTGTTTAGCAACTCTGTTTTAAATATATTTTACTTTTTGTTCGAGCCAGCTGTAAGTCTTGGAAGCCAAATGTCCCCTTCTCCCCATTTGGTGGTGTGACTGACATACCGGTATCCTCACATCCAGGGCATTTTACAGGATTAGGTTATGGGTAGGACCAGTGAAAGCCAAAGTGCTGTTGCATAAGGTAGGGCAGGTTGGCTCCTTTTAGAGACTAGCTGATTCAGAGAGGCATAAGCTTTCATAGGTAACAGCCTACTTCATCAGATTTCAACAGACAGCATGAACCAGTCAGATAGCATAAGTTGTGTATGAAAGCTCATGCCTCTTTAAACCAGCTAGTGTAAGATGCCACCCTGACCTACCTTCTGCCTGCCTTCAGACTTTTATATGGCTTGCCACCGCTATGACTATAAGTGCTGATTGGCACTGTTATATAGGATACTTGTCTGTCGGACCAGGGTACTATATTTTACCTTGGTCATTGATTGTAAGGACTGGTGCTGCCTTTACCTGGGCTTTTGCAGCTCACAATATACAAATATATCCTGCCCATATTGAGGACAGGCAGTTAACAAGTATCTGAATATGACTCAGGAACTTAGGAAGCTAACTGCATGCCCAGTGCTTAGTTAGTGACTAATCAGACAATCCTCCAGAACAAGAATTGGCCAAGACGTTGTAGCTAGTACAGGATCAGAGGACTGGTTAAGTTAGTGGCTCAATGGTTCACCCAAGAAGATATGCTTATTAAAGACTTTTTTTTAATTGTGAATAGCTTCACTTCTTTCAGAAATACACCACTGCAGTATAAAGCAATGGGAAACAGTATATTCTTTGCAAAGAGACATCCTTCCTGAAAAAAGAATCCTGTGTAAAGTGTTTGGATAGATTTGGTTTAACGTTTTAATATGGAAATGTTTATTATTAGGATGGTGGATCCTTGGATCAAGTGCTGAAAAAAGCAGGAAGAATTCCTGAGCAGATTTTGGGCAAAGTTAGCATTGCTGTAAGTAGAATTGTAATTTCCTCTGGAAAGTGGGTCTATATTATTCTATAATAATGCTAGAATAATGCCAAATCCAGAAGGCAAAAGGAGCTGGGTTGGATGTTTACGGAGTGGCAAATAGTAGATGTTCTTGCATATATGTCATTACTTTGTACCCAAGAGCATTTAATGGATTTTGCATGTTCCATTTGGGTGTTTCCTTTGGTTTTCCGCTTCTTAGATGCCTGAATCAACTTAGTTATGAAAATCGTTTGAATGTAATTGTTTTAAATATCTGTGTTGCTGTAGGCCATGTCCATGAAATGTCTGGAAGGGGTTTTCTGATGCTATCTTTTACTGCAAGTGGGAAAGTAAATTTGAGAGCATTGCCTAATTGCTTTCTCTCTGGATTTCTACCATGAACTTCTGAGTATAGATGCCGCTTCTGGAATCCTTGTGGAGAAGAAACTCCATTTTTCATTTCTTCTGGTTTGGAAACTCTGACATTTTTCAATTTACTTGCTTCTAGGTAATAAAAGGTCTCACATATTTGAGGGAAAAACATAAGATAATGCATAGAGGTAAGAGGATGCTTTATTCCTGGTTTCTTTTTTTTCTTACATTTTAACTCAATTAGAATTGATATTTTTTCCTGCATTGGGTCTTTCTCCCCCCACCACCCTTTTTTGGTCTTGTACATTTTTCCCTGACCCTCTTTTTATAACCATTAATCTTGGTTGCTCTTGCAATTTCTGTGGGCCTGTCTTTACTGCATAGCTAATCAGAGCTCTCCACTGCAGGTTTAGCCCAAACCTTTTGCCATCCACATGTACAAGTCACTTAACAGAGTTTTATGATGCTTTATGGCTGTCCTATCTTAACACCTGGGGGTATTAGTTAAAGAATGAGCTTCACGTTTAACTCTGACAGGAACCTGCCTGCTTTGCAATTAAGGCAGATTGAATTGCTTACTTCTTAATAGTCCTCCAGTTTGTTCCCATAATCCCCCTCCTGAAGAACAGACTAAGCCATGATACAAAAGAAGTCTAGATTGGCTCAGCACAAAAAACTACGGAATATGTTCGCAGAGGTATGGGAGCAAGTGTGGAAACAGTGAAGAGACTGGGTATGGACACATGTTACCTTTGAACTGTTCCCAACAGTCACTGATTGGGAACTGGTTTCTAGTTGTACAGTTCACTGTAACTTGATTTTTCCAGGTACACTTTTTTTTTTTTTTTTTGATGCTGCCCATGGGTGATGCTTGCTGAGAACCACTGCCCAGTGCACTAGTTGTGGCGAGTTTCCTTCGAACAGTAGCATTTCAGTCCACTTTAAACCTTCATAGCAAGCTTTTCTGTCTGCTTCAGGTTTAAACACACAGTCGTTGGGGTAGAGCTTTGCAGAGAGGATGCTTGCATTTGAGCTAGGCTAACCTAGGCCCCCCTGCCTGATTTATCTGTCACCTGAACAAACTCCACAGTGAAGATGTATTCTGCTCCATCAGTGGTCCCCATCTCAAGGTTTGCAGGCAACATTGTTGTCCATGAGACCGTTTAACAGTCCATGCAGACCCAGGAAGTTTAGTGAGTTTTAACGAGCAGAACCTATGCGGGCAGCGTCACAATGCTTGCTGAGGACTGCTGCCCAATGTGCTAGCTGTGGCAGGTTTCTTTTGAAATAGCAGCATTTCTCACAAGAACGGTCTCAGTCTGGGACAAAGCTTTGCACGTGGCTTGTGTTTCCTAGTTGCTGGTTAGGGAATTTTTTGAGAAATGCAGAAGCCGTTTAACGTGAGATACCTGTGAGGCGGGTTTCTGTGGTGCTATCTTTGCGTTCTCTTGCTTCATGAGGAGAACTGTTAAAACACATTTTGAAATGGTAGCTGTGACTTCTTCTTTAATTGTTATGGCTGCTCCTCTGGTAGCAGCAGATCTATTAGCTGTCTTGGCTAAAAGCTTTGAAGTAGTTCAAGGTACAAAATTCTGACTATAATTCCATTAAACTTCCATTATTACCACTAAGGCTACAATTTCTTCTTAAATTAAAAGATGCAGGATTTTAGCAGATATTTCAGACATTCACATGCTCCTTATTACTATGCAGAAGTACGGTGCTTTTACACTTCTTACCCAGTTTGTGTGGTTTTCTTTTCTCTTCTCTTTTAACAGCATGGCTTACTGTCAAATTGTAAGAAAGAAAGAAGGAGCAGCAACACCATTATAGTTCTGTACAAACTCAAGCCTTTAGCTAGACTTTGCTGTGGGGCAAATACCTACTCAGGCCTCCTTTTTAGTGTGTGCATCTGTTACCTTTATCCTTTTTAAATCTAGCCATTTTATTTATCTTCTGAATAGCCTACAAAATCAGAAGTGGGACTTGATGAGGGAAGAGGAGAACTTTCAGTCATTCCTAATGTTGAGTAGGCAGAATGCTTCCCACCTTCATTTGCTCTGAGTGAGTGGTCTAGCTTAATGCAGCAATCACAAAATATTTATTAAACAGTCCTGACTGTTCAGCAACTCTTGTATCATTTAGGACTCCACAACCATTCAGCTTTAAAAATAGTTTATTCATCAGACAAGTCACCTGATATGTGATTGAGTCTGGGGTTGTTAAACAGACCAGGAAGGATTCACAGGAATTCAGAGGCATGATAGTGTCAAGAATTGCTTCCCACATGCTAAAATACACTATGCTATTACATGTTCTTCTTTGGTCTTCCTAATAATCATACCTATGTCTTCACTGAAGGACCACAGGAAGGTGGCTTCATATGGATTTCTGCCTGTAACAGATTTTTCTGTTTTTTAAAGAGACCATCTTTTCTGGAGCAGACCAAAGATATGGTAACTGCATACCTGCTGTCTTATTCAACCATAGTATAACTCCTTTGAAGTCACTGCACTTGCATCCTCTTATACCAGTGCTAAATTTAAACGTCAAATATACAACCAATAATTTGGGTTTAGTGTTTTCTTTTTTCTCTCTCTGATGGTGCTAACTTTTTTTGGAAGACAATTTTTTAAGGTTTGTTTTGCTTTTTGGTTTTCTTGGCCACATTTTGATTTAGTTGTTGTAAAAAGAATAATCCAGCCATGCCTCTGGTGGTGATCCTTTTAGATCTTATAAATATACACAGCTTGAGAAACCAAGAACTGCTTTGATATTAGTGGCTCTGTAGGTAACTTTTTGTTTGAGCTGAATCCAGGCTGAGCTACGCTAGTTGGCCTCTACACTGATGGAGGTATCAGGCAACACTTTCAGAAGGGTTTGGGAGATCCTTCTGGAAAGGAAAACTGTCTTTAAGTGGGCCATTCAGTGTTTAAATTTTCTGTTGCATCTTGCGCCGCTACACTGTTCTTGTTTAAGTTTCTCTTGCAGCAGAATGGAGTCTCATTTGCAGTGTCTTATAGAGTCTCTGTGCTACCAGTGTCACATAATGGGTGTCAGCTTTCACTGCTGGCTGCTAAATACCAAGCTCAGTAGCAGAAGGGCAGTTTTAATGGAGAAACTTGATTTAAAAAAAAAATCACAGCTAGTACATGGTGGGAATTGTATCTTGCCACATAAGCTTTGTGAAGCTGTATAGAACAGAAAATAGGCTCCTGGGTATTGCTGCTGGCATCGGGATCCTTTGGATCAGGCCTCAAACAGCTTTCTTTGTTGGGCTGATTGAACAGTTTCTGAACAGAACTTGTGTATTAAAGAAAATGCTAAGAGTGGGTATGTGAACAAGTTACTGGGAGGCAAGTGGGGTATGAACTTGCCCTTCCGTTCTCTGGGGGTGTGAGCCCCTCCACCACCCATGTTGAAGGGAACTCAGATGCCTCACAGTGGCCGTGTCTACACAAGATACTTTACTGCACAGTAGACTAATCTACTGCACAGTGTAGGATGTGCTTCCTGCACAGTCAGTTCATTACCTGCATATGCAGGTAGTAAATTTACTGCGTAGTAAAGCCAAATAGTATGAATTGTATGTGTAGGCGCGCAGAGTAAAACTTTGAATATCGGTGTTCTTAATGATTTCTCTGCTTGTCGTGTGACCAGCAGAATCCTACACGGCAAGCTGTGCTCACACTTGGTGACGTGAGCAAAGTCTATCTATGATGGTAGGTAATAACTCCCCAAACTTAAATAAAGGAGGAGCCTAACAGCATCCAGATGGGCATCTATCTATGTGTCCTTCCTCCCATACTGGGGAACGAAGGTGTCAAATCCTAAGGGAAAGCAAAACCCAAAGAGTCTAGCAGAGTACATTGGTGTGTTCATATTGCGTGGGGTGGGGGGGCAATTAAGGTGTCCTGGGAGAGTGTGGCCTTATTCCACATGTTTCTTGTTTTGACTGTGGCTGATCAGTTTTGTGGGCAGAGCTTGAAAATGTCACTGCCTTTGTTCCCCAGCCTGAACCCTGGTGTACATATCGCATGGAACAAGGAGCATCCCATAATGCACGGAGGGTGAAAGTCCTTTGGTTCCATTCAAATACCAGAAACCTGGTAAAAGACGTTGGGCAGAACTGAAGGCAGTGATATTGTTCTGTTCTGAAAACTCTGCAACACTAAATCCTACTTGGTCTATATTCAGCTTAACTGTAGGATCAGCTGTCCCATGTGGTGGGATTATGGCCTGGAAGAGCTGGCTTCACAATGCAGAAATTGGATAAATGCTAGTGGGGAACTCTCCATCTGATCTAAGTCCTCCTCAAAGCTAATGAGTGCAGCACAGCAAAACGACTTTCTCCAAGTACACGGGGCAGCACATGTTCATTCTTAACAGTTTACTCATTACCAGCCTCATACCATTTGCTCCAGTCGACTGACCAGAGGGATACAAAGTGTGTTTGAGTTTAGCCTGGATATGCTGTACTCTTACGGGGTTAGGAATGCATTTAGTTTTTATATCTTACACTCTCTGTAGAGAAATTGTAGTGACATCGGATGTTAGGCAGAACCAAGTGTTTCAAACGATTTTATAAAAAAGTGTCTCACTTGGAGGTAATGCTGCAAGCCTCTGGTAACAATGGGAAGAGAATTTGTCATATGCTTGTGTCAAGAAGTGGAATTTGAGGTCCACTTAAATCCAAACTTCCTGGTTTCCTACTTTATGCTGTGTTAGTGTAATGCACCCAGGGTGCATAGACCAGTGGTCAGAAACCTTTTCTGGCTGGACTGGAATGGTCCATCTTAGGTGAGAAGTAGGTGAGTGCTAGGACCCTGACCCCAGCCAGCACTTCTGCCTGCGGTGACATTTGAAAAAAGCCTACAGTTGAAGCCCTCTGCCTCCAAACCGTCCGGTCTGTGGGGTGTATCCAGCCCACAGGCCATATGCCCTCTGCCATAGATTATGAGCTTATGGGTATGATAGCACAAAATGCAGTAGCTTTTTGCTTTGGAGCACTCCAGCTCAGTCTCCCATATATAAGCAAGCTACTGATTCCATGTCCCGCTGCTGTGTAGCATTGTCTTACGGGAATTTACTGATGGTCAGAAATAAATACCAGGTAAATTTTGCACTGGTTATGGGAAAAGGGGCATTTAAAGTTGCCAGCCAATGCAGCTTGCTAAAAATGCTTTTATCTGAACGCTGAAGACCTGGCTTAATTCAGCATAAGTGCTCCTGAGTTGTTGTAAACCTACCAAATAATGTATGGTGCAATGTCTTATGGAACAGGATCTGGGAAACCTGGATTGAATATGTAAATAAATCTTCTCCACTTTGCCGACCACTGCCTTTGATGACGGGACAGTGTTTTGCAGTGGCAGGCCAGAATGGCCCAGCGGGGTTCCAAGGTGGGCTAGCCCTAGGCCCTGGCTGCCACCAGTACTGCTGCTTCTCCCTACTGCCAGTTTTGTCACCTGTGAAAGATCCTTGCCACCCAGCCACAGCATACGGTGCAGGCAAGGCTCTCGCTGCACCCCAGCTCTGCAAGCTGGATCTGTTGGCTTCATGGGCTGGACCTGGCCCATAGGACCCAGATTGCCAACTACTGGCTTAAAGCAGAGCATTTCACCTGTCTTTAAGCTAAAGGCATTTACTTACTCCGTGGGCACAGCTACACATTGCCGTACTTTAGTACTTCCAAAAGGAGTACAGACACCTGCTTTTGTCAGTACTAAAGCATGGTGCAGTAACCAGCACATGGCTAGTTTTCACTGATACTTCGCGTGGTGCATGGTTAGTTTTTGTCACTGCTTTGCAAAGTAGCTGCCAATCGCATGTAGACTTGCGTGATTGCTATGCTGCCGTAGTGCATTGTACGGCAACCTAGCGTATTGCTTCAGTGACGTAGGGCATGTAGATGCACCCTGTGTGGACTTTTTTTTTTTCCCCTTGAGGCTTTCCTAATTGGACTTTTGCAGAGAATTCCTAGTGTCTATGGCCTTGGAGCTAGGGTGTTGCTTAATGAGAATCTAAATTAAATGGCTTGGGATTGCTAAGGCCAGCTCTATGCTGCAAGCACCTTAGCAGGATGGGAATGTTACTGTTCTAGGCTGTATTAATAAAGTGCTCTTAGTGCAGCTAGCTTATCCTGGTAAAGTTATGGTTTTCCAGCCCTCCCGTATTTGCACCAAGTGAAAGAAGCACTAGTGGCTCAACCAATAACACTTCTTCATACAGAGCAAGCTTTGCATGTCAAATGTTTTTGCCACTTCTAATTGGACACCCCCTCCCCCCATATAGTCAATTTTATATTGAGCTGTCATGAATTTCACACAGTCCTTTCCTTTGCTTTTTTCTAAATGTTTTATGCAGGGTCAGGAAACAGGCCAACAAACGAACAAATAACATCCTGCTTCTATTAACCTCTCATTTGAAAACAAAGTATTGGAGTGATTTAGCAATTTATTTTCAGGTGTAATGAAAACCGGAATCTATAGTATGGGCCTAAATTCTGTATCTGTATCCTTTCAAGAAACAGCCTGGTTAAATTGAATGATAGTGTATCATCAGTATGTTACTTTAGACATTGGGGAGAGTTAGGGCATAATTACATAATAGGTATTGAATGGATACTTTGAAAGTGAAAGCCCTACAGCACTGCCTGTTTGCATTAACATAATTGACTGCAGCTGCTGGTCAGTGTAAAACTCTGCAGTGTAATTGTTAGGCCGTAAAGTAGGAGTATGATAACAGCACAGGAAGAGAAACTGCAGTTTTCTCCCCACCCCCACCCCCCGCAAAAAAAAAAAAAAAAAAGAGTAGCTTCTTAATAATAGAGTGCCTCTGAAATCTAGCACTAGGGCATCTGATATGTATAATGCTTTCCGGAGACTTATCACAGCAGGACTCTGTCTAATAGGCACTATTGTTACACAGATGCATAGTGCTAATCCTGATCTGGAGGAAGGGAATGAAGTGAGGGTGGTGGTGTTTTTGCCATTTCAGTTAGGTTGTTCAAAGGTAGTGAAGAACCACAGGGAACCCAAATGGAGCTAGGTAAGTGAAGCACATGAGGCTCAGCTTAAACTAGTGAGGTGCAGAAATGAATCCTGAACTAGGTGTGAGCTCTAAAGAAAAATGTTAAAGATTGTTCCAGGCAGTTCTCTGAAGGGAATGGAAAATGTTAAGCTTTCATGGATTGCTAGCTCACCTAGACTAATGTGTTTTTTGCATCTGATTCTCCTCTTTAAAAAAAAGGATATGGTAGAAGTGGAAAAACTTCAGAGAGAGAGAATTAAATTGATTGGGCCTAAGGCAGATTACATGCTGGGAGTTTACCTAAAAGGACTACAGTTATTCTGAAAGGTGGTGCGATTAAGGGTAAGAGAAACGATGAATGGTACGGATCAGTGGTGCTCAACCTCTGGCCTGTGGGCTGTTTACAGCACATAGGGCCATGTCCTCTAACCCCCGGGGGGGCGGGATAGTGGCAGCATTTAATTGCTTTCTGGGAGCAATTAATGCTACCACTGCTCTGCCACAGGCTGCATGACATAGACCTGTGTGTGAGGCTGCTCCACAGCTGGCTCTGGTGTGCAGGAGTGCCAGGTTGCACCCACAGATGGACCGTGTGCTGGGACAGCCCACGGAGTGAGCATGTCCGTGGGATCTGGCCCACAGGGCTGGGAGGTTGAGTACAGCTGGTGTAGATCGCGCCAGCTGTGGATCTGTTTCCTTTTAGAAATGAAAAACAGTTACCTTAACAAGATATCCCACATCTTCTCATTACTGGTCTATGCACCTTCTTGAATTGGGTGTAAACTTTTATGGATAGGACCGTGTTTCAGGGGGTGCTCTGTTGGAATCGGCTTTGAGGTAACCCTGCTTGTGATGTGAACTGGCGCCAGACTTCGCAGTCAGCATGTTGCTAGCTGCCTAGAATATATTTTGGAGTTATGGACATTTTAAAATGAGATGTGGAAGAAAATGCGCATGGGGTTGGAGGTTTCTCCAGTGGCTTATGAAAATGAAAAGTGACGCTCTATTAACAGACCAAAAAAGATCACTATAGGCACTCCATACACATTGCATTTGCCCAGCTTGAGTTGGTAGTCTGTTTCCTGAAAACTACTCTTGGTTTTCACTAGCTTCGTTCTTTACAGATATTTCCAATGGTCTGTCATCTAAGTCCTTCCCGTTTGCTTAAGGCACAGAGTATCTTGCATTTTTTATAATGAAATCTATTTAAAAAAAAAAAAAAAGAGAGAGAGCCCATATTTTTCCCTGCCATTTTTTAAGGAATGCATTGATCTGAGTCATGAGACTAAGTAACAAGGGACAGTCAGTGTGGCCAAGATTGCAGTAGGAATTCCACGTGTAGGATTTCTGAGAGGCGGAGTGGATGACTCTAAACCAATATATAGCCATTTTCTAAATTAATCTGTGACATTACTTTTGCAATTATGGCTGCCTGCTTGATAAACCTGGGAATGCATGGGTAATGACACTAGACAAGTAGTCAGTTTTATACTGAGAAACTTCTTACACCCACAACAAAATATTAAAAGAAGTGTTCCCAGTACTTCAGCATTCTCAGCTAGTCAGTTATTAGTTGCTTAGTTACCAATGACCCTCATGAGTTTCTATTTAGGGAAATAGTGCTGCATGTAAAACCTTTAAAAAAAAACAACAACAACAAAAAACGACTCCCTCCCCCCCAAAACTACTTTGTGAGGTCTGTGGACAGGGCCTCTAACTATTTTAAGTGTAGTGTTTTAATAGTAAAAATTGTTTTTATTTTAAATAATCCACTTACACAGCTGGTATGTAACTGCTAAGAGATAATAAATAAAGACTTTCACTTCCTTACAGTGACTTGATTTGGGTTGATATGGCCCATAGCAGCACTTAATTTATTGGGCTTAGTAAACTAAAATGTGTGGATCCTGACTTGAATATTTCTAGGCAAAAAGTGTGGTATAACTGGAGTGGTTTAAAAGTATGTGTCAGTGAATCTGAAACTAGAATGATCAAGTCCTTACAAGAAGTTTGTAGATGCCAACAAGCGAATATTCAAAACCCTGAAAATTGGGTGATGTTTAAATTTAAAACAAACCTTAACGTTGTGTGCCTGCATTTACAAGAGAGCATTCAAAAGTTTCTTCTTGTTCATGTATCTGTGAAAAGAACCCATGGAATAGTCCTGGACCAGGGATTGTGTCTACCCAAATCCTCCCAAGGAAAGAAATCAAACCCGATAAAAAGTTCAAGTTAAAAGAGAACGAAGGGAGATGCATGGTAACTCACCATTCATGTTACTTTCATTGTCAATTATTCCCATTTTATATATCCATTCATTTTTTTCCAGATGTTAAACCATCTAACATTTTGGTAAACTCTAGAGGTGAAATCAAGCTTTGTGATTTTGGTGTCAGTGGACAACTGATAGATTCTATGGCAAACTCGTTTGTTGGCACGCGCTCCTACATGTCTGTAAGTACGGATCTTTTAGCTTTGGGTTTACTATGTGTTGTGGTACAAGTTTCCACTGAGTAAACAGGGAACAACTACTGTCATTGGCAGCATTATTCATGGGTATTACTAAGGCTCTTCTTGCATCACCAAAATATTAGAGCATCATATCAAAGTGCAAAGCTGTATTTTATGTTGCAATACAACATTGCCAAAGAGATGCTGATGTATCTGTATTGTGAAATCCAGTGGCTAATGCATTTGGGTCTTGTGCACATGTCTCCAAAAGAAGGTGTTTTGAAGTTTGTCCTCCTTACAGAAGTCCACTTGTCTTCCACCTCATCCTGGCCATTGCTATAGTTGCTAGTATAGATGAGATGCTGCCTAGGCTACCACTCCAATCACTGTTACTCTTGGGGTAGTTAAAGGCTGTAGCAACAGTGGGAAGTTTGGGGGCTAGAGATGGGAAAGGAGCAGCTAATGAACACAGTGCTATAGTGGCTGGTGTGGGACTAGTGAGTATTCTCTTCTGGAAACTCATTTATAGGGCTTAAGTGTTACTTAGGAAAGCCCTATACTATGCGAGAGGGGAATCATTGTATGCCTCTTACTCTAATGTATTTTGTCAGTTCCATGGAAACTATTAACTCATGAAACCAGGGCTCCTGGGCGGTTCTTCTGTAGTGCCGAAATTTGAGAAGGGGCTTTAAAAAGCAGGGGAAGGATAGTATTCTCTTACTTCTGCTCAGAATGGATCTTGCTCTTCCGCCCACCGGACGCTACCTTCTTAGCTTGTCATCTGAGACAGGTGTCAGCCGAGCACTGTTTCAACGCGGAGCCTTGTGGAGGCTGTTGCATTTTGTCACAGCTCCACCACTTCTGCTCCTAACTGTGTGGCTGGCATTTTTTTCCCTTCCTAGCAGGAGGAACTCGAGAGAGGAAAAATAGCTTCTTTCCCACTGATGTCACGTCCACGGGTTTTAACATTTAGCCCAGTTCCCAGGGACCCTTTCCTTTTTTATTCCTCCCCACCCACCACCACCCTGCCCCCCAAAGACCAAATCAGGACTGTGATGCCCCTTATTCCTTGTTATGGTATTTAAACCTAATCCTTTTGCAAGCAGTTACTGGTTTGCATAGTGTCTGTCTCCTTTAACATGTTTTCAACCCAGGGGTGAAGGTTTCTCTGGACTATGTAATCTTGCAGACAAGATCACAAAGTGATATCTCATTCTATACATTCATGGAGCTTACGTGGGGACACTTTCTTTTTTGCAGTTCTGTCAGGACTAATGCCGTGTAGGTCATTTTGATGGCAAATGTTGCATTGTCTGGTATTATTCACTCACTGTTGGTTTTTCCTCTAATCTAGTAAACTACAGTTTATCTCTGTGTTTGTATCTCTGTGATTCCTAGAAATCTAGTAAGTTGTCAAAAGGACTATGCCTGTAATGCAAGAGGAACATCTGAGAAGATGTGTGTGGCCTGATTAAATAATAAATGGTTGGTAAATAAAATGCCAATTTACCAGTGTTGCAGTGACGACATAGTTTCATGATTCTAGCCACTCTTACATCCCATGGGAATCTGAGACTAAACTTATTTTGAATGCTCAGTCGAGTCTTTCTACCCTCGGGACAGCTCCAGGTTCAATGCAGAGCCAAAGGAAATGGACAGTAACTTTTATTTTTGAGAGAGCCCTGCGCAATGTGTGCATGGGAACTGTGTGAACTAATGTTTTGCTTGTTTTTTTCCTCCAACCTTTCAAAGGGTGATTTAACTTACACAATCTAAAAAGGCTAGTATAGAAACTAAACGAGAGAGTTGGATTTTTTTTTTTTTTGCCAACTGCATATTTGAGTCTTATGCACTGAGCAGGAGTTCAGATTAGGACATCCCTGGATATCTTGAAAATGCCTCTAACTTTTTGGGATGGCCAGATGTGGGTCCCCCTATTGGAACTGATATTTTTCTCTTGTATCCAATTCCATTTCTGAAAGTGAAACTATTTTTAACAGATGCTGTTCCATCTATTAAAGAAGCCCCGACATGTTTGCTTACTACTTCCTCAAAGACTAGGTTGGCAGAAGAGCGTATACAACATGACCTGGACTGTTATCTCTTATGATTTTTTAAAATTATTATTAACGCTTTCTGCTCAAGTCTTAAACATAAGTCAGTACCATTATGTTTACATCTCTTGAACCTGTAACACTTGAGTGCTATTGAACTCTGCTAGAACAAATACACTTATTCCACTTGGAAGATTTAAAAATAGTTTTCTACGTTTTTTACCTTGTACAAGCAGAATGTATGTTTGAGTAAGACCCTGCCACTTCTGAAGAATGCTTTAATATGTGAAATCAATATACTTCACAAAGAATAAATATTACAGTAAAAATCTTATCAATACATAGAAGATATTTATTATACATGAGTAGACTTCAGTTTTAGATAAGTATTTGCTTTCACTTATTACAAGAAGCATGCTTAAGTAATTTAAAGTTTATTTTCATTTTTAAAAGTGAATCATTTTTGGAATGGTGTTTTAATGCATCTAACTAAATTGTAACAATTTACCCATTTGGCTAAAATATAGTTGCTGTGGTCCATGTATCACCATATCCTCGGTCACTTTGCATAACTAGCAATGTATTAATTTGCAGTACAGTAAATTAGCATATTCAGGCTTCGGTTTCATTGCCATGGGGCCTGTTAGCCCTGCAAAGGGTTTCTAGGCAGCTTCATCCTCTGCCTTGTTTCTGTCCAGAGCAGACACAATCTGGCACTGGTATTTCCCAGGGCACATGGAAACTGTTGGCCTTTGAACAGTGCCTACAGTATTTGGAAATGGAGCTTGAATTTAAGGTTTCCTAAAATGCATTGCTGCACAGGTGTCTCTCCTCTTCTCTTGGAACAAACAAGAACAACATTTTAAGCAGAAATAAGTAAAGTCTTGATCACTCGACTGACATATGGAAGCCAGCAGCAAATTTAGTTGCAATATTTAGGTGGTAGCCAAAAACTAGTGTTTTATAATGAGAGAGAACATTTGGTTTGTAATTACAAACCAAGCACTTTTTTTTGTTAGAGATGAATTTTCAGAAATGTAACTGGAGTATCTGGATTGTGCTACTGACTCTCTAACTCGGTATGTGGGAGAGTGGATGGGCGGGATGTTCTGGTTTTGTTTTTATTATAGTGAAATTGTAATTGTGGCTTCTTGATTTTCATCCGAGAGAACCTGAGGCTTGTAGAACTCGTGAAGTCCAGGTTCCAGACACACGCTCTAAAATAAAGAAATAAAGAATGGCTAACCAGCTAGAAAGCTTTTTTGTTTTTGTTTGTGTTTTTAAATATTTTTTAAATCCAATCAAGTTCAGAAGTTGTGTTATCCAGGTCATTGCAGCCTAATATTTTTCTACTGCTATAATGGTTTGCTGTGTCTCCTTTTTACTTTTTATAGCCAGAAAGACTCCAAGGTACTCATTATTCAGTGCAGTCGGACATCTGGAGCATGGGATTGTCACTGGTAGAAATGGCGATTGGCCGGTACCCAATTCCCCCTCCTGATTCCAAGGAGCTGGAGCTGATGTTTGGCTGTGTAGTGGAGGGAGACTCTCCAGTTTCTGAGACCTCACCAAGGCAAAGAGCTCCTGGCCGACCACTGAGCTGTAAGTCACTGATACAACTCTAGTATGCCCTAGCTCCCATAAATGGATCCCATGTTTGCACAGATTTCTTCATTGCATGGTTTTGAACTTTTTAACAACTGGAAACTTTGACCAAATACATGTCGCAAGTCCTAGAGCTAAGGCATGGGGTATCACTGTAAGATTAGATGAAGCATTGCCATGTTTTATCTAATCTGGTTTTATATTTTCCAAGAATTGCAGCTTGTATTCTGAGGCTGTTTTGGATCCTAGCCAACCTTGCTGAGAGGGCAGAAAAAGCATCAGAGGCATGCATTCTGCAGTAAATGTATCCGCTTTGCATAAACACCACTGGGGGAAAAAACAACTGCATTCCAGTGACCTGACTCACCTGCCGCACAAGAGAATGGAAATCTGTGATTCGAAGATCCTTCTTATTAAATGATGGCATGACTCTGCTGCCTTTCCATCACTGTCCCACTCCCCTGTCTAAACCTTGGGTGGGCAGCGGCAGACAGTCTGGAAACGTGTGGAACAAAAAAAAAAGCTGACACTTTGGGGAAAGGCAGATGCATGTTCCTTTCCAGCTCTGTGGATATCCTTGGAAGGAGTTAATTGGGGTCTCTTAATGTGGGTGGCAAAACTCAGACCTTTCCCCCTTGGGGCAACATGCTTTCAAAAGCCAATCTAATCTCACTGTTCTTATTTTTCTGTAAATCCCTTTCCAGCCTACGGACCAGATAGCAGACCGCCAATGGCAATCTTTGAACTTTTGGACTACATTGTCAACGAGGTAAAGAACTATCAGTTTTAAGTTTTTAAAGAAGTCAGCATTTCCAGGTCAAGATTTAAGGTGCCTTTTAATGTGAAGGGTAAACTAAGCCTTATAACTCCCTTTAATACAATAGGCCAGACTCTTCCCTGTCATAAATGCATTGGCTTGAATTGATTTACATCTGGGATGATAAATGTGGCTCAATCCATCGCATCCTTTGAACAAGTCCATGGAATTTCCCTGGCAGAACATGCCTCTGGCAAGGCAAGGTGGTGCCAGTTAATACATTCAAGCTGACTGCTAAATTCTCCCTTTGTTTGTTTTACTCTTATGAACAATCAGTGCTTTACTGCAGATTATATCAAATCTGAAGTAGGGTTTTGTCTTGCAAGGGAAGTGCCTGCTAATACCTACCACCAGGATTTGCGCAGTAATAACTAAAGCTCATGTAACTCCAGTGCTTTTTGTCTGTATTGCCTCTACCTCTGTTTATGGACAACAGTTGACCTACCATGAAAAACGTGAGAGAAATTGCAATATCAAGGGGTGAACAATCATTAGCTACCAAAACCAAAGAAATTGAATTAAATAAGAAAGGAGTTAATTGCATGTAGGGATCTCTGGAACACTGTTACTAAACACAGGTGAGGTTTTAATTCTTCACAGATCCTGGATTTTATCTGAGTTGCTGTCTAAACTACTGCACTGTTTCTAAGAGACTGAACTCCCCCCTCTCTCTCTTGAATTACTGGTATGCCTTTGTTGAAATGGATGACAAAATTAAAGCACTTGTTGAAGGCAGCTTTGCAAAGCCTTTTATTGGGTAACTAAAAAAGTAGTAGCATTTGGGTGTCATTACAGAATCTTATTCTTTGGATTAAAAATGTACAGAACAGCATGGCCCATTTTTTTTCTATTAACTGATATTTAATTCCCTACCCCCCCTTTGTTATTCCCAAATAACATGGATACCTTGCTTCCTTAGAGGCAGAGAGAAGGGTGATATTTTTGATACCAAATGACAGACACACATTTTCATCACCCTTATAACTGAAATGCTTTTTGCCTTTTGCAAGTTCTTGGCTGGTGATTTTTGCATTTGTATAGCTCTTGAGCAATATGTAGACAAGGCACATTTCAAAATTGGAGCGTCTGCAAATCTGTGACCCCTGCTGCTAACATTGCTCATGCTGCAGTCTATGTGGGTGCAAATGCATTACCATGGCAACACGGTATGTTTTTAATTCTTGCTATGCTGCTTGTTTACTGTCTTACTTGGCACCCCTTGGTCCTGCAAACGCATGCATGCCGGAGTCATTTGAGAGGAGTTTCCTTGAGATCAATAATTTGTATGTGCCTGCATAACTTTACTCCCAAGACTCAGTGTTCATAAGATCCTTGCTACTGGATCAGTTAAATTGGCATGTGTAGGCCAACAGCATTGGAAGTTGCGATAATGCACAGGCTTACATCAGAGAGCTCTTCCCTCTTTATCACAGTGCCGGGATTTTAGTTAAGGATTTTGAATTCTAGGAGTTTACTAATTGTTGGGTTAATTTATTCAAATTGGGCTAGAAAGGTATGTAAACCTGCCTCCCCTGACTTGAAGGACAAACAGAAGAATCTAGTGCATGTATGCCATGAGGCTTAAACCCTTGTTAATGGCCATCTTATTCTGAAAAATTGCTGGGAACTGTGCAGGGAACTCACCAGCATCTGGTTCAACCATCTTGTGGAAAAACCCCAGCGAAGGGAACTGCTAGGCAGAGAGTGCATCTGAATTGAAGACAACACAGTGCTGCATTGCTGCATAGTTTCCCCACAGCAATGTGTGAATGGCCTTTTAAAAAAGCAGCTTTCCTCTACTGGAGACTGCATGATCCCAATGCTGTTTATACTGGGGTAGTGCCATGGGGCGCAATTCATGATCAGGACCCCGTGTCCTGGGTGTTGTAAAAATGCAGATGGGCTCTGTCTCCAGGATCTCGCTGTCTGGGACAACTGGGTGAATATGTGAGAACTGGAAGGAAACATTGGGCAGCACGTGGCTCTTAGTATGTCTGCCAGTGGTGAGGCTGCTGTGAATTTCTCACAGGCATTGCTGCCAAGGAGACCTCTAGCAAGGGACTTGGAGGAGGAGGTTGTTGGGGACAGCAGTGGAGTCCACCCCAGAGGGCACGCCAGCAGGCTTTGCACTATTCCCTAGTGGTTTAGCTGCACTTGATGGCATCTGTCACTAGACAGTCCCAGGTAGCTGCCAGGGCTTGAAGCATCATCATACAGATTCATCCTAAGCAGGATTAGTGGACGCAGTACTTAAAATGCTAGTATCGTGTCTAGCCAAGGATGCTCGATAGGCCCGTACCAGCAAAAAGAAATGCTGCAAAAGGATTATAGTGCAGGAAGGTGCAGCATGAGCTCTGTTTCATAACCTGCTAGTTCTACTGGCCTAGCAGGAAAGTGTAAGCAGCAGTCTTAGCCCTGCAGGACATGGTGAATTGAAGGCTCTGAGTCACAAGGCTCCTCTTCCTTTGCATACACGTGCAGGCATCCAGGAGAGGGGGGCAAAACTTGTCCCGCAACATCTAAGTGGAAAGTGTGGTGTACATAGCCCACATACACTGCGGTGACATTTCCCCCCTCAGCCACACATCACTTGAGTAGCTATAATCTAGCTCCTGCTAAAGCCCTTCCACAAATTGGACAATAGTGGGATCTATGAATGGGAGGAGTGGTTTTTTTTTTTTTTTTCCCCTCTCTGAAATCGTATGGCAATGTACCTACTTCTCACGGGCCTTGGAAGCCGGTCCTGAAGACGCCAGATATAAAATGGTTCAGCCCCTGCCATACTGCTACAGGCTGTCCTCCACCAAGACCAGGTTCTCTCAAACACCAGCTAACAAGCCTGGTAATCTTTACATCGTGCAAGATGGCAAGGCACTGAAGTGTGTGCCCAGGACGACTCTGTGGTATTTGTTCTGTGCATCCTGAAGTTCCTATGGCACTGTCCAAAACAAAGCAGAAATTTTGGAGAGCCTGTGATGATGGGCACTAAGGGTGCCGGGACAGAATGAAACAGGCTTTTCTTTTGGGGGGCAAAAGACTGTTGTGAAAATGTTGACATAAAAGCGGAGCCAGAAATCAAAATGAACCTACTTGTGCTGTCTGCCTAACAAATGAGACTGCAGCTGGGAGCCCAGGCATGCTGACATAGCTCCAGAACTTCAGGCGTGAATGGAAATAATATAGGGGTCTTGCTGTTGTAGCCCTGGGCTGGAGACTTGGAATACAAGTGGGAGAACCCCCACCCCCCCACCTCCCCAAGAGTTACCGCAGCACATATGTATGTTGCTTTAATCGCTTGTTTTTCTTTCAGCCACCTCCAAAATTGCCCAATGGTGTCTTCGGTCCTGAATTTCAAGATTTTGTGAATAAATGGTGAGTAGTGTACATGCTGTTAAGCTCCGTCTTTGAGACGCTTTTGCTCACTGGTCAAGGACTCCAAACTAAGAGAGCTGTTTTCTTCGTATAATGTGAACAGTTCTCTGATGGAACTGAGTGGATGTTTCTCATGCTCTTGGTGCTTTTTATGTAATATCAATTGCAAAAGAGAGTGAAGCACTACGATGTGGCCAGAGCTTGCAAAGCCTCATTACCAAGCTTTGGGCATGCAGTGAGGAGGGCTACTGAAGCCTTGTGCACTAGGGAGAAGTACCTGCAGTAGTGAGGGATTATCCATGTTTCAGTGAACTGATGTCTCCCTGCTATCCTTGTTTACACGGGGAATTCTCTCTTATCCAAAGCTTGAGTGCCCTGGGACATGCTAGTAACCAAGTGGTACTGAATTGGGTGGATGTTCTCCTACAAGGATGCACTTTGGCATGGGTCATTACACCTGGAAAATGAACTGAAGTGAACAGACTCAGAAATCTGTTCTTTACTCCCTGGACTGAGGGAGACATGACTAGCTCCAGGTACGAGTCTCTGCTCCCAAGGGAAGGCAAAGATGTTAGCAAAACCCCTGGTGCCAGCAGTCTCTTCCAGCTGTTAATACTTGGAAGGAGAGTTGCATTTGGTCCTTTTTGCCAGACACGTGGTGTTGAAAAGGATTTTCAGGGTCAGAAAACTGGAGTTTTGCATCCTCACATTGAGTTGAGTTGAACAGAAATGTGGCCTTACTGGCTGGGTTCCTGCTACTTATCTTTGCCTGTACAGGAGCATTTCACAGATGCCTCCCAGGATGATTTTATATGTGAAGTTACTTGTATGCACCCCTATAAAAAGGATAATTGTTTACAGACCCTTAAATGCACTGATGAGTACTGTGCCTCTGTGGTGCTTGGTTGTATAACGATCAACGTAGCTAGAGGACTGAACAGTTGTTCAGCATAACATGCTATTGATCTTGTTTTTAAAAGAACAAAGTAAGTGCTAACTATAACATCTTGTGTCGTCTTAGCTTAATAAAAAACCCAGCAGAGAGAGCAGATTTGAAGCAACTTATGGTGAGTTTAAGCTCTTGATTCAGTTCTTTTTATTAAGAGAAAACAGTCCTAGCTAAACACTATGCTGTAGCTCTGTACAAGTTGGAGCTCCAAGCTGACCTGTTTGGGGCAAAGATCGCCCACCCTAAGACCTCTCTCATCTGCCATGAACCTGTGGCTGATGAGCACCAATGTAGCAGCTTGTACCAGTCAATTTGAAGAGTTTCTTAGCACAGTGGGGGCAGATTAGCTCCACGTCCTACCTATGTGCCCCTTCCCTTTCTGCTCTTTTGCTTTCTGTTCCCTGGCCAAGCTGCTGCTCTGCTTCCTCTGGTGCTCCCTGCCCTCTCTCCAATCTGCTGTGGGTCAGACATAGAGACTACACATGCCACTTAGGACAGGTGTGGTGCAGGTTGGCCACCCCTGTCCTAGGGTCTGTTCTGCTGTGCAGAGATTAGTGCAATGCATTGTGCTCCAGCTCCTGTATATTCCTAGCCTGGACCCTCCTCCAAGGTGGGCAGGGAAATCTGCCAAAGGTGGCCATGCTGGGACTTCTGTTCTGCAGGAATCCCGTGTCAGCAGGTTTGTGGTCACTTGGTCCTATGCATGTTGTGCACAGGGATCTTGGCACAAGAGCTTCTAGTGAAGTTTGGCCATGAAGGTCTGTCACTTCAGACTGGTGTTGTCCTGCCAGCTGTTAATTACACTGAACAGAAATTATTCACCCCCTAAACTGTGCCAATGCTCTTGAAGTAGTAGTCTGCCATAGCTGCTTGAGTTTAGTCACTGATGGTAAAAAGGACCGAGAGAGTAACTCCTTGTTCCTTGATTGGTAGCTGGGTGGTTGTTTGAGGAACACCCAGCTTCTCCCATTTACCAATGAGAGGCTATTGTCAAGGGACGTCACGAATCTGGGCCCAGTCCTGCAAGCTCCTGCTTAAACAGACTCTGCTGACATTGGTGCTCTTCATAGCCATACGATTCACATCACGTGGGGCAGCTTGTAGATTTGGAGCCTTCTGGTGCTGCACAAAGGCGAGCTGAATTGAAACTTTCTCTCCAGAACCTAAATGTAACTGGAGGCTGCAGAAAGGGAACCAGATTATTTCTACCACTTAATAGTGAAACCTTAATACTACAGATGAGTGCATAAGACCCTGTACCTTGCCTGTTCTAAGTAAGAATCGCACCCTACCAGTATGCTACAGTGACTTTTATCTCTTAATTGGACACTGTTTGTAGTGCTGGAGAATGAGTTTTTCTGTGGTATTTAGCAGCTCATGCATTGCTTCATTACACTAGTACCAGGCCTGGAGAAGGAGGTTGACTAAGTGTTTCAAGCTGAGTGCAGTGAAAACTATAACAAAAACCCAGCATGAACAGTAAAAGCTAATTAGATTTTTTTTTTTAAAATCATTCTTTCCATGTTAACGATCATGCGAGGCAACAATTGCTTAAAATGCTTTAATCTAAATTACGTTATCTTTAATTTTTTTTGGTTCCTTCCGTCTCTTACAGATTCATGCTTTCATTAAGAGCTCAGAAGCTGAAGAAGTGGATTTTGCAGGATGGCTTTGTTCAACTATAGGTCTCAACCAGCCAAGTACACCTACACATGCTGCTGGAGTCTGAATCTGGAGAGAATGAATCTTGTACTGTACATCTGTTAAAACCAGGCTATTTATATTTATCAAGCTTGTATCTGTTCAAATGTGTATTTCACCTCTTTAAAGAAGGATGTCTGTTATAGCATGTGCCAAATTGTTCGTTTTAAATTCCTGTCCTAAATTAATTGCTATTGCATTGGATGACACTTGTAAACTGACCAAAACGTGTGAAGTGTTTAAGTTACAGTGCTTGCAGATTTTTTTAGTAAAGATGGATATTTTTCTCAATGGCAATCTCACTGGTGGCATTTAGCATGGGGTTGCTTGAAATCTAATCAGGATTCTTCGCAACTCGGTGGTACTTCAATCCTGCTGATCTAGTCTCCCAGAGAAGGTGGCAAGGGATCCTCTTAAACAGCACCTGTCAAGCATGCTTTTGCTGCTACCAACCTGCATCTGAAAGTTAGTTATAATGGTTCGGACCTTGTTTTGGTTTGGAGAATTCTTTCCAGTTAAACGAGACGAGAGCCCTCTGTCTGCTAATACACAGGGCATCATTCTGTCTGTAGATCTGGTCCTATTTCTACATTTTTAGAACATATCATACTTGGAATGGTTAGTGGTGTATGTCATCTTTGATTTTTTTTTTTTTTTTATTGGTATTTTTTAAATAAGTAGCTCTTCTCAAATGTCCTACAGAATCAAGGTGTAACGGTGCATCAGACTTGTTTTCTTTTAACCCAACTAAAGACTTGACAGCTGTCTCTAGTGTATGAAGAATCTCTATCACTTTATTCTTTCAGATGTTTAGCAAATTTAATCTCAATAAATATGATCAATAACATCTTTGGAGCCAGGTGTTTTTTTTTTTTAAATAAATGAAAACTGGTAGTAACTGGAATCTACAGCCAGAGCTTGTACCTCAAATGTGGGGTGATCACACTTGCATAATGTGAAGGGAAACTAATACTTTCAGGAAATAAGCAACCATTTTCTATTATTGCTGCGTGTTCAGCACAGAGCATTACAACAGGCCCTTTCTGCCAGTCCTGCCTCCCAAGGGCCAGCTTCCTTTTGGCTCTTGTTGCACTGAACAGTTTTAATGTTCATAAACACTCTCATGCCAAGATGTTAAAAAGAATCAACACTTGACTGGACAGCTTCTGTCTCACTGCATTGCGCACCATTTTTGGACAGAGCACTCCTCTTTCACAGCACACAGAGGGGCCTTCAGTCTTCAGGCAGACGTTGGCATGTTTTGTTTCCACAATTTTACTTGGACCACTGGCTTGGAGTCCTGGTGCCGACATGCAGTGTGCACACAAGTTCCACTCTTTCTACAATCTCCGTCTTGTGAAATCAGAGGCCTGTTCGTGTTGGGTATTTTATCTTCTGTACTTCTGTCTGCTTCTGAGGGAGATCTCAGAGCAGGAGTCTACAGCTCGAGTGGTTTTGGTCAGGTGCTATTTGCATTTGTGGTCATAACAGCCTATTCTGCAAGTGCCCTGTAACACATATATTTAAGTGACATCTCTTAAGTTTAACGCTGGCTCAGCCTGGAACCGAATCATCAAAAAACAGATGGATAATAATATTTTAATGCTTGCGAGCTAAACTATTTTGTCGGGTTTGACTGTGGAAAGGCAAGCCTACTCCAGCTGATGGGAGAGCTGCACGCTGGGTGTTTGTTAAGCCATGTCTTATAAGGTCATCTTTTACCTAAGCTGAAGCTATCTGGCACTAACTTCTGCCTCTTGCTCAGCACCAGAACTCTGCACCAAGGCAGCAAAAATGCATTTTTAAAAAAGCAAAGCAAACCAAAGCTGGTTGGGAAGTCTCTTGAGAACAGGCCTTTGGAGATGGTGTTTTCCAAGCTCAAGTGAGGCAAACCACTTTCTTGTGGTAACAGCACATCCTACCTCTGCAGCCAGTCAGAAATGCAGAAGAATGCGCACATGAAAACAAAACTGAACAAGCAAGAAGCCCCACCTCCTGCCCACACTTAAAAGTATCTAAGAAGGAAGGTTCCTGGGGACAATCTTGATGAACCCTCACCTGACCCTTTTAGGCTACCCCAGAACAGACAAGGATGGAAAAGGGGTGCAGATCAGCACATTAACTACCTCTTCAAATGAAAAACTGAGATTAAAGAACACTCTTCTCCAGTGTATAAATCATGTGTCCTGTGCTCATGCCCCAAACCCAGACTGCTTGTACCTGGCTCTAATCCGCCTAAACTCAAGTGGAACATCAGTCCCATAGGACAAAACTTGAGTTGGATCCCATTCCTAGCAACTAATGATGCTTTATCACCACATGAAGTAAGTGGTGCTGGATACAAAGGCACAGTCTATATGGAGCTGAAACAATGAAGGCCTTGAGGTCAGAATATTATTCAGGTTTATACAACCCTAAAGCATCTTCTGTGTATAGTAAGTGATGAGGCTGAAATTCACCATGCAAAGCTTGTTCTTCCTTGGGAGATGAAAATTTGAGCATTTTAAACTTTGACTTACTGAAAAAAAGCAGCATCTGCCTTGCTTGTGAAATGCAACTGGTGAGGTTTCTGGCAGGGCCAAGTCCCATTAGGATTCAGCAGATTTGAGACCAACCCCCACAAAAGCTCAGCGTTGTGCAGGGACTTTTGCATCTAGACTGTTGCATTGTGTCTGAGAAGCGAAGGCGTTACTATAGTTCTCAATAGGGAGCTTTGAATATGATGCTAAGTCTCCACGGGGAGTCAGCTGCACATGCTGCATGCAGGGCTGACGTGCTCTTTGTAGCTGGGCTGCTATATTGGGTACGAGTTAAGCTCCTGGCTGCATGCAGAGGTGCAGCATGGTAGTCCAGTCAGGAGCTGACGTATGCTGCTAGGGCCAGGAAAGCCCCAAGAAGATGGAATGGGGGCTTTTAGCGAGTTGTACATTTGCATAGGAGCTGAGTATCCACAAGAAAGACAGGAGCACTCCAGGAGTGCAAACAACCCAGTGTGGGCAATTTATCTTTAGGCAAGACTGCAGTAGAGCTGCAGGCTCCTCTGAGTTTTCTTTTAGCAGCATTGGCACCTGGCTTGTTCCAGTTCAGTCTTGAGCAGCGGCTCACTTACGCGGTCATCTTGTCTGATCACTGAACCAGCCTGCTGACAAGGGTTCCTGTATGATGTGAAGGGCAGGCAGAGCTGCAAGCACCTCCGCTGGGCCCATGCCAGTCCAGTCTCAGGCAGCAGAAGGTCTGTGTTGAGTGCAGTGAGAGGAAGTCTTGATCCTGAGATGAATGCCCCAAGGACAGATCAAGTAGCTGAAGAATGGCTTGCATCTCTTCAGCATCTTAAATTTGTCCTCCCAGGAAGATTCAATTATTCCAGCGCATTGCTCTGGCCACCTGCCAGATACCTCTTGCTCAACAGTACCAAATGCTACAGAATGACTGTTCGCCCTCAACTAATCCACAACAAGAGATTGTCTAGCAATCCCTCCAGCCATTTCCGTCCCTTTGCCCGGTTTGGATCCAGATTGTTTAGTGGAACAGTGCCAAACTTGTGTGTGAATGGAGTTGAGAGCTGTTCACACCAGCCTGCAGTCCAGAATTACACCGTGTACAACATGTCTGCAGGTAAAAGCATGGTAATGACCTACTTATGAATGACAGGTCACAGAACACTTTTATATTTTCCCTTGCCTGCTTTCCCCCTCCATGCAGTAATGTTAAGCTCTACAAGCATACTTGACCCCTGGACGACAGTAGAGGGTGACAGATGGTAGAGATCCTTGGAACAGTTTTAGCAAATGGAAGTAGGCACTTAGCAGTGATATTTCAGCAAGTCAAAATTCTCCAGTCCAGTTTCAGCTGCAGAGTACCTATCCCATGACACTGGGTTTGCCTTGACACCAAGGGTAAGAAGGCAACAACATGTCACCACTTTGGGACATGGCACAGCAAAGCGCTGATAATCTACTTGGCCATGGAGTACAAAAGGCAAGCAGCCCTTGGCCAGAGACCCCTATAAACTGAATGTCCAAATGCATTACTTATTAAAAAAACCCCAACCCAACAAAAATACAAAAAAACAAAACCACTATTTGCAAGGTCAGGGTTTGTCATTTGAAGCTGAACTTCAGCCATTCTTGTCTAAGATAACAGCATTAGCTCCAGTGAGTTTGAAGAAAAAGCTTGCATGCTATCTTCCTACAGCAAGATTCAAGTTTTAGTTGCAATGACATCCAGCCTAATCAGAGCCAAACCAATCTTTAACAGTGTTAAAGAATTGTGCTACATTAACTCTCCAACCTTCAGTGCCCATAACCACACCCCACATTTAAATTCTCAGAAAGATAATGTTCTAGGTCAGAAACTTTTCGGTGGCGGACTCTTCTTTTAACCACATGCAGGATGTTCAACACTGTGCACGCTTTGCTTTTCTTCCTAAAGTAATCTTTAAGAAGAATATACGTTTGGATCATCTGTAGTTCTGTATGAGGGTGTCACTAATAGGTCTGATGCTACAGAAACTTAACAACCTTGGAGTGTTTCCCTCCCGGTTTTAACCATATACATGTTTCTCAGTAAACCAGCGTGACAGGAATGTTCAAGTTAAGATACTACTTTATTTCCTATTTTTATCAGCATCAGTACAGGTTTGGTTTTTTATGTTTCCAAACAACCATTTAAGGGATCATAAAACAACCAGCTGCCTCAGTCTTGTAACTGCATGCCACTGAAGAGGAGAAAATGCTTTGTTGGCTGATACGTGACACTAAGTTATTAGTGTAACATTACAAGGATTCCGGAAGGGCTATCAACTTGCACTTCCTAAAGTAACAATCCCAAGAGACTTCCTCTGGCACGAACCCCAAAGCTGAAGATGGCTTTATAAAGCTTAAGTTAAAGCTACATGCCAGGTTGGCTGCTACATGACAGCGGTCAGACTCCCCGGTGAGGATAACACTGATGACAGGAGATTTTCTGCCACCAGAGCCAAGCTCTGGCAACTGGTAGACCGGCCCCCCCCAGGGCCAGGTGCTATCTTTTCATACCCCTGCCAGGCACAGCTCTGCTGGAAAAACTCCAGTACGTGTTAGACTTGCTATGGGAAAAGGCCAACACACCTAGTTTAAGTGTTATCCTAGTTCAGGGGAGAAGTGGTTTTTCTTTCACCACCTGGGCACAAGTAGATGCTGACTGGCTGCTACTCTTTAACAGGAACTTTCCTGGGACTCTGCAATTTGCACCTGGTTTAAAAATACTGGTCTCCTTCACCTTCACATTCATGCTGAGAGTGCAGCATGAGGAAAGCACCAGTGATACTGAGAGGTTTCTTTGCTGTTGGGCTCAGGATAAAGTTGGCGTTCAGAGCCCCTAGTGCAATAGCTCCTGCTCCCAATGCACCAATACTTCATTTCCGTCACATTTGTAGGGAGTGCGACACTGAGTTTTCCACACAGCTGAGAATGCACCAATGCAAACAAGCACACAAAAACCATCTTGGACCACGTTCCTTCTTCCTGCATGTTAAAAAATTCTCAGCCTATGCAGATGAGGTTGTATAGTACCATTAGCTCAGCAGCAAAATGCTGATCTCTGCTATTATTTCTCAGCAATAAGAATTACAGTTGGACAGGTTATTGCTTTTAGTGCACTACTTAGTTTAACTTGACTAAGGACTTTTTCCCACTATATACAAACACTTGGTAAACTCCATGTTAGGCTTTTAAAAGTAAAAAGGGTCATGCTACATATTTGTGCAAAAACTTTCCACTCTTTTTACACCCAGAACAAGGTTTTGCCTGGTGTGTGCTGTCTGTGCCATCCGCCTAACATCCTTGGAGCTCTTCACGAGTCAGTTGTGCGTGTAGTTCAGATCTGCGTCCGCCCCCCACCCTCCCCC
>NW_017728996.1:5500813-5501820 GCF_001723915.1 Gavialis gangeticus | reverse complement strand
CCCCTCAAAAACCAGCCCTGATGAGAAGTTTTGCTTGAACAGCAGGGATGTTCCTGAGTCTGTGATAAAAAGACTGATTATTTCCCACTCTTCCCCTTTCAGGAGTCCAATTCCTCCTCCTCCTCTTCTTCCTCCTCCTCCTCTTCGTCACGCTCCTGAATACTTAACTGCAATTCAGTTTGATTGATAGCAGCCTCGTTGTCCATCTGCCCAAGAGCCTGGTATGACAAAGAGTACCACCGCTCAGTTACTAAGAGTAATAATAATGCTGGATACTAGAAAAGGAAATAGCTAGGAAAGATTAAATAAACCTCAGCTGCCTTTTAAACCAGCGCTTCTCAACCTTTTTTTGGACCAGGACCCATCTGTGAACATTGATGGCCAGTGCGGACCCATGCCTCAGTCCCAGCAGTGGGGGACAGGGGCTGGGGGAGCCCCAAGCAGCTGAAACTCTGCCAGCCTGCAAGGGAAAAGCCACAGCTTCCTATGTTTTCCTCCTTTAAAAGAGAACCCATTTTAAAAAGTTGGTTCATGTCCCTTTCATAAGTTCTTGCAACCCATGGGGTTGAAAAACACTGCTTGAAAGGGACCTCAGTACTGGACTCCCTGTGCTGCTGAGCAGCATTTTCTCCACAGCCTCATCTGACCTCCTTCTAAATCAACCCCACGTTCAGCAACAAACCGTCACTGTCATCTGCACCAAGTCTCCACGCCCCGAAACAGGAAGCGAGTCGGTCGTGAAAGCTTCCCCCTGCCGCACGCGTGAAGCCTCACGGCCCGGGGATTCCCGCTGCGGGAACCGGAGTCGAAGAAACGAGACACAAACAGGGGCGCGGAGGGACACTCTGGCCGGTGATGGGACATCCGCTCCGGGCCCGCAGACGGAGGCTGCTGCAACTAGAGCGACCCCAGACGGGAGCAGGATTGCAGCTGGACCCGGAACCGGACTCACCTTCTGCGCCTCGCCTGCGGCTACGGCGGAGGACGAGACGGTGATGGGCTCCTCC
>NW_017728996.1:5500572-5500802 GCF_001723915.1 Gavialis gangeticus | reverse complement strand
CTGGCGGCCGCCCGGCCCCAGGCCCTCGCCGCTTCCGCCCGGCGCAGCCCGATGACGTGAGCGCAGGGCACGTGACCGCGCGCCGCCGCCATCTTGCGTGAGGGCGGTAGTGCCCGGAGGGGCGGCATCTCCGCCTCGCAGACCTGGGTGGGAACGGAGCCCTCTGCCCCGCTGCGCGGCATTAGTCTCGGCCAGGAGGGCGCCGGGCTTTTCGTAATTGTGCTGTTGGC
>NW_017728996.1:5486672-5495572 GCF_001723915.1 Gavialis gangeticus | reverse complement strand
CCCCAGGCCCTCGCCGCTTCCGCCCGGCGCAGCCCGATGACGTGAGCGCAGGGCACGTGACCGCGCGCCGCCGCCATCTTGCGTGAGGGCGGTAGTGCCCGGAGGGGCGGCATCTCCGCCTCGCAGACCTGGGTGGGAACGGAGCCCTCTGCCCCGCTGCGCGGCATTAGTCTCGGCCAGGAGGGCGCCGGGCTTTTCGTAATTGTGCTGGCAGCGGGGGCGGGCTGGGAGAGGGGGAAATAACAGCAGGACGAATAAAGGGGAGGAAGGGGGGCAGCGGGATGGGGGGGCTAGCTGGCACGGGGTGTCAGGGGCACTCCCTCGAGGGGGAAACAGGCAGGAAGACTGCACGGAGCACGTCCCCATTCGCGTTGCTCTGTCAAGTGGGTTTTCGCCATTTTATTATCACCATAGCATTTACTGGTTTATAAAAGGGTAAAAAGGCTGCCCTTGTAAAGGGGTACACTATGTCCCTAAGTCTTCACTGGGCCCTGTCAGCCGCACTAGTTGCTTTAGGTTTGCACATTTCAACCTGCTAGTCAGCCCTGCCTTGCCTGCAGGAGCACCTCTCCCGAGTTGCCAAATGACTGAAATTTAGCACCGAGAATGAGGAGCAAAACTCACTCCTAAACCTCCTTTTACTGCAGCAGTGGGGCCAGGGCAGAGGGTTTCCACCTGCCCCATCCTGGCTCCTTGCACAGTTCTTCAAACCAGTGCAGCCCTAACAAAACCCCTCTCTCTGCGTGAGTTTGCTACCCACCAGTTTCAGATCTCAGCTGGTTACTTCTGGAGTTACTTAAACTCATTGACATCACCTTAATTTCCATTGTTAACTGCCAGTCCTGCTTTATGTATTCATTCCTTCCTGACATCTGGGAGTGGGGGGGCCCACAAAAAGTTGAAACAATTAATACTTCTACTGCATGAGGTTATTTGTGGGGGGAGTGAGTTTTGGCATTGCTAAAAAGACAAGCACTTTGTTCTGAGCTGTATACTCCCTTTTCCAGTGAATTAGTTGTCCACTGAGAAAATATTTGCACGTATTCCAGGCTTGAACTAAATGTGCAAGAAGGAGGGATGTGGACAATATTGGCAACAATAGCCTCAGCTTTGGATTTGTAATGCTGGGCTGTGACTTGTGTACAGTGCTCTGAACGCAATCGAGCAGCATTTCTCAACCCAAGTGTGGCACAAGAATATATGAAAGGGTCATGAACACACTTGGCTTGGGGGCAGTGGATCACAAGTGATGTTTACAAATGGGTCCTGGTACATAAAAGGTTGAGAACCGCTGTTAGAGGAGATGCATGCTTCTCCAGGTCTTTCCTACTGTAGGAACATTTTTATTACCCTGACACCATGGGTTCCAGTCAGGATCAAATACCTTTGCACACACACAGTGGAACAAATTAATTCTCACCAATTTCAGGCCCCATTTTTTAAATGTAGTTTACCTAACATTCCAGTTTTAATGAAATATATATTACTGGGGGAGATGCTGCTGCTGCCACCATCTCCCTCCCCAGAGTGTACACCCCTCCCCCCCACAGATTTGAATATTCACGGTGCACCACACCACCAGGGTGGGTTGGGGCAAGCACCCAAGCTCCTGCCTTTGCATAAGCAGGCATGGATTGTGGGGCAGGGCAGAGCCAGGCAGGCAGAGAGTCAGCACTGGGGAGGGGGAGGTGGTGGCAGGAGCAGCATCTTCTCACTCAGAAGCAGCCGCAGTCAGGCTCCAGGCACTGTAGGGGAGCTCCACACTCCCAGCTTCTCGCAGAGGCAGGGGGTGCAAGGGGCTGCTGTGGGGTCTGATGGGGAGTCCTGTCAGTATTTGCAGGGACCACCACGGTGGACCCTGCAGATGACGAGGGTCTCCTGTATTTACACTTTTCCAAATTGAAGCCCGATTGTGTGGTACAAGACAATCTTGTATTTATGTTGAGTGCTTTCCACGGTCAGTGAGCATCTTTCCCCACCCACAAAAGGTGTTTAGCAGTGTTAAATAACTTCACAACATTCCAGTATCATAACAGATTTTACTTGTAGTAAATCTGAGACAGCTTCTGGATGACAGCTGGATGAAACTGGTTAAGGCTTATTCTGCAGCCTTTGCGTTTACTTTTGCTTTTTTCTCCTCCTTGAGTTTACGCTGTGAAAAAGAATCAAACCAGATATCAGGACCATGCATACTGTTTAGCATTTGCATTATACAACACTGATTTTTGAGTTGCACTCACGTTTTGAGCATGACGCAGCATAGTATTGCGTCGCAGTGTCTTGGCATACGGGTTCAATTTTATCATGACTCTCAAGTTCTTCAGTGGATTTTTCTTGAGGACCCTACGGTGAATCTTTTTGCTGTGGAAAAAAGGCCCCACAAATCAGAATACGAGGTGGAAAATGCCAACTGTTAGGCATTTTATATCAATTTGTCTACTTTTTAAAAAAACCTTTTCTGCGTCTACCATCTTACTAAAACACTGCTTTAAATGTGCTTATTTTTCATATTTTTTTTTGGTTTGGAAATATGTAGGAGTGCTCTTTCATTCCCCCAATTCCCATACAGTAGCATAAGGCTACAGGTTAACTAATGCACTCCATATACCACAGAAAGTGTGAATCAAGACCAAACACTGGAAAACTTACCATAAAAAGACCCTCAAATTTAAATCATAGAATCACTGAATCAGAAAGGACCTAGACAGATCATTGAATCCGACCCCCTGCCATGGGCAGGAAGGAGCACTGGGGGTGGCAGGGGTCATAAGACACCAGCCGGGTGCCTATCCGGTTTCCTCTTGAAGAATTCCAGGGAAGGTGAGAGCACCACCTCTCTGGGGAGCCTATTCCAGGCTCTGGCCACCCTCACAGTGAAGCAGTTCTTCCTAATATCTAACCTAAACCTATCCTCCCTCTGCTTGTGGCCATTGTTCCTGGTGACTCCAAGGGGGGCCCTGGGGAACAGACTTTCCCTGAGTCCCTGCTGGTGGCCCCTGACAAGGTTGTAGGCAGCCACAAGATCCCCCCTCAGTCTCCTCTTGCGGAGACTGAAGAGATTCAGGTCCCTCAGCCTCTCCTCATAGGGCTGGCCACGGAGGCCCCCAACCATATGAGTGGCCTCCTCTGGACCCCCTCCAGGTTCTCCACGACCCTCTTGAAGTGCAGTGCCCAGAACTGGACATAGTACTCCAGCTGCAGCCTGACCAGCGCCACATAGAGGGGAAGCAAGACCTCTCTGGACCTGTTAGTGATGCCCCTGTTGATGCAGGACAGGGTGCAGTTGGCTCTGCCTATTGCTTCATTGCATTGGCGACTCATATTCATCCTGGAGTCAATCCTGACTCCAAGATCCCTCTCTGCCTCTGTGCTGCCGAGAGGGGCAGCCCCTAACCTATAACCATAATGCTGGTTCCCCTCTCCCATAAAGGTACATTTTAAGGCTGATTTTTGCTTGGCACCTGGAATTACCTGACATTGTCCCTTTAATTAACCACATTAAACCAAGGAATTGAAGGGCTGCTCTCAGGTTACGTCTACATCCCAAGAGTGGAGTGAAAATGTCCAAACAAAAGTTCATCTACTTGACCATGAGAATAAATAATGATTACTTTGGCGCACGCAGGGCTCTCTGGATCTCTTGGCTCTTCAGGATTCTTCCAAGGTCAGTATTGGTCATCTTATGCATCGGCAGGCTGCAAACAAACATTTACAGTCACAAGTTGGACAGAACATGGAAAATGCCCATAGCTACCGGTATGACAAAAATAGCCATCTAGGAAACCTACACTTGGAGGAAAATCCCTTATTAGGAGATGCATGGTGTTGGCTAGCACAACACCTTTTTAAAGTTAATTCTACCTAGATCAGATTCCAGATGTACTCACTTATAGTTACTCTTCAGGCTAGCAGGTTTGCGCCAGGTACCATACAAGTCATCCAGTTTGCGGAAGGCACTTTCAGTCCAAATGCAGAAACGCCCAACATGACCACCTGGAGCAAGTCTCAACAGATTCAGCTTGTTCACGTTGAGAAGAGTAATTCCTATAAAAAAAGGCAGAAGCACAGCACAGACATTTTCCTTTAAACACACAATGGCAAAAACTGGATGTTTGGATCAAAAAGATCTAGCCCAAGTATACTAGCTTTAAAATCTTTATTTCTACAATGACTTGCACGCAGTATTACCAAGACATCTCACACACAAAATCTCCAAGTTAGTTTTTCTAACATGAGCAGAAGACAGAGCAGTAACAAGTTGTCTTACCGCTCCATGTGACAACTGGTTTGTTAACATGACTTCCTTGTTGAAGCAGATTCTTAAAAAACAATGCTCTACCACTTAACTAGACCAGTAGTCAGAACTTCCACAAAATCATGTGTTTCAGAAACACGGACCAATGAAGTGGAATCTCATCATTCGAGTGCTCTAGAGTAGAGCAGAGCTCCTCCCAAGAGGTAACTGCTCTTTTGTTTTGTAATTCAGTTACCTGGAATATTTCTGAATGCCTTGATGATACCGTTGTCCTCATTGTAAATGATGCAGGGTCCCCTGCGCTGGATGCGACGGCGATTCCTCATTTTACCCTTTCCAGCACGCATACGCTGAGAGGCATAGACCTATGGAGAAACAAATATGTTAAATCCAGCCACTGCAATTTCTGAACACAACTGAACGTCAGAACTACAAGAGGTCAGAACTTCACCGTCATCACAGTTCATCTGAAACACGGACCAGTGAAAGGTTCATCATTCTTACAGCAAGAAATTCTTCAGTTAGGTCAAGTAAATGGTAATGTGAACGAGTAAATCAAGAGTAATAAACGTATTTTTCATGGCCTACAGTTCTGTGTGTATGACCTAGTGCAGGGCCGGGCAATTATTTTGGGCAGAGGGACACTTACTGAGTTTTGGCAAGTCATCGAGGGCCGTATGACAAGCAGCCAGGGGCAGATGAATATTAATTTTCTAGATTTTTTTTTTTTAGGAACCCCATGGGCCAGATAGAATGGCCTGGTGGGCTGCATCTGGCCCCTGGGCCACATTTTACCCACCCCTGACCTAGTACATACTTTGCAGTAACATATTCACCAAACAGTTTGGAACCTGTGCCCCATAATATCAGCAGTACTTTAATGGTCATTTTTAAAAGCTCTTTTAACAAAGTACTTTAAGTACCTGAAGTACTGACAAACTCACCTTTTTAATGTCATTCCATGCTTTAAGCTTCTTAAGAAGCAGAACAGCTTCCTTGGTTTTCTTGTAGTTTTCCACTTTGTCCTCTACTACCAGAGGAAGTTCTGGGATCTCCTCAATACGGTGACCTGATTAGGATTTTGAAAATAGATCTTAAGTTACTTATTGCTTTCACACAGTAGATAATTTATTTTAAAATAAAGTTATTTGTGCAAGGAGCAGGTCCATGCTGGCTTCTCCACATAATTCCACTAATGTGCCTCCAACTATATATATAAGGAACACTTCCAAGGCTGAGGGTAGCTCCACCTCAACTCTCACCCTCCAATACATACAGAAGTCATGGTGGAGAACTGGAATGTGACAAAAGACTGCTATTTCAGTAGCTCACTATCCTGAACTACCAGGGCAAAACCTAGAATGTTCCACACCTAGAATGTTATTCATGATAAAACCAACATTTTGGAGTACTCAAAATACCTACCTTTAGACAAGACCAGAGCTGGAAGGGCTGAAGCTGCTAGAGCAGAACAGATGGCATAACGTTTCTGGGTTGTATTAACCCTACGATGCCAACGTCGCCAAGTCTTGGTTGGGGCAAACATACGGCCCCCACGGCACATCTATACAGCTACTGTTAAGAAGAAAATATTCCATACTTTACTTGCAGGTCAAGACCTTTTTTAAGCCTTGCTCAGCATCAATTGTTCGTCAGCCATCTGTACCAGCTCATCGACAGCAGGCAACTGTCACTGAATACAGAGTAAGACGCAAATTACGACATCATGGCAAGCGAAAATACTGCATTCCAGTCTCAAAATGTGCAAGTCAATTCTTCATTCGTGGCAGTCAGTGAATGTTTCTGTTTATTTAAAAAAACCCATAAAAGCTTTGAACCAGCACAGGAAATGCTATTCTTCACATTACAAGCTCAAGAACAGTTTCTAGAGCCTAAACTATAGTATGCTACTATTACCTTGAAGGGGAAGAATCTCCAAACTAACCTTTAGATAACTACTTCTGCTTCTTCTCAGTTATACTGTATAACTACTTGGGAGAGGCAGCCAGAAAAAGGATACATTCCCAAAAGCACCTTGGCCAGAACGGTGAGTTCCACCACCTCGTACTCGGGGAATACGGGCAACAGCTCTCCCAGTACCCCAAGATTCAGCACTGGTCTGATGACCTGGAATAGTAAAGATATGAAACTCAAGAGTGTGAAACAACACAACTTTCCGTGCAAGAAAAATACAGAATTCAGGATGGACAATCAGAACTTCCACTGATATCATACAGTTCAGAAACACGGACCAATGAAGTGGAACCTCATCATTTATGTGCTCTGGTCTGGTACTTTGTGCTGGCACCACACTTCATTTCTGAAGTAAGCTGGTTTTCAGTTTAATAAACAGACTCATACCAAGAAGCGCATGCTAGGACCACCCTCTGGCTGTGTCCTCCAAGTTAGATATCAAGTTGTGACACTGATGGCAATTTCATGTTCCCCAGGCCTTTTCGTGGTAGATTTGTTCCTGCTCAGCCAGAACCACTCCTTGCATGTTTAATTACCTACAGTCATTTCTGCAGCATGCATTTCCAATTCTTTTTTTTTTTTTTAAACTACCACTTTTAGAATGCGTCGGTGTCATTCTGGGTGAAAGATAAATACCTAAATGTTTTCTTGCACGTATATATTTAACTCAATTTGAAGCGTATTTGCTCTTCAGTTTTAGTTGGCATGAAAATATTTTAAGAGTCAGCAAGTTGAAATTTATGACTGATCTGAATGGTCTTAAGTCAACAGATGGGACAAGCCCTGAGGACTGAATGGCAAGACATCAGACGGTCAGACTAGACAAACAGGGGGTTGGACTAGATGATCTGCTCAGGTCCCTCCAACCCTAGCTCTACAAAACTACGATGTTATAGACAGGCCAGTTACACCATTACAAGTAATCAAGAGTCGATCCAAACCTAACAGACCCATTCCAGTTCGATGTGCTACACCCCAAATCATACCTGCAAGTTCACTCACGGCGTAGGGCTGCCTGTTGTTCTTACGCAAGTTGGTGTGAACAAAGTTCACAATATCTGGGCGAATGGGAGCCTTGAAGACAGCAGGCATGGTGACATTTTTGCCTGATGTCTCCCCCTTTTCGGAGTAGACCGATATCAACGGACGAGCACAAGCCTGAAAAACAAAACAAAACAGTTTTCCTCAGCGCAAGTCAATGGGATGCTTCCCACCCGGAAACATAACGAGCGCTGCTCAGAGTCAAACGGTCTTCAGCTCAGCAGTGCCGGCACGCTGACAGCAGGCCACTGTCACCGAGCACTGGATACGATGCAAATTACATCATCACAGCAGCGCTTCTTCCCGAATGCGTGGACCCAAGGGTAGCAATACAGCACTTAAAACGTTGATAACAGCACTTGTGTTGCTGCTTGTACAGTGCTTTCAGCATTTCATCCAGCTGGGGATGGACCGCGTTCACCATGAGCGCTGGTTCCTGCCCGGGGCAGGGAGTCGGACCTGATGATCTGTTCAGGTCCCTATAAACCATGAGAACACCCGTCAAAACTTCATCAGGCTTTTCCTGATTTGAGAGACCCAGGAGTGATGTTTCCCCTTCAACACCCGCTCAGAGCCTCCCAAACACCCGCGACGCGACCCCTCAAACCACGTGGCAGGGCCGAAAGCTGCCCCCTTCCTTCTTCCTAGAGGGGGAGGGGAAACGGGTCCCTTCTAACCCACCTCCATTGAGACGACCCCTGACCCCCCACCCAGCGCTGGAAGGGGGTGACCACCCTCTGGCCCGGCCCGACCCGGCCCGGCCCCCCCGGCTCCACGCGGCGCTGGCGACTCCAAAATGGCGGCCGCCATCCCCCACCCGCACCCGCGTGCGGCCCGGGGCCCCTGCCCGGCCCCGCTGCGGCCGCCCTTCGTCCCGCTCCGGCCGCTTCTCTCCCCGCACTGCCGCCCCCAGCCCCAGGCCACGTCTCACCATGTCGGCGGCGGAGGCTGCAGCCCGTCTCGCTGCTCGCTCCTCCGAGGTGCCGGCCGGAAAAGGAAAGATTTAGCACTTCCGTCTGCCTATATGTAACCTTCCTCCGCGCCCGCCTCCCCTCGGACCCAACAAAACACCGCGCCGGGCAGCCCCAACTTCTCTTCCTTGCGCCACCCCACCGGGGCTGGTAGTGGTTCCCGGTAGCACTATCTTCCGCGCCCCTCAGGGCCGCGGTAGCATGGGGACTATTTTGTCGGCGGAGGGATTCGGGGGGAGGGGAGGAAAGCTGAAAGGGCTTGTAATAAAAGTGTTTTTTTTTTTTTAAAAGCGGCTCCGCGCGGAGTCGCAGCAAGGGAGTGCGTTGCGCGGAGCTGGGTGAAACAAACAAAAACGGTGTTTTTCTCCCCCCGGGGGCGCGGCGCGGATGTAGTTCCGGCGGGGCGGGAAGGCGCGCGGTTCGGCTCAGGAGGCAATGGCGGCTGCGCTCAGGCACAGGTCGGCCACCGGGCTGTACGACAGTCTGCTGCGGTGAGTCTGTGCGTGTTTCGGCCGGGCTGCGGCCGCGGCCCCACGAGCTCGCGCACGCCGGGGCGGGCCGCCGCCACCGCGGGGGCTATTGACTTCCATAGCAGTGGCCGGGGGCGGGCCGGGGTCTCCGGGGGAAGGCGCGGGGGAGACCCCGGGGCCGCGGTCCGC
>NW_017728996.1:5479908-5486527 GCF_001723915.1 Gavialis gangeticus | reverse complement strand
CCCCACACCCATCCTCCTTCCCTACACAATCACACCCCACACGCTCACACCCCCCACACCCCACTCTTCCACATGCATCTTCCTCCCCACACACATTCACACTCCCCCAGTTGCCCCCTTCCACACACAATCACAACCAAACACCCCCTACATGCACCCCGCTTCCAGACAGTCTTCCCCTCTACACACAATTGCACCCCACACTGAACCTCCACCCCCCAACACAATCACAGACCACCCCCTTCCACAGGCAACACCCCCCACATACCCACATGACCCCCTCCCCCACACACATGTATCCAGTCTCCCAACCGTCCTCTAGACACAACTTACAGGAGTAAGACTTTACTTTGAGCTATTTTGCGATCACCTCTATATACACTACACAAACACACACGTAAATAAGGACAAAAATATCTTTTGGAATAAAATATGTTATAATACATGTTTGATTTTTAGTATGTGATTTAGTTTTTTTTCCAGTTCCGGGATGGCAAGCCCCTCTTCCCAAAAGGAGTACTTTTGGGGGCAAGGGGAGGGACTTGTGGTGGCAAAGGTCAGGGGTTAGGAGCAGGACTTCGAGTCCCAAGATGGTGACCAGGAGCAGGGCACCTGTCAAGGGCAGGGCTACCGTTGCGGCCCTTGACAACTCACCAAAACTCATTAAGCCAAAAATAATTGTTCACCTCTGACCTGAATGGTGCTGGAAGCATGCTGTACAACGGCTCTTTTAATCATCCTTTTTCCGCAGGCCTCTCCCGCCATCAATTAGTGGAGAGGCTCAGTGGCCTTGATGCTTGCTCCTGATTGGCTTGGAGGCCAAAATGGCGGTTTTAAATATGCTGAGGTTTTTGCCTCCTTCCACGGATTGGCAGAGGGGCCCCGGCAGCTCTGCCGCTCACTGCTGATCAGTTGGGAGGCAAAAACCATGGCATATTCAAAACAGTGGTTTTTGCCTCTCAGCTGATCAGGAGCAAGCGGCAAGCAGTGGGGCTGCTGGGGGCCCTTCTCCAGTCAGTGCGATTAAAAGAACAAGATTAAAGGAGCCGTTGCACAGTGCACTTCAAGTGTGATTTGGGTAGATTCCTAGTTGTGGACATGGTGTACACCCTGAAGCATCAGGCCCACACTGTGTATGGGTTGAGTGGTTGAGCCTTTTAGGAGAAACCTAAAAAAGCTGTTGAACCCAAAGGCCCTATGTCACAAAGCAGCAGAGAGGGAGAGTGAACTGGGTCTGAACAGGGGATTTTCCCACTGTTCCTCTCAGTTCTTGCATTTAAGGTCTGGTTCAGATGCTGTGCCTCTCACTCCCATGACCAATAGCTACAGATGCCCCTTCCCCCCAAAAATATAGAGAAGTCAGACTGGAAGGGACCTCCAGAGGTCATCTGGTTCAACTGCCTGCCTGAGGCAAGATCATCCCTATCCAAACCATCCAGGCCCTGCAGAGACTCCTCTATGGTGCTGGTAGCCACACGGTATGGAGTCACTTGGGGCACGCCTTCCTCCACTGCCTTCAGGGGATCTGATATGACTAGCAGCTCTTCCACCTGTGAGGGCTTCCCCCGTGGGACCTGGGAGAGCTGCTGGGTTTTACCAGGGCCTCCTCAGGGCCTGGAGGCTGGTCTCCATGTTCCCAGGGATGGTTGCCCAGGGTGCTGACTGCATTGCTGAGCCCCTGCTGAGAAATCCACAGCTGGTGGTGCCAGCAACAGAGGTACCCTAGGTGCACCAGAGGATGGTCCTGGCCCCCATCACTTGTATCAAGGACCTCCTGGACTATGCCAAGCAGGGCTGGGCAGATTCTGCTGTGCTCGCCTGGTGCATGGAGGTGTCCACTTTGCATGCGCCCTGCTACCTACTCCAGGAGGTTAAGGCTGCCCTGCCTGCCACTGCCCTCATCTACATCCATGAGGATCTGTGTGAGGGCAGTCCGGCCTCCCCCACACCCCAATGTCCCCCAGCCCACTGGAGCTCATTATAGGTATTTGTTGCGGCAGGCCCTGCAGTGCTGTCCTCCTCACCACCTGAGCAGGCTGGGGGATATGAAGCCGGTCTATTTCCATACCGTGGATCACCGCCAGCTCTACACTCTAATTACAGAGTCACCTGACACACGGGGGCCGGTAGGCAAGGCTGTTGGGCTGGCTGGGAGCTGGTGAGGCAGCATCAGTCAGCAGGAAGGCTGGTGCTCCTCAATGCCAGCAAGGAGAAAAACATCTGGAGGTTTGTGTAGGAACTAAGGGGATAGAGGAGGTTCCTGGGGGACATAATGTGGGGGTCCAGAGCCCTGAGAAGGGGGCTGAGTGCACAGGGGCCTGTTGAGGGGCCAGGTGAGCCCTGAGTGGGGGGCTGAATCTTTGGAAGACCTAGTGAAGGGTCTGGGGGGACCCAGTGAGTGGGGTGGCTATTGAGGGGTCTGGATGAGCCCAGAAGGCAAGGGGCTGTGTTGGGGAAGACCTATGGAGGGCTCTCAGCATGCCCAGAGAGAGGGAGCAATCTATGGAGGGGCCCAAGAGGGTGGACCCACAGAGATGGAGGGCTCACAGCCAGAGGACTGACCCTGGGAATTTCAACTGGCCTATTTGGGGCCAAGGCCCAGGAGGAGCCAAAGGGTGAAATAGAGACTGCCAGAGCTGGGAAAGCCTGGAGTTCTTGATGGGCATGAGATGGGGCCAGAGCCCAGGAGAGGCTGGATGGTCCTTATGTGGCCATAGCTGAGAGGAAAGGGTCAAGGGGCATGCAGCGCAGTATGATGATGGCTGGTGCTAGGTCATCTGAGGGGGAGCAGTAGAGGAAAAGGGTCTGAGAGTGATCTGGGGGCCAGAGATGGAGGTTTCGGATGGGAGATGTAGCCAGGGCCAGGGGTCCTGGTAGCTAGCAGCTCAGAAGAGGCATAGGACATCTAAGGGGAGCCCAGAAAGGGACAAGTAAGATCAGATAGGCCTGAAGACTGGTCCTGGCCTATCTTCAGGACCAGTCTTCAGGCCTATCTGATCTTACTTGTCCCTTTCTGGGCTCCCCTTAGACCTGAAACTTTGCCCTACTGGTGCTGGTTAGTGTGGTGAGGCTGCCTGTAGTGGGGTGGTCTCCATGAAATGCCACGCATGGGCTGCTGCAGGGAAAGGCAAGGATGGAGCACCAGAAAACCTCAGCTCCCACTGCTTTGTGGGTTACCCTATGGAAGGGGAAAGCTAGGGGAGCACACCCCAACAGAAAAGCAGTTGGCAAGGAAGACCAGGACCACGTGGGTTCAGTGGCCCAGCAAGGGGCCGGGGGATAGAGTGCAGGACCAGAGGGGTCCGAGGGCTTGGAGAGTGGCCGGGAAAGTGGAAAATTAAAAGGGTCCAGGACAAGAGGGCAGAATGGTGCTGGTGGCCTGGAGAGGGGCCAAGAGAGAGACCTATGAGCCTGGTAGCCCAGGGAGTGGTTGTGCAAGACTGAGAGGTGTGAGAGCTCAGAGAGCAGCCAGAGGAGGGACCAAGGGGTCTGGAAACCCAAGTGGGGCTGAGAGGGAGACCGAGGGGTCTGGCAGCCCAGGAAGGGGCTGTGTGGAGAGGCCGAGAGGTCTGAGACCCGGAGTGGGGCTGAGAGAGGCCAAGGGGTCAGAAGGCCCAAAGAGGGGCTGTATCAGCAAGTGGTAGAACATCAGTCAGGATGCCATCTGCAAGGCATGGGGCATGGTATAGGGAAGGTACGGAGCCATGGAATTGGCCCATAAGGCCGGGATTACAATCCGGGTGGTCATTGTAATAAGACCAGGGCAGCTGTCCGCATTCTGTATAATAACTAACATCAAGGCATGGTGGGCAAGAGCTGGGCAGACTGCCCATAGAGCAGGGTATCACAAAAAAGAAATGTTGAGTACCCTGTGACACAGGTTACACATTAGGAGGTACAGTTGCATTAGTTCACTCAAGTTAAATAGCAATCATAGTTACAGTGGGTCCAAAAGCGCAAGTCTTAGGGAGGCCTAATAGGATGTTTGCAGTCTTCTACTGTATTTTAGGATCTGCATCCTATCCGACTGGCATCTTGTAATATCAAATAAATTACCTAAGATAATATTTTAGATGTTCTGATAACACAAATGGGTGTGGAAGGAGACCCTGAATAGAATGAATGCTGTTTTTTCTCTGTTCAGATGCCTTGGCATTTCGGATGAGATCTGAAACCTGTTTTGATCAAGAACAAAGTTCACCCATTTAGATACTTAGTACTTTTGCTTTTGCCTTCCAGGTGTAGCTCAGTGATGTGTAGACACACTGCCTGTAAAGTACACTGGGATCTTTCAAGATGAGCGTTTAAAGGGGTGCTATCTGTCAAATACTGTTCTTCCATCTGATCAGTTACTTGCTATCATTGCAAGTAATGCTTAAGTTTAATGTAGATGAGAGATTGGTGAATAATAGGATTTTTTTTATATTTTCTGTTTGTTGAATTCACCTGTCATCTATTTATTTATTTATTGTTATATTGCTGCTTTGTTTGCATCTTGTGTACAACAAGACAAAGAAAAACATTTTGAAAGAATGGAAATACATTGTCTAGATTTTCCAAACCGGAGAACCGTTAACTCTAGCAGGGGTCTGCAGGATCCAGGGGCTATGACTGTGAAACCACAGAAATGGTCAGGGAGACTCTGGCAGGAGTTAAATGTGAAACTTTGCAGGTTCTTAAATTAGCTAAACCTGCTGATTTAAAAAGTTGCAGAGAGTATCAGCTTCAAAGATGACACTTCAAACTGAGTGGTCTTTGTCATATATAGAAGGTAACAGCGTCCAATATATTACACTGATATTTGAGGCTTATTTTTACAGATGAATGTAGTATCTGGGTAGGAAAAAAGTAAATATATCATTTATTTTTCAGAATTTATACTGAAGGAAAGCAAGGTATCCTCAAAGATCCATTTCCCTTTGAGGTAAGTACTTTTATCTTATGTAAAAAAATTCTAAAGCTCTATAGATGATTGTTTTACATTTTATAACAAAGCCGAGTGTGTAGGAGGAAAGAATGTAATTGTTGGATCAAGGCAAGTTTGATGTTTAAAAAAAATAGTAATATAAATAACTGACTAGACAAATTGTACAGTACCCTGCCATAATGCAAAACCAGTTTTTTTAGGTTCCTTTTTTCATTCACACTCAAGAGCCTGAGCAAGAATGTCTAATATGCTGCACACCTTGAAAAAAAGAATAGCTTTTGGTATTTGGGAATTTGTCCTCTGGGAATTAATTCCCAAGTATGCTGTCCCTTTATGGAGCAATTCTTATGAGTAGCCCTTTTGCCAAGGGGTTTCCAGCTTAATGTTACCACAGACTGCAATTGCAAGAATATTCCGTAAGAAGAGGTTATTCTCTCGGGTCCCATGCTTTGTGGCTTTTATGGATCAAATTAAACTTTCCTTCTAGAAATCAGTATCAAATATGAATTAGAGTGCAGACATCATGTGCTCATGGTGCGGTATTTTGCATTTGAGATGAAGTTTTGCGATTTTCTCTCGAGGTGAGAAAAGCCTGGATTAATTCATGGTTGTAACTGGAGAAGAAAATATTTTATAGTGTAATGCAGTCTTTTAATAAAAAGTGTCTCCTGAATGTGACCCAAATGTTACAAAGCATGTTAACAAAGTTTTTCTTTTCTTTTGTCAGAGTGATGACCAAGTACATTTTATTGGTGAGGGTTGTAAAAGTCCTGTTGAAAATTTCTGGAATGGGAGTAGTATGATATTCATTATGGAGAAAATTGTAAGTGTTGGTTTATTTAAATCTAGACTTCTCAACTTCTCTGGAAATATGTTCAAATATACTCTAATCTTTAAACCTACATGTGCATTTCTTTGAAGGGACATGAAGAAACTGATCAAAATAAAGTGCCTCAAATAAACACTGCTGATCTTTCTGAGCTTTCGCAACTCAGTAGTTCTGGACCAGCTGCTGTTTCTGTTACAAGAGCAAAGTAAGTTTCCATAAAATTGTCATTTTGCTTAGAAAGAGCTCACACCATTCAAGATGGGAGTACCTTCTGGTGCAGTAATATAACTCGTTTATATAAAATAAATCATAGGAATTTGGAAAGCAGCTTGAATTCTGTGCACAAATATATATTTCAGATGGATTGTAAGATAAGTAAGGAAATATCTAAGTTTCTCATATTTTCTTGTTATCTTCACCATTATTAAAAAACACCCAAAACTGCCCGTCAAAAGCATGAGCCAGGAAGAGAACACTGAAATTGATGGAAAGATTCCTTATTAGTGATAAAAACATATAATGATCTCATCTTCATTAGAAAAGAAAGATGTGCTATTAACCTAAAGTAAAATCCTGGTGTAGACAAAGTGGGTTGTAGTTTTTATATGACTTAACAGCTTGAGTTAAAGACTGTGTAGCTCAATATTGAAAGAGTTTGGGGTTGCAAATACATGTTGGTCCTTTTGTGCTGGAGTGACTTTTACTCTGTATAGGCATTAAAGAATTTCCTTTCTTTTTACATTTTTTGCATGTTAGATCAAATCCAGAATACTTTGTCTGACCCCGTAAAATCAACAACTTCTTGGTGCCTCTATACTAATGGGGAGATGATTATATTTATTTGTAAAAAAAAAAAAAAAAAA
>NW_017728996.1:5477814-5479789 GCF_001723915.1 Gavialis gangeticus | reverse complement strand
TTTTTTTTAAAAAAAAAAAAAAAAAAAGGGGTGGGGGGATTCATACCCATTGGAAATATTCTTTGAAGATATGATATACTAAAGCCCTACTCTTTCAAAGGTGTTTTTGACCAGTCTCATTAAGTCACATGGGGCGACTACTGTGTAAGTTTAGAATGTAAATATTTTCTTGATGTATAACTTCAGCTCAAAGTGGTGGTCACTTTTCCAAGATAAAGTGGCTGCATTTTTAAAAAATTATTAATGAAAGATAACAAGATAGATTTAATTTGAAAAGCTGAATTTTCAAAGGTTTAAATGATTTTAATGGGTTTAAAACAACAAGAACTTTGTTAAACTTATGTGTGATGCATCTTAAATAAAGGGTGTGTTTGTAGTTCTTTAATGAAATGTTTTATTATTTACTTTCCAGTTCTGTGTCTCTTTTTTCCTACCTATAAAATGAGAATAACAAGACTGACCTTTTTTGTAAAATACACTGAGATCAATATATCACTTTTACTGTTTAGCTGTATTTCAGAGTCTAGAAAAGGATTGAATGAGTGCTTTCCTGCTCATGTTTTTTCTTTTCTATTTTTTATATCTAGGCAGCTGATTTCACTGTATACAATCACGCAAAATCCATTCATGACCCATTTGAAAATAAGCAACCCAATTGTGCTTCCTCCCCTGTGGGTAAGATGTGATGGATCTGATCCTGAACACACCTATTGGCTAGGAGCTGAACCTCTCAAAACTGGGAACAAAATCACAGGAATCAATCTCCATACAATTACATGTAATGGTAAGGTTCTCCTAGCTATAATGATGCATACAAAGTTAAGTAAGGGGAGTCTGACGGAATGACAAAGTATTATGACTGGGACTGTTGTATTTTTCCATGACATCTGCTCACCTTTGCTCCGTGATTCAAATTTTCATTTACAATAAAAAAAGAAAATCTTCCATTTAGGACAAGTGGTGTTTAAAAAACAAACGAACAAACAGACTTTAAAGTTTGTTTTAAGTTTAAAGTGAAATCAAAGGAATGCTAGTATACCTCTGATGGTCCAGAGAATATTGGACCAGCTATATAGAAAAACTATAAACCTGTATAAAGCTATAAGCTATAGATGCAAACGTGTAATTGGTCCAGTAAAAGGTGTTGCCAAACAAATCCAGTTTTTACCCTGAAATCAATATAATCAATTCTTATGCAGGTCTGTGCTCAGCCATGGCTGACATGGTAATTTCTTAAAGAAGTTAAATTGCTTCCATTTATGCTAATGTGCTGTGGTAACTGAAGCTTACTGTATATTTAAATGTCATTGTTCATTTTTGTTATTGACTGTATGAAAGCAAGAAGGATCATTGCATTCTGAAGAACAGTGTCACTATTTAAGCATGACATTCAAGTTGTGGTTAACATTTTTTCTGAAAGTCTCTTTTCCTTTTCAAGGTCCTATAGCTGATAAAACCTGTTTTGTAACTCTAGAAGAACTCAAAAAGGCACACAAAATCAGGCATCATTCATCTGTGGTGGGTTTTTCCTGCTCTTCTGCTCTTCAATGTTGTGTATTTCTGTTTATAAATACAAGTTAAATGATTGTATTTGTGCATTTTTGGGGAGGTTTTTAAGAAGTTTTGTAGTTGGTGCTCATTACTTGGTCTCAGTCTAGGGGAGAGTCCTGCTAATTCAGGAATCAAGAAAGAAGTGCAGCATCTAACCTATGGAACACCTGCATTGTTTGTCTGACACAAGCCAAATTTTATTTTTAAAATTCTTTTAAAGATGTTTCATATTGTTTGGAACTCTGCCCAGATCTATTCAGTTTGAGCATTTCAGAATTTTTTTGCAAACTCTGTGATACAACTTTTCTGGTGAAAATAGCTTTTGAGCATAGTGAGACTTGATTTAATAAATATGTTTAAAAATATATTTATTATAGGTGACCACCAAAGGCTTTGCTCAGTATGAGCTCATGAGATCAACTGC
>NW_017728996.1:5458907-5472814 GCF_001723915.1 Gavialis gangeticus | reverse complement strand
CTCTGTGATACAACTTTTCTGGTGAAAATAGCTTTTGAGCATAGTGAGACTTGATTTAATAAATATGTTTAAAAATATATTTATTATAGGTGACCACCAAAGGCTTTGCTCAGTATGAGCTCATGAGATCTACTGCATTGGAAGACACAGTTGTAGAATCCGAGAGTAATATATATGTTGATATTACATGGAACACTGTGGACAAGATTCTGCAGACGCCTCCTCTCACTTCAACAGGAACATTGGTAAGCTTGATACGGGCTCTGGGTCCACTCAACAGGGGTGGCCCTGATGCCCTCTGGCAGCCACATGACTGGCTTTTCAGGGTACTCTCCATGCCTCGCAGATGTTACTTTTGATCCAGACATCAGCTTGTATGGGTTTCAACCCTTTTGGCTTTGGCCAGCTGGTTGCTTTAGCTGGGGACTCCTATGCCTTGATCCACTGGCTCTGGCCCTGTTTCTCAGCCCTGGCCTCTCCTCAGTCATGCTTCACTCTGTCAAGGCTCAAGCTCTGGCCCTCTTGGCCATTAGCCTGCCTGTCTTGCCTTTGGGGTGTAGGCTTTGGCTTCCTCAGCCCTTAGCCTGCCGCTGTCTTGCATTTAGGACACAGACTCTGGCCCTCTTGGCTTTAGCCTGCCCCTGTTTTGTCATCTGTACACTCAGAACCTGGACTTCCACCCAGTCCTCCTTCGGTGGTAGTCGTCTCTAACATATAGAGTCAGGGTAAAAAAAGGAAGAGAAAACCCAGTCCTTCTGGGGACCTACAAAACCAAAATCAGATGGAACTCAGAATTGTCCCCACCATGGGGTAAACTTAAGGAAAGCAAAAGAAAAAGAGGCTTCTCCACCTGCATAATAGGGCTCTCCTCACTGTCCTCTCCTAAGCCCTGCCCCTTCTGGCCAGTTTACCCTGTCATACCCAGAGTTCTTTCATTGGGCAGTTCTGCCCTGCTTGGGTTTACTGCACCTGCTGTAGGGCCACTAGTGACTGTGGAAACCCTGTCTCCATTCCCTGTATTCCTGCATCCCATTTCCTGTCTCTGCTCTCAGTTCCCCCTCTCTGAGCCACAAAAACTCTCTCCTTAAAGACCTTTGCAGGTCCTGTCTGTCCCCCAGCCTTTTCCCAATAACAGGATGAGGGTTTCCTGTTACAAAGTGCAACATTCCTGTCATTGTTTCTTATGAGTATTGCAGAGCACAGAAATTAAGCTGATTTTTAGTGGTTACATTATTTATTCAATTACTACATTAGCAGAAAGGTATGTTTATAACTTCAGTATTAAATTCTGTTAATCTAAATTCCATCAGCTAGAGTTTTAGCAAACTTTAATTTCAAAGTCAGGGTCTGATGTGGCATTTCCAAATTTTCAGAATATCAGGCTGGCATTGGGAGATCCCAGGAGTCCTATATACCAGCTATATAGAGAACTGCAGTTTCTCCTGGTAAGTAAATACATGAGATCCTCATTTCAAATAATTATGGTTGTCTGTATATCAGGAATGAAATCTCCATGCTTCAGTTGCCTATTTTGTATGGAATTTCAGAGCTATCTAAAAGGTTTTTGGAAATGATATAAGCATGCAAATTGCAAACATTTTCCTGCAACTTTAGGAATGTGGAATCAAGCACTCTAGTCAAGAAATCTCAGAAATTTATAATCCAGTGTTAGTCTGATAGGATTTCATGCCACATTGTTGATGCATCCCAAATTCAAGGTTGCATCTCAAATTCTTAATGGTAGAAGTTTCATACAGCACTTAATTTCGTTGACACATTTATGTTCATTTTTGTATTGTATGCTATATGCAAAACAAACTAAGTTAGTTATTCTGGAATTTTTATGCTGCTAGGTTTTGGCTGAAGGCATTAAGACTGGTGTGACTGAGTGGCCAGAGCCTTTAGAAGCTGAATCACCTGTTGAACTTGTGCAGGAACTTCTGGATGGTATTTGTTTAATATGAGAAGCTATGATTGGGTGAGATTGTAAAGAGGAAAGTAAATTCTTGTAATCACTTTTTTTTTGTTGAAAAGAAATGGAAAGAGGCTTGAAATTCCACATAAGATATTAGAATTGGAAGTGCTAACTTGTAATGTGCTGTGGTTCATAAAAAGTATTCCAGAAATAGGCTACTGACTTACTCCATACACCTAATGCTTCTGGTGAATGTACAGTAGTCTTTCCACCTTTGTGGAGAGTAGGAGGGAAAATCAAATTAAATAAAAATAGGAACTGTTTCTAAAAAAACCTGACAGATTGAGAGGTCAGAACGAACACGTAGCTGATACTTTTCAAAAGTGACCGATTTTTTTGGATGCCGTGATAATTTTTTTTTTAGTGCCTAACTGAATTATGACCAGCAAGCACAAAAGCATCTTGTTAGAAAATCTAAAGCAGGGGTAGGCAACATTTTTTGGCCAGAGTGCCTAAAAACTCACAATGTCTACCTTGGAAGGTGCCGGAGTGCCGACATGCCAGAAAAACAAAATTGTGGGTGGGGGGAGTACATGGCAGGACGTACTGCATATTAGTATATTTAATAATCATAAATGTTGCCTTTGTTGTTCTGTACTTTTTTTGTTAAGGATGTTGCAGTGAGAGAAAAAAAGAGAAATAAGAGAAAGAGGAGAGAGAGAGAGAGAAAAAAGAAGAGAGAGAGAAAGGAGAGTAGAGAGAGAACCAGGCACATACACATGCACACAGAGAACCACACACACAGAACCACATGTGCACAAACACAGAGAACCAGAACAGACACATGCACACACACATCCAGAACCAGACACGTGTGCACACACAGACACACAGAACCAGAGGTAGACGAATATACAGAACCAGATGCATGGGTGCACAGAGCCGGGCTGCTGGGCCACTGGACAAAGTCCGACCCAACAATGCCCTGGGCCTGCTGGAGCCCCTCTGGTTCCCTGGGGAGCCAGCTCCGGCATCAGCTCCATGCTGGCAGTGACTGCGTATGCTCCTCAGAGCGGACAGCGGGAATAGGGCCTGGCCCTGAGACAGTGCAGCCCTACCACTGTCTGCTCCAAGGTGCGTGTGCAGTCACCACCAGCATGAAGCTGATGCTGGAGTTGTGGAGCCCGGCACAGCTGTTCATGGCCTGCTGCTGCTTTCTGCAGCTGCCCAGAGCCCAGGCTGACTACAAACAGCTGTGCTGGGCTCCGGAGCCCCACCATCACCTCTGTGCTGGGAGTGGGGGAGAGACCAGCGTTGCACTGCTTCAGGCCCCTCCCACCACCCACTCTGAGGCACGTGTGCACGCACCAGTACAGAGCTGATGCTGGAGCCCGGCACAGCTGTTTGCAGCCTGCCTGCTGCACCCAGCCCCGGATCTGGGTAGCTGCTGCCAACCACGGAGCCCAGCTTGCAGCAGGGCTTGCAGCTTCCTAGCCGCCACCTGGGAGCATCCCAGGCTCTGTAGTTGGCAGGCGCTACCCAGAGCCGTGGCCGGTGGTGGCGTACCGAGCAAAATGGCCTCGCTTGGCATGCATGCGGGGGGGTGCCGACCCCTGCTCTAAAGTTTTCATAAACATAGATAATAGACACTGGATCTAAAACAGGTGCAGGGTGAGTCTTCTAGTATAATACTGAAATTATGTACAAATAACTCTAAGAGGGATATGTTTTTATTTTTGTGTGTGTGTGTATATCTTTATATAATTTGTGTGTTATTTATATATAATTACGCACACACAGTGCATGTAGACATTATTTGCCTCTTTGTTTCTCTGTTTAAAAAAGGTAGCTATAATCTCTGTGTGTGTGTGTGTATGTAGCCTGTCTTATTTTAGACTGCACGCTAATTTGTAGATAATTTCAATGTTAATGCCTGTCCTCTAATCCTAAAAGAATGAATGTGTATTGAAGCAAACCAGAAATGTGGATTAAACAGTAGGAATCAGAACTCATAGCAGAGGTGATATCTTTTATTATACTAACTAGGTATTTGCAAAAAAAATTTCTTTATTTGCAAGCTTTCAGGCACACACCCTTCTTCAGGCATAGGAGAATACAAAGTTTGTAAGATTTCTCCTGGGTGGAACACTTAACCAGTAGGAACATTTTTTTTCACCCTTAGGCTAGAGACAGAAATTACACACAAAATGGTGCAAGTGATAGGAAACCAGTTCCAATCTGTAACACAACAGAAGTTCAGTGCACATAAACCACTTTCAAAATGGCTGAAATGAGTTTAAGATAAACCTGGTTGGATGTAGTATCAGACTGAAGTGATTTAGGTTAAATCTGTGTGTTGAACTTCTGTCCCAGATCCTCTCCAGATTCAAGTTAACTCACAGTCCTCCAGCATCTGAGGATGCTTTGCACCTCCCTGACAAACCTCCCTTCACAGGGTGGATGGTTTTGCCTTGGCCCAAGCTGTCTGCTCCAGCTGAGCAGGGAGGTGTACTCTAGTGCACCCTAGCTTCTGGCCTGGGTCACTACAGGCATATGGTTGCATTTCCAAAATCATAAGTGACTGTCTGTTCAATCAACACAGCTTCAACTAACCTGTGAAGATTGAATCAATTCAGCCTCAGACTTTCTGACTGCCTATACTTAGCTTTAGTGACTAGAGGATAGTTATTAACAAGTTGTGCGTATAGGTGAAAAAACAAATTTAACTGTATTGTTAAAAAGGGACCCTCAAATAGAAACTTATCTAACAAGGACAGTATGAAAATAGTATAACACATCCTGCTATTAAGCAACTTAATAGTTGAGAACAGGAATAATTTATATGCAGAATTTTTGTGATGTTTCTCAACATAAAAAAACCTAGCTTTTTTTTCCTAGGAAGGGTGGGTTACCCACAGCAGTATTATGAAATGTAAAACATATGTAAATACTTGGACACAAAAGAGAAGGGGAGGATTTTTTTTACAACCCCAGGAAGAGGCCCTTAGCAATCCAAATGAATCTTAGTATCCATTTTTAAATTATGGAAACTTAGAGAAGAAATTACAAAGTTGTGTGATAATTGGATACTGTGTGTTAATTTTATTGTACTGTTGCATATCAGGGGTTTAAGTTGTTCAGCTGTACAAAATTTTAATTTTGCAATTCTTTTCCCCCTGCTCTAGATTTAAAGAATAAGCTGGATGGTTTTAATATTGCAGTAATTAAAAATGATCCTGAGGTATGTGGAATTTTCAGCCAACCTCACTTCTTCATTTTTTCAGTGTCATCATACTAGTCTGAAATGGTAGAGTTATTTATGTGTGCATACTGAGGTGTCTTGCTATTTCTGCTAAGTAACAACAATGGAAGAGATTTTCAAAGACACACATGGCAATTTGGTATCTCATTTCAGTGGAAAATGTCACATGTACCTTTTGAAAAATATCCTTCCGTCTTTTAAGCGTTTCTTCCACTCCTTTTTTTTTTAACCATTACAACCAACATTAAAAGCTAATTGGAACCTTATTCGGTGGACATCTGACAGCTCTGAGGGATGGAAACCAATTGGGTTTGCTTCCTTTTTTCCTTTCTTTCAGTCTCTCCATTGGGGTTGCATCATTTTAACCTTCCCTGACTGCCTTCTCTTGCCTCCAGTCTTATGCTGCTGGTACCTTCTTGCAGGAAACTATTTAGATGTGAAGAAGGGCTTGTCTGTATCCCTCCTAACAGTTGGTCCGATAAAAAATATTAGGGCTATACAAAGCTTTGGTCCCTGATTCGATTCAGCAGAGATTCCCAATTTGGTAGCCAAATTGCCGAATCTGAATAGAATCAGGAGACCCTTTAATCTCTCGGAATTGAATCGGAACCCTCCAAATCGATTTGGAGAGATTTGACGATTCAGACATAGATGCAGCTTTAAATTTTTTTTCTACATGCTTCAAAGTACCAGGAGTGGCTCGTGAATGCTGCAGTGCTGGGGAGGATGAAGCACCCCTAGAAGCACGGGGCACTCGCTAGCACGCTTGGCAGCAGACCCGGAAGTTGACTAGAAGCTCTTCCGGTCCACTTCCAGGTCTGCCGAGGAGTGCGCTCCCATCCTCTCCCCAACTCAGCGACTGATGCCTCCTCGGTCGGGGGGGACACCTGGGGTCCCCCCACAGTTGATCACCGAGCCAGGGAGGCACGGGGGGGGCAGCATGCTCCCTGGTGAACCCAGAAGTGGACTGGAAGGACTTCTGGTCCACTTCCGGGTTCACCACCGAGCACATGGTGGGGGTCCCCATGCTCCTGTGGGATGCTCCATTTGCCCCACCATCGCAGCATTCACGAGCTGCCTGCTATCATGAGGAATGTAGAAAAAAATATTTAAAGCTGTGTCTATGACCGAATCACTGATTCTGCGAATCAACGAATCAAATCACTGGCCTTGATTTGGATCAAATCCAAATTGAATATGGCCCGCTTCGCACACCACTAAAAAATATTACCATCACGGATCCTTGCCCCTCACCCCAACCCTACCTTTGACCTTTTTGACAGTTTAATAATGTCACGTGACTTCACGGGGGCCTTTCTGCAGTGACATGACAAAAATGGCTTGCACCCTCTGCAAATCCTGTTGAGGGATGGGGGCAGGAGGTGCAAGAGTCCTATCTAGTACAGTCCCTGGAGGGAGCTGCTGTTACTGCCACTGCTGCTGGTTCTGTTGTCACCACTGCTGCTACTGTCACATGCTTTTCCCATCCCCGTTCTTGTTCTTAAAGCAGCAGCAGCTTGGTGTGTGTGCACCAGTTCTTGATGCAAGAGCAATATTATGTGGGGCTGCTCTTGCTGCTGGGGATGGCAGACAATTTTGATGCCCCTCTCGCCTGCCCCTACTTACGCTACTGCCTGTCTGTCTTTGCTAGTTCTGGTTCAGTGGGGAGAATGAAAGAGGTATGACATATAGTTCTCTGTCATGCTTTGTGCTATTATTTTAATCCATTAAAGAAATTCAGACCATGTTTTAAAGTCCTTTCTGAGGATACTAATAGCTTAAGTCTCTTTTCCTTCAACCCCACAAATAGTCCAGACTTTTTTCTTATTGTAGAAGACTTCAGTCAAATAAGTGCATTTTCCATTTTATTCTGAAGACTGGTAAAATATGACTGTATACCAGCAAAGCTATACACTTTTGTCCTAGATCAAGAGTACAGGAAAACAACCATTTGCTTAGAGTAGAATTGCAAGATATATATATGAAAAACAACACTCCCCCTGAAAAATAAAATGCATATCATCTGTAAATTCTCTGCAGCAGGTGGGGCATTCAGTACCAGTGTTTCTCTGCTTTCATCACTGCAGCAGTTATGCTATTATTTTATAGTTACACTAATACAGCTAATCATAAGGCATGGCAGAAGGACAGGCTCGAGGGAGACAGACTGTTTTTACTCATCCTGCATAAACAGTCTAGTCAAACCCTACTTTGCGCTGACTGAAAACGCTTCCTCTGATATTCATCTTGTTCTTGTGGCTGGGAACTAGCCTTTTTTTAAATGTTAGGACAGTAGCTAATCCCTAATTTAAGACTTAAAAAAATATTATTACTATGAAATATCAGTTTGTAGAACTACTGCCTGGGATGGAGAAGAAGAAGAAATCTTGTAATTAGGCTAGCCTGTTGGAGAGAATATGGATTTATATGGACTGTTGAATGTTAAGAAATGTTAAGCTTTTCTTTTGCAGTAGTTTTTTTGAAGTACACCTCTTTTTCAGAAAGTCAAATGTGACACTGCTGCAGTGGACAGTTCAATAAAATCACTCTTTAGTGAGCGAGGTGACCTAGATTTTGCTGAACAATTGTGGTGCAAAATGAGAAGAAGTAAGTGTATTGCTGTTTTTCCCACTGCTCTGTAAATTTGTACATTTTTTGTATTTGCTTTTATTTGGGGAGATGGATGTAACATTTTTCCCAAGCTTTAAAGACTTATTGACTCTTCACAGTGGTTATTTTTTAAAAGGAGAGTGTTTCATCAAAGATGGCATCCTTTAAACTATGCTTTAGGAAAGGCTGCTGAATTGTAAAATTTCTGGTATGTATTTTCATTTTGCCTAATTCACTGTTATTTTTATAATCAGTTAGTTCTTTATCTAATACATCTTACCGTGTTTCAGGAATTTATTTAAAGTAGATAAGAGTTTCTGAAAACCTATTTGCAGTCATGGAGTCATACTAATAATATCCATTATTACTTTTGGAATATCATGTGAGAGTAATGGCATAGAAGTGGCATTTTCACTTGTGAGGTTGACTTCAATATTGTGGCTATTTCTTTCCCATGTGGATATTGCCATCGTAATCAATGCCTTGATAACATCAAAAGATGACTGGAAAGGTTTTCTACATCAACATGCTGTACTCAAACAGTATCATCACCTGAAGACCTCTTCTGATGCATAGTACAAATATTTGTTTCTTACATCAGACAATGAAGAGGGTATAGTAGCTTTTACAGAGCATCTGTAAACATTGGTATCTGTTCATTAGGCCTGCGCGAGCCGGTAGCGATCCGATCTGGCTTCGGATCTGGTTGCTTGGGATGGCAGTGATCCGACCTGGAGGTCCAGGCCGGGTTTCCACCTCTATCTGGCTGAAGCGGCTCTGAAGCTACGGAGCCACCTCAGAGATCTGGCCATAGGATATAATGGGGAAATCAATGAAATATCTATAACTTTGTTGTTTTCTGTCTGATTTGGATGAAACTTGCAGGGATGGTAGCCTCTGCTGAGAGAATGAAACCTGTAAAGGTTCAAGAAGATTGGTGCAGGGGTTTGGGGGGAATTGTACCCCAAATTCTTGAAAGCAAAACTCCTGTCACATCTATATGTTACACCACAGGGGGGTCAAAACTGCAGGGGAGGGAGCTCTTACTGAGGCCACAAAGTCTGCCAAGTTTCAAGGAGATTGGTGCAAGGGTTTAGGGGGAACTGCACCTCAAGCTGCGGACAAGCAAAACTCATGCCATGGGTGACACTGCGTGTTAAGGCGCAGCAGGATGAAAGCTGCAGGGTTGGTGCCTCTGCTGCGGCCACGATGTCTGCCAGCTGTCAAGAAGATCGGTACAGGGGGGTTCTTGGGCCCTGCATCCCTAGCTGCTGATAAACAAAACTTGTGACATGGGGGCAGTTGATTGTCTGTATTGATTCTTTCCTCTTAGCCTGGTTTTGTAGGTGCTAATTGATGGCAATTAACTGGCTACACTGGCTAGGTCCTGTGTATTGAGCTGGTCCCTGAGTGAATCATGATTGATTGATTGGTAACTGGTAACACAGTAGCTTAACAGCCAGGCCTGCAGTAGTGTCTCCCAGGCCCCAAGACAGACACAGTCAGTCCCACAAGCACACGTCACGAGTTTTGCCAGCTAGGGGTGCGGGGCCCCAGAACCCCACTGCACCGATCTCTTCAGCAGCTAGCAGGCATCGTGGCCACAGCAGGGGCCACCACCCCTGCAGTTTTCACCCTGCTGTGCCTTAACACACGCAGTGTTACCCATGGCACGAGGTTTGCTTGTCCACAGCTTGAGGGGCAGTTCCCCCAAACCCCTGTACCAATCTTCTTAAAACTTGGCAGGCTTTGTGACCTCAGCAAGAGCTACCAGCCCTGCAGTTTTGACCCCCTTGTGTTGTAACACATGGATGTGACAGGAGTTTTGCTTTCAAGAATTTGGGGTGCAGTTCCCCCCAAGCCCCTGCACCCATCTTGAAACTTGGCAGGCTTCATGCTCTCTGCAGAGTCTACCACCCCTGAAAATTTCATCCAAATTGGACAAAAAACAAAGTTATAGATATTTTATTGTTTCCCCATTATACCCTATGGCTGGATCTCCAAGGCGGCTCCGAAGCCTAACGAGGCCAACGCTTTGACCCAGATGTGCTGCTTCGGATCCTGAAGCATCCGAAGCTTCTCCGGATCTGAAGCTCTGTCCGAAGCCTCGCACAGCCCTACTGTTCACTTCGATCTGTTGCCTTAACTAGAATTTGAAAGGCCTGACATAGTCTGGGATTTAGCTGAGAAATTACCTCTCTCCTTACGTACTGTTATGCTAGCCATAAGCAGAATTCCTTTTACTGTTGGCTTTTTGGGCCTTGAATTAGGGTTGTTATCCATAGAGGACTACTGGGTAACCTGTTCATGGTGACTGTTTGACAACTTTATGGTGCAGTGGTAGACCTTTTTGTTCGTTTAACATGCATTTAAATTATTTTTAGTCTATTCCTAGCAGCAAAGCTATGGGGGTTTTGAAGCTGCTTGGCATGTTCTGACCAGTATTTTCAGTGAGCTAAATACACAGATGTTTCTGTAACCATTATAAATAAGATACAAAAATACCTTCTTTTTTCCCTTAAGGTGTCACTTCCTATCAAGACCTGGTAGAGTGCTTCACAATGATCATAAAATCTCTCAAATGTGGTGAGATACAGCCATGGGTACGTATGTGCTGCATGATTACATTTTCATGGAAAATGTGTATTGGGTTGCATGCTAAAAGTATGATATAATTACTGTAGAAATGAGGAAGAGTTCACAAATAATGTAGAGTTTGGTTATTAAATTGTTCACTATTTGGTCCTGTCTTCATGGTATCCTATATTGTACATTTCTTGTAATATTATAGATGAAACAAAAAAGTCTTATTTTTTAGATTCATCAAGGGAGTAGCAGTTTACTCAGCAAATTGATTCAACAGTCTTACCATGGAACAATGGAGGCTATTTCCCTCACTGGTATCACTCCAATTAAAATGCTTCTAGAGATTGGTCTGGACAAAATGAAAAAAGATTACGTCAGTTGTTTCATAGGTAAGTGTGCAGTTTCAGGAGCTAGCTGAAAATTTACAGGAAAAGATAATTTTTTTCCAAACAATTCATCACCTTCTAGATTTTTGTTAATGTTAACTTCTCTGATGATCAGTCACCTTGATCTTAATAATATCTACTCTAAAAATTATTTCTTTCCATTTAAAGTATATTCTTTCTCTTAAGTAGAAAAATTAAAGCCTCTCAAAATAGCTGGTTTATATAAGTAGGCTGTAACTTTTCCTTTTGGATCCATTTTTACTCTGAAAAAATCTGGATGTAGACATTGGAGTAGAACAGCAATATTCTGTTTACAGAGCTGTTTTTTGTTTTGTTTTGTTTTTGCATATAATGGCCTCTATCTCCTTAGTTTAAAAAGGGTTTGCAGGAGGGAGGAGAGACAGATAAGAATACTGACAATATATTTTTTTAAGTGTAAGTCATTCATAAATAACACCTTGAAAAAAAAGCTAATGTAAGATTATTTCTAAAAAAAAAAGTTACTTTAATAGAGTTGCAGTTTTCTTTTCCATCCCATTTCCTTTCTTTGTTTCTTCATTATGTGTTTTTTGTTTCCTTATTTGTTGTCACTTATTCTTATTTTTCATCAGGACTTCTCTATTAACCCACTTTTCTTTCCCAAATCTCTACCTCACTGTCAGGTTGCTGCAGTCATTCTCCCTAAGTCCCCTACCTCTCTTCCTGCTGCTGCTACTTCTGTGGTTCTTAAAACATGGATAACATTGAATAGTCATGGTGACCTAACTTGTCCTGACATCTGATACACCCCACTTCTGTTACCCCTCTGAATTTTTGAGGCAAACATGGTCTTTTTTGTGGGAGGTACTTCCAGTCAGTGTTTCTTTTGGTACTTAGAGCAGAAAATACAAAGAGGTGTGGAGATTCGAGTGCACCCTCGGTGGCTTCCCATGCAACTATTTGTCTGAAGTATAACATGTTTTTGTTTGTGGGTTTTTTATTTTTTAAGCATTTATATTTGTTTTACAGGACAGGAACTTGCAACATTAACCTACCTGGTGAGATACTCGCAAATCTTTTATTTGGGAAGCAACATTCTTGGCATATTCTTGTTTAAATTCATTTTTCTCTCCAAATTCCTAAAACATTTTTTTCTGCACAATAATATGTATTCTGCAATAATACCTAGCTCTTAACCTTGTAAATACCTTTATAACCTTTAGTTATAAAGACTTGCATATTTTTCTTTAGCGGTGGTGAGGAGGAGAGTAAAAAGAATTTAGATCAAAGTTTGTGTGTCAACATTAAGTGTCATAAACTAAAGTGCTGCTAGCTCTTGAAAAGTATAACAGAACTATCCCCAGGTTTATATAGGGATTTGTCCCCGAGTTTGGATTTATTTCTCAACAGTGGCTGTGGCTCTTAATTTTTCTTCAGTAATAGGGAAGACTTTTTTTAAAATTTAGCTGTGGAGATGCAGGCTTCAAAACAGTTGATGCTGGTGATAGGAATTAGCTGCTTGTGAATTACAGTACCCCTGAAGATGTTGTCTGACACTTTTCAGAAGTTAGCCAGAAGGTAGGGGAAGGTGGCACCTTAGAGATTGACTTGTTTGGAGAGATATAACTTTTTATAGATGACAGTCTACAATGTAATGTAGCATCTGACAAAGTGGCTGGTCTCCTGAAAAAGCTTGTCTTTCCAAACAAGTTAGTCTCTAAGGTGCCACCTTGCCATGCCTTCTAAATTACTTCTAACATAGCTAACTGTCGTCTTTTTTCAGAAGTTAGTACTCTGACTTGGTGTTTGATATGCGTTTGCAGTGAGCACTGTCAAAACATGACAGACCTAAAATTCTTTTTTTTTAATGTATTCATTCATATTCACATTCTTGACCATGGAAATGTTGTCTTGTAAAATTAAAGTTGCTGTGTAGATAAAATGTCAACGTATACAGTATCTGAGCTTAAAAGATGATGTAGTTGGTAATACTCCTATGCGCAGGGCACTAGGCACCAACTAGTAAAGTTTTGGGCTAACTGACCACAAGAGTGACCTTGAAGAAAGACTGCTAGTTCATTTGTTCTGAAGTATGTATTTTTCTCTCCAGGACTACTTCATTTCCTCATCAGTAGGCCTGCAGGAACAAATTCATCGTGTTCAGAAACTTCACCATATGCTTGAAATCTTGGTCAGCTGTACAGTCTTCCTTCAATTTAAACATGAGAACCTCTTCCCTTTGACACAGTTAGTATATCATTTTCAGTTTTTTACATTTAAATGGATTCTCTTTCTCTCAGAAAAACCCTATACATAATGAAAATGCAAGCTGACACATCTAATTTTATTGAAGATGGTTGTGGCAAATGAACACTGCAGCCATAATGCTGGATCTTCCTATTTGATGTTCCTCTCTGATTTTAATATCCTGCAGTCTTTTCCTACCCATTTGTGAGGGATTTCAGGAAATCGTTAAAATTCTTATTTTCCTTTTTGTTCCTAAGCTGACAGAGATTCTAGCCATTTTTTCACCATGGAACATGTAAAACAGGTACTCATTAGAAAATACATTTACAATAACAGTGAAAACAAGTGAACAAGAAATAGAGATACTTTTTGGTTTTGGAAATTTGCTTTCTCCTTGTAGGTTTGCTTTTTTTTTTTTCCCTGCATGTCTTCTCACAGCTGGTTCAGGTCATGGCTCCAAAAGTAGCAAGTTTTTAGTCTGCTTTGGTCTAAGCTGTTAACCAATGGAAGTATTCTAGAGCAGAGCTTCTCAAACTAGCTGATGTGGTGGACCGGCAATTTTTTTTCCAGTGGGCCAGGGACTGGTGCCAGGTTCAGCTGGTGGCAGCAACTGTGTGTAACAGCGCTACACAAATGCATGACCGGCTGTTTCTTTTTCACAAATGCACGACCGGCTGGTTCATATTTCTCTTGTGGTCAGTCATGACTCCCAAGTCCCTTTTGGCTGTGGTGCTAGCAGGCATAGCACTGCTGAGCCTATAAGTGTGCTGCGGGGTTTTTTTCCCCAGGGTGGAGTACTTTGTATTTTTCAGTGTTGAACACCGTCAGGTGTTTGTCCGCCCATTTTCTAAGCCTGTCTAGGTTGGCCTGGATCACAAGCCTGTCCTCAGGTGTGGACGCTTTACCCCAAAGTTTGGCATCA
>NW_017728996.1:5443178-5453907 GCF_001723915.1 Gavialis gangeticus | reverse complement strand
TCCGCCCATTTTCTAAGCCTGTCTAGGTTGGCCTGGATCACAAGCCTGTCCTCAGGTGTGGACGCTTTACCCCAAAGTTTGGCATCATCGGTGAACTTGGCCAGTCTGCTTCTGACACCAATGTCCACATCATTAATGAAGATGTTAAAGAGTATAGGCCCAAGGACGGAGCCTTGGGGGACCCCACTGGCCATGGTGCATTGTGACGATTTACTTCCATCTATTACCACTGTCTGGGTCCAACCTCAGAGCCAATTCCCCAGCTATTGGACTGTGATGTAGCTGAGGCCACAGTTGGCCAGTTTTTCTATGAGATGATCATGAGATACTAGATCAAAGGCTTTTTTTAAATCAAGATACAGGATGTCAATCTCTTCTCCCTTGTCCAGGTGATATGTCACCTTGTCATAGAAGGCAATGAGATCGGTTAGGCAAGACCTACCTGTGCTGGCTATCCCTCAGGATGTTGCCATCAGCCAGTTTGTCAAGAATGGTCTCTGATAATTTTTTCCAAGATCTTCCCAGGGATAGAGGTCAGGCTGATAGGCCTGTAGTTCTGCGGATCTACTTTCGTCTCTTCCTTGAAGATGGGCACCACATTCGCTTTCTTCCAGTCATCGGGCACTTCACCTGAGTGTCACGAGTTCTTGAAGATCCGTATCAGTGGCTGAGCTATGATGCCTGCGAGCTCCTTAAGTACCCTAGGGGTAAACTGTCTGGGCCAGCTGACTTGAAGGTGTCCAGCCTCTCAAGGTGTTCCTTCACATGGTCTGCATTGATGTAGGGTAACTATTCTCCCTCACCCTGGCCATCCCGTACTATATTGAGCAGGGCCGTCCCTTGGGGCTGGTGAAAACTTGACACAAAATACCCATTGAGCATGTTGGCTTTTTCCTGGGTGTCGATTGTCAGTCGTCCCATTTTGGTTTAGCAAGGGTCCAACATTACCCTTGCTTTTTCTCCAGCTAAAAAGGACTTTTTATTGTCTTTGATACATGTAGCCAGTTGGAGTTCAGTTGCAGCCTTGGCTTTCCTGGTTCACTCCCTATAGGTCCAGACCAGTGCAGAGTACTCCCTTCTTTGAGGTGGTTCCAGTCTTCCATCCTTTATAGGTCTTTCTTTTTAGATGCAGGAGGCCCACAAGTTTCCTGCAGAGCCAAGGAGGCTGCTGTGCCCCTTTGCTACTTTTCCTCCGAGATGGGATAGACCTTGCTTATGCTTTCAGGATTTCTCCCTTGAGGAGCAACCACTCATCCTGAGCTCCCCTCCCCTTTGGGTCATAGTCCCTTAGGGCCTCGCCAACAAGCCTCCTGAGCTTGTCTGAAGTTGAGGACTTCTGCATTGCTGACTGACTTGCCAGCTTTTCAGTGGATAGTGAAATTGATCAGCTCATGGTCACTGTCTCCCAGCTTCCCTTCGGTCATTAGGTTGCTGACTAGATCATCCCCCTTTGCCAGTACCAGGTTTAGCAGTGCTTTGCCTCTTGTTGGTCCATAGGCTTCTTTAGATTCTCTAAATCCTGTTTGTGATATCCTCATTTTCCACTGGTTTTGGAACCAGAGCCAAAGACATTTCTGAACTTGGATCTCCTGCAAATAATAGGAACTGTTGATCTTTTGCTTTAGGCCCAGCATGAAGACTTGGTTAGTTTTGTACTTTGTTTTTCTTGTGTTGAATTGTTGCAGAAACATTTATCTAAAGAGTATAAGGGACAAGTGCAAAGTGCTGCATCAAGGGAGAAAGAACTGCTATCATACCTATAGGCTGGGGGGCAACCTTCTCAGCACCACTGAGGCAGAAAGAGATCTTGGAGTCAATATTGACTCTGGGATAAACATGAGTTGTCAATGCGATGAAGTAGTCGGCAGAGCCAGTTGCACCTTGTCATGCATCTGTAGGTGCTTCACAAACAGGTCCAGGGAGGTGATCCTCCCTCTCTACGTGGCACTGGTCAGGCCGCAGCTGGAGTACTGTGTCCAGTTCTGGACGCTGCAGTTCAAGTGGGATGCGGAGAGAGTCCAAAGAAGGGCCACTCGCCTGATTGAAGGTCTTCAGGGAAGGCCCTACGAGGAAAGGCTGAGGGACCTTAACCTCTTCAGCCTCTCCAAGAGAAGGCTAAGAGGGGACCTTGTGGCGGTGTACAGGTTCATAAAGGGAGAGAGCAACATGAAGTAGGCGACGATCTGTTCACCAGGGCACCCCCTGGAACAACAAGGAACGATGGCCATAAGCTACTGGAGAGTAGGTTTAGACTGGACAGTAGAAAAAGGTTCTTCACGGTCAGGGTTGCCAGGATCTGGAATGGGCTCCCAAGAGAGGAGGTGCTCACCCCCTCCTTGGGGGTCTTCAAGAGGAGACTGTTCAGGCACCTGTCTGGGATCACATGATCCCAGGTTTGGTGACCCTTTTCTTGCCTGCCGGGGGCAGGGGATTGGATTAGATGGCCGATTGGGGTCCCTTCCAACCCTAGAATCTATAAATCTATGAAACACTATTTAATTCTTGTTATTATAGGTCCTGCATAAAATATTACAAGGAAAACCCTCTGGATGAGAAACATGTGTTCCAGCTTCCAGTGAGGCCAGCAGTAGTCAATAAGTTCTATCAAAAGTAAGCCATACCTCAGGTCTTGTAATACTGAAATTTTGGATCATGACTGAGTACATAATTGTTCATTTGTATTTTTGTGCTATTTGATTCCTGCAGTGAGTACCCACAGATATGGAGGGTGGAAATAAGTAGTGGACATGGACAAAGGGAGATTAAAACAACATGGCAACTTAGCACTAACGCTCCAGTTGAACATATGACTGTGAACAACTTAGGTAAGGCACCATTTATTGTATGGGAAAATGTTAAAGGGACACTGCCAACTTTTAATATTTTAATTTGTATTTTTAAATCAAGTTTCTTAAACAGCACCTTTGAAGGAGGATATACTGTATTTTCCTTGTTTATTAGTCTCTTCAGAAAGGGACAAATGAACTTTTTATATAAATAATGGACATTTATACACCTACATTTGTTTGCTCCGACATGCTGGAGATCTGGCGCCCAGGAGCTGATGTGCCCGGTGCTGTGCCGCATGCATTTGTGTAAATGGTGAAATGCATATCAGGGCTGAGAAAATGGCAGTGGTGCACTTTTGAACTAAAGCATCTTTGTGTTTTAGTTCAAAAGCGTGCTGCTGCCATTTTCTCAGTGTGGACGTGCATTTCACCAGTTATACAAATGCATGCGATGCATGCGGTGATGTGGTGCAAGCTTGTGTACAAATGCCCAGTGAAAGTGAAACGAAGTGCATCTGAATGTACAATGTAAACAGATGAAAGTGGACTTCCAGTTAAAATAATCTTTATATCTTACTTGTAACCATCGGAGGTACAAAATTTTCAGAGCTACCTATAATTTTTTAATATTCTACTGAAATCTGAAGGGAAAATTCATTTAAATGGTTGTTTAGTAACTCATTCAATAAGATTGTTTTACATAAATGCTGAAATATTTTTCAAACCCCATTCTGCTGTACAGACCAAATATGTCATTTGGCCTTTTGTTTGTTAGTCTGACAATGGCGGCAAGCCTTCTTATCGATCTAAGGCAGTGATGCTCAACCTCTGGCCCACAACAGCATGTCATCTAGCCCATGAGTCTCCCTGCGGGTCCAGAAATTGGGCAACAGGGGACCCATGGCAGCGTTTAATTGCAGCTGCCCTGCTGCCACATTTCCAGATCTGTGCTGAGTCCCAGAGGCCCAGATTCATAGATTCATAGATTCATAGATTAAGGGTCGGAAGGGACCTAGTAGATCTTCTAGCCCGACCCCCCGCCAGGGCGGGAGAACAACAAAAAACCCCAAAAAGAGAAATGGGACTCAAACGAGTCCAGCCAGGTAGGCATCCAGCCTCTTCTTAAAGACCCCCAGGGTAGGGGCCAGCACCACTTCCCTTGGAAGTTGGTTCCAGCTCCTAGCCGCCCTAACCGTGAAGTAGTTTTTGCGGATGTCCAATCTATACCTCCTCTCCATCAACTTGTGCCCATTACTCCTTGTTATGCCAGCGGGCGCTAGGGGAAACAGCGTCTCCCCCAAACCCTTCTGGTCCCCCCTAGTGAGTCTATAGACAGTCACCAGGTCCCCCCTTAGCCTTCTCTTGTGGAGGCTGAATAGGTTCAGGTCCCGCAGTCTCTCACTGTAGGGTCTGCCCTGTTGTCCCCGGATCATGCGGGTGGCCCTCCTCTGGACCCTCTCCATGTTGTCCACATCCCTCTTGAAATGGGGCGCACAGAACTGGACACAATACTCCAGCTGTGGCCTGACCAGCGTCGCGTAGAGGGGGAGGATCACCTCCTTGGCTCTACTCGAGATGCACCTGTGGATGCACGACAAGGTCCGGTTAGCCCTGCCAACCATGACCTCGCATTGTCGGCCCATGTTCATCTTGGAGTCAATAATGACTCCAAGATCTCTTTCTGCCTCCGTGCTCTCGAGTAGGGAGTTCCCCATTGTGTAAGTGTGCTGCTGGTTCCTACTGCCCAAGTGCAGCACCCTGCACTTGTCCGTATTGAAACGCATCCTGTTCCTGTTAGCCCACCCCTGTAACCTATCCAGATCCCTCTGCAATCTCTCACTCCCTGCTAGCGTGCTCACCTCCCCCCAAATTTTGGTGTCATCAGCGAATTTAAACAGGTTACTTTCCACCCCATCATCCAGATCGCTGATGAAGAAATTGAACAGCGCAGGCCCCAGGACCGAGCCCTGGGGGACTCCGCTACCCACCTCCCCCCAGGTCGAATATGACCCATCCACCACCACCCTCTGAGTGCGACCCCTCAGCCAAGTGCTGTGGCCCTATGTACAAGATCATGCTGGCTAGCAGGCAGTCAGATCTAGTGTTGGATCAGGCCTGTATAACTATCCCACATTTGGGATCTGGGCTGTGGATTGTCCTTGCATGCATCTCTAGCTTGTGGAGCTGGAAGATTAAATGCCACTGATCCAAAGTAGGGAGTCAAACTCATCTGGCCCTGCAGACTGGTTGAGGGTCTCTGGGCCAGTCTGCAGGCTGGATCCAGCTGCACTGGAGCCAGTAGACAGGGCCAGTCTGGTGGGGCTCCATGTGCAGTGCATCCTCTATGCCAGTCCCCTGTGTCACAGTTGGCACATGCTGGCCCTGCTCTGGGGCTTGTGCTGCAAGAAATGCGTGGTCCGGACCTGGCACTGCAAGTACCGCGAGCAGCTAGGGGGTCAGCTGAAAGCACATGCTGCATGTGGTGCTGCACTAGACAGCCCTGCGAGTTGGCTCCAGGGCCCATCAGGATCAAGTGCCAGGCTATGCATGTGTGCCGGAGCCACATGGATAGCCATGTGTGTTGGCCCCCTGTTCTGTGTGCAGCGCTCGTGGGCTGAGGTCCAGTGTGTGCCACGCAGGCAGCACAAGCCCCAGAGCAGGGCTGGCGTGTGGTGTATGTGGAGCATGAACTGGACCCAGTGCTGGGGGCACTGTTCGCACTGAATGGGGCCAATGTGGGGTAAACAGTGCCTTGGGCACCCTGCCAGACAACCTTGCATGCTCGCTCTGGCACAGCCCAATTTGGACTAGCCTGTGCACAGGATTGGCCCGCTGTAAGCGCTGCATACAGCTCACAGCCTGGACCAGCCCCCTGTGCTGTGAACAGCATATGGAGTGCTAGGTCCAAGACCCACCTGCCAGATCATGTGGTTTCCTGGGCCAGATCTAACTCATGGGCTGTATGTTTGATATCCCTGATCTAAGATATTGTTTCTTTTATTACAAAATACATTTTCACTGCCTATCAATTTTAGTGGAACTTTGTGTTTGTAAGAAGTTCTTGAAGTTTTGTCAAACTTTCCCTGTGATCTGTTGTTTTTAGACTGCCATGTTTTCATTTAATTTCTTTTTTTTACTGCAGGCTTTCTTTGTGATACAACAATTAATGGAAGCAGTGAAGAAAGAGTGCATTTTATTGCAGTAGCTAAGTGCAGTCATGTGCATTTCACGTGAAAGAACGCTGCTGAACAAACATGCTTATAAAGTATGTGGAAGTAAATGGAAGAATGTCAGCTTATCTGCCTCCCATTCATTTGGTATTTATTTGTGGTAGTGTATTTAAGAAGCAACATATACAGCTGCAGTTCTACAGGACATGTACCATTTGTTTTTATATTTTAATTTTATTTTAATTTACAACCATTTGTTAAAAATAAACATACAGTATAATTCCTTTAAAAGCAACTGTTGCTATCTTGTGCTTTATACATTTTTTAAAAACTTTTTTTGAATGATGTTCTTCCTTCTATACGTGTTTTAAAAGTTTTGTTTCGTTGCTTAAGAATGCAACAGCAAAGATTCAAATTTGGAGCAATGCAACAGACCCAAATCAGACAATATTATCACATCTTCTCTAGTGTCACGTGATAGAATCATCAGGAAGACCTATTTGGAGAGTTATTCTTTTACCACTTATATAACTTACATAAAAATACTTTGGCATTGCATTTATATTTTTGAGTTGCTTTCGTCATCCACTCCAAATTCAACATTTCTTAAATATGAGGTGGATTGATTTAAATTGTGCTTAAATATAGCCTCTACATTACGTATGATACTACTCTATGCTAACCAGAGAATATACATTTAAGTAATTATATAGTGTAACTGGGGTTATAAATATAATTTAAAAATATTTGTTTAACCTCCTCCTAATTATATCAGTTAAACGATTGATAAAACAGCAGCTCTGACACACCTGCTGCTGGGAGCTGCTCCCCACTCCCCAAACCCTTAGACTGGGGGAGAGCGGGGAAGAGGCAAGCCCAGTCAGACAACACTGTGTGAAGCCTTGCACTGGGAGGAAGGGAACACCTGGGAACCAGCAGCTAATTGCTTAATTGGTGAGTCATTAAGCCAGTCCCTGTTTTCCACTTAAGTTATGGGTACTAGTCCCCCTTGCCGCTCTCCCTGATTCCTCCCTCTCTCCGTTCTGCCTGCCCTACTGCCTTTTGATTCCTGCCGGGGTACAGCGGGCATTCCTCCCCCTCCCCTTACCTGCTAGACTGTACCCATCCAAGGTAAAGGATAACTCATAAGCTAACCAGTTATCACTGCACTTATCAGTTAAATGATTAAGTGTTTAACCTTTCACATCCCTAAGTATATGTTTATTGAATAACTGGAGACAAGTTTTACTAACATTTAAGAAAAAATAAAGGCCAGCTTTTGCTCCCTTGTCATGAAAATAAGTTTGTAGCACATGTATACATATTTTGATCTTAAAAAATGAGTAATATAATCAGGCAGAAATATATAAAAATAATTAAAGCTCAAGGAGACTCCATGAATTAATGAAATATTAAGCTATCAATAGAACATAGAATGCTTATAGGTAATATAGATTACTTATACATTCAAATGTAATTTTTAAACAAAGTTAATATTTTAATTTAAAAGATCCAGTTTAAATCTGGGTCTTTTAATTCCTCTATTTTATCTACCCTGCTTGAATACAGGATGCACTAAATATGCCTATTTTTAACACACAACTGTCCTTAGAATTTGACATACACACCTGTGGTAGTTTACTAAAGAAATCTTAGGGAAAGTTGAATATGAAGCTTGATACCATTTTTGGCAGGAATGATTTCAGATTTGCCAATGGCAGGTTACTGGCCATATGCTGGAAGCAATAACAGTTCTTTGTATGCAGCTGCCTCCTATGAAGCTGGCCCTGCTTACAGCAGGACTGAATTTGGTGATTCTTGTTTCAAGTTACTTGGGCCCCAGAGAACGCATCTTTATACACTGAAGAGAAGATGTATCATGAAGAAGGTCCTGGTGGTTTGAACACTAGATTGATTGGACATCAGGATTCCTAGTCCTGGCTTTGAATACAGGTCCATATTTGGCTTTGGATGAGTCATTTAATATCTCATATTTTTCACAATGTATAAAAATTTGGGTAATAAAACATGCTTTACTTGTAAGGATGCAAAGATGAATTAGTTAATTGTTATTTTTTAAATTATATTCTGTAAATAGTCCATGTCTTCATTTTTTTAAAACAGCACTTACATGATAATTAAAAAGTATATTGATGAACAGATTGTTCAAAAGTTCTGTTTTCAGTCTACCCTTGAAATCTGGAAAGGTTTGAATAAATTTCATCTCGGCCAACATGAAGAACACACACAATGTTTTGCAAAATGTTCAAGATAAAATCTCTAATTGAATTTTGATTAAAAATACTGAAACAGATGCATTGGTTTTGATAATATTTCTAAATTATGTCCTGGGGACAAAAATGAATAAAATACAGAAACATCAATGTGTATACAAAAGCCATATTTCTCTGTCATTACAGCATTACGAAAAAAAGGCATCTGTGGAAACCCTTTAAAACAATGCAAGACTATCATGGCATTCTATTACTTATGCAAAATGAAGTGTGTGTAAACTTGTAATTTTAGTTGCACTTCCGAAGGAAGATTGCTAGTAGAACAGCACTGATAAGTATGCAGAGTGTGAAAGCTATAGGCACAACAATCTCAGTCACCATTTCCATGTGAGTAGTCAAAGGATCTGAAATTTGAGAAAAGAAGCAATACCAGATAAAAGTTTGGTTTAACAGAATTATTTTTAAAGTATTTTGTTCATTTTTATTTTTAGCAGAATTAAACAGTCTTGAATCTGCTTTTTGGACATAGTTTTTATAAAGCTAATATTTTTGTTACCAATTGATAGCTGCATTTCATTGGCATTAGCATACCAATTTAAAAAAAAATTCTAATACTAAGTTGTTTTATACATTTTGATAATCTGAAACAAGTCCATGCCAGGTTCACCTCATTTTTAGCATTCAAAGGACACAAAAGTTGTTTGTGCATACCATGAATTAGCTTAGTATATTAGCAACTTATTCTGCTGTTCCTCTAATTTTTAGGAGGGGAGAAAATTATCAAAGAGAGGTCTTTGGGAAGTACCCTGACCCTTTGAGGACTGTATTCTGTCTCTGCAAAGTATAAATTATATAGCTATTCTAAGCCAACTTTTATTTGGGGGTGAGCCTACAATTTGTTTTGTAGTGCATACATGATACAAAATAATAGGAGCCCTTGGAGTTGAATAAGTAGTACACTTCTGACTAATGTATTATTTCACAGTGGGCTGCATGTGTGACTTCCATTCATGGATGCTTTGCAAGACGCACTTACCTAATCTGAACTGTTCATAGTTTACTTGAGGGGATGTCAAATGTGGCCTGTAGAGCCCTGCCATCTGGCCCCGGGCACTGCCATCTGGAGAGCCCCTGCCATCTGGCCCCCAGGGTTTGAGTTTTTGGGCTGGACCAGCCCTGCACACAGAGCCCACGACAAATGCTGTACGTAGTGCCTGTTTCGGCTAGTCCGTGATCCATGTGACACCTTCCCTACCCAGACCGCACTGCACATGGCACATGTTCCAGCTGCTTTGGGATCCACGCTGCACATAGCACCTGTACCAGCCAGTCCAAGACATGCTGCATACAATGCTGATCCCAGACTGGCTGGGGTGGGTGCTGTGTCCTAAAGTGAGTGGTGTCTCTGCTGAATCGGGCACGTGGGGTAGGCCCATGGGTCAAATGCAGCATTTGAACCAGCCCTGCACCATTCATTCAACCTACAGGGTCAGATGTGTTCAACACTCTTGGCTTAATCCTACCCTACAGCCTGGACAGACATTATGTATCATCCTACCCTTCCTTAATATTTCCAGAAATCTATTTTAAAAGTATTCCTTCAATTTCAGCAATTGTCAAACACCTTAGTTACCCCTTCAGAAACTTCAGTCCACCTGAACTGTGAAGTCTCACTTCCCATTTGTATAGTTCATTATGTAGAAGCTAGATTTTTTTTTGGCCTTATTTTCCTGCTTCATAACTGTCCTGGCTTTGTTTGGTTTGAATTCACCCTTTGTTTTTTAAAAGGGCAAGCAATCCACTTCTCACTATATCCCTAATATTACAGGTTTCCCTCACTTTATGCAGGGTTCTGTATATGGGAATTTGTTCTTATGTGATTACTGTTTTTACACACTAAGTTCATTACTTGCGAGGTAAATTGGTTATATGCGAGGTAAATCTCTAGGGGGAGGGGCAAGGTGCAGCCCAGTGGCTGCAGGCAGGTAGCATTGGCAGCTCCTGGGGCAAAGCAGAGGGAACTGTCAGTGGGTGTGTGGTGCGGGATGGAAGAGGTGCGGCTCTTGTTGCTATGTGCACCCTGGGGGGCTGCACCGGGCTTTTCCTGGGGGGGAGGGTCTCCCCAGATCTGTGTGGGACAAGGGCAAGCTACTGTTGTAGGCTGGGGCCAGTGGCAGCACCCAGCTTTTCCCAGCAGGGGTTGGGCTGGGCCGTGCTGCACTTGGGGCGGGCAGGGTGGTGCTGGGGTGGGGGTGCTACAGCCCCCCTCCCAACACCACTTGCCTGCTCCGAGTGCAGCACGGCCCAGCCCCAGCCCCCCACTGGGAAGGGCTGGTGCCACCACTGGCCCCTGCCCGCAGCAGCCTGCCCTTGTCCTGCATACAGATATGGGGGCACATGCCCCCTGGGAAGAGCCTGGTGCAGCCCTCCAGTCCCCAACTCTCCCAGGGTGTGTGTAGCAGCAAGAGACGTGCCCACCCCGCACACACTGACAGTTCCCTCCGCTTTGCTCCCTGCTGCAGCCCCAGGAGCTGCC
>NW_017728996.1:5437426-5438178 GCF_001723915.1 Gavialis gangeticus | reverse complement strand
TGAAGTCTCACTTCCCATTTGTATAGTTCATTATGTAGAAGCTAGATTTTTTTTTGGCCTTATTTTCCTGCTTCATAACTGTCCTGGCTTTGTTTGGTTTGAATTCACCCTTTGTTTTTTAAAAGGGCAAGCAATCCACTTCTCACTATATCCCTAATATTACAGGTTTCCCTCACTTTATGCAGGGTTCTGTATATGGGAATTTGTTCTTATGTGATTACTGTTTTTACACACTAAGTTCATTACTTGCGAGGTAAATTGGTTATATGCGAGGTAAATCTCTAGGGGGAGGGGCAAGGTGCAGCCCAGTGGCTGCAGGCAGGTAGCATTGGCAGCTCCTGGGGCAAAGCAGAGGGAACTGTCAGTGGGTGTGTGGTGCGGGATGGAAGAGGTGCGGCTCTTGTTGCTATGTGCACCCTGGGGGGCTGCACCGGGCTTTTCCTGGGGGGGAGGGTCTCCCCAGATCTGTGTGGGACAAGGGCAAGCTACTGTTGTAGGCTGGGGCCAGTGGCAGCACCCAGCTTTTCCCAGCAGGGGTTGGGCTGGGCCGTGCTGCACTTGGGGCGGGCAGGGTGGTGCTGGGGTGGGGGTGCTACAGCCCCCCTCCCAACACCACTTGCCTGCTCCGAGTGCAGCACGGCCCAGCCCCAGCCCCCCACTGGGAAGGGCTGGTGCCACCACTGGCCCCTGCCCGCAGCAGCCTGCCCTTGTCCTGCATACAGATATGGGGGCACATGCCCCCTGGGAAGAGC
>NW_017728996.1:5422893-5437151 GCF_001723915.1 Gavialis gangeticus | reverse complement strand
CTTCCCTAGCCCCAGCCCCCGGCCCACTCGCTCCCTCCCTCCCTCCCTGCCATGGGAACGGATCCCTATTTGTTAACCTTTATACAAATACAGGCAGTTTTGTTTGACCCTAAAGCTTACAGTAATTATCAAATAACTGTGTCTTCTGAAGAGGTTTTTTCAGGGCCCAGTTTTGACATAGTAGTAGTCATGGAAATGCTTGGCCTCTAAATTCACAAAATATGCAAATATAAAATGAGTAAAGCAGAATAAATATAAATACCTTCAGAAACTGGTTGGTTTGTGGTAGAACAAGTCTCCAAGGCCTTGTAATACCAACTTTCCACCTAACAAAATTGACATCATATTAATAATGGTGATTTAGCTTTAAATATATTTAGTCTTACAGCAATAACTGCATTTGAGCTTTAGCCTGTTACATTTTTGGATTTTTCATTTTTTTATGTTGCCAATCAGAGTGTATTGTATATTTAAAACAAAACTTTGTCTGTAAAGATTAAAAGACCATTTAACACTGGAAAATTTATATTTTGGGTTTTGTGGTCACCAAAGGCTGGGGGAGGTGGGGAGGGCATTTGTTTCATTTGGAAAGCTCTTAATCATCCCAGACAGCCATAGTGAAGGAGCAGTAATCCAAGATTAGCTTTCATTTATGTGAGGTTGACACATTGCTGAATTAAATACATAGGTACACTATTGTAATCCAAGGATCAGGGGTGGATCCAGAGGGGGTTTATCCTCATTTAATCTCCCTGGGTATTGCCTGCCAGCCCAGGAGCAGGGAGGGGAATCTGTTGCCACTGTCAATGTCTCCAACCAAATCTGGCTCCCCATGCAGCCTCTCCTTGGCCCTGCTGGAGGGGGCAGAAATGGCAGCAGGTGGGTCCAGGGACAGAAGTAGGGAGGGCTCTGGCACACCCCATCCTGCAGGTCAGCCAGAGATAGTGGCACAGCAGATAGGGGAACGGACTTGGACATGTGATTTAGTACAGAGGGAAGGGAAGGGTGTGAATTCTTATCTGATTAGAAATGTAAAAGTCCCTGGCTGCTGTTCCTGAGGTGTGGTCTGCAATGGGGGTGGGGGATCAAATGTAATGTAACTGATATGATATCAGACTCAGTGTAGGTTTTGACCAGAAATTAAAAATAAAAACTGAGTTAATGATTAACCTCACCTGTCGTAGATTTGGAAATCCATTTGCACTTATGATTTTCTTGTAGTACTGAACAGATGCCTTTGGGTGTCGAGGTTTGTTTTTATTCTGAAAATCAACATGGTAGAATCCAAATCTCTCAGAGAAACCTTTATTCCATTCAAATTTATCCAGTAGAGACCAGGCAGTATACCCATTAACATTAACTCCGTCATTGATCGCTGAAAATAGATTTAAAATGTTTTGTTAAATTTGAAGTGCTGTTTAACAAACATGGTACTAATCAATCATACCCTGTTTTATACCAAAAAAAGGATGGAAAAAAGTGGCAGGATAAAATTTTTAAAGGTCTTAAGTCTATCTGAAAGTTAATGGGACTTAGGCAATTTGGATAACGTTATCCTTAGTCTAGATCAGGGGTGTTAAAACTCACTTCCTGCCCTGGGCTGAATGCAGAGGGGGCTGCTTGTGGGCTGGATCCAGTCCAGAGCTCCAGTGCAGAGCATGGGGTGGCTGCAGGAGCAGTGGTGGCTCTGACTGTTGGTCATGTGTCACATGCCCCATGCTGGAGTTGAAACTGCTGCCCAACGTGTGTTTTATGTCAGGACTGTGGCTCTGGCATGGAACACAGTAAGGGTGCTGATGGTAGTGGCATGACAGCTGATAAAGCTGTTACAATATTAAACACAATGTACTTTAGAGGAGTAAAAGTTTAGAATATAAAAATATTAGAAAGCAAGTTTAATTGTGCTTTAAGCTATTATTTAAAGTTCACCTTTCAGCATCTCATTAATATACCCTTTCAGATATTCCATTCTCCATTCGTCACATAGTTGAATACAGTATATCTTTTCAGAAACCCCATTCTCTGTCACGTAAATCAGAGGGTTCCCATAATGTATCTGCAAACACAGATACACATTGACATTGAAAAGTTGTACTTCATACAACCAGAATTAATTTTATTTTTCTAAAACACTACATTTCTAGCAAACTGCTTCTAATTTTACATATTCAGCACAGTTACTTTTAGAGAACAGTATAGTCACACATTTAAAATTAACACTTCTTATTACAGCATTGCATACAGATACCAATTAGCATTATGGCCCTTTCCAAAGATAGGTACATGGCAAGGAACAAGGCTCCTACATTCTGGTAAAAATGCTGGAGGTCTTGGATTTTTGCAGTTGACCATGAAAAAATGTTTTATACTCTTGTCTAAAACAAAATTAATTCCTTTTAAAGAAGGCTTAGTCTAAAATTACCTTAGCAAAGTTGAGTAACCTTCTAAAACCCCAGGGCACAGAGTATAACCATTTGGATCCTGGGTTTGGCCACTTTGGGTCTACCAGTTCCTGCAAATCACGATCGGTGTAGTAACTGGGCCCTTGCAGGGAGGGATAATTCTTCCGAGTAATGTAGCGAGTAGTAAAGTGACCTATTCCCAGGAAATCTGATGTGCCTTTAATATAGCTTTTCTCTTGTGCTGAGAAGATTGGTAATCTTGTCAAGCCCAAGCCTTGCTGGGCACTCTTTCTACCTATCAAATAATTTAAAAAAAGGAGAGCTGTTATATGATGGTAACAGTGTCTTTCATGCCACTGAATTGTTCTGCTTTTCTTTACCACACCACCAACACAACTAAACTTTCCTAGCTTGAAAGACTGATCTTGGATGACTGCTTTCTTTTCTAACACAAGGATCTGCCTCTTTTCCAGTTACATGAAGCAAATTAAGACTGAGAAGATAGTCGTTTAAGCCGGGATTTTCAAAGAAGCCTCAGAAATTCTGAGTTGGGTACCTGAAATTCACTGTCTCCTTTGAAAAACTCAGTCAATAAAGCACAGGACAAGGAGTCAGGTACTTTGCTGCTTTCCTTGGGCACATCACTTCCCTACTTCCTTCTATTTTCCTATTTGATTAATAGGAATAATCATACTTTGGCGAGCAAGGACTATTGGATCCTTACAATTTTTAAAATTAAAAATACCCCAAAACCATATAATCAACTTTGACTAATTTTTTCCATCATAATAAATTGCAACAGTATTCAAGCTATTAATTAGTCAGTATGCCTTACCTATATACTCTTTCATAACTTCTGGATAGTCTCCTCTGTAAATAGGATTTGCAAACCATCCCAAATAAAACTGAACATATCTCTCAGCAGCATCTATGTCATCTTGGTTACTTAGATCCATAGGTTCACCCCAGGCACTTGTTAAAGAAATTCCAACCATCCCTTCAAGTAAAAAGTGACAGTTCTGCAGTCGGGCATAATCTTTTAAATCCTTGTTACAAATAGAGACATAATTTCACACGTGCTTATTACCTTGCTGCTCCCTGCGCCATGTCTTATCATAAGAATGCCAGACCTTTGCATGAGTCTGTAAGTAAAAGAACACACATGCATTATATCACACACACACACACACAAGCATACTGTACAGAAATCAGTACCAAAAACCAATGAAGAACTGAGGGGAAACCTGTCACACTAATGCTTGTCTGAGAATTTATTACATTAGGATTTTCAAAACTTTTTTTTCTCTTCCTTATGGAAGCTTTTCTGTAGAAAGTCTACAGCACCAGTACAAAGATTCTTCGCAACCTCTTGACAGCTTTGTGAGGGTGACACACCCCAGTTCAAGGAGTCTGTGCGTGTGTCTGTATCTCAGTTAAATTCTGGAAAACTCTCTCATTTTAGTGAAATCCTGGTACAACTGAAGTCAGTTGTAAAATTCCCATTCACTTTGATAGGGTAGGGTTTCACCTATTTAATTTTAGAAGTTGCCTTAATATGGCCTTTTTGGATCAATTTTGCCATATTTAAAATAATAATTTAAAAAAAATCTCAAATGTTGCAGAAGAGTGCTATATAATGCAGCCACTACAATGTCTTTATTTATTGTTTTCAATGCCAGTAGTTTATAGTTTAGATTTAATTACTGGATGCTTTTAAATATGCTATTCAGAAATTCATAGTTTTTTAGCAGATGTTTTCCTGGGGAGGGAAGGGGAGAGATAGTTTCATAGTTGCTAGGGTTGGAAGGGACCTGAGCAGATCATCAAGTCTGACCCCCTGCCATGGCAGGAAAGAGTACTGGGGTCAAACGACCCCAGCAAGGTGATTGTCTAGCCTTGTCTTAAAGACCCCCAAGGTAGGAGCCAGCACCACTTCTCTTGGAAGTTGGTTCCAGATCCTAGCCGCCCTGACCGGGAAGTAGCACCTCCTGATGTCTAGTCTGAATCTCCCCTCTGCCAGCTTGTGACCGTTATTTCTAGTCACTCCTGGCAGTGCTCGGGGGAACAGGGACTCCCCCAGTGCCTGCTGGTCCCCTCTGACTAGTTTGTAACAGGCCACTAGATCCCCCTCAGCCTTCTCTTGTGAAGGCTGAACAGGTTCAGGTCCCGTCGCCTCTCGTCATAGGGCCTGCCCTGCTGTCCCCTGATCATGCGAGTGGCATCCTCTGGACCCTCTCCATGCTGTCCACATCCCTCTTGAAGTGTGGCGCCTTCAGATGACTGCATGCACATGTCCTGCTTAATTCAGACGTAAAATATTAAATAATAAATGAGGAAACATTTTCTAGTTTTACTTTAATTATGTGATGAGCTGCTTTATATGCCCCAGTTCCACTGAGCTTCAGTCCTGGCGCGTGTTTTCCTGTCTCATAGCCCTCTTCAGCGACAGCCTATAGCAAAAATAATTTTAACTATAGGGTAATTCCAAAAATTTGGGAAACAAAAATGTACATCACTCAAAACAGCGGGAAAGAAGATATCTGTAACTTACCCAAGGGTTACTAAAAGTAATCCAGTATTTCACACGATCACCAAAAGTCTCAAAGCACAGATTTGCATAATCATTAAAGTAATTTATTAGGCTTGCATTCTGCCAGCCCCCATACTTTTCCTGGAGTGCCTGAATAAATAATAATTATAAGGCTTAACATGTATATTCTTTAAAATACAATATACCATTATCGTTGATAAAGTTTATTTGGTATGTAACTTTATACACTGGACAATGACATGTGCTGCAAAGATTTAATTAATCTAATAAGTAGTGTGACTGAGGCAGAGTTCACTATCTCAGGATGAAGATGAAAATGCAACAGATAACAAATCAGTTCTGCCTACATTTGAAAGTATATTGGAATGTTTAAAATTGGTTTGTTTTAGTATTCCAACCATTTCTTATTTATACAAACACATTTCCTACTGGAAATATTGGATTAAACATGAAAAATGTAAATATTCACAGACCTGTGGAAGATCCCAGTGGTAGAGGCTCACAAAAGGGATAATGTTGTTCTCCAGAAGACTATTAATTGTATCATTATAGAATTGTATTCCCATTTCATTTACTTCTTCTGCTGTGAAAACACATATTGAAGAGTTTGTCTGAGTTGTTTTTTGTTGTGGTAGAGCTTGTTTGGAAAATATTTTCAAAAATTATTTTGTAGAACTTAATATATAAACCAGAGGGCAACACTTCGTGCAATTCTGGTCCAGGGCTGGCTAGAGCAGGTGCCAAATCTGGCATGCAGGGGACATGTGGAGCTCCCTGTCCCTCCTGCAGTGTGAACACTGAATTTGGCATGTGAGGGGTCCCAGACTGGTGCCGCACGGAAGCCAGCACTGGCAGCCGGATAATGTGGTTCAACGTGCTAGACCTTATCTTTGACATCCCTCCACTAGCTCAATGGGCTGGTAGGCTCAAAGTGGACCTTTGCTGTGATATAACAGATGGCACTATGAGAACCCATGCAAGCAGAAAAATACTTAACAGTAATGTGTAACACATACAATGTCATGTCTATGACACTCTTAACTGGAGGAAAATAGTTTGTTATCCTTACTTTTAGGTTTCTAGTTAAATGGCTATGCTTACTTTTGATGCCAGTAGGCAGAATGCGAGGCCATGATATGGAGAGCAGATAGTAATGGACTTTCAAATCCTTCAGTAACTGAATGTCATCCTGCAAAAAAGCAAATCCACTTGAAATAACTTTTGGTAATCCCAGAAGAGTAACTCTTCAAACTGCAAATGAAATCCGTGGTAAGAAAAGACTTCAGAATGGAGAAAACTTAAACAAAGAGAAGACTGGCAGAGCACATTATTTTTGGGGCAATCACTTTCTGTATTTCCTTTGACACACCAGTATTAAATGCAACAGATTTTTGCATTCTTGCAACAACAGTGAATTTAGCCCAAAGCTATTTGTATATGTTCATTATGCATCTTAAATCATACCAGAATATAAACTGAGCAAAGCCAGTGTATTTCAAAGTGTTGGAAGTGTTTCTTTGCTCACTGAAGCATCAGGCATTGTGCATTTTCTCAACAGAAGCTATATACTTTGCTTAGTATATATTTTGGTATGTTTTAAAATACATTAAGAATGTATCATATAAATGAATTTGGGTCATATTCACTCTTGATGTAAGACTGTTTTTTCTTTGAAATGGTGATGCTCATTTGTACTCCTATAAAAACATCCTCCACCAGGTTCCGTAAAGAAGCTAAACTTGTGTGTTTTCTCTTATTCTGTTGCCTTGGAAACTTTGAATGTGATGATATTCAATTCAAGATTCACTGAGGAATCAAGCAGAGGAAAAGGCAAGCGTGAGAGAACAAGCTCTCTCACAAAGTGTAGTTGACATTAGTCTTCAAAATGTTTCAACTGACTCTCCTTTTTAAAAGAATAGCAAGGGCTGTGAATAAGAGGAAATAAACTTAATTAACTTCCTTCTGCCTGGGCTAGTGAGTATGTTCATATGATTCAGCTGCAGTTTGGGATGTGGTGGCAGGTTTCATATGTTTGAAACTGTGATCACTGAGAACTACCCACATGTTCAATCCATGGTATATGTTTGAGTACATCTACTTTTGCATACTGATCCTACAAAAGTAGGACAAACAGCTACTTGCACATACAATGAGGCTTGATTTGCATATGTATGTATGGGGGTTTGAGCACTCCCATTTTTGTGGATGTTGTCAGGAGTGAGTCTGCAAAATTGGACTGAAAATTTGGCACCAAAGTAGTAGCTCTTTGCCAGACTACAGAATAATCTAGTCAGATTTATGCCAACACTCTTCAATATAGGGATTTTATACAAGATCAGCTTTAAATACACCACCCAATCATCCCAGTTATGTGCACAAAATGTTATTACTTTGGAATCTATACATTTTTAGTAGTGCCATATTCTGAAGCCTTCCCATTCAGATAGAAATTTGTAATTTCCTCCCCACAGTGACAATTAATTTAATCATTTGGATATCTGTTATTGTATTTATGTTATTTAAAAACTACTGGAAAACTGTACATAATGGTCTTATTCAAAAATTCTCATTTTACTATTTTGCTCTTTTAGATTTAATCCAGTCTCTGTATGAAGTTTTAGAAAAATGCCAATAGTGGTTATCATACCTGTTATAAATAGCTGGGATTACCAACTAGCATGAGACTATACTGAGACAAATATTTTTAAAATAAGATAGAAAGCAATTTAACTGTGTCTGGTGTACAATCTAAAACATCCTGCATATGAACAGTTAATTTACTACTGTTACTGCTTTCCAAAGTTGTGATCACCAAATTTTTAACTATAACTCTATTTTTTAACACTTTGATCCTTTATAAATTCCCTTTTTCCTGCCAGTAAGGTTCTTTACTGTTATTTTTAACTTCCCATTAGCTGTCAATAAAATGACCTACTCTTACTTCAGAATAAGTTAGTTTTAATTTTAATATTTTTTTCAGTTTTTTTGTTAGCAGCTGACTTCATCTCCCCTTATCTCACCTGGATCCAAAATACTCCCTTATCATCTGATAACTGGCAGCAAGTTTAACTGCATATATCTCCAGCACATCCCTCACTGGTAAGAAAAATTCATGGTAAAATAAACTGTCTATCAGTCAAGCAACCTGCTTGCTGAGCCCTATCTCTTGAGTGGAATTGCTATTTAGAGACACTTTTATCAGAGCAAATCTAAAGGAAAATCAAAAGTTTACAAAAAAGCACGAAGGCATAACGTGCCTTTTTTCTGCTAGTCTTGACTAATCTTCCTATACAAAAGCAAAGCTCCAGCCAACGGCAAAGAAGTCATTTACCAGCTACACGTTTACCATTTATTTAGATCCACAGTAAAATCCAGCATCAACATCCTCAACGATTCTAGTGCACACATGCTCAAGATGTTTCATATAAAAAAGTAAACTGAATCTTGTGGCTGTGTGAAACAATGCAATATAAAGTGTCTAAGAAAAATGGGTGGAGAGGTTTGTGTTTTATACAAAATGCCATGTGTGGAGCGTGTAGCTGGGCAGGTGAAAATTAATTTTGTAAAGCTGCCTCAAAAGTTGTGCCAGCTGCAACACTGGATGAATGTCTAACTGCCACAAAAAGTCTTTCTTTAAAGATCAGGGCTGAATACTGGGTAAGCATATATTACTATGAATGGCATTACAAAATATAGCGCAATGTAATGTAATGTGCATTAGTCCATTCATAGCATCTGACAAAGTGGGCTGTAGATTATGAAAGCTCATGGTTCTCTGAACAAGTTGCTTTATAAGGTGCCAAACTGCATAAATATTCAGGAATGGTAAATATGAAAGAGGGATTGTTGCAGACTCAGCAAAAATACCTCTTTGGGAATTATTATTTCATGTAATTATAAACAGGGGATTAAATATTACATTGGGTAATAGGAAACGTGAGTCACACTGTTGTTGGTGATGTTTATATGCTATACCTTCTCTCAGAAAACGAGCGAGAGAACCAAAAGATGGTTCTGTGGTGAGGCTGGATCTGGATTCCTCTCCCTGCTTTGCCACAGATTTCCTGTGTAGCACTGGGCAGTTCATTTACTGTTAGAGTCCCTAAAGGGCTTTGATGCCTAGTAGGGTTTAGCTTTTAGGCACTTGCCCCTGGAAGAGGATCCAGAGGCCTGATGCCCCTGTATAGTACAGTTCTGTGCTTTGGGGTGGGAGTCCAAGCAGGGAGCTGGCAGCAGCTAGCACTCTCAGTGTAGTGCTCCTTGGAGAGAGCTGAGAAGACACAGTGGGCATTTGTATACGTGATGAAAAACTGCCCATTTTTGTGGTTTGTGTCACATATTACATGTATGGGGGGTGCGATTTAAATGAGTTTCTTACGTTGCAAACTAAACCACATCCCCATGTAGTTTAATTTGCGACATAGCTACTTGTAATGTTGCAGCCTTTAATCTGACAGCTCACCTCCTGGCCGCGGGCGAACCTGACTGAAGGCAGAAGCAGCGAGAGGCCCAATCTCTTTTTTTTCCACAGAGCCTGCTCACCCCGCCTGCAGCTGGGGGGCGAGCTGCTGGCAGGGTCCCTGAGCTGTGGGGGTCCTGGTCCTTCCCTCTGTGGTGGCGGCACCCCCCGGGGCCGCCCAGGTGGGCTGCTACTGGGCCAGGGACTGCCCCAGCTTGGAGGCAGCACTCACCAGATCCATCTGTTCCCTGAGCCCGCCTGGGAAGCAGTGCCCTGTGCACTGTCCCCACCGTCCTCTCGCCACTGGGGACTGCCTGGGAAAGGGGAGCCTTTCGCCTGGGGCAGCATGGAAAGGTGGCAGGAGGGTGGCTGGGTGTGCTGTAAGCCAGAGAGGGCAATGGGGAAGCCCAGGTGAGTTCAGGGAAACACTGGATCAGGTGCTTCCAAGCTGGGGCAGCCGCTGGCTTGCTAGCAGCCCTCCTGGGTGGCCCTGGGGGGTGCTGCCATGCAGAGGGAAGGACCAGAGTCCTGTGCAGCTCATGGGTGCTTGGTCCAACAGCAGCTTACCCACCCCCCAGCTAGGGGGGAGGAGGCCAGGCTTTGGGGGTGGAGGGGGGAAGGATCAGGCCCCTCGCTGTAACAGTGACGGAAGCCCCTAGATGGAAACTGTGGGTTCTTAATCCTCACAATTAAAAACCCACCATTTCAATTTAGGGGACTAACCCCTCGTCACGTGTACAAGCACCCAGCGAGGACATGTTTGAAATCCTGCCGCTTCCGTCACCATCCCGGATAGACCTTGTTGACAGCAACAGGAAGGTGCCTCAGCTCACTCATTGTTTGCTGAAGTGTGAGTTCAAAATAAAGTCACTTTGAATCCAATGAGTTTATAGATTGAAGCTAAACATTTTGACTTTTTAAACAAGTTGAGGTTTCCTTTTGGCATTAACAATTCATGAAAATGGAGATAAAACTGTGAACTATTTAAGTATTGCTAGATCTGCATTTTTTTGCAGAACAAAATTTGGCCTAAAATTTCACCTGGCTGTAGTTGCAAACCCCAGTTCATAGCTTCACAGGCCAGGTTATATTCTTAACTACGAATGTCAAGAGCATCAGAATGATACACCTTTCATTTTGCTGCTAATTGGAACTGCATAATAAACTGTTACTAATGGTTGCTGGATACCCATAATATAGAAACAGTATTCTTTCTTTTTTAATCATACCTTCACTCTGTAGTAACTTTCACATGCTGAATCTGCTGTGTCATTTTTGTACACTTTTCCCTTTTTATGAGTAAAAACATCCCAGATACTTGGTCCTTTTCCATCCTCCTCCCAAGCCCCTTCAGTTTGGTAGGCAGAACTGCCGGCACCCCATAAAAAACCTATAGGTAGCAATAAACAAACACACCAATGACAAAGTGGAGACAACTGGTTGTTCAGTGCTTTTCTCCAGTAGGTCACTAATTAATATCCACAAAGTACTTTAAGATACAAATAATTAAAACGTTCTTCTTTTAAAATGTTCCAGATTGAATAAAAAGCTTGTATTTCTGACAGATGAGGCAGTTTTTTCAAAAGACCATATTAAACAGGAAATAAAATGTGGTTTAGAGCACGCAAAAAGCTACCCTCCTTTTGTGACATTCAGATACATCTAGCTGAGCTGGGTGAGTACGAGAGGGATATTTTAAGGTGTAGCCCCATGTTTCTAAATTTGTTGTAAATGATTTATCAAAAGTGATGAGTTCCAGGTTCTGAACCACCCTACCCCTGCCCCTTGCCTGATCCCGTACAGCAGGGGCAACCCTGGGGGTGAAACACTCGAATCAGTATGTACCATTTTGCTCCAGCATGAATATCTACACCCAAGTGCACTCCTGTGGAAAAGAGCAATGGAATACATGAATGTATATTCTGCAAGAGGCTATGGTGACCCTGGAGTTTCACATCTGCCTTCTCCCTCTCCCCCGAAAGGCTTGACACTGTGCTTATGTTTTCCTTCCAAAGGACAATCTTTTACCAAGTTTCTTGTACAAAAACATCAGTGAGACAAAAATACTGTAAACCACAAACAGCTAGAGATGAAAAGTACCAGCTGGGAAAGTGCCATAATAGAAGGAGCCAGGGTTATTCTTTGTCCATTGGAAATCCTCAGCTGCATTCAGACACAGCACCAACGCAGGCACATACCACACTCTCAAAACATTTGTCTTCATCACTAGTTTCTGCACTGCAAAGCGTTCTCTGCTTCAAACGCCCACCTGATAAAACAGGAGAACAATTGCTGAGCTTTACTTCTCAGTCAGAAACATTGGAACGATGAGCTACGTTGTCTGGGTTCGCCCAGTGATACAGCATATGGCATTGCTTACCAGGAACGACTCTCCTTAAATGAAGACATTGTAAGGGAAAGATTTAATTTGCCTTTTATGAATGTCCATTATGTTTCATTTAGTACTATGCTATAGTTTTTACTGTCCTAAAAAAAAAAAAGCTTTTCTGTTGTAGTGGTTTTGGTTTGGATTTGAAACTCCCCTTGCGGTGTCTAATACAAATCTTGTAAAGCGAAAGTGATTCAGCTGTTAGCATGGTCCCTGATGAATGGGAAACAAATTTAATCAGAGCTGAAAAGGCAATTAGATTTATAATTGTTGCAGTTTTAATAATTACAGCTCTTGCGCTGTTGTATGTCCCTTTCAACACAGGGCAACATTGATTTAAACTCCTAGCATTTATATTCTGAAGTTTTTTCCAGCTGTTCAGGGTTCTTGTCTCCTGGCACATGGCGATGCATTGGGGTGCTCAGCTGTGCTGATTTTACCGAAGGCTGCAAACCAGCTTGTTAGAACCTCCTTTTCCCACAAATGTTTAACATTCACTACAAGGTCACCTTTTACATGCCTAACTCTCTCCAGCTGGTGAATGATTCTGGAACAGAAAGTTTGAGGAAAGTCTTTTTTTTGTTTTGTTTAGGGTTTTTCTCTTGAATTTGAGGAAGGTAATAATAAAGTCTAGGTATGAACAATATAATTACACCTTGAGACAGGGCTACCTTTGAAAGGTGCAACATAGCATGGACATAGCCATCAGGGAGATGGTGCATTTGTTTTCTTGATATCATGAATATTTAAAATAGGCAAGGGTTGATGCTCTCTTGGCTTATGCTCTTAAATAGGTAACCATATGGCCACTGCAGGACCAGGACAGGTATGTTTTGCAAAGCAGCTGAGATGGAGGTGGTTATTATGGGCTTCTCCACACCTTGATTCAGTGCTGCCATAGATGACATGTTGTCACATGTTCTCTGCACCAGCTTGTATAAAGCCAGCCTAGAGACCTCTTTTGTAGCATGCAGAAAGCCCAGGTGCCTCTATGCAACCTCAGTCTGTGGATACCTTTTGCACAGCTCCAATTCAAGGAGTAGTAAGTGGTGAAGAATTGGAAGACATAAGGTAGGTCCTCTGTTTGAGGGGGACTAGTCCTTTAAAAGCTGTTTTGTCTTTGCTAATTATAGGACTGGAAAAGGTTGTGTTCAGGGATTGTTCAGCTAAGCAAGCTGTTTTAGACTAGCTTTGCTCAGTGTTCTCTGATATCTCTTGTATGTAAACCCACAGCTTGATTCAAAGTGCAGTAGGTGAGTCTTTCCATGGACTCCAGTGGACTTGGAAGTAAGCCCCTTGCAATGTGTGGTGTAGGACCATGAGCTCTATTCAAGCACTTGTGCTGTTAACGGATACTTTCTTAGTGACGATGAAAGAATGACTAACTTAAGACCAGGAAGACACAGAAAACATTTCTCTGGTCACATAATAAATGGAGGACTGCAGAGATCTCTGACACTTTTGTACTAGCAGAGGAACTGCACATCTGGCTTGGGGGGAAAAAAAATACGTGTCAGTGGGATCTACACAAAGGGCGCTTGTACATGTGCTGGCGGTTTAGTCCTCAGGATTTTATTCTGTGCCCCCTAAATTGAAATGGTGGGTTTTTAATTGAAACCCACCAGCTCAATTTTCTGTCATATTATGGCAAGGGGCCTGATCTTTTTTTTGTTTTGTTTTTTGTCAGAGCTGGAGCCTGCCTGTGGCTGGGGGGCCAGCTGTTGGTGAGCTGAGCAGCCTCTGAGCTGTGGTGGGGCCCTGGTCTGTCCTTCCATGGTGGCAGCAACCCCAGGGCCACCCAGGAGGACTGCTAGTGGGCTGGGTGCTGCTACAGGTCAGAGGCAGCACCGGGCCCAATTCAACTCTTCCCCAAGCCCACCTGGGGAGCAATGCCCAATGGGCTTCCAGTGCGCAGACTTGGAGAAGAGCTGGATTGGATTGGGTGCTACCTCTGAGCTGGGGCAGCACCCAGCCTGCTAGCAGCCTGCTCGGGCAACCACAGGGGGTACTGCCGCTGCAGAGGGAAGGACCAGGGCCCCTGCAGCTCAGGGGCTGTTTGGCCCACTGGCAGCTCACCCCCTCCCTCCCCGATGTGAGAGAGCTTGGGAGGCTCCACTGAAAAGGAAAAACAAAAAAGGATCAGGCCCCTCACCAATTCTGCCTTCAGCAGGAGCCATGAGGGGCCCAATCAATCCTCTTTGTCTGTGGAGCCTGCCTACTTCTCTTGTGGCTGGGGGGGCAAGGTGACAGCAATGTTGCAAGTTAAACTACATCAGGATGCAGTTTAGCTTACAATGATGCAAACTCATTAACCCCCCCCCCTCCCCCAAACTGGCGCACAAGTATTGTACAATGCCATTAAGCCACACAAATGACACTTTTGTCACATGTCCATTGTGATGACTATCACATGTACAAGCACCCTAAGAGAGTATAAAACATAGGTCTTCGGTCCTG
>NW_017728996.1:5413759-5417893 GCF_001723915.1 Gavialis gangeticus | reverse complement strand
TTTCCCCCCCCCCCCCCCAAACTGGTGCACAAGTATTGTACAATGCTATTAAGCCACACAAATGACACTTTTGTCACATGTCCATTGTGATGACTATCACATGTACAAGCACCCTAAGAGAGTGTAAAACATAGGTCTTCGGTCCTGTAATTCTTAGGTAGAAACTAAACAGGAGAAGCAGAATGCTATGCACCACTGTTGGAAATGCTTAGGGTTCAGAGTAATGTGTGGGGCAAAACAAAATGCTTGCATTTTGGTGGTGGGGACTGAAGTGTGGGGAGGAATCTTGCTTCAGGTTGGAGAAAGCCAAATTCATCATGAAAATGATGCCTTGTAATGATGGTGAGGCTGCAAGAGGCATAGGAACATTGGTCAGTCCACAAAGGGACTTTGAAGGCTGCCTTGAGAAGTCCTCTTACCCTGTCCTGTCAGTTAGCCAGCCTTTCTGAATCCGTGGGTCATGATCCAAAAGTGGGTCACAAGAGTATATGAAAGGGGTGTGAACAAACTTTAAAAATGGATCAACAAATTTAAAAAACGGATTGTCCTTTAAAGGAGAAAAACATGGGAAACTATGGCTTTTCCCTTGCAGGCTGGCAGAGTTCCAGCTTGCAGTGGGCTGCATGGTTCCCCCGCTGCCCTGCCCCACATACTGCTCCACAAACTGGGGGGCTGGGGTCTAGGGATGGGGGCAGTGGGTTGGGAGTGGCCATTGATGTTTACAGATGGGTCCTGGACTGGTACAAAAAAATTTGAGGCCCACTGATTTAGATAGTATATGAGTATTGCTGAATAGTGTGTTCGCACTATCCTCTACCAACTTAATAATGATAATTTAATATTAGACATAACTGCATAGATTCAGTCACATTTTTTCATAACAGTTTGTTAGGGTAAGTGCTAATTTCGTACGTAGTGTATTCATTTCATGTGGGGACTAATACATTGCCCTGGAGCCTGGACAGTAAGTTTATTCCATTATCACTTTGGAATCTCATTAGCGCCAGCTGAAAATCATTGCGAGAGAGCAGCAGGGATAATTCTAGGGCGCTCTGTAGTTGGGGTGTTGGCCCCTGGCATTGGTACAGGGATAGCAGTGCGTGCTTTGGTTAGGGGCATAGTTTGCATTGCCTAGCACAGCTTCATATATTTGTAATTGGCTGATTCTGTTTTTGGGGAAAATAGTTTATTTGGATTAAGGAACAGACACTAAATCAAAATCAATTCCTTTCTTTTGGTCAGGTGACCACAGTAAAGAAAATTACAACATTTCAAAAACTTTATAAGGTTGCTAAAGATGCACAACATTAGGATCATATATGCATTGTACAAGAAACAAATATTAGACAAGCTCTTACGATTTCACAACATCCTTCCTGTATTGAAGAATATAAACCTACTCCCTTTACAGTTCCACATGAAATGATTCATCGATCAATTGTTCCAAAGCAGTAAGTGCCTTTTTGAGTTGCTACTTGTTCCATTTCTCTATTACCAGCCTTCGCAACTAGAGAGAGCAGCTATTTAATCAACAACAAACAGTAAGGAAAGGGTTTATTTGGCTTAGATAATATGACTATTATTGTATTCCTCTAACAGCCATTGCGTTCCCTGGTTTGTAAGCATTCCTGTAAATACTGCCTGTGCAGCATGCTAGCTTGAATTACGTTACTATTCTACTGTTGCTGGCTTACCTGTTGTTCTTCCCTGTGCATGTGTTCTGACTGGGGGAGTCCTCCAAACAGCCAGAAGTTTACCAGAGCATTTTGAATAAATTTACTTCCACAGAGCAGTCACACAGCATTCGTGCAACTATCACAAACCCTCGGGAGAAACATCTAGTTAAAAACAGCATTTTGTTGATTTAAAGCTGCAGCAAAACAGATTAATCCTTCTCTATTCACAGCCAATGATGCAGGAAACAATTTAGCTTAACCATACAAATCTTTTTGCAAAGCAGGTTTTTCACTTTGTAAGCAAAGTTAGTTTTATTAGTGCCCACCACAGTGATGCCTCGTTCTGTGTGGGGGAGATTATGCAGGCATCTCTATCCTGAACTGGATTTGCAGATGGCTAGAAGTATTTATTGGTGGTTTTGCTTTCTCACACAGTCATTCTGGTTCAGGATTCGGAATGCAACCTTAGGAGAATAAGTACTTTACTTTTTCCCCTCGTTACTAGATATGTAACCCACTAATGAATGTGGGAGAAGAACCCCTTGCACTGACCCACAGAGGATATAGGTTTTTACAACCCCTTCCTATACAGGCTTGGCTAGTTCAAGCCGTAGCCGATTGTTCTTTTAGCTCAGGAGGATACTGGTTCAGTTCCCAGTGGTCTTTGAAGGTAGCCATTGTAATCATGAAGGCAGCTGTCACAACTAGAGCAATGGACTGACATTCAGGAGACCTGTGCTCCGTTTCCAGCTTTCTCTCTGGCCAGCTGGGTTACCTTAAGCAAGTCACTTTACCACTCTGTGCCTCAGTTTCCTCATCTGTCACATGGGGATACTGTCCTAAAGCTCTCATTCCCTATGGAGCTCTGAGATCTAGAGTCAAAGTGCAGTGCAAGAGCTGGTGTTATCATCAGGTCATTAGACATCTTTGTCTAGATGATGTACTCATAAGATATTTTATGCAATGAACTGAACCTCCTAAAATGAAGGAGAGCGAGGTGTACAGTTGATGACCATGATTCTCTCAATCTCCATTCTCAATGGCCATGCTTTGGCAGCTCCCATCTATTTAAATGGCAAGGAGGAGGGTCCTGATGTGCAACAGCTGAGCCCTTACCCACCTTTCAAATGGCAAGTCCCCCCAGTTTTTTCCTATATTGTGTTAGCTAAGCATATTTGCCAGTGGAGGGCCTGTATCTCAGATTTGCTCCTGGAAAAGAAGTAATTACAAGCAAGTGGAAAAACTCAAGATAATATGAGGAAGAACAGACAATATTTTCCAACTATCATAGTAATTAACCTTTTCATTATGATGGGAAACAACTTGCTTCTTTTTAGAATAATTACATCTCTCTCCTTTTCCATTTGATTAGATGCCCTTGTAATTATATCTGATGTGATCTGACCTAAATTAATAAGCCAGGGCTTCCTGTCTTGCCAATCGCTTTATATATCAACACCTATGCCGTACCATGAAATTGAAATTTGGATTAAGACCTCTTCTTAGGAATGTGTGCTATTGTGTTACCAGATTTGCCCATTACTTTGGGGTGTGCTTATTTATTAGGGATACGTTTCTAGGGTCTTGGTAATTCTATTAATGCGCTGCTTGTGTTACTTGTGTTTCTATACAGAGCTTTATGTCTCCCTTCTGCAAGCCCTCACCCCAATGAAGCTATCTTGCGGTACTCAGTTTCAGTGGGGCTGGGTTCCTCCAGTCACCAAATCAGTCATACATACAAACACGTGCAGTTTAACGTGACACGCCTGACCTGGCCGGGAGGATCAGCATGGACAGGCTGACACCCTCATACGCCAAGAGTCAGTTTATCAGAGCAACAATAACTACAGTCAGACATAAGCACACAGTTAAACAGAATACCTCTGAATCCGGCTGGGTGTCCAGATGACACCCTCATGGGCCAGCATTCAGTTCATTAGGGCACATCTGAACCCTACTGGGTCAATCAGCCTGTACAAGCTGATTCCCTTATATGTTTCGAACTCAGCACGTCTCAACCTTTTAGCCTCTTGATGAGCAGACCCCACAGTATTTTTGGGCTTCACAGGGATCTTTAGCTTAGGTAAAATAAATGTTGCTGCAGAGCAAGTGGGGAAGGAGAAGTAGAGAAGGAAAAATATACCCAGTTACCACCAGTTTGACTATAAAAGTTATTTATTGCTAAGTATATGGAATATATAATGACACTAGTAGTAATAGACATGCAAAGGAAAACAAACACAATCAATCACAGAACTACCCCGGTTTCACTAAGTATTTGGGGAAACTTAGCTCAAGCTTAATTAGTACAGTTCAGGTTCAGAAATCTATGCCTGAAGAAAGAGAGCTGGGATCTCACCAGTCCAGGGCACTTGGGTTGCAAAGCTAACAGGTTAAAGTTCTCAGAACGATCCTTGAAGGGAGACAATCTGCCTCCTTCAGCCTCTGAAGAAGAAAG
>NW_017728996.1:5405092-5413270 GCF_001723915.1 Gavialis gangeticus | reverse complement strand
GAGATGCCTATTAAACTTACTTCTGCTTAGAGGTGGGGGGTGGGGGGAGAGAGTCCTTTATAAATCCAGATTAGAAGTGGTCTGATAAATGCTGAGCTAGGTATGTGGGTTGATTAGCATTTGGAGCACAGATTCCCCATCATGCAGTGCTCCCCTGCTTCTCTGATCCCAGAATTCACTGCAGTCTCTGCTTCAGGCTTTCTGTTCTCCATCTCTCATGTAAATGAATGGTCATCTGGTTCCATCTCGGATGCAAATGAGACCTAGGGCAGTTGTTTCACTCTTGTCACCCTTATCCGGAGGGTTTTAGGTGTCTCTCACTGCATCTTAATCAGTTTCTGTTTAGGTAGGGCGGGGGGGGGGATTCTTTGTGAGTCAGACAGTCTGTGTCCTGTGTCAGGGTTCCCCAAGAACATGGAGCTGAGAGGTAACATTGAACTGTGTGTTAACCATGGTAGTGTGATAGTCTGTTCTGTAGAAAGGTATTTTCCAGTTGCTATTTTACAGAAATTATCAATAGAAACTGCAATGCATTATCCGGTAAAAGAAGTTAGTGAAGACTCTTTGATGGATAATGTGCACAGAAACTTTATCAACAAATCATCAAGAGTATAATCCCACTATCTTTAAAGTACAGAAAGGCAATTTCCAGTTATAACAGCTATGTCAATACAATAGCTATTGCTTATCTGTGAATGCCCTCAAACAAATCCAAAGAGATAATTAAAAATTGTATGTACCATACAATGAGAAACCCATCACTTGTGTGGCTGTCAGCACTGCCTAATAAAAAACAAGTGATGATATTTATTCCATGAATCTGGCCCAGGTTCCCCATCAGTGCCTGAATGTGTCTGTACTTCCTACTTGAGCAGCATGCCAACTGCTTTACACTGCTAAGTAACACTTTCTGGTGTAACAACTCATTGGGCTGGTTATATACAGGCTGTTGCATGTCCTGCTGCCTCTTTCCTCTGCTGTTCAGTGTAGAAGTTACCTCTTTGGTTGCACATTATAATCACTGCAAAATGTACTGCAAATGCCATGGTATGCTGATGGATATCTCTTTCCAGCTTCTTCCATGTACATGCTCAGGATCCTGCCACAGGGAATCTAAGCAATTTCCTCTTCTTTGGGTTGGGGAATGCCAAATGTCTAAATCCCCACCCCATGATTTCTGACATACTAGCTGTTTCAATCATGTGTACCTCGCTGCTTTGTCCCCACACACATCCATCTCAGCACCACCCACCATAGACTCCCTGCTTACAAACAGGTGCCCAAATTATTCAAGACCTACCCAACTTTTACAGAGCAAATACTGCTTTCTTCCCCCTCAGGGAGCAGTGAGTGTGTTCTGATGGCCTGGAAGTATAGGATTGGAGTAGTCTCACCACACACGGGTACAATTAAAACTCCCTCCTTGTATAAAGTAATATGTGTCCTGATGCTTATCCCAGAACAGATGGGTCCTGCTAGCCAGCTGTCTTGGTCTTCATCCACAGCAGCACTCCACCCAGGGACTGAAGGGTACTGGGAGGCAAGAAAAAAACAAAACTGCAAGCTTCTGGTCTTTCTCTCTTGCTCTTCACAGGTCTTGACTCAACACAGTTGCCTCCAACCCCTGCTAAACAGATTGCAAAAGAAATGGTTCTTGTCAAGTAAGGACAGAGAACAACTTTTACCCTGCTTACTGGAGAGGAGTTCTGGCAAATGCTAAAGTAACAAATGGGGGTCTCCTCAGGGATTTATGAGTTGGACCTCTTCTCCCACAACTCTTTGGGCTCCTAGAAGGCCTTTTTATGCCATTCAGAGACTGTTGCTTTGTAGAGCTGTGCTGCTAATGGTAGACAATATAGCTGCAGGGCTGGGGGTCTGGCCACTTCTTATTACAGCAATCCTGCCTCGCTGTTCTATGCTGTCCCCTAATCTGTCTGAATCCTGTTGCCTCTTTTCTTGCACTGTCTATTTTATGGATGCCTTCCACAACTGGGTCTGCATCTTGGTTATGGCTCTAACATGCTACTTGTTTAAATAGATAATAATTATCATTAAAAGTATGAAGATGAGACAGAACTGCAACCAGACCATCCTTGCAGAAGAGAATGCCCAGCTTGTTGCACTGATTCACTTACAAGGGAGTAAGTTCTTTCACTTGTACATGCATGGAGACATGACCACAAACTACTAACCATGGGGTATTTTGTAGGAAGGCTGGATTCAAAGGCCATTGAAAGTCAACTTTCAATGCATCCTGCTGTGAGTTGAATTTTACCATTGATTTTAGGGAAGTTAAATGCAGTGATCTGAGAGTCAACAATTAACTCTGTGGATCTCTCTCTCTCTCCTTCAGACAAACATGGCTACTTACCTCTAGGTGTTATGTAGAATGAGGCCATCTGCTGGCTAAATTTCATACCTCAGCTGGAGAAACCCCAAACTAGGGACAGAAATTACACACAAGCTGGTATAAGTGATCAGACACTGGTTCAAATCTGCAAAATGAGAAATTATTGCACATAAACCACTTTCAAAATGGCCAAAACTGGTTTAAAATAACCTGGATGGATGTAATATCATACTTAACTGATTTAGATTAAATCAGCGTATTGAACTTCTGTCTCAAACCCACCAGATTCAAGTCAACTCAGAGTCCCCTAGCATCCCAGGCTACTTTGCATCTCCCTTATAAACCCCCCTTCCCCCCACAAAGGGTGGGTGGGCTTGTCTTGGCCCAAGCTGTCTGTTCCAGCCCAGTAGGGAGGTATGCTCTAGGGCCCCTTGGCTTCTGGCCTTGGCTACTGCAGGCATGTGGTTGCATTTCTGGAGTCAAAAGTGAATGTCTGTTTATTTGCTTATTAGTTCAATCTACACAGCTTAAATGAACCTGTGAAGATTGAATTGATTCATCCTCAGGTGTTTTGACTATCTGTACTTAGCCAAGGAGTTTAGTTACCAGAGCTCTTAATTTCTCAGCTTGATATGTCATAATTTTCATAGATACTGCTCACTAAAGGAAGTTCAGAGTTTTGGCAGACATGCAGGCATCTAAAATGAGAACTGCAAAGGGAAAAAAAAAAAGACAAAGTTTCAATCCCAAAAAAAACACATGCTAAATTGTAACATTAAACATGTGAATGGTACTGGCTGACATCAGTTGACCTGTTAATACTAGTACAGGTTAAAATAGTTTGAGGACTGGGGCCTTAATTAGAAAAACAGCACTGAATGAAATAGTCCTGGCAAGACTGTAAAAGAACTAGGACCCACTGCTTGCTAGGAGTGAAAACATGTGCCTTAGACAATGTCTGCTGCTCACCTGGTGTTTCACATGGTCAGTTCTTTCCCTTTGCAGCACCTGCTGTTTCAGAAGCAAATTTCAGTTCCTGAAAAACATCATAATTCCTTGAGTGGATGAGGCAGGACAAGGAGCAGACCTTTTCCCCTTCCTGCAAACCATCATTGAGCTCAGCTGTGAAGATTCTGCATTTGTTGGATGCCTTGGGGAAACATTAGCCTTTGTGCAGAGGACATTCACCTGAAGGCAAAAGACCAGGGCCAAGAGGAGTATATTGAACCCGGCAGCTGCAGTTCTGAAATCTGTAAGCAATTTCTCTTAATGACTCTGTTCAGTATTTCTGAAGCTATAATGGCTCCCTCTGGTGGCTAATTTAATGAGAGAAAATTAAGTTAAAAGTTACTGTTGCCTGGTAGAACAAACTTAGACTAAATCATAATGTATACTTACAATGCAGAGTGTATATTTATACACTACCTTTCATCCCAGACATGTTTAAAGTGCACTGAAACTACATACAAATGGTGTACAGAGCCAGTGAAATGCAGCCAGCTCTTGAGTGGAAGGCTATGCTCAACCTGCTCCCAACTTATTGCAAAACAGGGGAGAGAGAAGGAACTTGGGCCAAAGACCCTATTGATATTATTGTTAGTATTACTAGTAATAATTATTAATTTGTGTATTTTGTACCCTCCCATCAAGTACTCTGTCCAAAGCATTGACAAACCCAAATATCAGTCTACACCAAAAAACAAATCTATGTTCATAGTATGTCTTTATAGGACCTGCCTTGTATCAAACACTTCGTGTGCAAATACACAGTTGCTGAGGTAGCAGGTGGGGGGTCACCAGGGACATGGAGTACACTTCACGGGAGGTTGTCTCATTCTGGTTGTATTCCATAGTGTCCCCCTGCCCTACTGCAGTGCAGCTGTTGACAGGGAAAACCAGGAGCTGCAGCAGTGCCAGATTTAGGCACAAGCTAAGCAAACTATAGCTTAGGGCCTTATATTATGAGGGGCCTCTAAGCATTGGCTGCCAGACCAGAGGTGATTGCGGACCAGCAAACCGCGGTCCTGCAGAGCTGGGCAGAGAGGCTGTGACTCTTCCCACAAGGCCCACGGTTGAGGTTTGGCCTACCCCCTGCCCAGGGGGTGGAAGTACCTTTACCTGCGTTCTGGCCAGAATATGCAGCCGTGGGGCTCTGCGCGGTGGTCCATAATTTGCCAGGCTGCAGCTGCGGCTGCTTCCAGTCCACAGTTTGCTGGGCTGAGGCATGGAAAGGTTGGGAGCCCCTAGTTCAGGGCCGTACCCTGTTATAATCTGGCCCTGAGCTGCAGCTTGGCCAGTTTACTAAGACATCCCCATGCAATTCCACAGTGCCCCTGCCCTTGCTTCAATGAGAGCTCTTAGAGTTGTGAGCACTGGCTGTGTTACCTAATAAGTCGCCCATCTGCTGACTGTAGGGTATTCTCCACTTTTCTTGACTTTCCCAGCTCTCTGAATCAGGAAGAATGTAGTATATGACAATATCAAGGTTTTACTGGCACTTGTGAGTGACTTGGATAAGCCACTCACAAGTGATTTATTATTAGTGATCTGCTGGAAGCCACAACCACAACCAGGAGGAGACAGGTAGGGGATGAATCATTCTGTGTAAATGTTTTCCACCTTTAGCATCCACTCTACCACTGAAAAGATACCAAGCCAAATGAGCCTGTGGTCTGACCCAGTGTGGCACCTCTTATGTTCCTACTCCAACAGTGCCAGAGTCAAACCCTAACCCAGCGGTTCTCAATCTTTTTAAGTCTCAAGCCACCCCTTCATAATTTTTTTCCAAATTTAGAGGCACCCTTGCTGAAAACCACTGAGCCAGGCTGTAGCTTGTTTTAGGTGAGGTGGGGGTGGAGGCAGGCCTTCAAGCCAATATGCCTTGCTGTTTCCACCATCTGCCTCCTCCCAGCCTGTACCTGTACCTGAGGGGGCACAGTGGTGTTTCACTGGGGACTTGAATGCTGACAACCAGAGCCATGTATACCCATGGCCTCTCCTGCTGGCCCCAGGAGCATGAGAGGAGGGGAGGAGGAATGGGGAATGGGCTGGCCTGAAAGTGCAGTCCTCCTGTCCCATAAGAGCATAGGAAAGCAGGGCTGGAAGAGACCTAATAAGGTCATCTAGTCCAGCCCCCTGCTTAAGGCAGGATCATTTGTGACTGAACCACCCCAGGCACATGGCTTTCTAACCTGCTTTTGAAGGTTTCCAAGCATGGAGAATCCACAGCTTCCAGTGCCTGAGCACTCTCACAGTCAGAAAGTTCTTCCTAATCTCCAGCCTAAACTTCCCCTGATGCAGCTTGAGGCCATTGCTGCTATTCCCTTGGCTACCTATCTGCTCATGTGTGCGTGCACGCACAGCACAACACTGCTGGGAGCACTGGGGCTGGCATGAGAGCTGCCGGGGGTAGGGAGAAGCCACAGGTGCTGCTTGTCTGTGGGATGCCGGGGTGCCCAGTACTGGGAGAGAAGAGGAGTGATTGCTTGCCTTCTTGCACTGGGGCTGGCATCACAACATCGTTGGAAGGATCCTGTGTCACCCCAGTTGAGAATCACTGCCCTAAAAGTTTATTGTAATGTGACTGCCCCAAACCTCATTTAACTGTGGCTGTCCAAGACAGGTTGCTCCATTTTCATCTGTGTTGCTCAAAATTCTCTTGACATGTCCTTATCTCTGGATGTTGTCACTTGGCTTCCCCTGTAGAAGCCCCACTTTTTAAAATAAAGAGACTAGATGTTTGTTACCACCAGGGAGCTGTCATTTTCCCCCTACTGTTTCATCTTGGAAAAATTTTATTAGCAGCAATTTTGAAAAAAAAAAAAGTGCCAGAACCATGTCCAGGCTATAAATCCTTTTCATGTAAGTTCTTTTATTGGTGAGTTACAAGCAAGTAAAATATTTACCCAGTGGAATCTCTCCAAAACTGCCCTGTGACTGCAGTAAAACGTATGCTGGAAGGTAGATTATATGATTGGTTTCCTACAGGGTATTTTGAAGTTGCGGATTGGTTTCCATTGTAGGCTAGTCCAGGAGCTGCCTGTCTGTCACTCAGGCAGGATACGTGCACCTTGTGGTCATTTAAAAATCTAGGTGCTGCTGGCTACAGCCATACCAAGGCGACTGCTGTACGTGCATGTCTGCAAGTAAACATGTGCTGCTGCCTGAAGCCACTGAGCTCTCCTTGGCTTGTTCACTGCTGTTCTTTCCCTTAGTACCTTTTGTTGTAAATGTTTGGTCTTCAGCCAGGCACCTAGAGATGGAGGCACCCAAATTACTGCCTCTTGTATTACTTGGGGCCTTTACTATTCTCCCCCAGTCAGTGACTGGGTAGAACCAAGCGTTGCTTATGACCTCCAGTTCTAATCATTAGCCAGCATTTCTGTAACGGAGTGGTCTGTCCCCTTTAAGGAGCAGCCAGCTGTGGGTCTTCTGAAGAACTGGGAGAAGACACTCCCTCATTAAAGATCCCAGAGGAAAAGGCTGAGGATGAAGACCGTGAAGGGACAGGTTGAGAGGAGGAAGCAAGCAGTGACTATAGCTGCATGTTAAACAACTGGCCTGGGTTGTTGCACTAGGAGCCTCAAGTGCCCAGGGTAAGGCAGAAGGGTTTGGTTTTGTTGGCTTATTCCTTTATTTGCTTATTACCCAAGGACTATGTCACTTATGAAGACTGGCTGAGGGACTCATAAGGGAGCACAGTTGCCTGCTGAAGCTAGCAGGCTAGGAAACCCATGTACAATTCCCCTCCCAGAACCAAAAAACCTCCCCACTGACATTCCTGAATCATGGTACCAGCACTAACCACTAAGTCACACTCCCTCCTTAACCTCAGTGGGGCCTTTTCTGTCTCTGCAATTTCCTTCTGATTAAGCAGCCCCAAGAATAGCATCCAAGCCTTCCAAATGTGTGGCCTCAGCCTCTGCTTTGAGATGCTTCCAAAAACCCCACTTGTAATTACTCCTTTGAACAAGAGCAAGAGACCAAGAGCACTGCTATAATTGTATCCCGGGTACCATTTGTGTGTGTGTCACAAAATTACCACTGTTGCATCATGCTTTCTCTTCTGGGAGGTTTTTCACCTAGAGCTCAGCTGTGCCTGTTTCCTGGATCTGCCTATAAGCAAAAAAACAGACATTCTGGAAGCAATTTGCATGATGATGTCTTGTTTTGGGATAAATTGCGTTGCTTTGACTAGAAGCCCTTGGAGGAGTATAGGTGTTAATTTAGAGAAGATGTTCTGAATCGTTAGTTGTGGCTGAGTAAGTTCTGATAGAAGAAATGGGTGTTTTGTAAATGTGGGAGATGCATTTTACTGCCTGTAAAGGGAAGTGTGGGGGGAAGAATCCAAAAACCTTTGTGAGAGTTCATTCCTATGTAAAGGCTGTACAGACCCTATTGCTCAAATGATGCATGGCAGATTCACACACCAAGTACTGATTCCTTTAGATCAAGAAGTAACAGTAGCTTTGAACTCTTGCCATTTGAGGCTGACTTGAATTTTGGATGATACCCCCTTAAGTAATGAGCTGTGACAACCCATTCATCTGAGCTGGTTAGAGCTGCCTAAGAATAAATGAAGTTGGTTACCTCTTGTGTATGAATTGAGATCCCAAAGGTGAGGAAGAAATCCATACCTGTAAAGCTCAGTTTGCGCTCATTTGGAAAGTCCTAAACGATCATGAAAGCTAATGGTCAGATAATAATTTAAACCCATCCACAACTTCAAGTATCTTTACTGTATCTCCACCACACCTTTTCTTAAGCTAAAAGGCTTAGGGACAGTTGCATTACCCTGGGGGTCTTTAAGAAGAGGCTGGATGCCTACC
>NW_017728996.1:5396638-5405081 GCF_001723915.1 Gavialis gangeticus | reverse complement strand
TATATACCTGAGCTCTTACCTGGGCAGGTCCTACACCTGTCAGCTGTTCTTTCTGCTTACTTTTTGTTACATTGAACATTCAAGGGCTGCATTTTCAAAGAGGCTCCTAAATTGTACTGGCACAACAACAAGCTTTCCTGCATTCAGAGGGGGATATGATTTTCTTGTGACTTCAATAGTGGGGCTCCCTATGTCTTTTAGTATTTTGCATAGTGGCACTGATATTTTTAAGTGGCACAAGTCTGTTATGGGGTTCTGAAAATCGCACAGTTGCAAATTGTATAGCACATGCTATCTAGGGGCAAGTAATAAACATACTAAAAGCTTGTATCTAAAAATCTAATTTGACTTACCTTCCTGCAGAAGGTTTAACACTAGGGCTTGCCCTGCATTTGACATGAACATTGAAAAGCTGCTGCAGCAGCCCACAGCTGACTGGAATGCACTTCTGTTGAGATCTAATTCCATCCTCTGCCATCATCTGTTTGTAATCATAGAGGATTAGTTTCTAAAGCCTGGAAATAAGAGAAGATAAAGTGTCTTGATGGCTACAAAATACAGAGAATGGCTTTGGATGTTTTCCCATTGCTAATTATAAGTGTGATAAAAAGGGCCCTGCTAGGAAGATTTGCCTGGGTGTGCCAAGGCTCCCTCCATAACAACAGCAACTGTAATGAATAGAATTATATCCTAATCATGAATAATATGGTACAGGCAGTCCTCGCATTTACAGTGGGTTACATTCCTAGAAAAGGCGCTGTAAGTCAAAACGATGCAAGCTGAATCTGATTTTCCCATAGAAACAATATTGTAATGGGGCATTGCGTTCCTGACCAAGGGCCTGATGCCCAGCTTTTTATAGAAATTGCCATAATCATGATATTTAAATCAACTATTTAATCCACTATAAGTGATATACACTGTACAGTACAAAGCTTTCTAAAGTGTGCTGTATATAAATCGATTAAGCAGGGCAATACAGTAACTAATCACATAAAATTGTATTTAATCAGAAGGTGAAGGAACACATTCATTAGGGTCATGGAATTCAGAAGGGCTTCTTTGGGGAGACTTAGGGCCACTTGATGGCTTTTTGAGAAACTGATGCAGGGTTGTTTGTTTTGCTGCCCTCTTTTTCTCATTGTAAATTTCCCTGTAGTGCCTTAAGTGCGAGGATCCAGCACCATAAGTAATACCATGGGTGTAAATGGCAGAGAGCCGCAAGTGCAAATTGCTCTAAGTTGATATGCCGTAAGTTGAGGACTACCTGTATTAATTCCTGGAGGCCTGTGAACATCATATAGAAAATGACCTATATAGGAAAACAAGGACAGTGATTTATAATTGGTATAAGACACCTGGCATTGGTAGAACTGACTCTTGTCACCCATATAAAATACAGATTCTTCAGTGAAGAATCTTTACTGTGCCATAAAGTTAATCAAAACTGCAGAGTTTGTGCTGGTGGCAGGAATGTTTAAAGGGCCATTTCAAAGTACACAAGCAGGCAAGGTTCTTTGGATAGATGTGATATCTTGTATTAGACCAGCTAAATAGTTGGGAAAAGGTTCTTTGTAAGCTTTTGGGCACAAACACCCTTCTTTAGGCACTGGGAAACTCTGCTGCTGTTATGAGTTTTCCAAGGTAGAAAAGAAGCTGGAGTAAACAAGAAGTCTGAAGATGCAGTGAGTGGAAATTTGGAAGACCAAGGGTGGCAATGGGGGGCCAGAGGGAAAAGTGTGAAGGAGTGACAGTGGTAAGCTTAAAGCAGGTACCTGGTGTGTCAGATGTCAGGCAAGTTGTAATGTATCCTAAATCCACTGTCTATATTGAGTCCATTATTTTTGTATCCAGTAGATTTATGAAGTAAAGTTCATAGGCTCACCTATGAAAGGTGTTTTGTAAGTTCCCTGTGAGGATTAGAACAGAGATTGGAGAGGGAGTGATTGTTTTATGAGAAGTGTGCACCCACAGGTAATTGGATATTTTTGTCTTTGATGGATTTTCAGTGTGCGTCTATTCTGGTATGCAGTTGTTGTTTGGTTTCTCCTATTTCAAAGTACATCACACTTGACAACCTATGTGCTGTGCCCTGTTCTCATCTGCCATGTAGGATGACATGCAAGCCTCCTACATGGAGGTAACGGCAACAGTCAGAAACTGCGCTGGGAAGTTCAGTGAGCAGGGCAGATATACTTTAAGGATTAAAGACAATGAGCTCAATCCTACTCCTTTTAAAGTTGCTTTCAGGTTGCCTGAATTGGGAGCAAGGCTAGGTCCATACAGACTGGTCAATTTTATTCCTTTTAGAGGTAATATTGGATCATGTCAAAAACAGTGGACTGGGAATTGGGAGACCTGGCTTCCAACCCCGAGTCTGCTTTCTCATTGTCAGACCTCTGTAATTATTAACTTCTCATTCTCTAGAGCACTTTGAGAAACTCAGGTCAACGACACTACCCTGCATACCATTAAGTGGGAAGTATTTTTATTTAATTTGCTGATCTTTAGTTGTTTTGCCAACAGAGACCTACAGCCAAACATGTCTTGCCTTCTTCATTAGCAATCTGCATTGTTTTGGGAGAAAACCAGCAGAATTAATTTTTGGAAGCAAAGATCTTTAGCCATCCTAGGGGAGATGTCAGTGGGAGAGGAGACTGTTCTATCCTTGACAGCAGAAGGCAGCTCCAATATGCTAATTCTTTTCAGTGTTTAAGATCTGCAAGTGGAGATGGGACTTTAAAGCTGCATGTCTGCATATTAGGCAAGTTATTGAACTGCACAGAGAAAGTAGAAGTGAATAGTCTTTTGAGCTATTCTTTCACAGAGAGGGTGTATCTACATGTTCATTAATGCACCGTAATTATGGCGCATAAAGTTTAGTACCTGTAATAACAGATACTATACTTAATGCGCCGTAATTGGTGCTACTGTGCATTAGCACAGATGAATGCTTTTTAGGTGATGTCAATGCGCATTAGATTAAATCTATTGTGCATTAGCACAGTTTTTGCCAGCCCTGCCAATGCACAGTAGAATTAGTCTTCTGCGCATTAAGCGTCTTGTGTAGACATACCCAGTGTGAATGTTACGTGGCAGATTGACTAGTTGGATGGTTTTGTAACTAATCTGAAAAAATGCAGTTTGTTTCATATTGATTTGATGCTAAATTGCATAGATATGGACTTGAATTACAGGCCACTTCTATTAGTGACGTCTTGAACAAGCTATAGGACCCAATTCTGCAAGGTATTTAAGAACATGCTTTATTTTCAGTACATGCTTTTGTTCATTTTTGGATGTACTTAATTCCCACTACAAACCATAATTATTTCCAAGTCAGTGGAACTTAGCTATATGCCTAAAGTTAAGCATGAACTTCAGTGTTTTGCTTGATTGGAGTCCTAATTGTTGTTTTAGGGGCTGATCCAAAACTCACCCAGCTCAGCAAAATGTCTGTAGCAAACTGAATTTTGGTTTGGATTCAGTCCTTAGAGACCTGCCTTTTAATGCCTTGAAGGGTTAAAACTTCTTGATTCTCTTTTCTATTTTTAAGTCAGCGAAAACAAGAAATAATGGAAATAACTCACTGAAATATTGGTGCGAATTGGAGAAAGCACTCATTAAAATACAACAGATCTGAGCTGAAATTATAAATTTCAGAAAAGCATGAAGAGTGGTAATTAGAGCTCTTATAAAATTCCTGTCCTAAGTTCCTCCAGATGTTTGCACTGAGAAGATTATGCTGTGCAACTTGTAGTGTGTATTGATCGCTTGAATATCCATGGGTGCAGTTCATATCTTCTCCTCTTTCTTCACAGCTACCTTGGGGATTTCTTTACAGTATTATTTCTCATGGAATCACACTCATAAATCTTTCCGTGTTTGATTTCTAGAGGTGTTGAACATGAGAAATGACTAGTAAAAACTTCTTGTAAGTTCTGTTTTCCTAGCATACCTCTGAACAGAGTTGAAGAATTACAACAGTTTTGTGCTCTGTGGCTCAGAATCCCCTTTTATGGCCTGGGCCTAATATAACTTTTATGTGCATTCACATCAGCAGTGGGAAATGTTACATCACCCCCACTTCCTAAGGTTGGAGGCAAACAGGTAAAGCGGAATTGCCGTCTGTTTCCCTGTGTATTACAAGTGTTCTTTCACTGTTTTACTTGACTAAGGGCATTAGATTGCTGGCTCTCTATAAATTATTTTTAGGGCATGGACAGATGTATCTCTTCCCCAGTGCAATTGCCACTGATTTCATGCATGGATGTAAAGTACACTGGGATTAGGAGTTACAGATGTGCAGCTATCCAGAGGTAGCTCATGCAGTTGTTGGTGTCTATAGCACTGACCAGTACAAGATGGGGGAACAGATTATGACAGCTGAAAATTATGTCTGTGTGATAAAGGTGCTTGTTGAAGGCTCTATGAAGATTAGACCAAGTGTTTTTCTGTAATTTGTTCAGATATTAAGCTATATGTTGTTGCTAAGAGCCTAATTAAAGTCAAAGATGTAGTAAGGCCTAGTAAATTTAGCAAAGCCTTATAGAAGTGATGGTAGTCCCTGTGGCATAGTTAAAATTAACCTTATCAGAAGAATGCAAGGCTTGTACTGTTATTGGTCAGTCTAAGAACAGTTGAAGTAAAAAGAATCTGAATGGCTGTAAGTTATCAGCATAGCTCAGAAGTTATAAATTGGCGGGCACATCCGGAAATCATTTAGAAGGAAAATGCAGCTTTGTGAAAGGGACCAATTAGCTGCTGACCTGAATCAGTGGGCCTGTGGGTCTCGAGGAGCCCAAGGACTGAATACCAGGGTCCTTCCCAGTATCCTTTGGACAGCACTGATCGGGGATGCCTGACTTCGCTGAGCTTTGCAGAAGAGAAACTTGTTGTACATCAGGCATCAAGAGGGGACTGCCGATTAAGTTGCCAACACGGATTATCATTATCTGTCTTAGCACAATACACGTAGTTGTGTTTTTGTTAAGTCAATAAACCTTTCTTACCTTTGTACCCCTGACCACACTCTCAATCCTGTACCCTCCACTGGAAGCTGGGACAACAGATAATATATTTGCTTTTAGTAACCAGCTCCCCTGGGGCTGGAGATAGAACACCACCAACTAAAATGGTGTAACTCACACTAATTGAGTTTTACATCCAATTTTTTCAGGTTTTTTGCGTTAACTCCTTTACATTGGGATACTGCTGATTGCTTGGGTGTAAATGTTGCATCTGCCCATGCTCTCCCTTTCTTATTTAGGCAGTTTACCCATAGTTTAACCTGAAATTAAACAGCACTAAGCCTGCAGGTTTCTCACAAAAAAAAAAAAAAAAATTCAACCCAATGCACTGAGCTATGACCATTTTCGAGGTGTGGAGCCCACTATGTTTTGTGCAACTGCTTTCTTTGTATTCTCTTGTTCCTTTTCTGTAAAATGGAGAGAAAAATATAGTGCTCTCTGCTTCAAAAAAGGAGTTGTGAGGCTTAAGTGTTTGGTGCTTACACGGAGACAAAAATGCTTTACAGTGTGTTATTTGAGGCAGGGACCCTCCTTTAATTCTGTGTTTGTACAGCTCCAAGCAAAATGCAAGGGGCTTATCCATAATTTTGAAGCTTTAGGGTATTAGTGCAATAAAAATCAATATTACTCCTACTACTTACAACAATGATAATGATACATGGAGCAATAGAAGATCAGTACCAAAATGGGAAACGCTCTTTATTTAAAAGGTTTTGTAATCTATTGGTATGCACATGTGTACACACACACACACACACACACACACACACACACACACGATTGTATGCATGTGCATACATGCACAATCAAAACCTGTAACCTGTAAAATTGAACTCATCTAATGACTAGGATTGCTATGCAACAGGTCTCCAAGCTGGTTAGCTGGGTTTGTGATATGAATTTAGCTCTGTTTAGGTCAGTGAGGATTTGGGGCATTATGAAGATAATGTTTTCTCTCTCTCAGATCCAAAGGGACTTCACATATTCCTTAATCCCTCCTCTTATAGTGGCTTTTCTTGGAATTGATGCTTTTGAAGAGCAGCTGGCCTTAGTGGACGTTGTGTTTATGACAGAGCAACACAGCTGGAATGTGTGAGAGCGGATGAGTTTATCACACGGAGAAAAAAGTATTGGTATGAAATGACAACAGAGGCAGCTTGCACATTAAAAACCCAACCAGGAGCAGCCTCAACTTCCCCTTCTGAAAATGGGAACAAGGATACTTGAGCTCAAAGCACTTTGACATCTACTGATGAAATGTGCAGTAGAAGATTTAAGTGTTATTATAATTGATTGTTAGGCACATAAGGGCGGATTTAAAATTCATAAGAACCTGTGGGCTGTGGCTCAGGGAGTGGATCCTCTTACTGTGGTGTGAGCAGCTTCATTTGGTCTAGTTAAACCTGTTCCAAAATAACTACCTACAGCTCCTGGTAGTTGCCTCTAGTTCTGCTCTTAGCTCCTAGCCCTGCCTCTGCTCACCAGGCCGCTAGTGGCAAGTCACAGCTGTATAGGTTGGGGACAGTCAGAGAAAGTTTCTAGACTAAGGGTGTGACTGCTCCAAACTCCGAGCTAGCACTAACACTGATCAACATTTCTGTGGCTCACAGTGTAATGTGTAACAAGGCTCTTATTTGCTAACATTAACCCTGGCCCCTCCCCTCAAAACTCTCGCATCTTTTCCTGTACAAAAAGCCAAGAAGAATGTAAATTGTAACGGTAGATGAAATACTCCAAATTAAATAAGCTGAACCAACTTGACATTTGAAAGAAAGATACAGTCTTAACTAAACCTTTCAGCTATGCCAAAAACACAAATTCCAGAGCATATTTGTAATAATAATAATGTTACAGGCCCCAAACATGCCAAATTTCCAGTCCTGTGGCTATAAACTGAATGCAGTGTGCATTTTTCTTTCAGGATTCATCTCTCTTCTGAAGAGGATATCGGTGAGGAATAGCCTGAAAGAAGAGACGCGGACCAGAAGGATTGATCAGGGATCATAATTGACATCCAAACAGTAAGTCGCATTTATTTTTCTTAGCAGGCAGATATTTAAGTGTGCGTCATTTTTAAATTCTTTTTTTAAAGATAATTATATGAAACAAACAGTAGGATACAAGAGGTAATTAATTTAGCCTTTTGTATTGCCATGAGGGAAAATATGACTAAAGGAAAGGATTTTTGTGGGTGATTTCTTTTACTGGATCAACTGCATGGTTTTGTCTTAAAAGGTTTTAAAGGGACATTTCTATAGCAAAATGAAGATTCCAGAACATAAAGAGTTTGACTGATAGACCAGGTTCAAAATAGAAAGATAATTGTAAGTTATCATTTTTGTGAGAAAATTGACTGCATTGATCATAAGCTATTTGAGCTTAATTTTAAATTTTGCTGATTGATGAATGTTGAGAGAGTAGTTGTTGAGAGAACCTGAGTGATTCATTATTTTCATAGGATTTTTGTTCAGATGGTTCCCAGACTGATGACACAATGTCATGTCAAGACCAAGTTTTCACCTGTATCACCCCAGACATTTTATAATTTTGGGGAGGGGGCACAGACTTACAGTCTTAGTGGTAGGCAAAATATAGGATATTAAAAAAATTGCTGAGTCAAGTGGGACTTCTCCAAGACGAGGCTAGCTAATGATGACCTCATTTGAACCTGACTGGACCAAGTTTCATTCCTCCATGACAGGCCTTGTACTTGTTTTGTCCAGAGGACTTGGAAGGAGGTCCTTCCTGGCAGAGTAAGCATAGTCTGCACAACATAATTACTGGAAACAAGGCCAAGAAGCCTCATTTATGGTATTAAAAAGGCAGTTGAGAGAAGGCTGGTGTTTTCAACCCCCAGGACTGATCATCTTGGGCAGAGGAGGCCACAGCATTCGTAGCTAAGTCCCTAGAACCAGTCTCTCAAGAAGCATGCTTGCAAGAAGCACTGTGCCCGTCTCTGCTGGATGCTTTCACTGCAGTTCTCACTTCTATTCTTTGAGAGACTGTCAGAGCTGAAGAGTTTACAAGCTTCCTGGGTGTCTTAACTATCTAATTTTCCCTTTTTGTTTTGCTTTCATCTTTGGTTTTTGTTAGCTGGGAGTTGTCTTCAGTGGCTGAATAGACTAAGACAACTGAAAGAGAATTTACCCGTGTTTAAACAGCCCTAAAGACTGTTTCATGCAACTCCTCATTGGGGTGTGTTCTGAGTCCTAAGTTTACAATGCCCTAGGAAATTTGACATAAGAACCTGGAATACCTGGCAAATTTCAGTTTATAGAGAGTTTTGCTCAAGTCTGAGGAAGGTGGAAGAAAAGGTTACACACCACACAAAAAACAGATTGTCTCTGAGGCTGTGGCTCAGACACGAGAGAGAAATTTGATTTCAGTATTAAAATATTTAGTCAGTTCCAAGT
>NW_017728996.1:5391436-5391638 GCF_001723915.1 Gavialis gangeticus | reverse complement strand
TTTGGGGTTTTGTTTTGCTTTCATCTTTGGTTTTTGTTAGCTGGGAGTTGTCTTCAGTGGCTGAATAGACTAAGACAACTGAAAGAGAATTTACCCGTGTTTAAACAGCCCTAAAGACTGTTTCATGCAACTCCTCATTGGGGTGTGTTCTGAGTCCTAAGTTTACAATGCCCTAGGAAATTTGACATAAGAACCTGGAATA
>NW_017728996.1:5371255-5386436 GCF_001723915.1 Gavialis gangeticus | reverse complement strand
TGCCCTAAGAAATTTGACATAAGAACCTGGAATACCTGGCAAATTTCAGTTTATAGAGAGTTTTGCTCAAGTCTGAGGAAGGTGGAAGAAAAGGTTACACACCACACAAAAAACAGATTGTCTCTGAGGCTGTGGCTCAGACACGAGAGAGAAATTTGATTTCAGTATTAAAATATTTAGTCAGTTCCAAGTTATACATTTGGTTGACTTGAGGGAAATTCTCTAGTTGGGACTTATAACCAAACAGCCACTTATAGCCGTTCTAAGGAAGGAATGTTTTTAGTATTACTCTGATTTAGTGCATTTGATGACTTAACACCAATCTAATATTAAGACTAGCATGTTGATTTGACCTGGATTTGATAGATGTGTTGCTTAATTTTTAGTTTGTGTTAGTATTACTGGAATTAATTGCTGTGAATTCAATAAAAGGAGTAATTAAGCCTTCTTATGTGGTAGAGACAGTTTTGGACAACGATGGGGCTTCCTAAGGCATGTGCCAGGTCAAGGAGATTCCCTAACTGTAAATGCAGGAGCTATCCTGCTGGCTTTGCTGCCTGTGAGCATCAGAGGCAGAAAGCTCAGCGAAGCTGCTCTGAGATCCTAAGAGGACACACAGCTGAGCTATTTGGACACAGAGCTCCCTGGAATGGAAGACGTGGGGATCTCTGAACCAGGAAACTATTTGGTGTTGTTTGTTTCAATTGCGCTTAAGGGAACGGGACTTTTTGATCATTTGGAAAGGACTAAAGTTGCATCAGAGACCTGCACCATTGATATTTCCTATCCAAATGGAAGCAACCTTTTGAGGCCCCAAAGAAGAGTTAAACACTAGGTCAAATGAGCAACACTATTGTATAACCTCACGGTGCTGGGTGTTGTGAAGCTAAATTCATCAATGTTTCTGAAGCACATACTACAGTGAGGAGTGACCCATGAGGAAATTAATCATTCTATATTCAGTGCAGGGTTTAAATTATGTACAGTAAATCAGACTAAAGGCCACATAGTGACTTATGAGGACAATAAGAAAAAATCAAATAGCTGCTCATTAAGGTCTGTCCATCCTGCACATCAAATGAAAGTAGGGACTTTGGCAAAAACTGTTTTATAATCATGCAATCAAAAGCTCAGGAGAGGCTGAATTATTGTTGTACAGACACTTAATTCAGGGATGTCCTAACTTGCCAGTGCAGGTTATAGTCTTAACTTAGGTGCTTTGCTTTCTTTTGTTTTTATTTTTTAATGTAAATCAATAGTTAAGTTACCTAAAAGTGTCTGGCACTTTAAGATATATTTTTGCGAATACAGTTCCTCCTCTTAGACGCAAAGGCAGCTCTTTAGTTTGAGCAGGAAAAGACACCTTGTACCTTAAAACGATCATCTTACTCCTTGCAGGGAAAAGCTCATAGTTAACATCCTCCTTCAACTCTGCTCATAAAACTCTGGCCATCAGTCAAAGACCAACAAATCTCCTAAAATGAACAGGCGCCCCAAAGAAAACTGAATATCCTCCAAAGCAATTGTATCTATGGAGTGACATCACTACCCAAACATCTTAATCTTGGCTTTTCCAACAACCTTCAGTCAGTTATTAGCAGTAGAGCCAGTACTTGCAAACTTTTTATTATTGCTCCCTTGTGAACATGCTTTTTTAAAACACACACTTAAAGTAGGTAGGTTGAAAAATGAAGTGACTTGGACATATGTCCCACATGGGAGGACTTTCTTTCGGGTCCTTGCTGTGTCTTTGTCCTTCAGCCAGCTCTGCTGTGCTGCTTAACAGATGGATAAAGAGGAGGCCTGTGGCAAGACAAGGTCTGCCACTCTGGAGCTGCTGGTTTGATGCCTGTGAAGGCAGCTTGGTCCACTGGTTCTCTTTCTGGCTCTGCTATTCAGCTTGCTCTGAAATGATGGGCACCTTGGTGCCTCAGTCTCCCTATCTGTAACCCAGGAGTGATAAGAGGGATCTCCATTGGAAGGTACTTTAAGGTCTGCTGATGAACAGTGAGATTCAGAAGCAAAATATTATTAGCATTCTCTATTGGCACTTATACTCTTCTTGGGTGCCTGTATACACCCCGAGTTTTAATCCTCATTAAATTTAAATAGGTTTATAAACTTTAAACTTGTTAATTTTGGAGCGCTGCATCTGTGTTTACATGCACTAGGGGCCTTTGTACACACCACAAAATTGACCTTTAAAGTGGCTTAAATGCCCTTTTGCACCACTTTAATGGCATTGCTGTTTGCAAGTTCAGCAGCATATTCCACTTTAATGGCATTGCTGTTTGCATGCTCAGTGGTGTGTTCCGCTTGAAATGGCTTCGGTATGTAGCAAGATAAAACACCTTTTGAGGATGGGTTTCAATACGGACAAGTGCAAGGTGTTGCACCTGGGGAGGAAGAACCAGCAGCATACCTACAGGCTGGGGACCTCCCTTCTCATCAGCACAGAGGAAGAGAAGGATCTTGGAATCACTATTGATTCCAAGATGAATATGGGCCACCAATGTGGGGATGTGCTCAGGAAGGCTAACCGTACTTTGTCTTGCAGCCCTAGATGCATCACAAGCAGGTCAAGGAGGTGATCCTCCCTCTCTATGCAACATTGGTCAGGCCACAGTTGGAGTACTGCATCCAGTTCTGGGTGCCAGACTTCAGGAGGGATGTGGACAACATGGAGAGGGTCCAGGGGAGGGCCACCCGCATGATTAGGGGGCAGCAGGGCAGGCCCTACAAGGAGAGGCTATGGGACCTGAACCTGTTCAGCCTCCACAAAAGAAGGCTGAGAGGGGATCTGGTGGCCACCTGTAAACTTGCTAAGGGGGACCAGCAGGCAATGGGAGAGTCCCTGTTCCCCCTACCGGGGGTAACCAGGAACAATGGCCATAAGTTGACTGAGAGTAGATTCAGGCTAGATATCAGGAGACACTACTTCATTGTCAGGGTGGCTAGGAGCTGGAACCAACTTCCAAGGGAAGTGACGTTCACCTCTACCCTGGGGGTCTTCAAAAGGAGGTTAGACAGCCACCTAGCTGGGGTCATTTGACCCCAGCATCCTTTCCTGCCCATGGCAGGGGTTTGGATTAGATGATCTGCTTAGGTCCCCTTCCGACCCTACCAACTATGAAACTATGAAAGTGCAACAGTGTACAGGGTGCTGGAAGCCAACGTGCTTGGGGCTTGGTAAGCCCTGCACAGCTCAGGTACTGTGGGACCTGGTGGCAGCCTGTACAGGCAGGTTCCACTAAAAAAAAAAAAAAAAAAAAGTGTTGAGCCTGATCTTTTTTTTTTCTTTTCCCCGGAGCCTGCCTGATCTGTGTGGGGGCTTGGTGCTTCCCTCCATGACTGCAGCATCCCCCTGGGACTGCCCAGGTCAGGTACCAGCAGGTGGGTGCTACCTGGGGAGCCACTGTGCAGCTCAGGGACCGCTCATTCCACCGGCAGCTTGCTCCTCCCTGCCACCAAGGAGGTAGGTAAGGATCGAGCCCCCACCCTTGTGTACATGCCACAGGGATTTAATTTAGTTTAATTCTGCCTAAATTGAAGCGGTGTTTTTAAAAACCCACCATTTCAATTTAGGGAGAACTAAACCAATTTAAACCCCCATGGTGTGTACAAGCAGCCTAAGTTTTCAAACGAATTAAGACTTGGAGCGTTGCATCTATGTTTATACACATTAGATTTTCAAATGAATGAAGCTGGGCCCCTGGCCAGCGCCACAGGAGAGTGGGATAGTCCAGCACTGCCCGCCTGGCTCGGGCCCCCCCAATCACCCTGTGCCTTGCCACACAGCTGTGGAAGCAGGAAAAAAACAGAAAAAGCCACATGAGGAAGGAAAAAAGTGGAAGCAATTTGGAAGTGAAAGCGATTTGAAGAGTTGAACTATGAAAAAGTGCAGCGCCATCTGGTGGACAAAGAGGCTCATTACATGTCTTTGAGTGCCTTTGTGTTTGCACACAACGAATTCATGGATGTGACACTTTAATTTCTGGCAAGTCAAACTAAACTACATCCAGGGAGTTTTAGTTTAACGGACAAGAAAGACCTTTAAATCATCGGGAAATCCTGCTCATGCAAACAGACATGCAGCTGCAGCGCATGAAAGGGCAATAATCGTGGTGTGTACATGCGCCCCTCATGATTCTGGTATAATAGCACCTGATAAGTCTGTAAGTATATGAATTCTCATAGCACCCAATTTCCAGATAAGAAATCTGGGGCATAGGCATAGGGAGTTAATGTAGCTGAGATGGGATTAGAACTTGTGCTCCAGATATTATGTATGGGAATCTTGCAACTCTCCCCTCCTGGGTGGTATCTCTTGAAGGTAGAAGTCTTCTTTGTACATCTCTGCATTACAGTAATATTTTGAATCTGCCATCTCCCCTTCTGAAGTGGTTTTCGTTTCACTGCTTTCATTAGAGAACTTTAACCTTTTGAATGATCACGTTCAGCTACATATAGTTTCAAATCCCTACAAAAACAAATGCCCTTGCATTTATACAGTGTAGCAAAATGTACCTTTAAGAAAACTTCACTATGCCTATTCAACTTTATTGGCTATTAGAAGCCTTATAGTGTGTGGCTTGCATTTTAGAACTCTGATTGCAAGCTTAATGTGGTCAGGAAATATAAAAATACATTTATTTATGTCATCTACTAAAAATCTCAGCCTATTTTACAACTAGTCTAATGCAATCTGTGTTTATGTTGGAGATGAATGATCAGTCTGTAGGTGTCTGTATTTCTAGCCAGGCTGAATGGAATGATTCTGCAGCAGTACTGTTTTTTTTTTTTTAAATTTTATTTACTGCATGTGGCGGCTATTTCCTTCCTCCCAGGACCCACTGCATAGCTCCCAAGGGCATTATAGCTGTTGGACTGCCATATGATTTTTTTAAACTTTGCACGGTCATCAAAATGCAGGAAAATATTTCACTCTTACCTATACCTGTTTACAGTTGCAAACTTGGCCTAGCTTAATTTCTCAGGCTCATTAAAGGCACTGCCAGCTGACACTTGGGCACACTTTGTTTGGGCTTAGCCTTTTGTATATAATGACTGGTAAAATCATTTCTCCTTGTGCACTTAGGGCAGCAAGAGCATAAGACAGGATGTGAGATACAGTTCTGCCTTTAGCAGCCACTGGCCAGATTGACACTGAATTCAGAAAGAGAAAGGTCAGAGCTGAGATGTTTTCCAGGCAGGCATAGACTTTTAAGGTCCTTATTTTCAAAGGTGCTAGGCAGTCCCGGTTCCTCCCTGAAATCACCTTATGCTCATGTGCTTTGCACTTTCGAAAGAGACTCCCTATGCCTGAAGAAGGGTGACTGCTCCCGCAAGCTTGCCAAGAACTTTTTTCCAACTACTCTGTTGGCCTAATAAAAGGTATCACATCTACTCAAAGAACCTTGCCTGCCTATGTCCTTAGACCAACACGGCTACAACCAAAAACCCAGATCTTAGCTTTCACTCGTTTTTGACTGCAGAAAAATACTAGAGCAGTTCATCTGTTGCAGATAATTCAGAAAGCCCACAACCGGTCAGAATGTATTAGACAGTATGAATTCTGATTTGAAATCTCTGGATTTGTCTTGTGAGTCATGTGTATGTGTTTGAACACCTAACAGTGCTAGTATTGCATGGCACCCCACAGCATCTTAGGGTGAATCACTGCTCTACTGAATCTGCATTATCATCTATCCAGGATGCAACAAATGGGAAGAATAACATTCTTCTCTAGTCAACAGCAGTAAAACAACTGAAATAATAAATAGAAGCTGACTAATAGGAATGTTGTATCATGTCTGCTCCTCTGTACAGATCTCAAGGGGGTTTGCTCTTGTTCCAGCCCTCTTTTAGCTCTCTATCTTTATATCAGTATAATCTGGCAACCACATCTCTGCTTTATTCCAAGCGTCTGATCCTAAGCCCACCAGAAGTATTTCCAGTGATTTCAAGAGGTTTTTGACCAGGCCTGTAGGCCACAGGAGAATTCTGAAGAAGAAAGCTCTGACACCTTGCAGCGACAGGAAGTAGCTGGTTACTGACTGAAAGCCCTTCATATTAGCAGGTGATTGTCCTGTTGGAAAGTGGTAGGTCAAGGCAACTGGAGTCAAGTGACCCCAGCAAGGTGACTGTCCAGTCTCCTTCTGAAGATTTCCAGGGTAGGTGACTGCACCACCACTGGAGGAAATCTATTCCACAGTCTGGACACCCTGACTGTGAAGGAGTTTTTCCTGGAATTGAGCCTGAAGCAGCCTTCCAGGAGTTTGTATCCATTGGTCCTGGTCTTCCCCAGGGGTGCCCTGCTGAACAGCTGTTCACTGAGTTCTTGATGTACTCCCTGATGTAGTGGTAAGCAGCTACCAAGTCCCCTCTCAGCCTTCTCTTCTGTAGGCTGAAGAGCCCAAGTCCCTCAGCTTCTCCTTGTATGGCTTGATCATATGGGTGGCTCTTCTCTGGACCCTCTCAAGCTTTTCCACGTCCTTGTTGAAGTGTGGTGCCCAGAACTGGGTGCAGTACTCCAGCTGTGGTCTCACCAGTGCAGAGTACAGTGGGAATATCACTTCCTTAGTTTTGCATGAGATGCAACGGTTGATGCATACCAGAGTGTTGTTTGCCCTGCTCGCCACAGCATCGCACTGCTGGTTCACAATCATGCGATGATCGATCACTATCCCTAGATCCCTTTTGGTCATGGTGCAAGTTATATTGTTGATACCGAGCCTGTAGGTATGTTGGGGATTGTTTGCCCCAGATGGAGCACCTTACACTTCTGAGTGTTGAACTTCATCTGGTTCCGGTTCGCCCAGCCCTCCAGCCTGTCCAGCTTTCCCCTTATCTGCAACCTATCTTCTGGCATGGCCACGCTCACCCATAACATGATGTCATCCGCAAACTTGGCCAGCGTGCTTTTCACCCCCACATCCAAATCACGGATAAAGATATTGAAAAGCACCAGTCCAAGCACGGACCCCTGAGGGACACCACTGTCCCATGGGGCCCCATGTTTCCATTTGTTTTCCTTCTGCTCCCTACATACCTAAAGAAGGACTTCTTATTGTCCTTGACTCCCTTGGCTAACTTAAACTCAGTTGCTGCCTCAGCTTTCCTAATCATTTCCCTACAGGTGCAGACCATTGTTGTATAGTCCTCCTTGAGCACTGTCCTTAGCTTCCACTGTGCATACACTTTTTTTTTCTTTTTCAAGAGGACTGCAACATCCCTTTTGAGCCAGTGGGCTTGCCAGCCCTTCTGCTACCTTTCCTCTTCATGGGAACGGTTTTCCTTCGTGCTTCAAGGATCATGCCCTTGAGGAACAACCACTCTTCGTGCACACCATTCGCCTTCCATCTCTGGTCCCACATTGCCTTCCTTACTAATGCCCTGTGCCTGTTGACATCTGCATTTTTGAAGCCCAGGGCTTCATTTCTGCTATTTAATTTGTCAACCTTGTGGCGGACAATGAACCTGGTGAGGTCACGGTTGCTCAGGATACCCTCAATGTTCAAGCCAAACACCAGATCATCTCCTTTGGCTAAGACCAAGTCTTGGAGAGTGGTACCGCTGGTTGACCCTTGCACTTCCTGGGTCAGAAGGAGCTTCTTGATTTTTACAGTTAAGAAGCTACATGACCGAGCTGACCTAGCCTAGTGTTCCTCCCAAGCTATGTCCAGGTAATTAAAGTCGCCCATGACAACCAAGTCCCTTGCATGTGCAGCCTCTGTCAATTCTTGAGAGAACTCCAGATCAAGCTCCTCCCCTTGGTTCGGTGGCCTGTAGTAAACACTTACAGTTAGGTCCCTCCCACCTGAGTTATGTTGATTCAGTGCTGCAGAGGGGATATTTCTAGTTAGAGGACTCGGAGGAAGACCTGCTTGTTTTTGGGAGGGGCTCTGGGAAGAGGCGTGGGTTGAAATTTGTGCTGTTTTATTCTAAGGTTCTTTTCCTAAACAAAATCAGCCATTAGGATGAAAAGTAAGTCTTAAACTGCTACAGCTTGTATGGATTTTGCATAGCACAGGTCAGGGGAGCCAACTGCTTCCATCTGGTGGGGCATGCATATAAGTATATTTCTACAATATATGCCAATTTACATAATCATCCGTATTATAGCTAATTCATAGTCTGAGACCACTGACCTCCTTGTGCACTAGAATGAGGGCATCTTTTAACCAGAAAGGTTAAGAAATACTTTTAAGTAATTCTTCCTCTTTCTTCTCCCACAGGAGTCCTGCCTGAACTCTATTCAGTTCCATTCTTTTGGTTCAAACCAAAATGTGCCCTCCTTTCCACTGGAGATGAGTTAACTGGTTAAGTTGAAAAGTCTAAGGTGGCCAGTACTTTCAGCTACAGCTCCCATATACTCAGAGAGAATTTTCTTGAGCTTGAGCTTGATTTTTCTAGTAAACAATTTGCCTTCTCACCTGCCCCTGAGTTTCTGTTTCTAGCTGGCATGAGAAGCAGACTAGCCCAACCTAGTGCGATTTCTGGTGTGAATCTGCAGTCGCAGGTGGTGGTTAGACTATGTCACACACCTTTTGATAATCTGTATCACAGTGGGAAGAGTACCCACTTTCTAAAAACCAATCCTGCAGTTGGCATAAATTCATGCATTTGGGGGTTAGAAGAGACTCCTGTGGTCATCTAGTCAGACCTCTTGCCAAGCACAGGTGTGGGACTTCATTTAGTGAGTCTTGAGTAGAGGTGTTGATGGTTCTTTCTCCCTGTTTAATTAATGTGGCAAAGCCCAGTTCCTCATAGGTGAATTGGAGCATGTACTAGAAAGCTGTTCAGCTTCAGTGGCATTCACCTTCCTGGCAGACTCACCACAGGGGAGGACAGGGGCCATGGAAGCTGATATACCCTTTCATCCTTAGTGCTACTTCTCCCAAGCACATTGGCAACTCAGTCTGGGGGAAACCTGCACACACAGTTGTCTGTGTTTTTCCTGCATTGTGGATTAAGAGCTTAAGCTTGTTCCCAAGGCCATTGTGGCCAATGGGAATCTTTCCATGAACTTGGGAAAGACAGTGGTCTTCAGTCTGAAGGGTGCCCCTTTTACCAGTGATGAATTAAACACCCTGATTGATAAGCACCATATATTTTTATTTCTGTGGGCATGAAGCACTCTTGCATACCTTGCCTGGCAAGTGATAGACACTTTGCTATATGGCATTTCTCTGCTTAACTAAAGTGACACATTTGAATACAGCTAACTTTTTGCAGCCCCACTGCTCTTTCAGTATCCATTCACTCCATGCTTTCATTTTGCCTATGGTATCCTTGGTCTGTTTTGGGATGAAATAACATACAAAAGTCTCTTAACTGAGCTGCTTTAACTAGATAAAACAGGTGTAATTCCATAAAGTTTGCAGAATGCTGTGGGCTTCTACTCCTCCCCCCCTTTAATTTCCTGGAATGGGTACTGTTGAGAAAATCCAAGAGACACTTTCATTGCTGAGGTGGTCTCAGCAACAAGCCAAGCCCTTCTGGCACAAACGCACTTAACCTTCGTTACGGCTAATTTCACATCCTGTGTAGGTGGACAACGAATACTAATGTAATGCAAATTATTTCCTTTCAGAGTGAAGGATCCATGATTAAAAACATACCGTCCACAAACTTAGGGGCTGGTCAAACTCTCCCTGAACTCGGTGCCAGTATGGGTGTTGAGTTTAAGGGCAGTAAGATCACACTCTTATTTCCAAAAAGGCTTTCACAAGCAGCTGGAAGGCTTTTTAAAAGGACAAGGGCTGGTTATAAAATCAGCAGTGGAGGTATGTATCATGCTGTACAGAATGACTGTGAAGCTTCCTCCAGGAAAACAGTCACCGAGAAGGGAAAATGAGCACTATACATCTCTGAACAGGAGAATACATTAGGGAGTTAGAAATGTGTCAGAAGAAGGGAGGAGTGGGCCCAGGGGAATCCTACCCTGTCAGTTGAGTTGTTTTCCCTGTGGGTGCATCTTTTACTTCTGCTAGCAATGGAAGTGAATACAGTTAGTATCTGTGATGTGAGCACAGCTCAACTAGAGATGTGGTATGGGGCAGCAGGTCGTGCATTGTGTAGGGAGGCCATGAAATCTGGGTTTTTGTCCCAATTTTGTGACTGATGTTGGACAGTTCACTTAGTCTCCCTTGTCCCTTTAGAATAGATGATCCAAACTAAAGGTCATCAACATATGGCCCATAGAGCTGGGGAGCTGGTAGCATTTCAATGGGGGGGGTGAGGGGGGACTTCAGCAGCTTTCTGACACTGGGGGAATTCACCCAGGCTGCAGCGAGGTGCCAGGGTGGTTGCATGGACCAGGTCAGAAGCCCTGGCCTGGCTCTGACCCAAACCAGGTGCTTTTTTCCTGTGTGTTTGTACAATGGCTAGCATAATAGGAATCCTTCTTAGTCTATGTCATTTTCTACTAACATGTAATATTAGTTTTATGGTTTAGTTAGGCCTTAAATCACAAGAAAGGATCATGCTTGGAAGCCCTGCAGTGAGGGAGATGCATAAAATGGCTTGCTGAGTAAAGGCTTTGTCAAAGGACATGCTCTAGATACCATGCCATCATGATTTAACTTCTCTGTGTGAATAATCCTCACTAGATGGCAGTACTACATTCTTCTTTAGACTATATAGAAATACTAGTTTCTGAAATGAAAATCCCATGTGCTATTGAAGTACTGTTTTTTCACTGAGTAATCATATGACAACACTATGTAATAATGTGTATTCACCAACAAATTGTGTCTTAGGAAAAACTCCATCAGTCAGTCACACATCAGCCTTCCTAATGATCCCCCTGCCAGTACAAGCTAAAACTGACAGCTGTAGTGTCTTTTGCTGGGAAGGCAAAAACCTATTGCTAATATAGTGTAGGATATAGTCCTTGGCAATAAGGTACTTTAAAATGTTTCAGAAAAGGACCTAGACACAAGGCTCAGTGTCTTTCCAAATGTGTGTTTTGTCTCAATAGAAGGGCAGGGAAACCAGTTTATTAGTCTATGGGAGATTGTCTCGTTGTGGAAACAGGGATCCTTAATCAGACAAGATTTTAAACTTCTAGAGTGCTGTCTTGTTTACGTGTATTGCAACAGTACTCAAAAGTAGGGGTGTGCAAAGCGGGCCCTATTTGATTCAGATTTGAACTCGGCCCGAATCAGGGACAGTGATTTGATTAGTTGATTTGGATCACTGTCCCTGATTCGATCGGCTGAATCCAAATCTGAAGATTCGATGGCGATTCGGACATAGCTTTAAAATTTTTTTTACATACCTTGAGGTAGCAGGCATGGCTTGTGATAGCTGCAATGCTGGGGTGCATGGAGCATCCCACAGGAGTGTTGGGGGGGCCCTCCACATGCTCATCAGTGAACCTGGAAGTGGACTGGAAGTACTTCCAGTCTACTTCTGGGTCTGCCAGGGAGTGCACTGGGGGCCCCCTTGCGCCTCCCCGGCTCAGCAGTCGGCCGCAGGGGGCGGCCCCGGAAGAGGGCTGGAAGTGCTTCTGGTTCACTTCCGGGTCTGCTGCCAAGGGTGCTGGGGAGCCCCACGTGCTTCTGTGGGACACTCCATACGCCCCAGCATTGCAGCATTCACGAGCCCCTGCTACCTAGAAAGAACATTTAAAGCCGTGTCTATGCCTGAATCTTTCCAAATCTCTCTGAATTGATTCGGAGGGGTCCAATTCGATTTGGAGAGATTAAAGGGTCCTCTGATTCTATTTGGATTCGGAGATTCGGCCACTGAATTGGGCTGAATCTCCGCCAAATCAAGTCAGGGACCAAAGCTTCACACAGCCCTATTTAAGAGCCCTCACAAGGAATCAAGCCTGTATTTTAATACTTGCTGTGCAATTATAGTATGACACGGTATAACTGGGCCATGCTCTAGGGATGGTCATGACCCTGGTAGCCCTATAACTCATGCTTCACTCTGCCTCTAAGGTACTCTCTTCTCCATCTCACCCACCAGACCTTGATGTAATTATTGGGTTGAAGGGGAGGCTGCTTTGTGAGTCCTAGAGCGAGCCTTACTCTGTCCACTAGCCAACAGGTCCCTCCTGAACACTGTTGGTCTTGATCTTGCCCTTGAGCTGCATAGGTACTCTCCACCCATCTGTGCCTCAGGGCACTGATAAGCGTTAAGTGCTAGTTATGTGGCTCCATCCACCTCTACACCACATCCCATGCCTCGCAGGTGTCACTGTACTGTCATTCTCCTGTTGGGGCTTTGGCCTTCTCAGCCTCCACCCCATTTCTGTAGCTGGGCCTTTTAGCCCAGGCCCACTGTATTGGACCTGGCTTCTAGGCACCAGCTCTAGTTTCTGTCCCTCTCAGGCTCTGGGCTCTGCAGCCCTACACTCTCCCTACACTAGCAGGGCTCAAGGCAACCACATCCCACTAGGGCAACAATGGGAACTCCTAAGACTACCCCTCACAGTCCCAGCATAAACTACTGCTCTGAACTATAACCAAGAGATAAACCCCATAACTATAACACAGACTCTCCCTCCTGCCTCCCCCCACCCCAATCAAGGAAGGGGAGACACCACACTGCCACTTTAAAATGGAGAGCCTTCCTCTACCTCAGGGTAGGCGAACAAACACTCATGGCAGTGCTCACTAGGTACACACATAAACCCCAGCTCTGAGTTATATACCCTATTAGCTCCCTGGGTCTCGCTAGTAATCCCAAGGCAGCTCAGCGGTCCACCAGACCCTCCCTTGCAGCTTTCCTAGTCAGGAGCTCCTTCCCCTACAGCTTGCAGGGCTAGACTGCCTGCCCTACCTCTGGCTCTGGCTTGTATTTCTCCCAGGCCCTGCCCCTTTCCAGTCGGGTGACTCTACAATGTTGGCTGCAGGTGTCCTCAGTTTGGAGTCGCTGCCTAGTCTCTGTTGCAGCCCACCGGGAGCAGTGCCTACTCTCCCCTGCACGGCTCCAGCCTGCAGTCCTACTGCGGAGCAGCTAGCGCTGCAGTAGTTTTCCTACCACTAATGTCCTATTTTGCTTCCGCAAAGCAAGTAGCTCTGCAGTAAGCAGAGCAATTGTAAGCAATGGTTGGTGTTTCCCTGGGCCAGCTCTCCTGCACCTTTCTCCCTTGCAATTTCTCCCTACTTGAGGTTCTCCCTTAACATACCAGAGAGTCCCAGGCTCTCTGTTACACATGGCTTTCCTAATCATGCATAAACCTGCCTTTCCTTTCTCTGAACCCTTGTGGGAATTCATGGCCTCAAATTATGCCAGCCAATAGGTGGTTTTAATGGTTTTTAAGGCAAGGTACATCTGGATATGCACTATTTGAATTGGCTGTGGCTGGTTAACAGATTATCTATTTGACACATAGAAAATGGAGTTATTTACTTCCTAATGCACCCACAAATATTATGGTTATTTATTCTGAGTTCTGCTGTTGAAGTTCTTATACTTCTTTATTGTTAATGAAGTCAAGTATGTGGTCGGAGCCACTCTTCCTGATATGGCTGCCTCTTAGTGTTCGGATCCGTTGAAGTCAGCACTAAATAAATCATTATGCATGTGTCTTCTTTCAAAAGTACAGGCATTTAGTCAGTCATTCCATTAGAGAGAGAGGTTTATTTACACGTGTCATCTCTTAGGACAGGCATTGATGTCTTGGCTGATGGCGGTTGTCAAGATGATAGTCTGAACATCAATCCCATATCCTAAGGGATGATCCCTGGAAGAGAAATAAAGCTTTATATAACAGGAGGGAGGACAGTCTAACTGGCCCTGTCATGAACAGTGCATTCATCTGGGGCTGGTTATAGTGTAGGCCAAAGTAGGAGTCAGTCAAAGAACAGACTGCAATTAACTGTCTATAAGCCTAAGATGAAAGCCAGGCTCCATAAAAGTCAGCAAGTTTCTTTGAGAGGGGCAGCAGGGATTGTTGTGTGAGGGAGAACAGGGGTTGCTTTGCAAAGGAGGGCTATATCTCTGGGCCTCTGGAAAGCAAATGCTGTCATGTATTTGCCCACGTTTTCAGGGTCCAGTCTTGTGAAATTCAAACATGCACAGTCTGACTAAATCAATGGGGCTCCTTTCCAAGGACTATGGGGTGGCATTTTTCAAAGACATTTAAATGTCTGAAGATGCAATTGGCCCCTTCCATTATTTGGTTGATTAAACCAATGGGAATGATAGCCCATTAAACTAATGGGAATAACCTATGTACCTAGCCTGCTTAGGAACTTCGGAAAATCTCACTGTGAGCCTATCTGCATCTTTAGGCACATGAATGCCCAGGAAAATCTGGTTCTCTGAGCCTAATATATTGAAATAATGAAAAGCCCTATTTGCATCCCTGAGTAAGGATTTAATGACTATTAGGCCCCCTCTACACATTATATTTATGCCACAATTTGCATGATATATACTACAGAACATATAACGTTTACATAACATGGAAAGTATAATGTAGATCATTTTTATAGTTGGTCTGTATGGTACCTTAAATTGAATGTGTGGCAGATCCAGAGCTGTACCACCTGACTGCCAGCCCCAGCCCTGGCCCTGTACCTATGGGTACCCAGCTTTCCACTTGCTGATACAGGGGGAGCTTTGGATTGTGATCCTGGACTCCCCAGGAGCTTGCGAGTAGAAAAAGTGTGATTGGGATCTGATCCCCCATCCCAAAATTGATTGGGATGCGATTGCTGGGATCAGGGGATCAGATTCCATGATGACGTTAAATGAATGCGTGCCAAGGGCATCAGAAACAATGTTCATAAAAACTAAAGGGACAAATATAATACTTCATATAATTAAGTTTTGCAAAATACATTTCAGAAATGTAGAAATGCTTAATTATTTTTGCCAATGATATCTCATTCTAAATAAATACTACTTTAGATCAGAAGAGTATCACACAGTCCTAAGCATCAGATTATTGAGTTCTGTTAAGATAATGTACTTCTAGAATCGCTGGGGATTTTTTTTCCTTTTAAAAAGCATTACATACTACTAGGGTGTAGGTTATATACTACTAAGAATTTGGGGGCTGGACTAGATGACCTCTGGAGGTCCCTTCCAACCCTAATTTTCTATTTTCTATGATTCTAAGATGGTGGTAAGAATATTTCATAGATTTCATAGACATTAGGTTTGGAAGGGACCGGAAGATCATCGAGTCCAGCCCCCTGCCCAAAGGGCAGGA
>NW_017728996.1:5367468-5371244 GCF_001723915.1 Gavialis gangeticus | reverse complement strand
TACTAGCTGCAGCATCACATTGCAGGCTCATGTTCATCTCCTGCCCTTGATAATTACTAAGTACAATTAATATATTAATGAAACTTCCTTTAATTAAGGGGTTTTAACTAGTCCTGTCAACACTTATCCAGTCCCATTGTGATAACAGGACTATTGAAGTGTGTAATGATGCCCATGTGCAAATGGTTACAGGATTGGAGATTTAGATGTCTTCAGCAATCCCTTGCAGTTCAGGATGACTGTCTTCCATGATTGTCTTATATATGTGTCCAAATATGGCTGATGAGGCCTATCTGGAATCGACAGACTCTACTGCAACTTGGACATGTGTTTCCATGTGGGGTTAGTGGGCTGGATTCTTGATTCTGTCTGCGACGTGCTGTTTCTCCCACTCCTGCTTTTCCATCTCCCATTGTTTTCTTGAGGTTTCAACTACTGAGGTCCCTGCAACAGACTCTTCCTCCATGTGGGGCAGTCCTGGGTGATAGTCCCCCATGAGTTGACACCAATGTTGCAATTTTTTAAGTTGGCCTTAAGGACGTCCCTGAAGTGCTTTTTCTGCCTCCCTTGAGCATATGATTTGGCTGAGCCGGGAGAATAAAACTTGCTTTGGGAGTCTGGAATTGGACAACCAGATGACATGGGCTGCCCAACGATGTTGATGTTGGATGATTATCACTTCTATACTCATGGTATTTGCTTGCAGGAGGACGCTAACATTGGTGCATCTCTCTTCCCACTGGATTTGGAGGATCTTCCGCAAGCAGTGTTGATGGTATTTTTCCAACAACTTTAAGTGTCTCCTGTAAGTTGTTCATGTCTCAGCTCTGTACAGCAAGGTGGGGCTCATGACTGCTTGATAAACCATGAGGTTGGTTTCAGATCTGATGTCGCATTCTTTGAACACCCATTTCTTCAGGTGTCCAAAGTCTGCACTTGCACATTTAAGGCGATTGTTAGATTTTTTTTTTTTGTTTATGTTAACCTTTGGTGAGAGATGGCTTCTGAGGTACAGAAAATACTCAGTATTCTCCAGAGTCTTACCATGGATCTGGATTACCAAAGCTGGGGACTGTTCATTAGGAACTTGTTGGTATTGGATCTTACTCTTGTTGGTGGAGGATCTTACTCTTCTGAATGAGAGGAGGGCCACTCGCATGATTACTGGCCTCCGTGGAAGACCCTACGAGGGGAGGTTGCGAGATCTGAATCTGCAGCCTTTACAAAAGAGGGCTGAGGGGTGACCTTGTAGCCGCCTGTAAGTTTATCAGGGGAGGACAGCAGGAAATTGGTGATGCGCTGTTTACCAGAGCACCCCAGGGTGTAACTAGGAATAATGGGTGCAAACTAGTGGGGAGTAGATTCAGGTTGAACATTAGGAAGAAATTTTTTACAGTAAGCGTGGCCAGAGTCTGGAATGGGCTTCTGAGAGAGGTGGTGCTATCACCTAACTTGGAGGTCTTCAAGAGGAGGCTTGACAATTACCTGGCTGGGGTCATCTGACCTCGGTCCTCTTTCCAGCCCGGGGCAGGGGGTTGGACACGATGATCCATTGGGTCCCTTCCAACTCTAATCTATGCATCTCTGTTAAGCGTCAGTCCCATTTTCTTGTCTGCCTCAGTAAAGACATTAATGATTGCCTGAAGGCCTGCTGCCAAGTGAGCACATGCTACAGCATCATCAGCATACTGGTGCTCAGTGATTGAGGTCAAGGTGGTCTTGGCTTTGGTTTGGAGTTGGCTGAGGTTAGACAGATGTATTAAGGAACTGGCTCACTTGTCACTGGAATGCAGCTAGCTCTGGAGGTGGTAGGGTCAGTTGTTTAGCAGCACCTGGCAGAACAAGACAACAGAGGTGCAGTCATAAGTGTGCTTAGCCTTCCACTCCATCCTCCAAACATGAAAAGATGTCAGCCCAAATAATTCAAAACTGGATATTCCTGAAAACAAAACAGCCCATAATGCACATCCACCCAGAATTTTTGTTTAAGAAGGTAAATATAGTATAGGTAATACAGGGACCCAGTGTTATAAAAATGGAGGCCTCATGCATTTTAACTCTGAATAAAAAGATCTCTCTGGACAATACATTTTTTTAAAAGTTTTTCTGTTTGCAAGGATTCCCATGCAGCTTGGCTGAACAGTAACCCAGGTCTCTTTGGTTACTTCGCCTTGTCTTGCCACAATAATGTTGCCTGAACTGCACTGGCTTGGGAAAGAGGCTATATGGGAGAGCGGGAGAACAAGGCTCCTTTTGTAGCTAATAACTTCCTTTAATTGGTAATTTTGCTGCCTGCTACTTATAAATGTCAATAAAGGTCAAAATATTTAGAAGCAGAATCATTTTAGTGGTGTTCCCTGCCTCATTGCACAAGCTGCTTTTATGGACCACACACGTGCATATGTAAAGATGTTTAAAGATTTCAGTGTCCTAACCTTCTCCCCAAATTCTTACATAAACTGGCCCACAAGGGGAGAGAGCAGCTTTAGTCAACAGTCGGAAGGATGTGAACCAACCCTACGGGGTGAGCATTCCACACATTTCCCAAGACCACCATAGGCACGGGGGTCCAATTAGACAAGTGCCTGGCCAGATGGTGTGTTCATCTATTTTTTTTATTCAAGGAAACAGAGTCACACATCTGATCCATGTGCAAAATGACTCAAGGAGATGGAGAGAGAAACTGCTCGGTAACATTAAATACAACCCAAACTTTAATATGAGAGTGCAGTGTATTGGGCTAAATTCTGCTTTGGTGTCACTCCTGAGCGTCTCCACGTGACAGATGAACAGATGGAGAGCTTTGTTTTGAGTCTCCAGGTAAAATTAACATGTGAAAATGATTTCTGAGCTGAGACCCATTTTTCATGAACTTTAATTGCCTCTCTCCTGTGTATGGGTGAGGTTCTCCCCCATTGAGATGAATGGGGTTGCAACATGGTGAGGGGAACAGAACAGGTTTTAAGAATGCAGTCAGTGTATTCTCAGGTAGGGTCTTGATCCTGCGTTGATATTTCACAGACTCACTCTTTGGAGTGTATACCAAGGGCTCAGGTCTTTTGGGTTCTGTGGTTTAAAAACTCCAGAGATTAGACTTTTGCATTGCCCTTTTATACTGCAGCCTCTTGGGAGTGTTTTTTTTTCAGAAAGAAACACAGCCCAACCCAAGGCAGAATAAAAGAATCCAGCATGTGTCTGCCAGATGGGAGGGGTAAAAGGCTCTGCATAGCCTTGTCCCCTCAGAAAGCAGTAAGGCCCAGATATTTTTGTGGAAGCAAGAGGCCCCCCAGCAGGTCCAGGAATCGGAGTCCATGGAGCTCTCCTCATTGTCTTGCTCTGGTCAGGGGAGGACCCATCTGTGGAGTTTTGTCTGATCTTCTGCTTGGCCAGGTGAAGAGCGACCAGCTTGTCAGCCAGGTAGAGCAGGGAGTGGGAGAACAACTCTCCTCTTATCTTGCTTGGCCTAGGATGGAATCAGAGTCAGCAGAAAGGTTGCAGATGATATGCTGCCACTTCCCGTCTCCAGCTGGTGTCACCAAAGTGGGTGGCTGTGTGGATGAACAACCTAGCACCTGAAAACTGCCTAAAATGAACAACGTAATGCTGACAAAATGCACCCACATTCATGCTGCTGGGTAGCTTTGCACTGGATCTGTTCACCCTGGGCAGGGATCACTATTATTAGAAGTAAAAATTCCATATATTCTTGTGTGTAAATAATGCCAGGCAAGTTAGGTCTCCTGTTCATAATATGCTTTTTCTGCATTTGCATGCTC
>NW_017728996.1:5360686-5362468 GCF_001723915.1 Gavialis gangeticus | reverse complement strand
AAGTTAGGTCTCCTGTTCATAATATGCTTTTTCTGCATTTGCATGCTCCATTACTTGATGTGTGCTATCAGTTAACATGCTGCTGGATTTAATTATAAATATATTTGTGTCATAGAAGTATCAAAAAATAGAAATCACATGAGTCAGTCCTGCTAAACTGGAAGCTAGCTTTATTGCTTGCTCTGTTTCTGACGCCCTTTTTTTCCCCTACAAATTTTTGGAAGGGGCTGTGAACAGCAGTATTGCCAAACCCAACTGAAAACACTCAGAAATCAAGAGAGTCTGACTCTTCCCCACCTAGATCAAGAGTAGCACAAATCTCAGGAGGCTTAAAAAAAAAGTTGGGTTGTATTTGCCTTTCTGTTGCACTTGCCTTGGGTTTTCAAACGTTTTTTTTCTGCAACCACAAGGGCTGAAAACATATTTTTAAAAGTGAAATCTGAAATTCTTAGGTAATCACTGGATCTCAGATTCTGGGACTTCAAGAAAAACACCAAATACCACAGGATGCATCACTGCAGCACAATATCTTATGACTCTGGACAAGCACATCAGAACCGTTTGACAGTTCAGGGTTTTTTGCCTGTATTCTGGAAGTCCATATATACAGCTCATGGTGTTCTCCAGATTGGAGAATCTGCAACGACCAGAGATCAGTTTTTGAAAAAATTGTCATTTTAAATATTTAAATGAGTAATGAAATCCTTGTAGGATCCCTTGCATTTTTCAGTTTCATATTAAGTTTAGTTTGCTTGTGTTCATGTGTTCAAATTTCTGAGCATGGCAGAATTTTGGATTGAAAAAGAATAATTATTGTGGAGGAGTTCTTAGGGAGAAGATGGAAGTCTTGGCAGTTATATAGGTGGATTTGGGATTTTTGCCAGCTGGGAAAGCGAGGGAGGGTTTGTAAGAAAAGCACAGTGGCTATTTATTAAAATAATCATCAGTGAAATAGTTAACAAGTTGACCATTAGATTTGGATGCCATTGACCTGAATGAGGAAATGTACACCTCTTGGAGCTATTATTTCAGGCTGTCTGCAAACTCAGGCAAGCATTGCTATATTGGTTTGCATGTGATTCACCTTTTAGGAAGGTTTTCTTTGCAACAAAGAGGTCTAGCATTTAGATAAACTTGGATTTAGAAGCACACTTCTGTGGTAAGGAATGGATCTACTTCAAATTTCTATGGCCATCAGATTAAAGAACCTGCTTTTAAGAGAACCTTATTGCATTGCTTCTTATGCGCTTGCTATATAAGCTAATGCTTTGCATTGGAGAGCTCTGGGGAATAGTGTAAGTTGAAAGTAGTGTTAAAACTAAATACTGAGATTTCAATCCTCAGTGGTTTTCAGTCTTATTGGTTTCTAGATTCATAGTGAACCTGAGTCTTCAACCAACCAAGTTTTTGTGTGCATGAATGTTTCTGACAGCCATATTTATAAAAGTTAAGCGTGTGTGTGTGTTTCCAAGTAACGTATGTTACAATTTCCATTTCTTGTTATGTGACAGTCAAGGTTCTCAACACTGGTGTTAAGCATCACGTGAAACTGAACAAGAAAAATGCAGCTTTGCATCAGAAAGTCAGGGATAGTTTATTTCCAGTGACAGTTCTGCTTGGGCAAACCACCCAGCGCGCTAGCTCAGTTCTTTTCAACCAACAGATTTATTGGGTGCAGATTACTTGAGGAGGAGCAAAGGAGAGCAGTGGCTTATTTCTTACATCTCAATCGTATATCCACCTACGTTTCCTCAGGGGGAGGAAGGTAAGAGGGTGGCAGAA
>NW_017728996.1:5343239-5355686 GCF_001723915.1 Gavialis gangeticus | reverse complement strand
TTTCAACCAACAGATTTATTGGGTGCAAATTACTTGAGGAGGAGCAAAGGAGAGCAGTGGCTTATTTCTTACATCTCAATCGTATATCCACCTACGTTTCCTCAGGGGGAGGAAGGTAAGAGGGTGGCAGAAGACGAGGAAAAAAGAGATGCAGAAAGATGAAGAGGGGAGAGAGAAAAAGGAGAAAAGGGAAAAGGAACATACATTTGAAAGTTCAGTTCACTGTGCAGTAGGAACTGTTACAAGAGTTTGTATAAAATCAGTGTCTGTCTGTCTGTAGCTTGTGTGTGTATGTGTGCGTGCACTTGTATAAAGATGTCATGAAGATCACTGTCTAGTGCCGTGCAAAAATAATAGTGATTGTTGTATTGCTTGTAAGTTTGTAGATTCAGTAAAATTATTATTAGGCATTGTGTATGGTGCCATGTGCGCAACTAAGAGGCCTATAGCAGAGTTTAAGTGGAGAATAAAAGAAATGAAGTAAGGAGGGGAAGTATTGAAGAGGACGAAGAAGTCCTCTGCACATCCATGGGGGATCACTAGCATCCAGTATCAGTTACCCAGCTGTCTGTCCATCTGCCTTTCCCTGTAGGAGGGTTTAGATGAACAGCAGCAAAGAGGCAAAAATACTGCTGTCCATCTGACTAGCAGACTGGAATCCCACTAATAGTATGAGTTCTCCCCTCTGCCTTGTCTGAACTGATCCTCATGTCTTGCAGTAAGTTATTGTTTTGCTTCGGCTGTGGAAATACTTGTGATCACTCCTTAGAAATTCTTTCCACAATTCCTTTCCTTTCTAATTCACATGAACTGTAAATCACCACTGTCAATTATATAACACTCCGCATCGGCCGTGCAGTTTAGCTCTTCCATAACACTGAACAGTGACAGCTACAGTCAACCAGCAAATGGTGCTGCACATTTTCCTATACAGTTTCCCAGCACTGAGCACATGATTTAGATTCCTAGACTCCAAAGTACTCCACTGGGTCTCCTTTAATATTACATTATATTACTCCTGATGCACAGTCGATTCTACTGGTTCCAGTTACTTTAGCAATGATAAATGTCAGAAATGGTATGAGAAGTTTATAAATTTTAAGTGCTTTGCAGGCAACTGTTACTCTGAGAAATTTTCATACTCTTCATTACTGGCAAAGTGTAAAGGTCATGGAGAAATGGCTTCCAGAGGCTCAGTTAATAAGCTTTGAAATAAGGTAAATTGCATGAATTGTTTATGACTATGTAAGATATTAGTGTCAGTATTTTCCTCTCTGTGCTAAACAATTCTGCACAGTTACCATTTAAAAGGGTTACAAGAATTTAACCAAAAAACTTGCAACTCAGCTTTTCTCAATGTGACATTTTCAGGATGAAGTGTCATGTTCCTAAAAACACTTTCTGTTCAAAAGCAGGAGTTGGCAGCATTGCACTGTTGGGCTTGAGTGTCCTGGCTTTGATGATGTCCATACCTAATGTAACTATTTAGACAGTTGGAGGGAAACCACACTCTGGTCAGGCTGGTGTTAATACAAGTCTGCATGGTACTCATTACTTGCATTCACAGGATAGCAGCATGGAATGAGTAGGAGGCTGTGTACTGTGGTCTTGGCACCGCCTTCTTCGCAGGGGATTGAATTGGCCAAGCCATGTGTTGTTGGTCCCTCTGGCTGTTTGCTGGCCATAGATTAGCTGCATTGTAGTATGTAAATGCATCTATTGGCTTGCTATCTCAGCTGCTGAAAATATTAGGCAGCAGCTCACAGGGGAGGGAAGAGAAAGAGAAAATTCAGAAAGGATTAAGCAGGATGCCAATGGAAGAAAGGTTTGCAAAATGATAATGGTCTCTTAGTTTTGCATAGACACTGCGGCAAAAAGAGCCAAACATGGTGAGGGAGCTTGAGATGTTAAATATTATAGCCCCAAAGATCCCAGTCCTGTGACCGTGGATGCCATGCTGGCTGGCAGTGTCCATTATTATGATTTTATTGTGGAATCTCCAGAAGCCCCATGCAATAGCAGGGCCCCATTGTGCTGAGCCCTATATAGACACAGAGGTGGCCTCAAAAAATGTGCAGTGTAAGAAGCCACTGTAAAGTGAGGGTGTGCCTGGATATAAGTGCCATGAAATTCGAAGAAGATGGCATATCTGCAGTCAAGAATAGAATCGGGGCAAAAGCATTTCTTTCTTTGCAGCAACTTTTGTTGCTGTTGAACCACATTCCTGCTGTTGATTTGGCTATTTCCTGAGATGATTTGGAGTGACAAAGAAATAATTACAAAGAAATAATTGTTAATCAGTTGCATTTTCTCTGTCTGAAGCTATTGGCTGTATCTTTATGCTAACCCCCACCTTCACAGAAGTATTTAGCACAGGGGCAGGCAATTATTTTGGGCAGAGGGCCGCTTACTGAGTTTTGGCAAGCCATCGAGGGCCGCATGACAGGCAGCCAGGGGCAGATAAATATTAATTTTCTAAATTTTTTAGGTGCCCCGCAGGCCGGCTAGAATGGCCTGGTGGGACGCATCCGGCCTCCGGGCCACATTTTGCCCACCCCTGATTTAGCAGGACTGTGAACTACTTACTCAGATGCGTAAGGCAAGTAGGGTCTCCTCTAATAGGAATGTTCCCTGACCCATTAGGTGACTCCCTTTTCTTTATGAGACATTGCAGCTTGATACACATCTGACGCTTGGATGTTTGTAACTGTCTGAGTCTATGAATGACTGTCCACCATTCAGCCTGGCGTTGCAACGCAACAACAGACCAATTTGACTGGGAGCTTCTGAACATTGCAATAAACCATTTCCCCGCATGATGGCAGCATGGGAACAGCTGCCCTTTGCCCACCATTCGCTCTTTCAGGTTTATGGAATTAGCAACTCTATGCAGGGGAGCACAAGTTACTTTGTCAGGGCTATGAGGAAAAAAAATCTTTGCATAAAAAATACAAAAGACCACTGTGCAAAATAATCTGTCACCCATGCTCTTTTGCTGCAAGTTCTCAGGAGGTCAGCATTATTTTAAATGGACTTTAACATTCCCTTCTCACTTTTGTGGCTTCTTGCTTCCCCTTTTCCTTCACTGCCAAAAATGTGGGGAGGGGATGGGAGGGGACGCTGGTGGGATGAGGTGGAAGCCAAAGTGGTAAAAAATGACATGAATGAGAAGATCGCAATTAGCAAGGACTAATCTATAATGGGACAGATTCAGACCTACTGAAAGCCAGTACAGAACTGTACAAGTTTGCCTGTGTTTCTGTGTCCATAAAAATATGCAGTGAGAAGTCACACTGCATTTGGCACTGCATTCAGACTTGTAGCTTGCCAAGTGCCTGAGTAGTAGGCAACATGGAGGACCTCTGAAAGAATACAAAGTAATGTCACTGGAGATAACATACCAGCATTGCTGCTAACCACAGACCCATTTGGTTTCATAGGGTAGCTGCACAAAAATATCCAACAAAGCTTTCTCTCCCTTGCAAATCATACTTAAAACACATGCATTGTCCTCATTGTGCATTGTAGAATACTGCCCCTTTCATAAGCCAAGATCTTATGGCTTTCATTTGTTCGTAGACCTCCCACTAGGTGACTGCTGATTGAAAACCTTCATATTTTTTTTTCCAGGTTTAACAAAATGACGAGGGTATACTGGTTTCCTTTGATCTGAATGGAATGAACATTTTCATTGAAAGAGGCAGATGAGTCATTCTGTATTTGCTGTGCAGCTCTCCTGGAAAAGCTCTCTCTCTCTGCCTTTTCAAGCCCTTCCTCCTTTTTATATTTTTTGCACGTGGCTATAAATATTTTGCTCTGTGAAAAGCATGGCTCCATAAAGCTCTTTTTTTGGAAATGAAAGAGCCCTATTCCAAATAGGAAAAACACACTTAGCTAAGGTTTGTGCAGTGCATATTTAGTGGTGGAAGATGCTGTGTTGGCCCTGCCTTGCTTTTCAATACAATATCCTGCAGTGTGAAATGAATGGTCGTATTTAGAGGTATCTGGAAGTGATGACTGATGTTTGGAGAAGTTACAAGGCTTTTCCTTTTCCACATGAACTCTCCAACCTAGCATTTCCACAGCACCGAAATACTTCTGGGGCTGAGATCATCTGATTATTATTTCCTGTGTCATGTGCTGAATGTATTATTTTTTTGAATATTGCAAATATATGCTTAAGCTGCTTGAGTTTTGGATTCTTCGGCAAAGTTTACTGGCATGACAAGGATATTAGACTTGGAGAAATCATTTTTTTTTCTCCTGGGGGATTATTTAGGTATGATTACTGACTGAAACGCAGGGGGGAAAAAGGTCTCAGTAAAAAGTTTCTTTGATACTCTGCCAATATGCAGCATATATTAGATAGTCTGTGCTGCAATGTTTTTATTTTTCTGCTAAAAGCAGTTAAAATCTAGGAATCCAGAAATGTTATTTACTTCCCTCTCTATTACTCCCTTCTCTGCTTCTTTGGAATATGGTGAACACGTATGTACTAACCTGGGAGCGTTGCTGGTCACAGCTTTGTATTGTTTTTGGTAATTGACTGATATTTGATTATTTGCAATAGAAATATTTTCCTATAGATTCCATGTAACTGTTATACTGCAGAAAAACAAGGCAACATCAGGAAACCAAAATTTGATATTTATATATACGCACGCACGCACACATGAATGCACATATACATGATACAAGATGTGCATACACATTCACACACACACATAGAGAAGACAAGATGTATACGCTTATTCAGAATACAGGGCTTCCAAATACACATGAATTTCACATCAGTCAGTTGGCACGGTCTCTCTTTACAGAGCATGTCGTAGGCGCTGATGAGCTCTTTGACGGCTGCGCGGGTGACAGGCCCATCCACAGTTAGGGCACACCCGTGCAGCAGCAATGCTCTGAATCCAAGCAGCAGGTTCTTTCCTCCTCTGAGGCTAGTCATCACAAAATTTGATCCAGTCTGCCTCACAGCACCTCATCTGCAAGCTGACTCTGCCAACCAGAGCGGCATTCTGCACTCCTTTCCCAATCATCCATGAAGATTTCAAAGGATGTTAAGTCATCTTTGCAAGCATCCTGAAATCATGCTGTGGTCTGCCTCTCTTTCTAGACCCTGCAAGAGCTTTAGAGTATGGCACATTCTTTAGGATCCTGTGATCCGGCATTTGCTTGACATGACCAAGCCACCTGAGTCTTTTCTTACTAATCAATGTTCCCATGAATGATATACCAGCATGATTTAACACTTCCACATTTGTCACCCTGTCTTGCCATCTCATTTGAAGAATTTTACACAGGTATCTGATATGAAAGCTGTTTAGTCAGATACTTGGGCAAAGGATAGATTAGTTGGCTATGACAAATGTTTCCTAGCTTAGGTAAAACTTTCATTTTCTTTAAGAAACTATTATTTTCTCTGAGAGCCAGATTTAAATGCCATTTGAATTACTTGCAGTTTATTCCATTGACTTGTGTGGAATTTGGATCAGGCCTGTGGTTTAACTTGATCAGTTTACAAGCAGCATACCCCCACCCCCTTGTAAGAAAATCTCAGAAAATAGATCTCTTTTCTGTGTGTAAGACCGACCGTGTTCCAGCCTCCCTTGTTTTGGACTATAACATGGAATGCAGTTCTTCATTAAGGGATATTTTGTCCTTTGGCTTTTTCTGCACATGATTACACAGTAGCCATCCGTTCCCAACATCTGTGTTTATTAAAACCTTTCCAATAGATCTGTGCAGAAAGGAACTGTCCGCAGCTCCTCAGTATTCTGCTAAACTCATTGTTTTTGTTTGAGAATAAATATATTTAAAAAAAAAAAGGGTAAAGATTAACCCAAGGGAAGGGTTTGGGTTTTACCTGGATTTTGTTAAGGATCTCTAACCTTGCTAGTTAAGTTGCTGCCCAAAAGACTTCATTACTGCAGAGCTAAGGTTTCCTGGCAGGGCCTCATACCCACCCAGAACACTGATAATACCTAGATTGAAACCTCGGGAAAATCAAGATTTAGGCAAGGTACACACTTGCTCTGCCCTGCCCTGCCCTGCCCTGCCCCCTTTACTCTGCATCTCCCCTACCTACTTTGGGAGCTGGCAAGATTCACTGGGGATCTAGGCAAACCTGAGGAACAGTGCAGGAAATGGTCCATTTGATGTGGTGGCACATTCTGTCATTTAAAAGCATTTTCTCTTGCTCTACGTGCACCCCCTGCCTCAAGTCTCTCTGTTAGCATGGGAGTACTGAGCAGTTCACATGGCCAGAGCTCATGCCATGGTAAGAGCAGAGGGACTGACTTGCTTGGGCTGTGCAAAGAAGAGCACAAATGGTCTATTTTTGTCAGGGGAATTCAGAGCAGGGCAGGGCCCAGGGAAGGGCAGAGAGTGTCCTTGGGATAGACCAGTATCTGAGAGATTCTCCCTACATACCCAAGTGCTGAGTCCCTCCGTGTCCCTTGGATGGATAGAATGGTATATTGTCTGTCAGGCTTGGGTAGGCCATCCCTCCAGGAAGGCAGTCAGGGCTGGTGGGCACTAGCAGTGAATTTTGTTCTCCTTCAGAGCCCTCTGTGCTCCTGGTAGCTCTGTATGGGCCATGGGAAGGAGGAAGAGTGTTGGCCAATGAGCTGTGAGGAGCATATTTATGATCTGGAGGTGGCAAGTTGCCACATCTGGATATTGTTTGGGTCCAATGGCAACAGCACGTTTCCATGAGCCAGTCTATTCCTCTGGTCTCCAGCTGCCTGGTAGGGCTGTGCGAAGCTTCTGTCCCTGATTTGATTTGGTGGAGATTCAGCCCACTTTGCTGGCTGAATCTCCGAATCCGAATTGAATCTGAACCCTTTAAACTCTCTGGATTGAATTGGAACCTTCCAAATTGATTTGGAGAGATTCGGAAAGATTCGGTGATTCGGACAGCTTTAAATGTTTTTTCTGCATACCTCTAGGCAGCAGGGGCTCATGACTGCTGCGATGCTGGGGTGCATGGAGTGTCCCACAGGAGCACAGGGGGCTCCCTAGCTCACTCAGCAGCAGGGACCAGAAGCACTTCCGGTCCACTTCCAGGTCTGCCAGGGAGTACGCGGGGGGTTGGGGGGGGTACCTTCTGCCCCCCTGGCTCAGTGACTGGTGCCTCCTGGGTCTGGAGGGGCGCCTGGGGGCACCCTGTGGTCAATTGCTGAGCCAGGAAGTACTTCTGGTCCACTTCTGAGTTCACCGCTGCGCATGTGGAGGGCCTGCCCCACGCTCCTGTGGGACTCTCCATACCCCCCAGCATTGCAGCAATCACAAGCTGCGCTGGTACCTCGAGGTATGTAGAAAAAACATTTAAAACTGTGTCTGTCTGTATTGCTGATTCTCTGAATCAGCACTGAATTTTCAGATTTGGATTCGGCCGGATCGAATCAGGGACAGTGATCCGAATCAATGAATCAAATTCGGGCCCTATCTGAATTGAATAGGGCCTGCTTTGCACACCTCTACTGCCTGGCTTGCAGCAGCATCCTGCTCCCAGTCCCTTATAGCTGCGGTGGGCTTTCCCTCAACTTGTTCACTTAACCCAAGTTGCATTGCAGATTCAGCTTTTACCCTGAATAACTTTTAATTGCTCCTCCTAAGAAACTGTTGGTGCTGGACATGAGCTAAGACCAGACTTTAGTGGATGGATATCAGCTGGAACAGGATCAGAGCTGTACTTTGAGTCCCAGGTATATGCAAGAGTTAGATAGTCCTTGGAGGATATTTTTTAGGCAATTGTATCTTGGGAACTCTTTGATCTAGTGTCCTCGGATTGGACCACTAACCCTACCTACCCTGGATCCCCTTGAGATACAAATTGAGACAATCCCCACAAGCACATGGATTTTAAAGCATCTAGAAAAACTGGCTTTAAAATAGCAAGTTAATTTCAACCATAAGTATAGCAGCGCTTCTGTCACAGTGTAATGTGGTGCAGGGGCTGCATCTACGGGGTATTTATTACTGCGTAACATACATTTACAGCTGGATTCTGGTCAGTTTTGCCTATTGTAAGGAGAAGTTTTTATCATGTTTACTATGTGCCTTTCATTCCAAGAGTTTCGGGAACAGAGTCCAGAGCTCATCAGTGATCTACTGCTTTTTTCCATTTAGAGAGTTTATATTTTTTTTAAACAAGAGATGTTTAATTTCCTGTTAAAAATTCCTTCTGCCTTAGAGTGACAGGCTTTGTCTTGTCTTGTCTTGGCTTCCAAATGTTGTTTGTTTCTTGTCTTCCTTGGATTAGGTACAGCTGAGGTAGATCCTGTACCCAATGTCCAGCTCCGACACAATGGGAATGACCAAAGCACATGGACGTCATTGTGGACCTTTGGGATCTCTGGTTTCTGGAATGGCCCTTGGAGCTGTTGATATTTAGCATAATATAGAGCAGCCTTTATGCCAGAGCATCTGAAAGGCACCTTTCTCCCTGCTTTCCAGTATTGTCATGAGAGCATGGTACGCAGACAGAAGATCCAACCTGAAAAAGCATGTCCGTATGTTGGGATCTAGCACGTTACCACTGGTCTGGCCCTGCTTAGCTTCTGAAAATTGTTTCTAGGTTTTGCATTTAGGAATACATATACAGTAGTGGTTACTCTAATGTGAGATTAGGCCTTGGGTAATTTACCACAAACCTCGGTGCAGACAAAACTATCATTGCTGAGAGAGAGACAAACTGTTCCTCTGGGCCACTCAGGCATTACAAGGACAACTGCTGAATGAACACTTTTTTGACCCAGAATGGTACAATCAGGACTGTGAAAAAGGTTGGAAACCTTCTTTGACATAGAACATCACCTGAATGGCTCTGTAGTAGCAACTGTAGATAATGTGACTTGACAACTTGATCATGGGCAAAAGGTTTGTCTTGTGGGGAAGTCATTGGAATATGACTCAAGCAACCTGGCACCAGTTCTTGGCTCTTGCTCTGAAATCTTGGGCAAGTAACTTATTCTTTTCATGTCTCAATTTCTCATTTTATAATTTTTATGTGAATATTAAAAAAACAACCCAGGAACAAAAAGCCTGCTGCAGACAGAGCTGTGACCCTCAGAAATGCTAGGGATTCCCCAAAGTCCACTGGGGCCCATGCTATTGCTATCTAGGATACTTGGATACCCTGGTACTTCATGGCAGTGTAAAACCCTTAAATAGATAAAAGGGGATAACAGTATAGCCTTCTTCCAAATCTTTATCAATCTTGTGTATTTGGACTGTAAGCTCTTTGAGGCAGTGACTGTGTTAGAATTTACAGGATTGGGAGAGACCGCAAATCCAGTTTCTTGCACTGAAGCTCTGATTATCCAGACCAGTTAGCCCAAAATAATGTAAATATGTATTACAAGAGTGTTAGACCTCCATTGAGCTGGGAGCTATAAATGCCTCTTCACTAGTGCAATGGGTATCTGAGACTACTGCTGTCCTGCCTTTGCATGGTGGTACAATGAGCTTCTACAGCTCACAACCCAAAGGGAGTCAACAGTCTTCTAATACTCATTGGGCAGGTCTACATGTGCATTTAATGCAACTTAATAAACTCTGGTACAATCTGAACATTTAAGTGCAGTAATTTACTCCGTCGTCCAATAGTACCTGTGTCTGACAGGACTATCCTACTCTGGACTAAATTAATCTACTGTGCTGTAATTGCATCGCACGTGTAGGTGGTGATGCTTTACTGCACAGTAAATTAATCTACTTTGCAGTAAAGCTCACATGTAGACACACCCATTTAAATTATTTTTGGCTAACTGGTCTGGATAATCAATGTTATGTTATATACACTGTAGCTTGCATTAGGTAGCTACTCTGGATCCTCCAGTTCACATCTAAACCCAGTCAGATACCGTTTTTATGTGTATACTTGGATGTCATTTATTTCTTTTAACCTGGGTGAAAATTACACCTGCTAGGTTTGAATATCAGCCTACTCATATCCCAGTTCCTAAAGCTTCTCATGGCCTCAAACAAGGATATTCTATTTAGTGCACTGTCATTTGAAAGGATTTGACAAATAATGCATTTGGGATTGATCTACTCCATGGATTTCCATAGTCCTAGGATCAGGTCCTCTCCTTGGGAGATGAAATCAGGTGGTGTTATCAGTCCAGGTCTCACCATCTCCATTGCTGTGATTTTTTAGAAAGTTGTTTTCCCCTTTTTCCTCATGGTATTTTTTGGGTTCTTTTTTGTTTTGGTTTGTTTTTACATGCAAATCTTGGTATTTTGGTTTAGCCCACAAGCAACATAAAGCTAGTTTGAACACTTTTAATTTTGCTGCCTTTTGTAAACTAGGCTTTTCCCCCAACAGTCAATTATGTAGCAGGGATTGTGCATGTAAAACCACACCAGAAAGTTAGAAGCCTGTATACATATATTCTAAATTCTTATAAAAGACTGTATTTGTCAGTCTTTTGATCCCCTTGTTTCCCAGATGTTCGGTGACTGTACTGGGGGGTCATAGTAGTAAGCAACTGTCGGTTCTTTTGGCTCATGGTGTACGTGTGAGAGGTCACCAGGACCTTCACCGTGAATGCCTAGGCAAGAGTATGGAGCTGCCCAGAACTTCCACCCTGCATTTTAGACCAGTGAGACAGAATCCAAAGGCTAGGCTGAGTTTGGATGTTTGGTGCCTCAGTGGCTGTAGTTATATGCATGTCTGAGAATTGAACCTGGGTCTCCCGCATGGTAGACAAGAAATCGATCACCGAACCAGAACAGTGGAAGGGGGTATAGGACTTCCTCATTGTCCCATTATGACTCGCTACTACTGGCAGCTGCTGACAGTTCTGTGGTCTGACCTTGGTTCACGTCTGCATGCCCTTCATGGACACATGCAATAGGATGGGCCAAATTCAGCCTGGCCTCACAGACACAGCTGTGAAGAGAGCATCGTCTGCTCACACCTCTGCTGAACCTGGGCTTTTGTGTTCAAAATGCACATGTGAAATGGGCAGAAAGGTTCATTTGGAGTTGAAGAAGATATGGTTTAAGAGCAGTAGGCTGCACCACTGGGTCCTTATTAGGCAATCCAGTTAATACTCTGTGTGTGTGTGTGTGTGTGGGTGGGTGTGGGTGGGTGTGCGCGCGCGCGCGCGCCCACACGTGATACCAAGAGAGTGGAGCAAGAATACATTGTACGCTACAACCAGCACAGCTGAACCCAAAGCGTTTATAACTCTGAGGCAGCAGTCCCACCTGCTCTTTTCCTTTGCACGTGGAACCAAAGCTCAGCTTTTTCAATCTGGAATTTGTGTAGTTTGGTTAAGAAGACCTGGGTGTGGGAATGGGGGCCAGGAACTCCTTAGCAGAGCTGGGAATTATGCCTTTATCTGACACTGTTCTCCTCGTCACAAAGGATTTGACAGGATTTGATTTTTACTGCTCTGTTCCTTGTTTGTACAAATGCAGCAGTCGATTCTTAGGAACAGATTGCAGCCTTTGGGCTGCTCTCAAGTGACTTGCTTTGAGTCTTCCCCTGTTTGTTTATGGTAGCCAGCTGGTTACTTGAGCCACAGGATGGTGATCACACTCGCAGATCGGATGACTGGAATTTTAGCAGCAGAAGAGTCAAATTAGGGATTTCAAAGTGTTTATTCAAAAACTCCCCCACTGAACATTTGTATGGCCAGTAGCTCTGACAACCTACAGCATAAAAATATCACAAGTCAGTCTCAGAAAATCATCTTGGCATAAAAATAACAGATCCTGAAAATAACAAAATGGAGAGTATTTTTGGTTTCTTTCCATTTTTGAGCCTTCAGGGTTCATGAGTTCAAGCTTTTGTTTGCAACAAATGGGGGATAGAAGCTTATGCTTTGCGAGAGATGAAAATTGAGGTTCTAAATGAATCGCTCAACTCCAAGAGCTGGGACTAAACAAAAATCAAATATGATATGATTTTCAGCATAATCAGAAGAGTTGGCAACACAGAAACACCATATGACATAGGTATTTGTGAAACGTAGGATCATAAGAAAGTAGGACTGGAAGGGACCTCAAGAGGTCACCTAGTTTACCCTCTGCTCAAGGCAGGATCATTCCTGACTAAACCAACCCAACCCAACCCAACCCAACCCAACCAAGTGTCTGCCCAACCTGTTCCAAGTATGCAGATTCCACAGCTGCTTCAGGTAGCTTGCTCCAGTGCTTCACCACCCTCCAAGTCAGAAAGTCCCTCCTAATCTTCAACCTAAATTTCCCTTGTTGCAGCTTGAGGCCATTGCTCCTCATCCTGACCCCTACAGACTCAGAGAAAAGCCCATCCCCATCCTCTCTGTAATCACCCTTCAGGCACTTGAAGACTTATCAACCTCTCCCTCTCCCCTCAATTTTCTCTTCTCCAGATAACCCTAATTCTTTCAGCCTTTCCTCATAAGTCTTGCTTCCCAGGCCCTTAATCATTTTTGTCACTCTCTT
>NW_017728996.1:5337653-5338239 GCF_001723915.1 Gavialis gangeticus | reverse complement strand
CATACCCCTAATTATTTTTGTTGCTCTGTGCTGGATTCTCTCCAATCTGTCCACATCTGTCTTGACGTAAGGGGCCCAAAACTGGACACAATATTTTAAGTGAAGCACTGACTAGAGGGGAAGAATCACTTCCCTTGATTTGCAAGTGACACTCCAGTTAATACAACCCAAGATGCCATTGGCTTTTTTTTGCAACAAGAACAGACTGTTGGCTCATGTTCAGCTTATGGTCTACTGTAATCTGCAGGTCATTCTCTGTTACTGCAGCCCAGCCACTCATTCCCCAGTCTGCATTTATGCATGCAATGATTCCATCCCAAGTGCAAGACTTTGCACTCGTCCTGGTTGAATCTCATCTCATTGATTGTGGACCATTTTTCCAGCCTATTTAGGTCATTCTGGATCCTTGCCCTATTCTTTGGAGTATCTGCAACTCCACCCAGCTTGGCATCACCTGCAAATTTTCTAAGTGTGTACTTGATCCCACCCTCCAAATCATTAATGAAGATATTAAACAATACTGGACCCAGAACAGATCCCAGGGGAACCCTACTTGATACCTCCTCCCGACTAGATGCTGAGCCAT
>NW_017728996.1:5335106-5336699 GCF_001723915.1 Gavialis gangeticus | reverse complement strand
CTGAGGGGGGATCTTGTGGCCTGTTATAAACTGGTTAGGGGGGATCAGCAGACGCTGGGAGAGTCCCTGTTCCCCTGAGCGCCGCAAGGAGTGACCAGGAACAATGGTCACAAGCTGGCGGAGGGAAGGTTTAAGTTGGACATCAGGAGGCGCTACTTCACAGTCAAGGCGGCTAGGGTCTGGAACCAGCTTCCAAGTGAGGTGGTGCAGGCTCCCACCCTGGGGGTTTTTAAGAGGAGGTTGGATGACCACCTTACTGGGGTCGTTTGACCCCAGTACTCTTTCCTGCCATGGCAGGGGGTCGGACTAGATGATCTGCTCAGGTCCCTTCCGACCCTAGAAACTATGAAACTATGAAACTCTGTGTCTAGGAACAGCTGATTCCAGTGCGAACTGTACTGAAGTTATTGCTCCTTGGTAATTGCATGTGTAGATGCACCCAGTCATTCTGAGGAGAAAGATGTAATGACTTCATAGATGGTTAGGCGCTGTAAGGGACCTTGTAGATCATTGGGTCCAGGAAAAGACAACTGGGGTCAAGTGACCCCAGCGAGGTGACTGTCCAGTTTCCTTTTGAAGATTTGCAGGGTAGGTGACTGCACCACCACTGGAGGGAGTTTATGCCAGTCTGGACACCCTGACTGTGAAGGAGTTTTTCCTGGAATTGAGCCCGAAGTGGCTTTCCAGGAGTTTGTATCCATTGGTCCTGGTCTTCCCCAGGGGTGCCCTGCTGAACAGCTGTTCACCGAGCTCCTGATATACTCTCCAATGTAGTGGTAAGCTGCTACCAAGTCCCCTCTCAGCTTTCTCTTCTGTAGGCTGAAGAGGCCCAAGTCCCTCAGCCTCTCCTCATATGGCTCATCTTGCAAGTCCCTGATCATACGGGTGGCTTTTCTCTGGACCCTCTCAAGCTTTTCCACATCCTTGTTGAAGTGTGGTGCCCAGAACTGGGTGCAGTACTCCAGCTGTGGTCTCACCAGTGCAGTGTACAGTGGGAGTATCACTTCCTTCGTTTTGCATGAGATGCAACGGTTGATGCAAACCAGCGTGTTGTTTGCCCTGCTCGCCACAGCATTGCACTGCCGGTTCACAATCATACGATGATCGATCGCTATCCGTAGGTCCCTTTTGGTCATGGTGCAAGTTATATTGTTGACACCGAGCCTGTAGGTATGTTGGGGATTGTTTGCCCCAGATGGAGCACCTTACACTTCTGAGTGTTGAACTTCATCTGGTTCCAGTCTGCCCAGCTCTTCAGCCTGTCCAGCTTTGCCTGTATCTGTGACCTATCTTCTGGCATGGCCACGCTCCACCATAACTTGGTGTCATCCGCAAATGTGGCCAGTGAGATTTTTCACCCCCACATCCAAATAATTGATAAAGATGTTGAAAAGCACCAGTCCAAGCATGGACCCTTGCGGGACACCACTGGCCACTTCTCGCCAGGATGACAGAGATCTGTTCATGAGAACTCTCTGGGTCTTACCATGCAGCCAGTTTTCCACCCAAGAAACTGTTGAGCAGTTTAGCCCCAAATCTTCCAATTTTTCCATAAGGATATTGTGGGATACTAGATCAAAAGCCTTTTGGAAG
>NW_017728996.1:5329844-5330106 GCF_001723915.1 Gavialis gangeticus | reverse complement strand
TAAAATACTTTCATTTAGTCTGTATTTTCTTAGCATCTTAATGAGAATGTTGTGAGGGACAGGGTCAAAAGCCTTGCTGAAGTCAAGGTATATCACATATATTTGTGCTCCTCTCAGTGGATGCATCTACACGTGGACTTTGCCTCAGCCAGCCCTTCCACTGCCTGCCGCTGCCACTTGGAGTCCAGGGCTGACAATCCAACCCCCTGCTAGGCTAGGGATGCTTCACCCTGGCTCAGATAGCTGTGGTCCCAGGCGCATG
>NW_017728996.1:5320761-5324844 GCF_001723915.1 Gavialis gangeticus | reverse complement strand
CAGTGTACAGTGGGAGTATCACTTCCTTCGTTTTGCATGAGATGCAACGGTTGATGCAAACCAGCGTGTTGTTTGCCCTGCTCGCCACAGCATTGCACTGCCGGTTCACAATCATACGATGATCGATCGCTATCCGTAGGTCCCTTTTGGTCATGGTGCAAGTTATATTGTTGACACCGAGCCTGTAGGTATGTTGGGGATTGTTTGCCCCAGATGGAGCACCTTACACTTCTGAGTGTTGAACTTCATCTGGTTCCAGTCTGCCCAGCTCTTCAGCCTGTCCAGCTTTGCCTGTATCTGTGACCTATCTTCTGGCATGGCCACGCTCCACCATAACTTGGTGTCATCCGCAAATGTGGCCAGTGAGATTTTTCACCCCCACATCCAAATAATTGATAAAGATGTTGAAAAGCACCAGTCCAAGCATGGACCCTTGCGGGACACCACTGGCCACTTCTCGCCAGGATGACAGAGATCTGTTCATGAGAACTCTCTGGGTCTTACCATGCAGCCAGTTTTCCACCCAAGAAACTGTTGAGCAGTTTAGCCCCAAATCTTCCAATTTTTCCATAAGGATATTGTGGGATACTAGATCAAAAGCCTTTTGGAAGTCTAGGTATATAATGTTGACCTTCTCTCCCATGTCCAGGTGGCGAGAGACCTGGTTGTAGAAAGAGATGAGACTGGTAAGACGAGACCTACTCATGATGAAACCATGTTGGCTGTCGTTCAGAATCTTACCCTCAACGAGCGTATCGCACATAGATTCTTTAATGAGTTTTTCCAGGATTCTCCTTGGGATGGAGCTTACGCTGATTGGCCTATAGTTGCCCGGGTCCTCCCTCTTCCCCTTCTTAAAGATGGGCACAATGTTGGCCCTCTTCCAATCCTCAGGGATCTCCCCTGTACACCATGATTTCTGAAAGAGTTTTGCCAGGGGTCCTGCAATGACCTCAGCCAGCTCCATCAGCACTCTTGGGTGAAGTCCATCTGCTCCTGCTGACTTATAAATGTCTAGCTTTTCTAGTTCATTTTGCACCAGCTCAGCATCCACAGTGGGAAGGCTATCATTCCCACTGTGGCCCATGTGATCCTTATCTCACTTGTCTTTCCTCTTGGTTCGGTGCAATAATGAAGCAAAGTGGGCATTCAGGAGTTCAGTTTTTTCCTGAGAGTCCATTGCCAGCTGTCTCAAGGTGTTAAGCAGGGGCCCAGCATTTCCAGTTGTTTTTCTTCTGCTCCCTAAATACCTAAAGAAGGACTTCTTATTGTCTTTGACTCCCTTGGCTAACTTAAACTCAGTTGCTGCCTTAGCTTTCTTAATCATTTCCCTACAAGTGCAGACCACTGTTGTGTAGTCCTCCTTGAGCACTGTCCCTAGCTTCCACTGTGTGTACACCTCTTTTCTTTTTCAAGAGGACCCCAATGTCCCTTTTGAGCCAGAAGGGTTTGGGAGAGATGAAATGTCTGCCACACCCCTAGTGGCCTCTTTTGGGTGCTTCAGGATGGGCTCTGAGAATCAAGGGACCCAAAATCACTAGAACTTGCTGGAAATCTTGACTGAAATATAACTGATTCCTGGGTTTTCCTCTACTGTTTTCATCTGCTTGGTTGTTTCTTACCATGTGTGATATTGCTATGGCACGATATGACCAATGTTTGGAGAGCCATTTATGATAAAGAGTCCACACTGAGGCCTTCAGACTTAATTGGAAATTCCCAGGCACAAATTAAAAGGACGGCACATGACATAGGAGGAAATCTGTGTTTTAATTTAGATGAATGTTCCTAATGCCCTTCTGCTGTATTTTTTTCTTCTTTCTACTTCTGAGTTGTAACTGTCACTGTCTTGTGTGACAAAAAATGGTATTTTTCTACAAAACAGGGAAAAGAACATTTAGAAACATCTCATGAAGATTTGGTCACTAATGTTTTTATAATCTGATGTAATCTAAAATTACAATATATGATTTGTACCAGCATTGCTCTATTCAGCTCTATACCTCTAGCTTTTCTGCACGCTTTGCTTTCTGAATGAAAAGAAATTATTTACTGGTGTGTTGGTTGGGGCTGGGCTGCACAGTAGTCTGAGATTTGAGGGTTTGTAGGGTGGGTCACACACACTGCTTGCAAATAGCTATATATATATAAAAATTTGTTATTTCCCTTCAGCAAAAAGAAGTATGTCAAGGTTTAGCTGGAAAACGTGGCTGGAAAGCATCATGCATTCAGTTGGCACTGAAAAGATCAGAGGCAAAGATATCAAAGAACAAAATGAAACAAGGATTGAGTTCAGTTCCCTTTCAGAAAGTATTGTGTAATACTAAAGAATGAGAGCAGCTCTGTCAGTTTTCACAGCACATTAATGTAATTGTGTCAAATTGAACCTTTTCCTCTGCAGTTGCAAAATGTCAACTGCTATAACACAGGACCCTAGGAGCATGTTGTCCACCTGCTACCCCCCAAGCCTGATTAGAACTGAATTCTGAAATATGTAATTTCTCTCCATGTTTCCTGTAGGTTGGTGTTGCAACCTCCTCTCGCTCCCCACCAGCTCCCAAAACTGATAAAGAGGGCTGTAGGAAGTTGTTTTTTTGTCCTTCAGCATTCTTATAATCCTGGTGAAATGACTAACAGAATATCAGAAATGAGTTTTAAAATGGATTTACGAGATATCTGGCATGCAAATTCAATTTTCCAGTTGGTGGTCACACACGTCTCAACCTAATGAGTAAATAGTGTGTCGGCCAGCCAAGGCAATCCTTAGTAGGAGAGTACTGAGCATTTTCACATGTCCACAAGGAGCACCATTAGCATAATTTGCACCTCTCATTTTCTCTAGGCTCTGGAGAAAGAAGCCATCAGACATGCTTTGGGGCTGAGAATGAAGTCTTCCAAAGCCTGGCAAAACAACAATTTCCCTTCTGTCTCGTGTTTCTCCTGTGCTCTTTCCTCCCATTTTTCTTCATCCTCTCTGTCATGAGCAATCACCGGCATTTTCTAAAACTGTTTCTTTCATGAAAGCTAACAGACTACCCTGGCATCCATGTTTGACAGCCTCTGCTTCAGCTCAGCTGCGTTGGTTAGTGCATAAAGGAATACAGTCAGGTCTCCATCCATCCACTTGTTCTGGGGGAAGTAAGAGGATGCATTGTTTGGGGTAGATGTAAATCTCCTTTCTGGGGACTGTTTCACAGCCTAAGGGATTTCCCCTGATAATCTGAGTTTTCACTTGTGTATAATCTCATCCTATTATTCCTCGTGATCCACCATCCTGTATAATTCCTCTCTCTTGGACATTTACACTTCCACACATACTCCTGTTATACACTACCCAAGCTCAATTTTGGAATAGTTTTTCTTTGTACATCCGTTCTGCTAGGCCACTAACTACTTTTGATGCTACTCTCTAAACTCTCTTTATTGTATCTTCCTGGTAAGAAATTGCCCAAGTGTGAAGGTGGTATTACAGAGGTCTGTACAGACAGGAGTCTACTTGTTCTTTAACCCATGATGACATGTATGCATTCACAATGCTTGAAAGCACAGAGGCGGAATGGGATCTTGGAGTCATTATTGACTCCAAGATGAACATGAGCTGCCAATGCCAGACCGCAGCCAGCACGGCCAACCATACCTTGTCATGCATCCAAAGGTGCATCTCAAGCCGGTCCAGAGAGGTGATCCTCCCCCTCTATGTGACTTTGGTCAGGCCGCAGTTGGAGTACTGCGTCCAGTACTGGGCACCGCACTTGAAAAGTGATGTGGCCAGCCTGGAGAGGGTTCAGAGGAGGGCCACCCGCTTGGTGAGAGGGCAGCAGGACAGGCCCTACAAGGAGAGACTGAGGGACCTGAACCTGTTCAGCCTCAGCAAGAGGAGGCTGAGGGGGGACCTGGTGGCTGCCTACAAACTCCTCAGGGGAGATTAACAGCACATAGGTAGAGCCCTTTTCTCCCCAGCACCACCTGGGGTGATGAGGAGCAATGGTAATAAGCTAATGGAGAATAGGTTTAGGTTAGAGATCAGAAGGCAATATTTTACAGTTAGGGTGGCCAAAATCTGGAACCAACTTCCCAGGGAAG
>NW_017728996.1:5310969-5320516 GCF_001723915.1 Gavialis gangeticus | reverse complement strand
TCTGGGGTCTTGTGAACCCAGCATTCATTCCTGCCTGTGGCAGGGAGTCAGGCTAGGTGATCTGTTCAGGTCCCTCCTGACCCTAGCGACTATGAAACCAAAGAAGACACTGGCTTTTTTTCCCCCCAGATAATTTTTTGCTCACTATTACCCTCTGCTCCTTATTGTGACCAAAAAATTCAGAAGGGATTAATGATTTTGGATGCCTCAGTAGTTTGGTGTCTAAATTGAGACACTTTAAATCAGGGGCTTGATTTTTCAGAAGCTGAGTAAGCAGCACTTTCTAATATGCTATAAACAGATGTCACATTTGAGGTGGTCCTGACTAGCCTGGGACAAAGAGGAATGGAACAGCCCTTTATGCACCTACCACTTCCAAGCTGCATTGCCGCCCTTCTGACAGACTTGTCCTGGAGTGAATGGAAATGAACTTGAATGAGCCCCAAATACTGGCAGTTTGCAGACTACACAGTATTTTCGGAGGAGTGTTAGCACATGTGGTGCTTCACTGGTACTTAAAGTGGGACAATGTGCTTGTATATCTGTAGGATCCCGGAATAAAAGGCTTTGTCCTGGGAGAGATGAGATGTCTGACCTCTTCTGGGTGCTTCAGGATGGGCTCTGAGAATGGAGGGACCCAAAATCACCACCACTTGCTGGAAATCTTGGTCAAATATGACTGATTCCCTGGGTTTTCCTCTGCTGTTTTAATCCGCGTGGTTGTTTCTTATGATATTGCTATGGCACGATTTGACGAATGCTTGGAGAGCCCTTTATAATAAAGATCCCACACTGAGACCTTCAGTGAAGTCTTATGAAGACCCCTTGTGTCTAGAAAATTGGGCTGGATGACTTTCTTGTGAGATTTTCAGACCTCTAGTCAAGCAAACAATTCTTCTTGAGTTCTGTTTCTGATTCTGGATAGCAAATCTGTTTTTGGTTCATTGTTTGGATCAGTTCTCAGTGTACCTGAGCTGTAGAGTCCATTCTTAATGAGGTACATAGCTGAGGCCTGAGTGTGATACTGCTGTAGCTGCAAAACTCCTGCTGACTGTCACGTTGGTAGCAGCGATGCCAGAAGAAGGCTTGTGAAGCAGAATGGCTGCTAAAAACCATTTTTTTTTTCCCTCAGCTTTTCCAAATGATTATAATTATTCTATTTTAAGGCAGAGTTGCCCAATGATATCCTGGTTTTTAAAAAAAGACCGGAAATGCTGACAGTGAGTCACCCTTTTGTCTTGGTGTTTTCCAAGGATTTTCAGAATGGCTTTTTTAAAAAAAGAAATCCTTGACATGACAGAAACAGAATAACTTGACAATGGAAGAAAGTGAGTGTTTGATTCTGAAACATTTCCTCAGTGTAAGGGGCTTTCTGACACCATAAAAAATAATATATCTACTGGGGCCTCTTCATTTCCTCAACGGCTTTTACCTGCAAGGAAGCTGAATTTCGTTACTGGGCTGAAGGCAAACACAGCAGTGTGGTTGGGGGCATTGGTAAATGCACAGAAGTGTGTGAAAACTCAGATATGGCTTTGGGACCTATCTTGTTTTACCGTATACAGGGATTTATCACATGCTCACATCTGGAGTTTATATACAGGCTCTTGGCAAGCAAATTAACAGTAGCTTCCACGGAGCGGTGTTTCAAGAGCTAGAAGGTAGACAGCGATGTAGGAAGCTGGAGAGGCTTCAAGAGAAAACAGGACTTCAGCATCCTGCAGACACTCTGAAAGTCATGGGAGATGCCATACAAAGCAGGCATATGCTGAAGTCTGAGTGGGGATTTGTGCAGTTCCTTTAGTTGCATAAAAGCAGAGTTGACGAAGGCCGGTGTAGGTAGTGGCATGGGGGAGAATCTCTGCTACCTAAGTCAACAACATATTCATCTTGAAATGGCAAGTTACTTTCCTGGGCAGCTTCCCCTTGGCTTGCTGGTTAATAGCAGTTAACTCCTTGTCCCTGTTCCCTCCCCTTATAATTAAAGGTGAATGATTTGGTGGGAATCAAATATAAATCACTCCTTTTCTTGACCCAAAACTTTTATGCTTCCTTTTCTCATTTCCATAGTTTGGGCCTTCCTAACCAACTGAAACCAGGGCATAACATAACCCTTGGGACAGGACTTGTGAGATTTGTGAGTAGCTTCTTGGGTAAGATAGAGCTGGCCTGTATTTATTAGGAAATCCTCTCCCAAATCATCTGCAGGAAAGACGTGAGCTAAAACAGGTCCATGGGTTCTGACGCATCTGTGAGGCTGCCGGAGCAGGACTGCCAGCTCCAACCCCAAAGAATTAGAAGTCGGACCCCCCTCAGTGGCAAGAATGGCTTAGAAATGACATTTAAAACTGGATAAATAAATGCTGTGTTCTTCCATTTTTGGTTTTTGAACCTTTGGGGTACACTTGGCTCACGTTGTTAGCTTCTCTCCAAAGCCTGAGAGTCAGACACTGACTTTACATAACTTAGCACTTTTCAAGAAATCTCAAGTGCAGGGGCTGGGGGGAAATTGCCAGCTCGTGTGAGTCTCATGACAGAATGGCAGCAATGTAGACAGCAGCTTTCCTTTCAACCTGAGGAGTTCAACCTCCTCCACACTCCAGCGCGGCAGTTTCTATCCTGGAGGAAAGGTGCAAAGGCACTGCCTCATGTCTGGTGCAGAAGTGGTTAACTCCAACTCGCCTGCCTTCTGCATTTGCACAGGGCTTGGAGGAGGGCCCAAAACCCTGCAGTGTGACTGGGCTGATCTGGGGAGAGGCTCACCCACAATTCCTAGTTTATGCAGGTGTTTCCCCCCACTTGGCAGCTGGAAGCTGCTGTGCTGTCTGAGGAGGTGGATGCCCAGCCAAGCTGACCCCACCTTGCCATCAAGTAGGTCCCTAAGCAGCAGTTGCTGCTGTTCCCTCTCCTGCTGTATGTAGGATGGGAGAGATGATGGAGGTAGGAGGCCTGTTCTGTTCTGCAGCCGTGCACTGGATTGGTCAGGGAAAGAGGTGGGGGTGGTGCAAGTGTGGAGGGGCAACAGTAGGTGGGATATGGGGGGCTGGAGTGGTGGGAGGGAGAAGGGAAGGCACTCTGACAGTGAAGTCGGAGTGTGAAAATGAAGGAGCTGGCTTTGTCTCTTTGTGTGCATGTGTGATTTGTTCCAGCATGAACAAATCTACTAGCTAACTTTGCTGCTGTACTAAAAGCACTAGCCCCTGAGGGAGGGACCTAGCGAACGCAGCTGCCAGGCTGTTTCTATACTGGGTCATTTCATGATTCATCCTACCCATATAATTTACAAACAGCTGTATGATATCTAGTGGGGGGTAGGGGCCGTTGGGGGTTGGGGGCACGGGGAGATTGAGACTTGCTCAGCAATTGGCAGGGAAGGGGTTAATGCTGGTCCTCTGGCTGGAGAAAGAATCCCAGAGACTTGCCCTGAGAAGAAGATCTGTAGGGCTAGGAAATAGATGATTGGTTTCCCCAGCTCAGCAGAGATGGAGAGCTGGGAGAGTCCAGCAAGTAGGGAGGAGGGGTCTTAGGAAGGACTCAGGAGGTTACTTGGTGTAGAAGAACATCTCAGCTATGACCTTGCACACAGGGCACAAGTCTAGTTTCAGCTGACACTGCCAAGAAGCAAGCTGAGTTAAAGTTTTTCGCTATTAATTTCACTGGCTGCATGTTCTCTTGATTTTTTTTCTCTTGGTCTGATACAACGCACACCGAAAAAGGTGTTCACATTTCATTGATTGCCAGCAAATGTTGCTCAAGGGCATGTAGCACTCTTCTGAGATGGGTAGACCTCACCAAGAGTACCTATGGTTGTGCTCTTATCAATAACCACTGTGAAAGGTGGGCATAGCTATTTCCATTGAGATAGAGGAGCAGCTCACATTGGTTTTGGTGGTATTACACTGTCCCAGGGGAAAATGGGGGAAAGAACCCCAAACAATAAATGAGGACCCCCTGGGGCAGAGAGCACACGACAGAAAGGAAAAAGATATTGTGCCCATCTGGTCTCGAATGTCCGGTCACGCGCTGCGTGGCCCCGGATGCTTGGAGGTGTTTGCCTGTCTGTCCCTGCTGTCCCGCCGAGTGGATGTCTCTCTCCTGAGTAGTCTCTCCCCAGTCTTGCCTGCCATGACTTTGTATCTTATTCCAGTGGTGGGGTGTCCGACTGCTGGGGTTCTCGCGAGTATGGGACAGCTGGATGATGATCTTCTGCGAGCCTCCACCTCCCCTCTACCTTGCCCTCCCACCCTGCCTTGACAGGTTCACGATGTCCTTCGGCTGGTTTGTCTGACTGTTGGGGTTCTGCAGATGCTCGCTGGGGATGGTTGTATCAGCCTGCGGGGCCTAACCCTACCTCCTACCACAGCGCCTTACTACTGCCTGGCCTCCCAGGGGATCGCAACCCCTCCTGGTCTTAAGCAACACCTGGTCCCTAGATACCTTGCACCACAACCCCTCCCAAGGTGGGAAACAAAAGAAACGTTATCAACAACAAGAAAATATGAAGATGTGCTCAAAAAGGAGAAGGTCTCTGCCCTCTTGCCCTCTATGCTCGTGGCTAGCTCAACAATGCCAGGCCTCAGATGCCTGAGGTCCTTAGGCAGCCATAAACTGGGACCTGGCTAGACTGCCAGGTTCAACGCTCTCCTCCTCACTCTTCCACCTGCCTGTGGGCTCGCTGGACCCGTGGTGGCCCTTCTCCACACACCTCCCACACGTCCCTCATTGGGGGGGCTCTACGCCACTCGGGCCTGGCTTCTGCAGCCCCTTGCGCTGCTTATGCCCTTCGTCTCCCACCTGGGGTGTCTCCTCAAGGCCACTGGAGCCTGCCATGATCCCACCTGGTCTGGCGTCCTGGTGGCCGCTGCTCCTTCTGGCTCCCTGGTTGTAGTCCCTGATATCACCCTCCCTCCATTCTTTCTGGTCTACAGGGCCGGTTCCCCAGTCTGTGACGGACGACAGCTTCCTTGCTCCCTGTGCTGCCGCCGGCAGTGTTGTTCCTGCGGTGGGCTTTGCTGCATTCCCCCGTGTTGGGAGAGGCAGCTTCCCACCCCTTTTCCCCTTGTAGGGGCTCTGGGAGGAACCTCCCTGTTAAGGTCCCTGCAGGTCTCTCTCCTGCTTCCTTGCCAGCGGCTCTTTTTATATCCGCTGGTCGGCTCCTGCCGCCGGCGTTATCCACTGGCTGCAGTTGTATAAAGGCACAGCTAACGAGCCGCTCGGGTCCTGCCTCCATTTTCGGCTTCGCCGCGGATCCTGCTACTGGCAAGAAGTTTTTTGTTTCTTTCCTTTTACTTTTGCCTTCCCTGGTGGGTTCTTGACTCCAGGGTTCCCCCCTGGCTCCTTGGGGTCCACTCCTCTGTTTCTCCCCATTACAGATATAAAAAATAACTCAAAGGGATCACTTACCAGCATCAACAGGTCCCGCGATGCAGTTGGAGGGAGAGAGGAAATCTGTGCAGATCATAAGCCGCGCTTTTATCCAGCTGAAACCGGCTGGTGATGTCACTGGCAATCACTGGCCAGCGGGGATAAGACGAACCACCGGGGAAGACGGCTGGGGGAGTGGAGCAGAGATGGGGAGATCTCTGCAACCAGGCGCTGCCCGGAATGCCTGGAGGGTGAGAGAGCCTGCCTGTGGCAGGGGGTCAGGCTAGATGATCTGTTCAGGTCCCTCCTGACCCTAGCTACTGTGAAACTATAAGCCGGCAGGGGCTCTCTGCCACAACGAGAGATGAAGCAACGAAGAAACAGAGGAGCCAGAAGAGGGTCCCTGCGCTGACAGAGGCAGGGTCGACGGAAGGATGACAGAGCTGGAGGAGGCTCTCCTTGCTGATGGAGGTGGGAGTGCCTGGAGGAGTGCAGGAGGCAAGGGAGGTTTCCCTGCTGGCTGGAGACGGAATGGGGCAGCGAGGGAAACTGAGGTACAGCCCGGCCAGAGGCTGGGTGCCAGCCCACAACCTGAGGAGTGGCCAGATACATAGGGAGACACCCCAGGATAACAGGAATGTGGCGCTCCCCACAGGGGAGAAGGACGACAACGGCCGACATTATACAGGGCAGAGGGAGAGCTGTAACGACCCGGAGTAAAGGGCCATCAGCCACGCTGACCCTGATGGGTCAAACCTCAGCAGGGTCAGGGGGTGTGAAGGGTCGACAGTCACCTTAACATAAGAGTAGGGGAAAAGGACTGGTCAGGTCCTCACATGCTAGGTTTTTGTTAGTCTTTCTTTTCTTTGATTTTCCCCCTTTTGGAGGGGTTGAGAGACAGGGCGAGGCGATATATATAGTAGGATATTGTACCGTGTTTTTCTTTGAGCCTCCATCTTTGGTGGGAGTGTAGAGTGAATTTTGGAGTCCTAGGTAGGGACCGTCCGAGCCAGGAGGGCGCAATTTTCCGTAGCCCTACTTCTGTTTGAGCTAGTTGCCTCGGGAGGCAGGTTCTAGAGTGTGGTGAGGGACATGTGAGCCAACAGGTCCCAGGGAAGATGAACATTGTTGAGGGTATGACCAAGAAGATCTGACAACCTGCCGGAGGTTGGCATAAAGTTGGGGTATAGGGGAGGTGGAGCCCCACAGACTACTGCCAGGCAGTCACCACGCTGCAGCCAAACCCTGGGTGGCTGGCCCCCCCACTGGTGTAACATTCAAAGTCGTGGCAGGAGAGACTGGGGGAAGCCACTCGGGATAGACGTCAGCCCACGGCCCTACAGGAGATCACAGGACATCCTCTACCGGCCACCTGGACAAAGGCCACGTGAGACTGGTTGTTCAAGGCCCGGCAGGTACATACACATTGGGTAGGGCAGCCTGTTCCTTATCCTCGTTTTTTCAACTTGCAGGGACGTGTTCTAAAAACCATGAAATGTATTTATTCTTGCAGGTTATCCTATTTATGCATGAACTCCACAGTGGATCTGCTCCAAGCATGAATGTTGTGCCTGATCAGGTTTCATTGTAGTTACCTTATAGCAGGTATCAGAGATGTTTAATTTGCCCCTCCCTTGACCACGTTTAGGCTTATGGTTTAAAAAAAAGAGAGAGAGTATTTCTTTAATATACTGCTTGGAGAGCTTCTTAGTATTTGGCAAAGCACCCAGTGCAGAAAGCATTTGAACTTTGGTTTAACCCACTAGGTGCCTTTATCCCTTATGTAAATTGGAAATAACTGGACTTACACCTGGGATGAATCTGGCCCCGTGAGAAAAACCTGTGAAGTATCAAAGTTCTAGCTACAGCTAAGAAGTACAGAGGTGGCAGAATGCCTTGGAGGAGGTTAATTTGGGGGCTTGACTCAAGACGTGGAAGGAGGACCCAGTCAGTTCTTTCTTGATCCAAGCTGATTTGCTTATGCTTGGCAGCAAATCTCATTAAAATAAGGTTTGGTTACTCTCATCTATCATTATTTTCTATGGAGTATTGAATTTACTTCATTCTGAGCAGCAAAATACCTTCAGCCTCTTCCCGGCATTCAGGCTGTATTCTGTTTCTGATGGACACACACTGCGTGCTTGACCTAAGCTTTATTTGAGAAATATTGCCATGCTTCAAGGGGAAGTCTTTGCCAGTAGGAACGCTTCCATTTACTATGGAAATCATTATGCACTTTCCCCCAATATGGCCTTTTTAAAGGTTAATTGTAAAATGAAAGAATGTGCCCTGGCTTTCTGACACCACGCCTGACAAATATTTTCAGCAGGCCACCACTAAAGAAACACAGGTGTGATCTTGCCCTTCATGTTTTCTGAATGGTGTTGTATCTTTGGAGCAGCAAAGATAAATGGAGAGCTTAACCCGCTGGCTTCTCGTTGCCCCTTTTTTTATTAGTATTAAACTTCCAGTTGTTCTGCTGGTGCTCATCCAAAATCCCCGGGGGGGAGTTGGATTTCAGAGACATATAGCGGTCTGGACTCCTTGATGAAAAATGTAAAGAAAAATATGTTATCTTTCAGTGATGCAACAGGTTTTACCTAGTCGAATTCAAGATGATGATCAGCGCTGTCTTGAAAGCTCTGTTCTATAGTAATCTCTAAGTAGTCTTGGACTTTGAAGACAAATGGTTTATGGAATTAAAATAAATAACCCCAGTGCACTCTGTTAATTTTGGGGTCTGTTACTGAAGTCTTTTCTCCTTTAGGGTGAATTGCTTATTCAGTATTCCTGTTCTAGGCATGTGTCAGGAAAAAAGAGATTTTTAAAATTACATTTCTATTCTTGCTTCACAGGGAAATGGCTCATATTCATCTGCTTCTAGTAGTTTGTTTGTGTGTGTGTGTGTGTGGTTTTCTTTAAAAAAAAGCATTTCCCCTTTTTCTTAATATAACTTAGCATTTCCTCCTCCTATCTTAGATCCAGCAATAAATAGATTTTTGTTGTTGTCATTATTTCTTACAATGGGACTGTATAAAGGGAAATGGAATTTTGGGAACCCTTCCCAGGCCTGGTCCTGGGTGCAGCGTCCGCTGAATTTTGCAGTATTACTGTGCAGCGCGTCACGTAGAAATGGCTGCATTTCAGGAGCTGATGTGATTTTTGTGCGTAGGACCTAAGGAGTTGGACCATATAGCCCTGGTGATGTATTTGCAACACAAGTTCTGGCCTGCTAGAGGTGGAAGCCTGATTCTGTGAACTGCTAAATGCTCTCAGTGGGAATTGGGAGTGCTCAGCTTTGAAAGTCCATTCCATAAACTCCTCCCTTTGAAGACAAGTAGGGCAACAGTAACAAGGAAGTCTTGCTTTCTTGCAGAGGGAGTGCTGCATAACTGTAGTGGAGCCTGTGAGCTAATTACCCTGCCTACAATGTTGCATGAACACAGCTATACTGTTTCTCTTGGGGAACACCCTAAGCATCATGGTCTCTTGGAGCACACAGCTGTCTGGCATGGTAGTTTGTAGGGTGGATATGCCCTCCATTCCCACAGCTGATCTGGGTTAACAAGGTACCTGTTTAGTAGCAGAGTACCGCCTCTGTAAGAAAACAAGACATCCTTGCTACTGCCACCATACTTGTCCTCAAAGGCCATGTCCAGACAAGTGTGGAAGTGCAGTATGTATGTGGTCTGTGGCGCAACACCCTGCACATGCAGGCATTTCCTGTGCTGTTACTTTGCAATGGGGTGGGGGGTGATCCCAGGGTTAAAAATAACTGGCACCAAAAAAAATGGGGTGGTGCACATGGCAGCAGCATGAGCCTCACAAAAATGGAGCCTCTTTGGCTAGAGCCATGCTCTGGCTGCTGACCAGGCTTCCTGCCACCGCTGCAGCCTTGGGAGGTGCCCGGGACCTGAGGTGAGGCTGCTGGGGCCAGCACAGTTGCTGGCCCCAGCCTCCCCTTCCCCACCCAGGGTAACCTGGTGTGCACCAGAGCACGTGTGGCATGGGCATTCCCCAGGAACAAGCAGCAGCAGCACCAGGTGATACTTGTTCCTGGGGAGACTAACGTTTGCACCCATGTGGACGCGCCCAAAGGAGGCAGTTTGTAGAAGAAGGTAAGAACCCCCCTTACCTTCTCCTCCGTACTTAGAGGCATGTCTCCTGCCGCCCACTGCTGCCA
>NW_017728996.1:5299550-5305969 GCF_001723915.1 Gavialis gangeticus | reverse complement strand
GTGCACCAGAGCACGTGTGGCATGGGCATTCCCCAGGAACAAGCAGCAGCAGCACAAGGTGATACTTGTTCCTGGGGAGACTAAAGTTTGCACCCATGTGGACGCGCCCAAAGGAGGCAGTTTGTAGAAGAAGGTAAGAACCCCCCTTACCTTCTCCTCCGTACTTAGAGGCATGTCTCCTGCCGCCCACTGCTGCCACTGTACTGGGCTGAGTCCAACCCACTGCAGCCTAGCTGGAGCAGGACAGGAACTCCCTTGTCCCCTGGAGAGTGGGGACATAGTGGCAGCAGGAGGTGAGAGAGGGGACAAGGAGGTGACATGCATCTGAACACAGAGGGGAAGGGGGTGGAACTCCTACCTTTGGGGTGTAAAAATGTCTCTGGCAGCTGCTTCTTGATATGGTTTGCCTGCCTTGGGTGGGAGGAAGGAGGCTGGGAGCTGGGGTACGGCCACCCCTGCAGCACAAGTTGTTGTTCCCATGTGCCTCCCTCCCCACCCGCCCCTTGTAAAATCCTGGATCTGCCAGTGCCTAGGCCCATAAGTTCTTGGTGTAGGCAGGCTCTGTATTTCTCATAGCATCCTCTGAAAGAAGGGGAAGGGCAGGGGTTAAATCCAGTGTCCAACAACCTCCATTTATATAATTAGGCCCCATTCTCCCCGTACCCCCTCTCAAATCCTGCTGCAGCCATAGCACCTTGGAAAAGGTATGCCCGACTTCCTGCTGTGTAGTGCTGCAGTGCACCAGTTACTCCCCTGCTTTGGTGCAACTCAGAGGTGATGCATTTGAGTAGTCGTCCGGAGAGATCCACCCCTGTTGACCATGACATACTGGGCTCTTCCAGGGTGACCCATTTAGTGGGTTTAGGTACTCAGCTGACCCTTGTTACCATAGTAACTGTGTGCCTCCAATCTTATTTCCCCACCTTCCATCTGCGAGGGACACATGCTGCTTTTCTTATTTTACAGATTGCCACTTGTTTGAGGTCTCATGAGAAGTATGTGGCAGAGCAGATGATTGAATCCAGGTCTCCCCAATCCTAGGCTACTGTTTTCCTTTCTTGCTGCTTCATCCTGTCTAGCTATGTTGCTTGAGCTCTGAACAGCTGTATGTAAATGTAAAATCATCAGCGATTCCCAGAATTTAATGAGATCATTATGGTCTAGAATAACCTTCTGCATAATGCAGGCCATTGAATTTCACCCAGGAACTGCTGCGTGGAACTGCCTCACTTTGATCTACAGCGGTGATTCATAACCAGGGGACTGTGGCACCTGGGAATGCCTTGAGATCCTTTCGAGGGTGTCATGGGATGTCACGAAATGTCAGCCCTGTTAGGTGTGCAAACAAGTCACAAGATAAACCCAGAGATTTCAAATAAGAATCCGAAGTGTTAAAATCATTCTGACCTGCGGTGGTCTGAGTTCTTTGCAACAGAAGAATTGATCTATTATTTTTCTGTAGTCAAGAAATGCCTGAAAACTAAGAGCTGGCATTTTTCAAGGGATGCCTTGTGCCTAAAAATGTTGAAAACCACCGATTTAAAGCATCTCCTAAATGAAAAAGGTGAGTAGTAAACTAAAGAAATAAGATACTTTGCAATTCATAAGAGTTTGCGCTCTTGTTTTCCTATCTGCATGAGTGTAAGTCAGATTAGAAACTAGCTTGATGAATGTATAAGAAATAAAATGAGACTCAACAGATATTCATTAGCTTGTGATGTAAACCACCCATTAGACACTTATGATATTTCATTCATCAGCATGTTCTACAACCATTTGTTCTGGGTCCCTTGGGAAAGCTGCCTTTCAAATCGATATTAATTATGTACCGCTAGACAGTAGCTAACCCGCATGAAAGAAGAGGTTTTATTTAACATATGACTGATGTGTGTTGGCCTCCCTATGAGTTATGATTTGGGAAATCTCAAATCCCAGTATCAGAGGGTTAATTGCCTTTTGCTTTCTATAGCAAAACAACCTGCTTATTTATGCTGAACAAGATGCTATAACAAAGGAAAGTCAGTGACAGGTGACAGTCTAAAGTATATGCTTCTAAATTTAAGGTTGGTCATTAATTACTAATATCCTGAACTTGGTCAGTCCTTGCCAGAGACAGTCTACCTCAGAGAAAAGATACTTTATTTTTATTTATTTATTTTTTTTCAGGCTACAGCTGGATTTGGTGTATGTGGTCATGAAATTATTGATGCGCTCATAACTTTAGCCCTCTAAGGTCCATCAGCCTCAAAGGTCAGCTCCAGGCTCTGGTGTCTAAAGTCTTTGGAAAGCTGCCTCCTGGCTAATGTTTTTTATCCTCTCTGGCAGGTTGCCAGTGAACAACAGATGAACCTAATGGAAGCAGCTTTGAAATGTGTGTTTATTGCATTGCTGCCATGCCAGAACTAGCTGTTCATCTGAAGGTCTTCATAAAGTACAATGTCTGAGAGTCTGGAGTTTTTGAGACTCCTGTACAATAACCATGAGAGAGACATTTTGCAGGCACAGCACAGACCAGTTGCTAATTTCTCTTTAGTTTCATATGTATCCTTGGCTTTCTTCACTGCATTGTACTTGACATTGGGGAAGCTGAGAATTTCCCTTCTTCCGATATCAAGGTCTCCTCTTGGGTCTTAATGATTTGGATATATTGGACCTTGCACCTTCCGTGATTTAAGACTCAAGCTGGTGTTATTGTGAGGGGAATTTCCCATTGGGGTGGAAAGAAGCAAAGATCTTCCAATAGAATTTTTCTTTTTATTTAACAACAACGGTCTGAAGTGGTTCTTCAGCTAGGGACAGACATTATACCTAAACCAGTTCAAGTGATCAGAAACTGGTTTAAACCTGTAACAGAACAGATGTTCAGTGCACATAAATCAGTCTGAAAATGGCTGAAACTGGTTTGAGATAAATCAGGTTGAATATAATATGTCAGACTTAAACCGGTTTGACTCAAATCACATATGCGATGTCTGTCCCAGACCCATTACTGATTTAAGTTAGATCAGACTCCCCCAGCATCCCATCATGCTCTCTGGGCTGGTCGGGGCTCTCTGCTCCACAGCAGGGCTGGCCCCTCCCCTCTGCTTCTTGCCTGGAGCTGCAGCAGAGACTCCAGGTGTCTGCCTGGCTTCTCCCTGCTCTTCACCCACCCCCTCCCTTCACCACTCCCTGCTAAGCAGGTATCCCCTCCTCCCCTCTGCCTTACAGAGACACCTCTTAGCATTAGCTAGTAGACAACATGCTGACTAAGGTCTGTGCTGTGGGAGACCAGACAAAGGGAGTCAGGACAGGCTTAAAGCACCTTGGAGATAATCAACAGGTAGTTGGTAATGTCTCTTGTTCCTTGGAACAACTTAAGAAGAGCTTGAACCTTTTGTTTTGGTGATGGCATGATAAATGCTGTGTAAATCCCTGCTGGCCCCCTCCCTGACCAGTGGGCGGGGGAACCTCTCCCTAATCACAGCCTCCTGTGGGGGGCCTGGCCACGCCCCCCATCAGCTCAGCACTGAGGAAGGGAAGGGAGGACTGCTCTAGCACCTCCTTGCTTCTAGCCTGGGCCGTGGCAGGCATGTGCCTGCATTTTCTCAGTCCAGAGTGGATGTCTGTATGGTTACAAACTGATTCAGCCTAGGCAGGATAAACTAACCTGCAAAGACTGAATCAATTTAGGCTCAGGCTTTTTGAATGTCTGTCCCTAACCTCCAAGTACACCCAAGATAGGTGGATCTGTGGGCAGGTCAGGCAACCAAATGTCACTGTGTAGACACTGCTGCTGCCTGTATGATGGAACTGGGGGAAATGACTCCTTGGCAGTTAATCAGCAGGGCTAGATCAGCACAATTAGCTGGTTCAGATATCTTTCTAAAATGTACTGCACTCCTGATACTTGTGCCACGTATCAGGCAAAAATATAGGTAACTTGCATGCTGTGTAGGATCCCATGACTCAGTGCATATGCTTTGCTTCTGGATCAGCAATGCACAAACAGCTGTGTCTATTCTACTGCATTTGGAAAGCAGCCTTGTCAGGCTGTATGTGGTACCAAAGCCAGGAGTATATTCATCTTACCAGATTAGATGCCATCTGAGTAGCATGGGGAATCGTGTTCCACTAGTGCAGTGCAACCCTGTGTCTTGTCACACTGGCACTGAAGCCTTCCCAAAGGAGTCTGTTCTGTCCTGTACATTTACCATTAGTGTAGGAGCTCCACTCTTAGCTCTTGATTTCCTTGTGCAGGACTGGGAGAATTTTCCCAGGTATCTCCAGGTAGCAGCAGGACTTATAGCATTAGGCTGTCACCTCAGCCAACCTTTCGGTCACTGCACTGCTGCTGATTCCAAGTGCTGCACTGCAAAATCGTCCTAAGGAGCCATAATGCAGCTTAGTCTGTGCTGATTCAGTCCTAGCTGAAACTGCTGATAAAGGAGTCCACTGGCAGCTCTAGGGGCTTCCATGATGTGGCTGGTTGCACACCAGGAATAGGACTGAGAGTGCCAGTGCATCTCAAGCAGACCAAGGAACAGGCATCTAGTGATGGATTTCTGCTGCTCCTGAGCTGGGCTGATTCTGATGCTTACAAGCAAAGAGCTTCATGTCCCACTGGCTGGCTCAGGAGATGGATGCTCTCCAGTGATGCAAGTTTTGAAATAAACAGAAGAAAAAAACCCTTTGTGTCATTTAACGAGTTTGTAAACTTAAACAGAAGATTTGGAAGTGGTCCCAGCAGCTATGTGCAGCTGGTGAAGCAGTTCTACACTGTTTTGGAGACTGTGAGTTCCCTCTTCCTGTTGTGGTTCTGGTTTGAATGAAAATGAGCAAGATGGTTTGCTGCATGCCAGAAAAACCCATTTGTGTGGATTTATTTGACTAATTAAACTTCTGAAACAGGAGCAACAGGAAATATTCCATTGGACAGCTTGATTGGTGCCCAGACTAAGGGCTTTGGGTAGATAAAAGGGTTCGGTAAGAGACTGCCATCTTTGCTCCTGCTCAATTAGAAAAGGCTGTGTTGGTTTGGTGAAATAGCTCATTTGCTGTGCTGTGGTGCAGTGCACCTTACAGCCTTGCCTCCACATACTTATTGGAGGTGCTAACATTTAGAACATCCTTGAATATGAATAATCCGAATACTTGGGCAGAACAAGGGTTATTTGCTTCAGAGAAAAAGTCTCTGGGTTCTGAGTCTCTGGTTGTTGTTTCTGAACGACTCTCTTGCTGATGAGTTGAATCAGGACAGATTTTGGTCCGTGTTTGCACTGGCCTATGATACACATTAATCAACATTCCTGGTCTTCCTTCATCACTATAACCCACTTTGAGCCCCTTTGCTAGAAGAAAATGCTGTCAACTCTCTGTGTAAGCTGAGCCATTGCTGCTGTGAATAGCACTGGAATTTTATTTATTAAGTAAAGGCTCTTGGATTTCTAGTCTTTGCTTTGGAATGGCAGCAGCGAAACCCTACCTTCCCGTGCTTGTCCCCAGAGAACGGCAGCTTGTAGTAAAGCAGGGAGTGTGGGGTCAGGGGTCAGTCTCATGATCTAGGTGGCCCAACCACAGCTGCATAGTGAAGGCACACTTGAAAAAGTACGGAGTATCTTCATGGGGCTTAGCACAAAGTCCTCCATGCCAACAAAGAGACATATGCTGAAGGAATTACACAGAGTGCACAATCCCAGTTGCTTTCCTCTTGTCATCACAATAGGATGTGACTTTATCTTTATTCCACAGTTGTAGTTTGTGCATCTCATCCCATTTCTTTGACTGGGGATTAGTGAGGGGTAATAATTTTGTAAAAATGACAAAATGTATTTGCATTTCCACTGGGAATTAAACACAAATAAATAGAAACAGTGGTACAGAGATTACTTGACTTGTCTGGTTTCAGTGAGATTGCTCATCCTGATGTCTTTCCATTTACCTGATCTGCTCGCTTGTTCATACGGCCTGTTGAAATTCTCCTTTATTGAGAAACCTTGCAGTTCTTCATTAAGACCTAGCAAAACAAAAAGCACGGTAGTTATTTTATGTCACAGGTTACAACCTGTAGACATGTCTCATGTTCTGTACTGGAGAGTGCAACTTTTACAGAGCTTCTTGGAATTCAAGCCTTGAAATAAAACCTGAACTTGTATCTTTTTTTCTCATTCATTCTGCAGTCAATGGGATCAATTCTGTCCGTCTGAAAGGGGGAATTTAATAAGAGTGTATATTATGTATCTCTGAAAATTGGGGAGTCTTTGGGGGTGGGGGGCACAACGTAGATGGTGCCACAACTAAAGAAAATGATATCAAAGAGCTTTGTCCTTTTCCTTCTTGGAGGATGAGCATAGGCTCCTAGGGACGTCAGGGAGATGCTTACACCCCTCACCCCGAGAAAAAGTTGATGAGTGCAGTATTAAAGAGAACAGACAATTTGG
>NW_017728996.1:5285685-5294550 GCF_001723915.1 Gavialis gangeticus | reverse complement strand
AGGGACGTCAGGGAAATGCTTACACCCCTCACCCCGAGAAAAAGTTGATGAGTGCAGTATTAAAGAGAACAGACAATTTGGAATGGGCATTACTTCCACTTTGTCTATTAAAAGTTGGCAAATTTTAGCCCTGGTTCTGAACTGTGCAATAATGCAAGGTGCGTTTAGCTCCCTCAAGTTAGTTTGCTTTCCAATTGAGCAGTAATTCTCAACCTGTTTGATCCCTCCTTCACCAATCCCATACCCACCCCCATAGCCTCATGACTGTTTTACCAGCTGTGCTGAAGAGATCCTGGAGCCGGCTCTGTCTACACTAGCCCCAGAACAGGGAGGCAACACGACTATGTTCATACAGCTTGGCTAACGAGCCCTGCTTCTTTGAGGAGATGTGATATCTTTTATTAGACCAACTGAGTAATAAAAGATAAATATTGTAATACAAGATATCACAATTACTCAAAGAGCCTTTCCTGCCTATGTCCTTTGACCAACACCGCTACAGCCTAAAGCCCTGCTTCTTTGAAGAACTAATTAGCTCGCCTGCAGTGTTACACTAAAGCAGCTCTTAGGCTTCCTGTTCAGGAGACAGCCTGAGGCGGGGAACATGGCATTGCCTCGTGGTGCTGCCTGGCATTGTAGGTGACAACGGAAGTGACAGTTTTCACCCAATCTGGCCCCTGAAAGTGCTTTTCAGCCATGACCAAACACAAGTGCACAGCTGCAGAGCTCTGGAAAAGGGCCCAATCGCATGAAAATCTGAACCCTCATTGCATGAGAGTTCAGATGAAGATGCTCCAAAATGGAGCATTTTCAGTAACTTGGGTGTCCGCTGCCTCCCACCCTGGCAATGCTTTCAGAATAGTAGTGGAGGGAGTTCAGTCGGGTTTTTTCAGCTGACGCTGAAGGGTGAGGCAGGTGGGGTTGGCTCCAATTCACCCTCCCCTCTCTGGTGCCAGCTGGGGAACCCCCAAAACAAGCCCCCGCCTTCCCCCCATTCTGATACCCAGTGGAGGGGGGAGAGGCATTGCTGGGGGAGACCAGCTGTCCTGTGCTCCCCACCTGATCTGCTGCTCTGCTGTCTGTTCCCTGCCTTATCCACCACCGTGCTTTCTGTTCCCCCACCAGTCTGTTCTGACATGGACAGCTTCTCCATGTAGTTCACAGGTTGGCCACCCCTGCATTACACTTTGTAGTGTTATTTCAGGCATTAATTAGCTACACAAACCACACTTGCTTTGCTAGAGATTGTGAGGAGTTGCCAATGTTATATAAATCAAAGATCAAAATGTGAGTGTTTAGTTAACTCTGTTCTGATAATGGTGCAGACAGGGTTAAAAGCTGACTGCTGTAGGTCAGATTCAGCTGGAGATGCAATTCTGAGCTCTTGCAGGAGGGTAATTTGTGCCCTGGGTTAATAAGCTAGAATTAAAATGATTCCCTCATTCTGTGAATCGCTTTCCAAATGTTTCATTCTGTTATGAATTGTGGTAGAACTGGCATTTCCAAGTATTGTTTTAACTGAACTTGACGGAAAATCTCTGCAGTTATTCCAAATAAGTGAGTAATGCATTCTTCAGAATGGCATTATAGAGAGTGCCTAACATTCACTGACGGCCAAACTTATAAAAGAGCCCTGAGTTTTCCTGATATAAAGGCATATCTATATTTCCGCATACAGTTATCTAAAGCTTTTGCTTTGCTGTGCTGTGCATAAAAGTGGTTGGGCTGCTCATCTGCTGAGCCCCATTGTGTTATGCTAACCAGTACTGTCTTGTACTTGCCTGCCTGTATGAAGCTGGCTGTTGACTCCTGTCTTGGACTGGAAGCACCAAAATACCTGTGAAGATCCAGGCTTAGAGACTGCTGTTTCCGTTTCATGGTTAAATCCAAGGCATGTATGTGTAAGTGGCCTTCTAGGGCTCAAATGAATGTGTGGTTTACATTGTGAAAAGTCATCTCCGCTTTGGAAAAGCTGCGGACACGTGATGCATCTGGTAGCACTGGCAGAGCCTCACCCTGTTGTGATGCAGGTTGCGGCAAACCTTATCAATGTTCAGTGATGGCAGCTGAATGCAAGCTGCTTATTTACTAGTGGCTGTCACGATTCAGTTTGACCCCGCTCTTACCTGGTCATGCTTCTCTTATGCATTTATTCATGCCCCTCGTGCCCTGCCAAGTTACCTTCGTATCCCATCATCTGATTTACACACTGCAATTGTGTGTAATGCAGAAACATAGGCTTGGTGTGGCAGTTGCGTTCTTTGAATGTTATAGCTCTGGGTCTTTTAAATGATCCCTTTTAAAAACGGGCTGTACATTTTCTGACTCCTGCATTCCTTTATAAAAAAGGAAGCCGTGTCTATCCGAAATGTCTTTAAACCAGTTTCAGTTTCTTTCAAGGTATTTTATAAGGCACAGTCTGGCATATTAGGCTGTGATCCAATATGACAGCGCTTTGCCTACAGTCACTATTGGAAAATAGACTTCCTCTGGAGAATCAAAGTTGCCTCCAGCAAAGATTTATTGTCTGTCTTGTACAGTACAATAGAAACTGGCAAACCCTCTGTGGCGGAGATGTTGTAAGACCATAATGTGCAAGGCCACAATTTTCTCCATGGCTCCAGGAGAATTCCCAGTCTGAGCCAGCGCTCCATTATGGGGTTTGGCTCTGCGGTGGAAGTAAAGCTACGCTGTAATTTATGCAGGCTGTATAGTGGCCTTATTATTGGGATGTTTATTGTATGAATATATTGGCTTGATTCAATAGGGGACTGTAAGTAAAACCAAGTGGGAAGGAGACAATGGCTCGAGATGAACTACCCCAAGGGTAAACGCTTGTGGCTTGTTATGGGGACTGGCAGAGCCACTGTCTATGAGGTGTCTGGCTTGATGTCCTGCTCAGTCTGTATAGCTCAGGAAATGGCAAGGACAAAGGAATCCTGGCTAGATTATGAGTGTCTCTCTCCCTGCCAGGGGGTGGTGGTTGCTGGGGTGCTGCATGGGGAAGACTGGCACAGGCACCTGTTGGGGGAAACAAAGGCATTAGGTCTGCCTTGGCTACCATCCGGGGAAGCCTTGGGGCAAGAGACTAATAAGACTGTTTGTTTTTAACGGTTCTCTCTGTAAAAATGCTTTGTTCCTTCCTGCTAAAATTTAAATGCTGCTTTTGTTTGGGGAAGATGGTATGCGCGCTTCTGTTCCCTACTGTCCGCAGGAGGGGGAACTGCAGATGCTGAGCTCAGTCAGGCCTGGTGGACAGTCATGGTCAGTACAGAGCTCCTTAACCCAGGACACTGCCTACCCCTGGAGAACCATGTGACTTCCACACCAGGGGACTGACAGGTTACAAGGCTGGATTTATGGGGGGCTACTCCTTGAAATGCCAAGGAGGGGGCATATGAGCAGTTACCCTGTTTCTGCAACAGGCTTCTTGGAATGGCCAAGGAGTGCTGTTCCACAGCAGAAATAGCCATTGGTTTTCACCTAAATAAAGCTGTACAGTCTTGCACTGCTCTGCTGGGGTTGTACTAACTCTGGCTTATTGTGATGCACTGTGGGTTGCTAACTCATACTGGCTGCAGGGGAGTTGTACACAAGCAATGCAATCTTTAAACCTCCAGTTCAATTGGCTCATATAATGGGGCCCAGTTTGGAAGGGCTTCCAAACCCTGTGCCACCCAGGACTTTCCTGATTCCTTTGTCACCGTTGTTAGTAGAGGGCAGTAGGAATATATGGTATCTAATGGCAGTGGCTTGCACTGTGATGTCCTTTCCTTACTTAGACTCCCAGTTCCTCAAGGTAGCTGCCAACTAGGCACATGAGTAACCTTGCTCACTTCATGGAGCTTCTTTGTTGAGTTATCATTTAACATACGCCTAAGGGTTTTGCATGACCAGAGCAGTTTAGACTGAGCCAATGTGGTTCTCTGCCCTAAATCTATAATCCACAGAACAAACTTTTCTTTTGATCTGGGGCTGGGGACAGATGTAAACACCAAGTTCTGCTGCTGAAAAAACCCACCAGCATGCATATTCACTGTTGTAACTGGATCCTCTGCAGAGAAGCACCCTGTCAAGTGGCCAACTGGGTAGTTCGCCCTCCCAAGCATCCTTTTCCTTTGTTTTCTCCTCCTCCCGAGAACTATACACACATATAGACAGCTGATCTAGATGCGTGTTTTCATAGGACCTCAGCCCGCCGGCTGAAATGAGGGATGAGTTTTAGACAGAGATCCACACACCCACGCTCTCACCTGCCACGTCTTTGGTGTTTATAGGAAGATGTTCAGTACCTGGATGGGTAGTTCCGTCTAGTCGTCATCCGCTGTCCTATGACGCTGAGGGCTCCACCACCCCTACACCCTTGCCCGGTCCACCAGTTGTCTAGGCGTCCTCGGGTTTGTATTCAGCCACCGGGTTCCTCCCCAGGGCCTTTACCTTAACAAAAAAGGAACCCATGCCTCCTGTCCTGGAGGATTGTCGCCCAGCTTTTGGCAATAAACAAAGAAACAAAATGTCAGTGCGACTACTCTCTCCTTCCCCTGTGCATGTCCATAGGATCGCGCCTCTTGTGCCTTCTTTTGGGGTCAGCACGGTACCCTTATCTCACTGAGGTCATCATTTAAAATTTTTCCTTGTACCCCTTTTAGGGTCACTACGGTACCAGGCTTTAATAGTACCCCTCTATTATAGTTTTTACAGTACCTTTTTTCTCCATCGGGTTCTGCTGGCTGCCGAGGAGATGGCAGGCAGTTCCTGACCCTCCCAGTCCTCCGTACCTTCCTCTAGAGCTGCTCCCTCTCTGCAGGAGCCTCCTACCAGCCCTCCACGTGGCTCTCACAGATTCCTCCAGCATTGTTCGGCCTGGCTCCTTCGCTTCTGGTCCTGCGCTCTCCCCTCTTGCCTGCTCCGGGCTCCTCTTTATGCTTCGGTTTGAGTTCCCAGCTCCTCCCCTCCAGAAACACCTGGGTATGAAGGGTTTCAGCCGGGTCCTTTGAGGCTGTGGGTCTAGGGTAGCTGCTTCTGGCTTTGGCATGGGCTCTCACACACACCCTAGGAGAGATTCAAAGACAAGGGGAAAAACTGTCATTATACCTAGTCAATAGCAGTCCAGTGCTAGCGGAGCAAGGAAATGAACAAGCCATATTTTTTCTGATGTCTCTTAATTTTTTTTCTTATGAATTTCTCTAATGCCTTTTGCCATGGCAGTCTGTCTTCAGTTGCAGAACTTTTGAAGATATATAATTATTTATTGGAGTTGTATGTTTGCATTGTTCTTCCTATTATAGAGAAATACTTTTACTAGTATTAAACACTTGGGTAAGACATTGCTGATAATCTAGCAGGTAATATTTTCCAAAATTCTTAGCACAGCATGTTTGGGCTTGGAGATAAGTACCTTTATGAACAATGGTTTGACTGGGGCTAGGTAGAGCTTGTTTACAGCTTTGAATTAATGTAGCGTATCATTCCTCAAGGGGCCTTGTTTACTCTCCTGTAGTCAGTAGCGTTGTGGTAACATTGCACATCTGTTGCATGACAGATAAATTAAAGATAGCTGCAAGATAACTTGCTGTATGCACCAGCCTGTTGCCAGTCAATAGGTTTTGTAGGCCAAACTCTGTTACGCACACCTGATATAACAGATGAAAGGTTATGTAAGGGGGTCATGTTGTAAATTATACGGACAATATGCCTAATATCAAAGGACATTTGAAATGGTGGAACTTGGTCTATGATCTTATCGGTTGGAATCCACAGACTCTGGGGCCTCCTATGGCAAATAAAAGGCTGTAAAATAAACATAAAATGAACTTTATTCAGCAATAGTGAGGCCTCACCTGGAATACTGGATCTAGATTTCAGTGCTGTGCTTCAAGAAAGGTATGGACAAATAGGAAAGAGTCTAGAGGAGAACAACCAACATGATCAGAGGTCTAGAAAACACAAGGCACAAGGAAAGGTTGGAAGAACTGGGAGAATTTAGTCTGGAGAGGGCAAGACTGAAGGGAGATTTGATAAGTCTCTAAATACAAAAATGCTTGTTACAAAGAAACTGGCAATCAATTATTCTGTCACCAAAAAGGAAAGGACAACAAGCAATGGGCTTAACATACCCCAGCAGAAATTTGGGTTAGACATTAGGAAGAATTTTCTGCTTGTAATCATGAGGGTGATTAAACATGGAAGCAGATTACTCAGAGAAGCTGTGAAGACTCAGTCATAGGAAGCTTTTAAGTACAAATGTGATGATTTTTTCTGGAACGGTTTAGACAAGGGTGAACTTGTCTTGAGCAGGGGGGTTGCACAAGATAACCTCCTGGGGTCCCTTCCACCCTTAGAAGTCTCCTTCGCCCCACGAGGCAATGCTGCTTTGTCCATTTTTACTAATGAGTCTGATTAATCTCAAAGGGTTCCTAGACACATGCTCACTGTGACGGGATGGAAGGACATTTTAATTGGAGCAGTTCTCAGAGAGCTGCTCTAATTAAAACACCTTACTGTCACGTGTATTAAGCATCCTGCATTTCAAAATGGCTGTGGGGATACTTTATATCCAAAATATCAGGGTTCACCAACTTCTGCCCCCTGTCCCAACAAAATCAACCCCTAGGCTGCACAATCCTAGGCCCTGATCCACTTAGCTGGACCCCTGTTCTTAGGCAAATCAGCTTGCCAGAGGCCTGAATCAGTCTTTGCCAAAAGTTCCTCACTCCTAGCCACCTCTGCTCCGCTCAGGTGCCCGTTTGATAGGGAAGGTCTTGGAATACAAGTTGACTTTGTATAAAGGGGAAGAGTGGGAAGGGCTGCAAATATGTGGGGTACCCAAAATAAATGCCTTGCTGGCAGTTGCCTCTCTTTTCTACCTTCACAAGCACCTCTACTGTTTCCTACCCTGTCAGCATGGCATGGGTGGGAGGTGTGTGTCAGGTAAGACTTTTCCAGACTCCTTGGGGCATTCATACATCAATGGCTTAGCCTTCACCCACAATGCAGGATGGATCTAGGAGTTATGGCTTCTTGGACCACTAAAGCTCATTGGACAGGTTTTAGTTAAAGCACCTCTGCAGCCATTTTGACATATGGGATGCTTATGACGGTGAGGCATGCTGGCACCTTCTAATTAAAATGCTCCAGCAGACTCCATCTGCTTTGACACATTCTACTTGCATGTCTATAGGCATCCATTCTGCTCCTGCATACCCTGCTGGGCCATGATAGGCCATGATAGCAAAGAGAAGGAGCAAACATCCCTTCCTGTTCTCCCTACCCATGGGGCTAGTGCAGCTCTGAAGGTGCAACTCAAACCTTAGTGCCACAGAGCCTGCTCCAACTAAGAACTTGTTCTTCTATGGGGACAGCACCTGAATAGGTAGAAAGCTGGAAGACCAAGATTTGCTTTCCTAAAAACCTGCTTGGTAGGACTGCCCTGCTTGGCACAGGTCGCTTCAGCACCCCTTTTTAGATGCATGCTTTGCACCTTTGCATCAGTCCTAGAACAATAAAATTTCTCCAAATTAGTGTCAAGGATTTATGAATCTTGGAATACTTTAACCATGCCTCTAAACTGCCAAGTGTAACTATTCCTGGGCTGGAACCCAAAGTATAGTTTACTGAAATTCCACCACTTAAATGGAGATTTTTTTTTCCCTATAGAAAACAATATGAAACATTCTGCCATCCAGACAAAATTACATTCTGCATCTGGAATCTGTTTATGTTTCCCTGCACTGCTCAGATACATAATATTCTGTGAACCGGTCAGTCAATGCCATCATGCCCCAAGGGTTGGTTAGTGCAGGTTGTTACGTTTCACACCATACCAAACAGGTCTGTTGGATGGCAAACCCAAGGACGCACCATATGGGACACTGTCCTATCCATTTCCTTGAAGAGTTGAAGCAACAGATCTCTGAGGATGAATCCCACCCTCCTAGAGAAGACAAACCCGAGACACGCAGGAGTGCTGGGCATGTGGCTCCAGACATCTTCCCCGTGTGGTGTGCACAGGAGTGGTTCTCCTCTCCACTCTGCCTAGGCCAGTGGGGAATGCTGGAGTCACCTTCAACCTGGCATTACATGAAAGCAGCAGCTGGGGTCCCTTAGGATGGCTGTACAGAGGTTATAGGTGCTGGATTTGCTCAGAGGGAAGTTGCTGCAGTTCTTGGGCCTGCCTGTGGGTGGGGGGAGAACTCCATTCCTTCCTCTCCAGCATTTTTAATACCCCCTGCTCCCTCCCCAATTTGCCCACCCATTCATGCTGTCTGAGCAAACGGGCCAAGGCTGGGTACTGAGCTTATTTCATGCAAGGATAATTAACTTTTTTTATCCTTCCATGTGAAATGCAGCTCCATTCTTTTTTAATACTCTTGTTAAACATCCTATTTTTACTTTGCAACATGAACGCTCTCGCACTCCAGGTTGATGTGTCTGAGGACCAGAGCTGCCAGGGAGAGAAGGGTCAAAGTGCTAGATACACCAGCAGAAGAAAGATGCCATTCCTACAAGGTATTAACAGAGATGCCAAGTATAAAGCCCAACTACTGATGAGGGCAGAGGCAAGCCACAAGCAGAGCTTTGATGCATTATTTATTTAGGTCATTTCTCTTTCTGTGCATGCTTCTCTGATGGGCAGATGGTATCATAGTATCATAGTTGTTAGGGTCAGGAGGGACCTGAACAGATCATCTAGCCTGACCCCCTGCCACAGGCAGGAATGAATGCTGGGTTCACAAGACCCCAGACAGGTGATCATCCAACCTCCTCTTGAATTTGCCCAAAGTAGGGGCGCGGACCACTTCCCTGGGAAGTTGGTTCCAGATTTTGGCCACCCTAAATGTAAAATATTGCCTTCTGATCTCTAAC
>NW_017728996.1:5279784-5280685 GCF_001723915.1 Gavialis gangeticus | reverse complement strand
GCCTTCTGATCTCTAACCTAAACCTATTCTCCATCAGCTTATTACCATTGCTCCTCATCACCCCAGATGGTGCTGGGGCGAAAAGGGCTCTACCTATTTGCTGTTAATCTCCCCTGAGGAGTTTGTAGGCAGCCACCAGGTCCCCCCTCAGCCTCCTCTTGCTGAGGCTGAACAGGTTCAGGTCCTTCAGTCTCTCCTCGTAGGGCCTGTCCTGCTGCCCTCTCACCAAGCGGGTGGCCCTCCTCTGACCCTCTCCAGGCTGGCCACATCCCTTTTGAAGTGTGGTGCCCAGTACTGGACGCAGCACTCCAATTGCGGCCTGACCAAAGTTGCATAGAGGGGGAGCATCACCTCTCTGGACCAGCTTGAGATGCACCTTTGGATGCATGACAAGGTATGGTTGGCCTTGCAGGCTGCGGTCTGGCGTTGGCGGCTCATATCCATCTTGGAGTCATTGCTGCCCCAAATCTTAGTGTCATCAGCAAACTTGGACAGTGTGCTTTCCACCCCCTCGTCCAAGTCGCTGATGAAGATGTTAAACAGTGCGGGCCCAAGGACCGAGCCCCGGGGTACCCCGCTGCTTACATCTTGGCAGGTTGAGTACGACCCGTCCACCACTGCTCTCTGGGTGCAGCCCATCAGCCAATTTTTTACCCATCTAACTGTCAGGCATCAGTGCCACAGTCACTTAATTTATTGATGAGAATGGGGTGAGAGACAGTGTCAAAGGCTTCTTAAAGTCTAGAAAGACTACGTCCACGGGGACACCATCATCCAAGGATTTAATTACATGGTCATAAAAGGCAATCAGGTTGGTCAGGCAGGACCTGCCTTTGATGAACCCATGCTGATTGCCCCTGAGCCTGATCTCCCCTGCAGGCCCCCCACAGATGTGCTCCTT
>NW_017728996.1:5270844-5274784 GCF_001723915.1 Gavialis gangeticus | reverse complement strand
GCCCCTGAGCCTGATCTCCCCTGCAGGCCCCCCACAGATCTGCTCCTTGATCTAGGAGAGGTTTCCAGAAATGGCATTGTTGGCAGAAGCTAGCGGCCAGGTGATAGATAGAACATCATCAATCCGCATGTACCAGGAGGTAGCAGATTACCTCCTTCCTTTGGTCACCTTCCCAGTGAGTCCATAGGCAGGAACACTTCATTAGCTGACCTTGCTGCTTTGCTTACCCTCTGTACTTCTTTCTGAAGAACTGAAGCTTGTACTCTCCCTAAGATGCATTAGCACAAGTGAGGTTTTGCTTGCTAAAGGGTTTGGTTAGTTGGATTTCAGGTGTGACACATGCAAAAAAACTCAACCATCCTAGCATGGCCTCTAGAGAATCTTCACTGAACCAAAATATCAGGGTTCACCAACTTCTGCCCCCTGTCCCAACAAAATCAGCCTCTAGGCTGCACAGTCCTAGGCCCTGCTCCACATAGCTGGACCCCTGTTAGGCAAATCAGCTTACCAGAGGCCTGAATCAGTCTCTGTCTTTGCCAAAAGTTCCTCACTTCTAGCCACCTCTGCTTTGCTCAGGTGCCTGTTTGATAGGGAAGGTCTTGGAATACAAGTTGACTTTGTATGAAGGGCAAGAGTGGGAAGGGCTGCAAATATGTGGGGTACCCAAAGTAAATGCCTTGCTGGCAGTTGCCTCTCTTTTCTACCTTCACAAGCACCTCTACTGTTCCCTACCCTGTCAGCGTGGCATGGGTGGGAGGTATGTCTCAGGTAAGACCTTTCCAGACTCCTTGGGGCATTCATACATCAATGGCTTAGCCTTCACCCACAATGCAGGATAGATCTAGGAGTTTTGACTTCTTGGACCACCGATAGATGGACTGCTACATTCTGGGCCGACTTCCACTTCCCAGTAGATTTCAGGCTCAGACCAGGGCGGGGCATTTGCAGCAGCCTGGTTTGGAGGTGGTGAATGGCTGTCAAGGACTGCATCCCAGAAGGGGTTTCCTCTCTTCTTGCAGGGGGTTGGTAAAAGTGACATGGGGTGGGTATCCATGGTCGCTGGCCTTTTTTGATCATTGAACAGTAGCTGAGGTTCAAGAAAGGTATGGCACAGCAGGGATGAGGAATCAAAGGTGGCTGGCCATGGTTTCTATGCCTTCAGGATGGTCTTCTGTGCTCTCCCAGTTGGTTTGGGAGTGAGCACATGTAACAATTAACCAAACTCGTTTGATCACAAAATGGCTCAGCTTTCTCTTGACATCTCTGTTCTTGGCGTGACCCAATGTCTGGGTTGTTCCAGCAGTATGGAGCTGCTTATGCCCGTGGTTTGTGACATGAAGACTGTAAATAGAAAGAAGACGCTCTGGGTCGTTTCCTACCATTGGTTATACCTGTGTTATCAGTAGGGCTCTATGGGGATGTCTTTCAGCTTTCTGCAATGCCTTCAAGTTAAGGCATTTCTGAAGGTAATTTGACAAAAATTACTTATACACGTCTTTCTGGAAAGCCCGAGTTATGAATGTGTATGTTTTAATTCTTTGTCTGTCATCAGGAACTACTGGAACCTTAGGTGAAGAGTCAGGCCCATAGCTCAAACATATCCCCAGGCTACATTTATTAAAGCAAGATGGTGAAAGGGAAGGAGACAGTTTAAAATACATAGGTACAGATATAGAAATAAAAAGGCTCACACGAAATCTGAATAATTCTTTATACAATCTAAGAACAGAGCTTTATGACTTTATGTTACTGAGCATATATTGAAATATTGACCTTATGTTCGAGTCCCAGTCTTGGAGGTTAAACAAGGCTACCAAAAACAGCCTCTTCAAAGAAGTACTTTACGGGCTGCTGAAATAATTCAGGATTATGTAACTTGTTCTGGTGGAACTGTGCAATAGTCTTAATAGATGTGGGAATACTCCATCTGCTGCGGGTTTTCTAGATCTTACCAACAAGCATTTGTGACATAGATGTGAATAGTCCCTAATCTGAGCATACTTGTATATTCTTTCTGAAGCATTTATTGCCCCATAACACTCATTTAGCATCAAAACAACTTTATACATTAGCAAAGGCTGATTCTCATTAAATAGAAGCACTGAGGCTCTAGGATGTGGAATGTAAGGCTGAGAATGACCTTGTAGGTGATCAAATCAAGTTCTCTGCTACTACAGAGATCCTAAATCCTGTCTGTAAACTTAACCAAGCTTCATCTTAAATATCATTGGGATGTTCTGCCCCTTCACTCCCTTTCTTCTGCTGCTGTTCGAGAACCTGCCTCCTCTGGTGGTCAGAAACCTTTTGATTTCCACCCGCTTTCATCATGGCCAGCTTGGTACTCGTTTGTTTTTTAGGGCTGTGTGAAATGGCTCTGTTCCGATTCAGATTCAGATCTGGCCGTTTTGGAGGGACAGTAATTCGATTTCAGTGTTTTGGATCAGTGCCCCAATTTGATTCGGCTGAAACTGTTTTGGAATTTCGACACTGTTTTGGAGATTCGGCTATAGACTATAATGGGGAATCACTAAAATACCTATAACTTTGTCATGTTTTGGCTGATTACGAGGAAAATTGCGGGGATGGTAGCCCTTCTGAGGGCATGAAGCCTGCCAAGTTTCAAGGAGATAGGTGCAGTGGTTTTTGTGAAATGGCACCTCAAACTGTTCAAAGCAAAATTCATATCAGTCGCTGGCCACGGCAGCATGCTGTCATCCCGCATGCAGATCTGGGGGACTGTGCCCCCCAGAAGGGCTGTGGGGCTGCGCCAGACTCCTCTTAGGGGGTGTGGACCCCTGGATCTGGGCGTGGGATGATAGCAGGCTGCCGCTGCCGGCTGGGACTGGCACTCGGCGCAGCCTGCACTGAGGACCAGGAAGACTGGTGATGGTACTGGCCCCAGCCAGCAGCAGCAGCCTGCTGTCATCCTGCGTGCAGATCTGGGGGCCCACTCCCCCTGAGAGGGCTGCAGGGCTGTGCCAGACTCTTCCTGGGGGGTGCAGGCCCCCAGAACTGCGCGCAGGATGGCAGCAAGCTGCAGCTGCCGGCTGGGGCCAGCGCCAGCGCTGGGTTCTTTCCAGCACTTGGCACGGGCTGTGTCGAACAGACTCGGGTGCTGGCACTGGCCCCAGCCGGCAGCAGCAGTATCCTGGCATCCTGCATGCAGATCCGGGGAGCTATACCCCCTGGGAGGGCTGCAGGGCTGTGCCAGACTCCTCTCAGGGGACACAGGCTCCCGGATCTGCACGCGGGATGACAGCAGGCTGCCGTCCCTCCCCCAGAGCACTGGGATTGCAAGGGGCAGATCAGGGGCAGATCGCAGACACTGGCCAGCTACAGATCTCAATATCAGAGCAGTCCGTCCTCCCTTTTCCCCCTCCCTCTTCATAGTTTCCGTTTTCCTGCAAGCATGGCTCTGAAACTCTGAAATTTTCTGAAATGTTTTGGATGCTTTCGTTTAGTTTTGGAGCTTTTTCTTGGTCTCCCATTCTGATCTGGATTTGGTGTTTTGGGTGTTGAAATGCTTAGGGGCAACCAACACGGGTTCATTAGTGGTAGGTCCTGTCAAACCAACCTGGTGGCCTTCTATGACCAGATCACCAAATCCTTAGACGCAGGGGTAGCAGTGGACGTTGTCTTCCTGGGCTTTCGGAAGGCCTTCAACACTGTCTCTCACCTCGTTCTCATTAAGAAACTGGTGGACTGTGGTGTCGACACCCACACAGCCAGATGTGTCGCCAACTGGCTGAAGGGCCGCACCCAGAGAGCGGTGGTGGACGGGTCATGTTCGACCCGGAGGGATGTGGGCAGTGGGGTCCCCCAGGGCTCGGTCCTCGGGCCCGCACTGTTCAACATCTTCATCAGTGACTTGGATGAGGGGGTAAAAAGCACCCTGTTCAAATTTACTGATGACACCAAGATGTGGGGGGATGTGGGCATG
>NW_017728996.1:5253469-5265844 GCF_001723915.1 Gavialis gangeticus | reverse complement strand
GAAACCCCCAAAACGAAACGGCTGCCAAAGTTTTTCACAGCCCTACTGTTTTTGTCCCTTAGCTTGGCTTAATTCTTCTATATCTTTACCGCTTTGATGTGTTAGTGAGGAGCAATGACTCCCCCTTTCAGGCTTTGTTTGACAGGATTGACACCATGAGACCTGGATTGGATTGGCAGGGTATATTCCTTCCACGATGAGGCTGAGCTCTCCGTTGCTGCAGTGTCAAATCCCCTGTGTCTTCTCTTCTGAGAGGGAAGGTGTGACATGGCTGAGATGTAGTAGGAGCTGGAAGCAGCATAGAGCTGTTTGCTTGCTCTTGCTCATCTCTCTGGGTGTTTGGCACTTTGAAGCAACAGAGCAGCATGGTGGGATCAGACCCAACATGCTCCTTCAGCTCATAGACTTAATCCAACCAGGAGCAACTTGGTACACTGTGATTTAGCCAGCAGACATGCATGAAAGCTGTTGAGATGAAATGACTTGCCCTTGTCTTTCTAAACATACTAACAGCAGGGGAAGTTTTCAGTGATTGCACATGTGTGCATCAGTTTACTTCCCTGCTGTCGGGCTGCATGTTTCATAATTTTATAGGGCAGCCCACCAGAGGGGCTCTGCTGCCTGGAGCCATATTAGAAGGCTTTCTGGTGTCCTAAATACAAACTGGAGCTGACAACAGTACACAAAGCACAACTGTGCCTTTTTTATAAAGGCGAATAGATGAGTCAGAGAATCTTAAAGCCTCTTGGCTGTCTTGCTCTGTGTTGCTTGACAGCTTTATTATTGCAAATAAAAGGCAGAGACCAATTCAATACACTGAACTTTGTCAATAGTCTTTCTATATGGTTTTAACAATGCTTATCGTTCATTCCTGGCTGCACTGTCTTCTGCACACCTCCTTATTATAGGCTACACCAGTCCACACCACGGATGTCTGCAGTAGAACTGAGTAAAATTCTTTTAAACCAAATTTTTGGTGCAAAATGAAGATTTGATAAAACTCAGATATTTAATGAATTCTTGTTGATTTAGCTGGATGGTTTATTCAACAAAAATATTCATTCCAAAAATATTAAAAAACTTTGCTGTAACATCTTCAGAACAAAGCATTTTGTTTTTTTGAATCTAAATATCTGTTTTTACTTTTGAAATTTATTTAAAAAATCCAGAAATAGCAAAAATTGCTTACAGTCAGAATGAAACATTTAATTTCGCTGTCTAACAAAATGCTTCATTTGGCTCACATGTGTATTACGAATTATACATTTATTAATATAAATAAGTTATCATTATATTTATATAATCGTTTACATTTTAAATATACGTTGTCAAAATTAAGAAAACTTCTGTTTTGGGGCCTGACCTGAAACTACGTGTTTTGAATTGGGAGTGAACTGAAACCCCCACGATTCTCCCAGTCTGAAGAATGCACCATAATCTCTAGTATTGCATGGCACACGGGAACGGCAAGTTGCTGCATCCTCGTTTGAGTGGAACGTGCTGTGACCCGTGTACCTGGCGATCTGCAGATTCATTAACAGTGGCTGCGTGGTGCTGAATTATGTGTGCAGGGGCAGCCCCTCAACCAGTGCAAACCATCATAGCTCTGAAGTCTGTGTCATGTGAATTAAATTAGAAATTGGCTGAGGGAAGTACCAGGACATTCCTGAAATGCCATTGCAGGGAGAAGACTGGAATAAGAAGTCGTTCGTTAGATTCCCTGTACTAAGCATGGGGGTTTGTCGCTGGACAGGAAGTCTTTAATGTGGCGGGTGCTTCTTCTGCTCCTTCAGTACTTTAATCACTTATTAATTCAAAGCTATACAACAAGAGAGGGATTTAATCTTAGAAGAGCATGCTGCTGTCAAGTTAAGCAAAATGTCATTTCAAGCAACAAGGCAACTCGGTTCATTCTGAATGTCTCTTCTCCCCTGCTGGTTTACAACAGCTCGTCTCCATAGAGGGCTGCCTTGCGGGAGATGCAGATCTGCAGCACAGCTGTAGGCGTCCTGTAGGCCCCCTGCATGGTTACCTAGCACTCTGGTGGTATCAGCCGATTCAGCGGATTACAGTGTGGCCCGTTGGGTGAGCTAGTTCAACAGGTCATGCTGAAATGTCACTCTTTCCCAAGGACTTGTTCACTTTGCAGATGGTCAAACTCCTTCAGGGAGTAACTCCACCACAAATGCCCACAGAGGTGCCTTTAATCCACCGTGCATATTTGCTTTCCTGGTAGCATTCAGACTATCCGACCCTGTTGCAGTAGCTTCTTTGTGTAGTGATAGAAGTTAGAATTTAGAGATGAGCCCTAGCAGGAGACTCATGAAACTGGGACAGGGTCCTTCATTTAGGGAGCAGAGAGACAGAAGGTCTGTAGAGGTTGCCTACAACCCCACAATTAAAGTGTAGTGTTATTTGGTTCTTCTCATGTATTGTACGCCTGTATTTACTGAACCCAATGATTGTTATGTTTTGCTTTGCTTTCATAGCTAGATCCATACAGAAGTATTATTTTTCAGTATTTGTTTAAAGCTTTCTGCAGCACAATTCTCTTTGCTGTAGCATAAACTTGGGCGTAATTGTTTAATTCTGGTAACAGCTCCCCTTGGATTCAATCTGTGAAACAACAAAATAGCCTGCATGTTATGTATAACCAACCACCTTTCACTGAAATAAGAAGCTGTTCTGGTTAAGACTGTATAAATGGCAGGTCTCATAAATACCTTTACAGTTTTGATAAGTTTCTATTGCCAGGAAGTAAATCTTTTTTTTGGAAATGAATATTAAGACCCCAATGTCAGGTGACTTGCAGGGATCTGACATTCAGAAAGCGCTGAACACTTTATTCTGTCTGAAAAAACAGATCCCTCCAAGGCATTTCAAGCTGGGTGCCCAAAACTGTTGGCATCCACATCACCCGACACTGCTAAATTTAGGCTCAGCAAGTTAAAGGGAATCCAGTTCACTTTAGCATCTTGTTTGTGCCTGGAAGCTTTTCAATCTAATTCTGTTTCAAGAAACCTTTTCAGGTTAGAATAACGTCAAAGGAAAAATGTATTTCCCACTTTGTTTCGTGCCAAGAGCCCAGTTCTTAGGTAGGGAGGAGGAAGTGCCTGGACCAGGCAGTTAGTGAGAGCCCCGTCTGACGTTCCGTTTCTTTGATGTTCCACAACTTCCATCTCGGCGTCCACTCCACGGGCCTAGAAGATGCTCCTGGGCCCTGACAGGTAGAGGGCAGTTTGGGCGTTACAAATCCAAAAGGGTCAAGCGCCCTGATTCCGTGGCTGGATCCATTTTAACTGAACTGAGGAGCTCTGGTTTCTTCTCCTGCAGGAGTGAAGACTTGCAGGAACCTGAGCTATGTGCCCAAGTTCTCCTCGACTTTGGGAAAAAACACAGCAACGAACTTCCATGAACCTTCTCAAAAAATAATCCCAGGCACCAGTCCTCAACTGGGTTTACTGGGTTCAACCAGTCCTACATGAGACATTTACTGCGGAGCTGCCTAATTAGCTTCACAGCAAATGTCTCGGCATCTACACGTGTGGCCCTATCAGGCTGCAGTAAACTAATAACTCCGCAGCAGGGCAGTACTTGTAAATACGAGTGTTTTACTCTGCAGCAACACACGTGTAGATGCTGATGCAGCTGGCTGGAGCATGAGGGTCCTTCAGCATGGGGGCTGTCTGCTGGCTAGCCTCCTGCCTCAGCCAGCCCCTCTGCAACATGTTGAGTCGGGCAGGAGCAGCCCCAGGCTGGCAGGCTTACCCTTGGGGTTTGCTGCTAGCTGGGTTTGCTCTGACCCAGTTCAACATCTTTCCTGATATGCCTAAGATTCATTGCTATAAGCACTGGGTGGTCTTAAGACCATTGCAAAGGCAGATAGCAAAATGGCAGTGGTCTTATTAACTTTCTATGCAACTCAGCTGGGATTGGAATTAAGCTGTCTTAAAAATTCCTCCTCTGGTGAAGGCAGACAAGGTTCTTTGGGTAGATGTGGTATCTTTTATTAGACCAACTAAACAGTTGGAAAAATTGTTCTTTGCAAGCTTTTGGGCACAAACACCCTTCCTCTGAGGAAAATATTTCATGTCAAAGCTGCCACTGATTTTTGTGTGAGTACAAGCTTAACTGTTCAGGGAAGGTGTGCTGGATTAGGCTACTTTTTGGGCTGGCACTGTTGGGACCTGATTTTTGGTCTTTTTTTTTTGTTTTTGTTCCCTTAGGTAGAAGGGAAAGGATAACTGTAAGTCAGTAAGGACATGTTTAGACTGCAAAATAGCAGCGCCAGGCAGCAGTGCACTGAGACACGCTGCACGGCTGTGAGCAGTACTTCTGGAGATGAAAGTGAAATAAGTCCTTTGTAGTACTCTGGGCAGGGTAATTAGCACTGCCTCAGCAATACAATCTTGACTAATTAGCCTGCCTCTAGGACTATGCCAGTGTTTCCCAAACTTTTGATACCTGGGCACACTTTTTTTCTGGATTAAAGTTGGCAGCACACTTCACTTACTATAGGCCAGATTTAGTCTACGGGCCCAATCCTACCATATGGGGTTGACCCGGACGGGGCCTCATCCAGCACATTTTTATGGCATGCTTCCACCATTCTCACAGCACACTTGTGTGTCCTTGCACACCCTTCGCTGCACTATGCAAATGTGGCTACATTTCTTTCAGTTTAGGAGGTAGCATGTATGGAACGGACAACATGTTTGAGTCTGCTGCTGTCTTGAGCTGTTTAGACGTGCTCTTCCTTGTGAGGACCTGTGTGGAAGCAGAGGTTTGCAATCTGAATGTCTTGTGGAGCAGCGGCCATTTTTATTTGACCTAATAGCTAGGACATAAGAACAAAAGGGGTTTTAAATGCTGCACGATATGGTTAGAAGCCAGGCCCTGGATCTAAATACTTCTGAATTTTGGAAAGTTCAGCTGTTATATGAACTTTCTGGCTATTCCTTGTCTAAATAGAATGGGTTCTGTTCAAACCTTCCAGCTTAGCCTCCAGAACATTTTGGATACGTTTGAGTCCTCATCTTATTATGTCCAGCTGAGCACTAGAAGGGAAGTTGATGCATCTTTTTCCAAATAAAGTGTGTGTGTATGCATGCATGCATGTACACAGGTGCATGTGCTCATCCCTTCCAATGCAGGATACATAATTTGGAGTGCTGTGTCTGAGATTTTCCTTCAAGATGAAATTTAAAAACCTTGTGCTAAACAGATGGTCCAGATTTTTCATAATATGAGCCCTGTTATTCATGATCTTGCTTTTGCAAGCCTAGTAACTACAGTTGTATGTACAAATCTTTATTTTGCACTCACAATAGCGAACAGTATTTTTTTTAGGATGCTTCTTCCTCTGCCTGCAGATCTTAAACTTCAACTGGAAATTGTTGAGGCAATTTGTAAAAATATAGGTATTTTATTCATTTCCCGCAATTAATACACTGGATGCTTAAAGTATAATTGATTGATTTTTTTTTTTTTTCATAGATGCTTAAAAATTTCAAAAGTGCCTAGGAAATGTAGGGGTCATTGAAAAGTTTATCCAGAATCTTTCACCACAAGAAAAGCACTGCCTAAGTGTTAATCATTAGTTTGTGTTTGAGTTTATATATGTCTGCTTACTTGACATAGCTGCAGTTTCTTGCATCTAAGATATGCCTCGTCTTCTATCCAATCAGTTTCCTGCAGTGTGTGTACACTACGTTGAATTATTTTAGCCATATAAAAGTCATGACAGGAAGGGTCATTGTTAAAAATGTTTTCCAAACTTTGATAGTTTATCAACTGATTTACATGTTTAATCAGTTAATAGACTTTCCTTTTTAGCCTATGGGAATTTCTTTGTTTATCTTAACAGAGTTGCTATTTCTACAGTGGGAAGAACTGGAATTGACTGATAATCTATTCAGATATGTGGATTTTACTTCTGTGATGCAATAGTTTGACCCTGCAAATCCTCATTCACCAGACTAACCCTTACTCTCACGACTGGTCCCACTGATGTGAATGAGATTGTTTGCGTGGGAATCAAACTCCAAGACCAGGCCTACGTGTTATGGTTTAATACCAGCTGGTGCCATGGAGACAAATTAGTATGTGGTCATATTTTTAAAGGTATTTAGATACCTAAAGATACATGTAGGTGGCTTTGAAGATCTTGCTATATAGCTTGGTATCTGACTCCCATGGCATCTCCAGTGACTGGTCAGCCATTTTCCCACGGGATAGTCTTCTACATGTTTAGTGGAAATGCCTCCACTTTGATGAGGCTTCACTTTGAGAACAATGCGATGAAATATTTTTGATCTGCTGTTTCAAAATGTCTGCTCCCACCCACATCAGTTACATGTGCATCTTTAAATTGGTGCGCCGGAATGGGCTGAGGAGGGATGGGGATGCTGCGGAGATCACCTGGACCTGCCATGTGGGAAGAGAGCTCCCCACTGAGGACTCAGGGAGCAGCTTCTCTGTGATGTTGAAGGGAGCTGTGAGGTTCCTGTGAAGCCAGCCACTCCCTCCTGTTCCTTGCCTAGGGCTGGTAACGTCTTCCCCTCCCTCCATTTATGACAGTGGGGTGCAGAGTCTGCCCCAAGGTAAGCAAGTAGAAAATTCAGATTTTTCCATAGTTCAGAATGGGAAAAGGCCAGTTGGCTACCTTGCTCATAGCCAGATGTTACTGGCACAAGCTCTAGCCAGCTGTTACTGGCACAAAATTTCAGTGGTTTCATTTGCGTTCTGTATGCAGCGAGACTTGGCATCAACTATAAGGTGGCAAAATATAAGTTTAGGCCAGTTTTCGCTGACCTGCAGTTCTAAAAGATATTCTTCAGAAATCCCTGTTTAAACAATTCAGATGCAACATATGTACAGTGTGTACCAGCAAAATATTTATTTAATAAGGGCAACTTTTGGGGCAGGGCTTAGCATTTCATTTGCATGAGTAAAACACAGGCACTGTTTCATATAAAATCTGGAATTTTACTTGAGTTTTATATTCAAGATGCCCCATCAATGGTCTAAAAGTCAGATCTGGCAGCCTCAACATGTCAGAGATATGAACATCAAAACCATTTGGAACAATGAAGGATTCAGGACAGTGCAAGTGTTTGAGGAGAGAGTCAGCCCAGCTTGAAGGACAAGGAGGAAGTCCTCCATGGGACTGAAATCTGTCCTGTGGGCTTCATCCTTTATTTGTCTGACCTGAACTGTGTGGCAAGGACAGGGAATCAAAGTGTATTTTTGTCACGGGGGGCAACAGACTGGGGCTGGAATTCCAGCAGGGTATATCTACGCTGCCAAAAAGGGTGTGCATATGGCTTGAATTAGATATCCATTTAAAACAGCAGTGGAAACAAGACCATTTGATTTGGGTTAGCGGCTCCAGCTGAGCTGATAACTCAGTTCACTAACTTGGCCAAGTGGAGTTCAAAGCGCACACCCTCTTTTGTCGGCATAAACTGACCATAGGTGATGGGGCCTCCGTACAGCTTCCACACCACCCTCTGGAGTGGGACTGCCACTTCAGTGCGCACGCCCGAGCTAGCTAACGTATGTGAGCACATCTGTAATGCTAGCAGCAGTGCTTTGGTTCAGGGCAGGTTTTGTAGGCCACGCTGACCTCCATGCTGATGTGGCTACATGGTCACCAGCACAGAAGCCAGCTGGGATAAAGCTAGCTTAGACATGTCTACATTGCCCTCAGTCACAACTGTGACAGCAGCATGGATGTTATCCATAGTGTTCTGTACCCATGAGGCATCTCAAACCAATTTATGTTGATTTTATTTGCTCTGTGGGTTGCTTGCAATATTTTCTCCTTTCTCTTGGGTTTTTTTTCAGTCATTGGTTGGGTGAGAAAATATTCATTCTTGCCTTGCTCAGGAGAGCACTCACCAACTAACTTTTGTTTGGGTATGGAGCACCCTACTCTTGCATAGGGCTCATTAAGACAGTTCTTATAAGGCAGTTTTGAAGTCAGATTGGGAACCAGGCAGAAAAGGTAGTTGCTGAAGTGGGGAACTGGTTAACAAAGGAAAAGGGGAAAGAGGCTGCTGCTTTTGGGAAAAGGCTGCCTTCCAGGAAGCAGATATAGAATTGTGTGTGTTTAAAATGGGTTGTTTGGACAAGTTTGCAGATATTAGTTATAAAATACTATAGTTAATTCCCTGTGACCTTTCATTTGACAACTGCATAGTGGCTGAGTGTTAGTTTTCATTACTGCCTATTTGGTAGCTGATCATTCTAGCAGTTCTGTTCAGTCTTTTCTTTTGCACCACCCAAGGTAGTGTTTATAGATCAAATCTGTCCAGTACTTCCTTTAATTCATGCCTTGCAGTCTGTAATATGTTTGTTTCCATCCAATTCTGTACAAAGATTTGGATGTAAAACCATGATCAGGACTACAGTTTGGAGAAAAGTTTGGAGAAAGCGATTTTTATCATTTGTAATACTTAAATTTCTTCCATCTGTCCTAATTTCTTACCAGTGGTCACTGCATATTTCTTATGTTTAAGCACAACTCTGAAACATTGTGTAGATGAATGTTGTCTATTTAATGTAGTTTCTTAACTTTTATACTATAAAATCCCATTTGCTTGAAAGTCCAGATTGGATAAGGGCTTCTCAAATATCACTGTTGTTCCTCAAAATAGACAATTGCAATTTATTTGGTAGAAAGTGGCCACAAACAGTACCTAATTATTTGGAAACCACCAGCAAATAATACACATCAGGAAACATTGGATTTGTTTGCATATTGTTTAAAACACTGTCGGTGCTTCAGCCACAGCTAAATATGCTCTTGATTTTCTGTGAATATATGTAAATTAGAACTTAAATGTCACCAGCTTAGCTGCAAATATTGTAATATTGTCCTGTCTTTCATTCTTACAGTGGTAGACAGTTATTTCTACTATGGTGTCAGTTTGTGTGAGTTCATTTATGTGCATTACTGAGTACGTGCGTATAAACATATACCCAGCAAAGTGCATAGGTATAGTCCAGGGAAATTCTGCTTCTGTTATGCTCAATATAGTTTGCAGTAACTGTTACTTCTCTATCTTTCCTGTTGCATAAGAAACAGCTAAGTTGATAATTAGGTAAAAAACATAATAAGATCCATGTCTATCAGGCCGGTGTGGCCCTCAAGTACTTTTATTTGTGTGAATTTCTGGTACAAATGTTAATGATCTTGGCTACTTAAATTGGTTGCTAGGCTACACACAGAGAACATTTGGGTTAATGACCGTTAGGCCCAAAGCCGTCTGCTCAGTCTTGCAGGCCCTGAATGGAGCAGACAAGCATGTTGGAGCTGTCAGGAACATGGCCGACGCCGGGGGCCACCTGCGCTGCATGATTATTAGAACATTTCATGTCAAAGTGTTTGCGGCATTGGAGCAAACAGACCCAATTAACAAGCCTGAAAGCCCCTCTCCAGCCATCCATCACTAACACTCAAGATAAAATTTGACATCTTTTTTTTTCCCCTTCACAGAACTAATTAATTTAAATGGTTTTACTAAAGGACTGTAGCACTGCTGAAAAGGCAGAGGACCTTGCTTGGGTAATCAGCTTAAATATTGGTCCGTTTCCTGCCCTTGTTCCTCTAAACTTCCCATTTGGGAGACATAAATAGTTTTTTTTTTGTGGGTTTTTTTTTTTTCAGAAAAATCGTTTATCTCCAGTTTTCTCCAGTTTTTTTAATGTGACTCATATAAGATTTCATTTCAAAGAGGAGAAGAGAATTGCTTGTAAACTGGACGCAGACGGGAACTTTTACAGTTAAATGTTGATTCCCTTTTTAGGGATAAGGACCGAGTGGGTTTCACACAAGTTACCTCTTCTCCAATAAGAGATGATTTGTGATGGAGAAAATTAAGAAGAAATCCTTAGTTTCCTTATTTTTAAATTCTCACTTTTATTATTTAAAATGATGCTCTCACAAAGGAGAAGCAAAGACTTTGTGCTTTCTGGGTAAAAAATTAGAACCTGTTAAAATGCAAAAACAGAAATTATCAGTGTTAAGTAACACAGCAGCAGGCATCTAAAGCCATGTCAAGGCCTATGTGAGCTGTAAGAGATGCTTTTGACTTGTTGGTCTGAGCTTGTATCCAACTATGTACAGAAATTATATTGGGGATGGAACATCTCTGCGTTCAGTACACACATGGATGATCAGTGTCATAGTAGCTGGGGTCAGGAGGGACCTGAACAGATCATCTCGCCTGACCCCCTGCCGCAGGTAGGAATGAATGCTGGGTTCACAAGACCCCAGACAGGTGATTATCCAACCTCCTCTTGAATTTGCCCAAGGTAGGGGCGAGGACCACTCCTCTAGCCTGAAGCTAATCCTTGATGATGTGAGGCGCTCTTTGACATAGAGCGCAATCTCCCCAACCTTTCCTCAGCCAACCTAGAGGAAAAGATACATCTGCCCTTAGGGGAGAGGTGAAGCCCGTCCCCCCCCAGCATGGGTCATTGTCAAAAAACCCGAAGCCTGCCTCGTGGCACCAGCTCTGAAGCCACCGGTTAACCACGTCAATGCAGGCCTCGTGACACCTACCCTGTCCACTTACCGGGAGAATGGAGGAAAATACCACCTGGGTTCCCGTCTTCTTCTGTTGGTGTCCCAAGGCCTTGTTAGTCCTCCATGATGTTATCCGGCTTGCCCTTGGACGCATCATTTGTACCCACATGGACCACAACCATGTGTAGTCAGAGAGCTTGATGATTTTAGGGATGGTCTCTGTGATGTTGCGAATCCTTGCTCTGGGCGTGCAGCGGACCTGCTGTGACCAGGGCTCCGAGCGACAGATCGGACCATCGGTGCCCCTCAGGATGGAGTCCCCGATGACCAGAACTTTGCGTCTCCATCTTCTCGGGGTCTTCCTCTTCTGAGCCGCTGATGTAGGCCGAGCGGCTTCAGTTTCTCTGGGGACCCGTTCTTCTGCCTCCTCTTCCTCCAGGGGGGCCAGGGCTGCATACCTGTTCCCGAGGGATGTCTGGGGAGCAGGCACAGCAGTTCAGCCTGATCTTGAATTCTGTACTCTCAGGCATAACCCCCCTGGACTGGAATGGGGCTTTACAGGATCAAGTCTTGCAGCCTTTACACCCTTAGACAGGTGGAAGACTTACATGTGTGATTTAGGATTAATTTCCCCGCTCCCCCTGAGTTCACACACGCACACGAGCGAGCGAAATGTGCATAAATCTTTGCATAAACTGGGGCTGAGCAAGGCTTTCATGAGTCAGTTCCCTTTCACTTAGGATCCATTATCCTAAATAGTGCCCTTTTGCAGATGATGGGGAAAATGTTTCAGGGAGCTGCAGATGGAGGAAGAAAAGACACAGTCTGATAGAGATCCCTAATACAACCAGCTTTCCATTCAATTGACACCTTTTTAGTTTCCTTTGCTCCAGATGCCATGTACCTTGTGCCAGGCTGCCATCCAGCCTGCAATTACCTGCCATGTCTAGCCCAGCACTCTCCAGAAAGCAGGCCTCGTGTGAGCTCAGAAGATGGCAGCGGTCACCAGAGATGGAGGTGGGGCTGAGAAGAAGCAATGTAGCAAAGGTGGGTGTCAGTCTTGCTTTTTCCAGGCATGCTCCTAGCTATTTCAAGAGTCTGACTAACATCGTCCTGGGTTTTACTAAGGATGGTAAACTACCTGTTGTGGCACGCAGGAAATCCTGGTGCTCTGAAGTCGTGGGAATTCCAGAAGAGGGTCTGTCGGGAAGTAGCTTTCCCTGTCTGGCAAGTGGAAATTAGTGGCTGTGCATACATCCCAAAGCTTCGTGTCCCTACACCTGGTGTTGGCAGAAGAGTGTGTAGCGCAGGGCAGAGAGGTCCATCGAACTGCTCAAGGCAGACCTGCCGCTGGCAGGCAGAAACAATCGACCACCTCTTTTGGGACTGCCCGTCTGCCAGAGAGGTGTGGAAGAAAGTCCGTGTGCTCCTTCTGGTGGTGACAGGTTTCAGAAACCTGGCCAGGGACGCGGTTCTTTACAGGTACTTGACCAGACAGCAAGGGACCCTGACAGCTCGCTTTGGCCAGTTCATATCCTGCTTCAGGCATGCCCTGCGGAAAGCCAGGAACCTGCTCATAAACTCAGACCCCACAGTCGAGGGCTGTATTAAAACGGGACTAAGTGAAATGTACTGGTACTACAGGAAGACAGAAGAGGTCGACGGGAAAGAAATGGCAGACCTCATCTGGTGGAGAGGGGTCTGGCATAGACTTTTTCAGGAGTAGACCCTCTGAGGAGGGCAGTGGGTGGGCGTACGGGTATGGAGATGGGTGTGCGGTGCGAACTGTGCCATGGGTTTTTAGTGTGCTTTGAGCTGCCAAGTGAACCACAGGGGCCACT
>NW_017728996.1:5244826-5248469 GCF_001723915.1 Gavialis gangeticus | reverse complement strand
ATTTCTATATGGAGAAATATTTTTGCAAAAAAAAAAAAAAGATGTGCACATAGACCCTCTGAGAAGGACAGTGCACATGTCTGACAATCTGAGCTTCTGCCTTTGCTTTTGTGCTCAAAATCAAGGTGAAAAAACTAAAGAAAGGGGAAGGGGGAATATTCTAATGAGACTGATATGAGATGCAGCAGGGGTCCCAGCAGTGTGAGGTTGACCTTGCCTTCCCAAAGGGAGGGGCTAGAATTTAGCTGCTAGGTGCTGCTGCTGATGCACTTTAGTTAGAATAATTGATTATCATTTGGGGACTGATTCAGCTCTCAGTTGCGTAGAACTCAGCCCCTATCAGTGTGGAGTTTGGCTTCCCTTTAGGCACCAGCAAGAGACCAATTATTCAGAAGAGCTCAGTGCATTGGTTAGACCCACGTGCTATGATAGGAGCTTGTGGGTGCAGAGCTCTGCCACAACACTGGAATTTGTTGATGCTGAACAGGAGCTGAGCTAAGCCATCTTGAGAATCTGGCTGCTAAATGTTAGGGACACAAATCACAGAATCAAAGAAAAGCCATGCTAGAAGGGTTTTCAGGAGATTGTCTAGTCCAGGGGTGCTCAACCTCTGGCTTGCTGGCCAGATATGGCCTGTGGAACCATAGGTATCTGCCCCTGGTTGGGAAATTTGGTGGCAATAAATATGGCCTCCCTTCCCCGCTGCCATATTCCCAAACCCTGAGCCCCACACAGCAGGTTAAGGCCAGGTCACACCCTCTCCCCCCACCCCTACAGCTGGATGAGGTCGGGCCACCTACCTTAACCAGGCTAGATGGGGCTGGACCACACCCTCTTTCCCCTGTGGGGAAAGGTTGGAGCCACGATGCACCTTGCCCCCCTCCACATGGCCGGATGGGGCTCTGTTGTCCTGGATCAGGACCATCAGCTGGATCAGGCCTGTAGATGGCCTGGGCACTTCCCATCTGGCCCGCTAGCCAAAAGGGTTGAGCACCACTGGTCTAGTCCAACCTCTTGCTTAAGGCAGGATTGTCACTGTCTGCCCTAAACCATCCTAGATAAATGGCTTACTTAAAATCTTCAGAAACGACCCGTGCTCACAATTACTAGACATAATGTCCAACATTAAAAACACCCTTTGATTGGCCACAGGTCAGGCAGGGAGATGGAGAAACTGCCCTTGTCCTGCCACTGCAAGGACTGGACTTAATTTCTTAAAATCCCATCTTCAGCAGGAAAACCCCACTCCTCAACCCTGTTGCATTAAGACAAGTATGTATTCAATACCATCCAAGTCAACTGATTTATAAGGAGAACATCAAGCAACCCATTTATTAACAGGAAATTAAATGCTCTAGCTTTGTATGGCAAATTTAATAGAACTAATTTTAAAAAAATAGAAATGTTAGTTCAGGCGACTGCTGAGATTTTTACTTAAAATGCTGCTGGCTAGAGTGTTGCTGTTTTTCTACTGCCTCTTGCCTTTCCAACATTGTTTAAAGATGAATCACAAACCTTAAAGTTTTAACACACACAAATCTGGGTGGTGGTGGGAGGAAGTTTGCAAATCGCACATCCTTGGCCTACGTTCTCTGAAAAGAGTTCTATATCGTTCCCTGTCCTACGTGGAGCAAAAGCCGATGGAATTAAAATGAACCATGGTAGCTCATTTTCTCTGTCCATCTCTTGTTTTGCTTGAGTTGCTATGGCAATTGCAAGATCCATTTTGACAAAATAAAATGTTACAAATTACACTGTCAGATTACCTCATTACAGGAGGCTGGCGTCTTGGACCATGGCGTTACTGAAATGAAAAGGCGTGAACACGGCAGGAATTTCTGCTGTATGGAAAAATGTTATTGTTGGATTCCTTCAGGAAGGCGTGCATATGAAAATCCTGGTTCCCTGGTGAGTGACTAGTGACTAAGACCTGCAGAACTCTCATCTTAATTTTTGATTGTGGTGGATGATGTCATAGTTGGAAATAAATTTACATTTCAGCTATGAGGGCTTTCATGCTGTTCTAGTAAGCCATTACGTAACTCCGAGTATTTACAGCAGCGCTGCTAGGTAACATGCCCCTCTTATCTCCTTTTTTCTGGTCCCTGTATTTATTTGCATTAAGAAGATAGACATTACCATAATGAACCGTGCTTTCTGGGATGCGTGTGTCACAGGCTCTGTAGTGTGAACAGCAAAGAGACACTATGGGTAATGCCTACGCTTCCATGTTCTTTTTTGGAGCATGATGAGTTTCATCCTCTCCAAGTTGAAGTTGTCCTTGCTATGCAGCATGACGATAACTATGAAGTCTCTGTTGCCATGGATTTGTCTCTCATAATACTTTCAGTGCCAACCACTTGTAAAAAATTTTCCTTGTGAGAAATTTGGGTGGTCTGTTGAAGGCAGAGAAGTTAGTTCCTACTCTGTTTCTAGGATATTAGCTAATAGCGCTGAAGTTGCCCATTTACTGATACAATGCTAATTTGGAATGCAGCATATATCCAGGAAGAAATGATCTGCAGGGAAACAGAGAGTCTGTGAATAAACGAGTGGTTTGGCCGTTTAGTTGTTCTTCTGGCTGGGAATGGTTGCTCCTGCTTGGTCTAATCTAGAGTTGCAAGCTGCAGTGAAGGTGCAATTCCAAACCAAACTTTTTAAGGAATTTGAATAGAGCACAGCCTCACTTTCTATTTTGGTGTGTCCCTACCTTTTTTTTCATTTGTTAAATTCAAATGCTCCCATGTGTGAGCCAGAATGCCAGGAACACTCTCCAGCTATCTGCTTTTTTGGTAATCCTTTGATTTTTATTTTCTCTGTTTTTCTGTCCTAAATTAGAACTGGCTTGAGGTGTAGGACTCAAAAAAAAGTGGCCTGAAGAGCTGCTGCTTAGAATTATTTATTTAAAGAGAACATTTATTTCTGCCTAATGCTTGGATCATGTTGTAAACAATGTATTTGTGCAACAGAACCTGAGTTGTTTTGTACCATGACTGATGACCTAAAATGTCTGTATTAAGCAACTGCGATACTGGAGTGAAAAGAAATGAAAAGGCATCACACATTATGCAGTATTATTTTAGTGTCCCTCGGAGTTTCATTTAACAATCTAAAGTTTCTACCAGTTGTCTAGGAATGGCAGCAAGAATAAGAAAAAACACAAGAGACAAGTCCGACTTTAAAGTGTAGAAGGATGGAGCTATTGCACTGTGCTACCTCAGTTTCTCACTAGTACCATAGTGTCCTTCCTGGTTGAGATGAGTCATGCAGGGAATTGCTTTGAAGAATTTGCAGACATTGTAGTGCTTGGAAATTTAGACCAAGCCACTTGGGAGCAGAAGAAAACTGAAAGAAATTGGGGAGTTTGAGCAACTTAGTTTTATGCAGCAGAGCATGAAGATGGAACACTCTTTCATAGTTTCATAGTTTCTAGGGTCAGAAGGGACCTGAGCAGATCATCAAGTCCGACCCCCTGCCATGGCAGGAAAGAGCACTGGGGTCAAATGACCCCAGGAAGGTGATTGTCTAGCCTTGTCTTAAAGACCCCCAAGATAGGAGCTAGCACCACTTCTCTTGGAAGTAGGTTCCAGATCCTAGCCGCCCTGACCGGGAAGTCGCACCTCCTGATGTCTAGTCTGAATCT
>NW_017728996.1:5239608-5239826 GCF_001723915.1 Gavialis gangeticus | reverse complement strand
AGAGGGGGGTGGCTGTTCCGGTCCCTGCTCTGGAAAATGGAGTTAAAGAAATCGTTAAATATGTTAGCTTTGTTATCTGGTGTGACGACCAAATTTCCTAGCTTGTCCTGCAGGGGCCCCACATTACCCAGAACCTTCTTTTTGCCCCCTGTGTATTTAAAAAAGGACTTCTTGTTGTCCTTGATCCGGGAAGCTAGTCCCAGTTCCATCTCTGCCTT
>NW_017728996.1:5235728-5239493 GCF_001723915.1 Gavialis gangeticus | reverse complement strand
CCCTGCCATTGGGTGTGTGCCTCCCTTTTAGCTAGGAGACACTCCTGGATGCTTTTGGTGAGCCATGGGGGCTTGTGTGCCCTCCTGCTCTGTTTGATCCGTGTTGGGATTACCTCCCTTTGGGCCTGGAAGATCGTCTCCTTAAGGAGCGACCACTCTTCTTGGACACCTGGCTCCCCTCCCCTCCAGGACCTCAGTGCTTCCCCGACTATTCTCCTTAGCGCACTGAAGTCCGCCCTCCTGAAATCTAGGGCTGCTGCCTTGCTGCAGGCCTTTGCCACCTTGCGCTGGATGGTGAATTCCAGCAGGCGATGATCACTGTCGCCCAGGTGATTGAGCACCTGCAGCCCCTTTAGATGATGTCTGAAGGAAGCTGGCTACCCATGGAGATTTTTGTAAGAGGCTGCACAGAATACATAATCATAGAGGTGAAATATGCTGTTTGGGAGCAGGCCTAGATCCTGAGACAGGATGTCCAGTGTGACCAGACCCTTGTAACAGTTGGAGCTTTAAACTGGGAGTTGACCTGGCCATAAAATCCTTGCCCAGAAGGATCCAGTTCCAGAGACTTATCTATCATGTAATGCTGCAGTTGTAGTTACTGCTATTCTGGAAGAAGGTAGTGTAATGGGTGTAAGAAGGTGGCTCCCCTTCTGTAACAGGATGCCATCCCCAGGGTGGTCAATCCCTGGAGGCACCCTGGAGTCCCCCTTATTCCAACTCACTTCTGGGAACAGTCTCTCCTTCACTCGCCTGCCACATCTTGATGTTTCTTCTGGTTCTCAAAGGGAAGGCGGCTCCAGGGCTTCCCAGATCTTGTCTTTGTTCCAAAGAACAACCACAGGTGGGGATCTCCTGTGTTAAGGGCTAATTGCACAGCTCCATACCATCCCTACACTGTGCCCCATGCCTCACAGATATCACTGTCATCACTGGGGCTTCAGCCTCCATTCCTTTACTTTAGCTAGGCCATGTAGCCTAGACTTACTACATCAGGCCTGACTTTTGGGCTCTAGCTCACATTTACACCGGGACACTGGTGCCTGTCTGCTGGCCCCAAGCCCCTGTGTGGCTGCTGCCTAGCACTCTCACTAGCCACTCCAGGCTCAATAACTGTTTGAGGCTTGAGCCTTCCCCTGGCAGGGCTCAAGGTATTGCCATGTACCTCTCGGGCACTAATGGGACCTTCGTAAACCTCCCCTTATAGTCCCAACCCAAACTGCCAGTTTAAATAAGACATAAACGCTAAGCCCCTGGGTTAAAACAAAGAAGAAAAATAATAGCGGCAGTGTGCCTGCTTACCTTGTATTGCTTTGCTCTGTGTCCCAGCCTGCAGCTGTTTTCTTCCAGTCTCCTGGTGTAACAGTGGCCCCACACTCCACCACAGCCTGGGCTGCCTGTCCCCTGGCTAGCTCAACCCAGGGCTTATGTAGCTGTGCCCTGAGCTCTCTCCTGGTCATGTGACAGCCCCCCAGTCAGCTGACCAGCCTGCAGGGCTACTCTTCAACCCCTGCTCTGCAGGCAGGCTGTGCTCTGAAAACTTTGTCCTTAAAGGGGTAGGGTTCCCTGCTACACCTTCCCTTCTCCAGCTTCCAGTGCCTGACCCTGTCCCCGCGGAGTGGATGGGGGGACTCATGGCCAGGTGGTTCAGGGTGACCCAGGGATGCTGTATGGTGCTGGTGCCCTGCACTGCACCATACAACAAGGCACAGTGGGAGGGACCCACATGGTGCAGAGTGCAGGGGTGCTGGGATGATACAGTGTGTTGGGGGGGCATGTACATCCTTTGTGAGTGTGCTGTGGGCATGGGGCACACGCAGCACAGAGCGGCACAGTATGGCATGTGGCTCATGGGGGAGGGCAGGGAGGGCTGTGTGGTGCGTCCAACTCGGGAGTTGCACAGCCCGGGAGTAGAGGGTGGGAGCAGTGACTGACGTAGCAGCACGTTTGAATTGACAGATGAAGTGTCACCTGCTCTTTCAGGCAGAGCCATCCCAAAGACTGATGGCTATGTGGGCATTCCCTGTCACTGGAGTTGGGGGAAGGGAAAAGAGCTTTTCATTTCATTTTCCTCCTCTGATCTGTTTCAACACCTAGTGCAAGACCAAAGAGCAAGAGGTTAACATTGAAGTCTTTCAGTTCTGTCTTATTTTAAGGGCTTGGGGAACAAAGAAGGATAGCAGTTACTAGTTCTGCTGTACAGCCCAGGTGCAAAGGAAATGGGATCTGGGCACTTCAACTCCCTTGCATGCCTTGGCAAATTTTCCCTGAGTTGTCAGAGAGGGTAGCGATCACTTTGTCACTGCAAATCCAATCTAACATCTCTGTGGCGACCTCAGCAATATTTGGAGAGTGGCACAATCACTGCCTCTCGCTGGACCATGCTGGATAGATGGTTGCTCTTTGGCTAGCTCCTATGAGCTCCTAGCTGCTCAAGAGTGTCATTACCAAGGCAGTGGCGGGTGCCATTTGCTCAGCATATCAAATTTATTTTTGCTTTTAAAACATAATAAAGTAGTGTGGGGAGGGAGTAAATGCAATAACCTTAGCTTGCAAGGGGATGGGAAAACTGTGGTAATCTTTGGACCCAGGCTGCTGGAAAACATTAAAAATATTGAAAGAGTCTGAGCCTATCCCTGCTTTGCTTGAAATCAGTGGCAGTGGAATTGGACCCGCTATGACACATTTTATTTTTTTATGTGCTGTTATAAATTACTTGCCAATTATTTCCTAAGATATTAAATCTGTTCAAAGCATCTTGTGAAAATCCATACATTTCTTACCCATCTGTGGGATAGATTAATGCAACGGATGGTTTTCTTTTCTGTGTCCCTTCATTTTCCTTTTCTGCTCCCCAAAGCCGGCGAACTTGCAATCCTTTTTTTAGTTTGTCAGGTAGAAGGATGGCAAGTGTGTTCAGACATACATCAAGTGGAACTGAATTCATTGAAGTGACTAATTCAGCTTCCTGACTCTTCATCAGGGAACTTTCGGTTTGTTTGTTTTTTTTTAAAGACGCTTCTAATTTCCTTTACTCTCCTTTAAAAGAGAGTTGTGTTAGGCTTTCCCTTGTAACTTCATACTAGGCATCTTTCTTTCACCTCTCTAGGCAGTGGAAGCGAGGGGCAGCCACCAAGGAAGAATATACCTCCCTGGCACGCTATTGCAGGGACTCAGTTAGGCAGGCCAAGGCAGGACTGGAGCTTAGTCTGGCTACAACAATCAAGGACAATAAAAAGTCCTTCTACAGATACATAGTGAGCAAACGGAAGGTGCAGAGTAACATAGGGCCCCTGCAGGACAAATCAGGACAGTTGGTGGCCGATGCAGGTAAAGAGGCAGAGCTCTTCAGTATTCCTGAATACTGGCCAAGACAATTCCACCAGTTTGAACATAGATAGATGTCCGGGAGGCACTAGACCACCAATGGAGCACTTGGAGGGGCTAGATGGGTACATGTCAGCTGGTCCAATGACCTCCATCCACAGGTGCTGAAGGAATTAGCCAGTGTCACAGCTGAGCTGCTGGCACGGCTGTTTGAGCACTCATGGTGCTCCAGCCAGGTCCCTGAGGACTGGAAAAGGGTCAACGTGGTGCCCATTTTTAAGAAGGGGAGAAGGGATGAGCCAGGTAACTTTAGGCTAGTCAGTCTTACCTCTATTCTTGGGAAAGCGCTGGAAAAAAAATCATTAAAGAGCGCATTTGTGAAGGCTCAGCAGGAGAAACGATGCTGAAAGGAAACCAGCATGGGTTCGTCACAGGTAG
>NW_017728996.1:5225021-5225536 GCF_001723915.1 Gavialis gangeticus | reverse complement strand
CTTGGATGAGGGTGCAGTGAGCACCCTCTCCAAGTTCACAAACGACACCAGGTTATGGGGCACAGTTAACATACCGGAGGGCAGGGAGCAGATACAGGCCAATCTGGACAGGTTGGAGCAATGGACCGAACAAAACAGGATGCAATTCAACAACGACAAATGCAAAGTACTCAACCTAGGGAGGAGGAATCCCCAGCACACCTACAGCTTGGGGGATGACCTGCTCAGCAGCTCAGCGGCTGAGAGGGATCTTGGAGTCATAGCTGACTCCAAGATGAACATGAGCCAGCAGTGTAATGAAACCATCAACAAAGCCAATCGCACCTTATCGTGCATTAGCAGATGCATTACCGGCCGATTGAGGGAGGTGATGCGCCCCCTCTATGCGGCATTGGTCAGGCCACGGTTGGAGTACTGTGTCCTGTTCTGGGTGCCGCACTTCAAGAGGGATTTGGAGAAGTTGGAGAGGGTCCAGAGGAGGCCACTCGCATGATTAGCGGCCTCTGTGCAAGACC
>NW_017728996.1:5220602-5224147 GCF_001723915.1 Gavialis gangeticus | reverse complement strand
TCAACATTGGGGTGTATGTATTAAGCCACTATTTTCTTTTAGGACCTGGAGTGAGCAAATTTTGGTAACCAATGTGTTGGACTCCATCCAAATTGATTAATAGTGTCATTTGAAAATCGAAAATCTCTTTGTTTTTAAACTGCTTGTGGGAGTTGAAATTTCCAGCAGTTGGGCTGAAATACTGAGAACAGATCTTTTGTACACGCCTGTTCTTAAATCATGAATTATTTTTAATTAGCATCTTTTTATGTTTTGATGCATGGATGCATGTGGATACTTTTACTTTAAGTGAAGTGTCCTTTGTGATTTAGTTTAACCTCTGAACCCCAAAATAAGTTTAGGTGCTGCACATAAATGCCAAAAAATGCAAAATAAAAAGTAGTTATTTTTATAGAAGGGGCTATATAATTGTCCCAGGCAATCCCCACCTGTCTTGTACTAAATGTTCACTAGCACTAATGCAGCATATTTTCTAGATTGGATCGATGTGAGATGGGAGGCTTTGAAGTGCTGCGCATCAGTCTAACCCTACTCTCATTGATGTTGATGTGAGTTCTTCTATGGTATCAGTGGGACTAGAATGGGATCGGTACTGACCACTGCCGAAAATAGCATATGGGATATCTTCTGTCCAATGAGATTTATAAGATTTGGCGTGATGGGCTTCTGTTACTATTGGGCTTTAAAGACCCATGATACCACTCATAAGATGTACAGATGTTCATATCCAGGTTTTGCCTGAATTCAAGGTTTGCTATTTTTAGCTTTGCTGTTTGTATGCCCAAGCTTTACTCATGGGACGCAGATAGGCAGTTAGGATACTCTTCATTTACTTTCTTTAACGACTTCCTCGTGTTGGAATCATAGAAGATGGGGGTTGAAGGGACCTCAGGAGGTCGCATCTAGTCCAACCTCTGCTCAAAGCAGGACCAGCCCCAGCTATATCATCCCAGCCAGGGCTTTATTGAGCCAGGCTTTAAAAACCTCCAAGGATGGAGGCTCCACAACCTCTCTGGGTGACCTGTTTCAGTGCTTCACCACCCTCCTTGTGAGATTTTTTTCCTAATATCCAACCTCAACTTCCTTTTCTGTAACTGGAGCCCATTGCTCCTTGTCCCGTCGTCTGCCCCCACTAAGAACAGGCCAGCTCTGTTGTTTGATGCTGTTCAGTGGCTGGTACGCTTCCCCTCAGAAAGGGTTGCAGTTGTGAGTTGTATTATCAATTTGTTGAAAGTCCTTTGGAGCCCCATGGGATGAAACCTGTAGGTACACCACTTAACATCATTAGCTCTCTTCTATTGGTAGTTATTAACCTTTTATATTCATTTCTCATGTTAAAAACATTTGGCTCTGTATGTACTATGTGCACCTAGTGCCTGACTGAAAGCAATGGGAAACAATGCCACTTGACACCTTAATATTTTCATTTTATGTGGTTCCTCCGGGTTAATCTGCAATTAATGATTTAAATATCTGGACCATTTTTCACTAAACTCTTAGGTTGCAGAAAGCTCTCCTTGGCATCTCCCTGGACAGAGGCTGGTTTTGAAAGATGTTGCAACATAAAGATAATCTCTCTGATGGACACCATCACTCTGAAGTTCTCTGTGCAATGTAAAGAAACTTTGAATGTGGGTTTAATGCTTCCTTTCCCATAAACTGTAAGCTTTCAAAGAGGAAAGTGCACATTTGTCAAGTCCGTTGCATTCTAGATGGCGATAACCTGCTTCATGACCTGTCACAGGTCTGTGGCTTTCACCTGTTAAAATAATAGCACCTATTGAAAGAGAGAAAGAAAGAAAGAGAGAGCAAGCCACCAAAACCACATTATTGTACAGACATAAATCTACCACTTCAAATGTACAAGCTTGTCATTGGATTTCTGACACTAAGTTATGTTATTTAATGACTGCTATTAGGTAGTTCTGTCACTTAATAGGATTGAGGGTTGGAAATGCCATGTAATATCACTTCACCAGAAAAAATCAACAAACAGCCCTCCACAAAACCCTCACATTTCTTTTGATGTCAGTAAGACCTGCCATCACTTCAGAACGGAACCCAACAGGGCTGTTTTCACAGGGCTACAGCTGCCATTTTCAGCATGGCGGCAACAGTTATTTTTGGCAATTTAATCCTGCCTGCCACCCTCCCCCCAAAAAAAAGAAAAGGAAAAAAAAAAAAAAGGACCCCTCCCAATGTCTGGCTGAGAACGAAGAAGGCAAGGGCCCTCTCAGGCACGTGTTTGCAACATGGCTTCTAGTGCTGGCATGCACTGGTGTCGAGTCCGCACGTGTGCAAAAGCTCCCTGCCTGTCCCTGTTGTTACTGAGGTATTGTAGTGCCTGGAAATCCCAGCCCTGTTCATAAACTATCCTGTCCACAAGGTCTTGCACTCTAAGTAGGCAGGAGAGGAAAGAGGAGCCTGGAGTGGTTGAAGTGACTTGGCCAAGGTCACTGGCAGAGCCAAGAACAGACCCTCAATCTCCTGACCCTCGGTCTAGTTTCCCTAGCTACTGGTCCATGCTGCCGTCTTGTAACAGAGCATACAAAACAACAGCCACACCGAAGGTTTTACTCTTCCTAGGAGATACTTAATGCTCTCTCCCTTCCATTCAAGCCTATAGAGACGTTTGTCCTCCGCCCTCAAATTCCCTCCAGTTACTTCCAATCTTGGTGAAGATGAGATTTCTGCAGCTGCCTGTTTTTCTAACCAGGTTCCTAGCACAGTGGCAAAAATGTCACTGGGTTCCTGTCTGCACCAGTATTACCAGCAATGGAGCCAAACTGGCTGTAGTAACACTGGTGTGAGAGAAAAGGCAAGTGCAGAAGCCTTATTAGAGGGGAATGAGATATACTTTAGTGGAAGTTTTGTTTTAGATCTTGGTACATAGGATCAGCACCTGGACAGCTTAGAAATTCATACAGTGCTTTGGGTCCAAATGTGCTGTTGCTTTATCTTTTACAGAATAAGACTCTCTTCTTATGACAGTCTTTGCTGCTGGTGGGAGAGGAGAATGCCAAAGACAAGAAAAGAGAGGAGAAATTCTAACTTTCCTTTCCCTTTGGGGGGCTGGGGAGAGGAGGGGGCCTTGCCTTCCCTGTGCATCTAATGGCCTTGCAGCTGTCTGCATTCAGGCAAAGCAGTCCCCTCCAGTTTCGGGAGCCCCTTCCAGTAACACTTCTGGCTTTTGTAACTCTCTCCCACTTGAGCGAGCTTTCCTGCCTGTTTGTGGCCCAGCACTGGAGCTGTTGTCCTTATGCAGCAGGCCAACGTGGCTGCTGTTGACGATGCTGGGAGTTTCAAGACTAAAACTTTAAGGCGTGTGTCAAATGTTTCAAAATCCCCACTGACTTTTCCCTCTTCTCTCATGAATTACCATGGCATTACTCGAAGCAAGTGGATTTGCCATTTGTAGCATTGAAACTGGATGCCCGTGTTTTTCCTCCTTTGCTCTCAGACCAATGTGGCTTGGAGGGAGCCTCCATCAGTGTTGTTAGTGTGAGGGGGACCCTGTCTCACTTACAACACTTCCTTGCCGGGGG
>NW_017728996.1:5209218-5220446 GCF_001723915.1 Gavialis gangeticus | reverse complement strand
ATCACCTTTCAAATGATCTGGTGGCATCCTGGGGTGCCTTGGCACCTTGGTGGAGAATCACTGACCTAATTTGTGCTAATTGGAGATAAAATTCTGGTGCAGACCAGGCAGTCTAGTTTATGTTAGGGGTTGGGATAAAAACGTTCCTTATTTTCTCTGCTGAAGACAAGGCTTATGGATGGGGCTCTTGCAAAGTCCCGAATAGAAAATAAAAGTACCCCTACCCTAAATTACCAATTGTGATTTGGGTGGAGCTGCTTGGATTAGGGCTGTCTATTTTACACAGGGTGGTCGTGCTGATCCCACAACTAATCATTTTTCATTAGGGTCTGATTCAACTTCCTGCCCTAAATTGTTGTGCCATGTACACTGCTAAACAGCATTGGTGGTTGGAGAAGTGAGAAGCACTAAATGAATGTCTCTATATAAAATATTAATTACGGGTAAAATAACCGTGTAATTTTGCAAAAATGCCTGTATTAAAGCTAGCCAGCTGTGTATATTGTGTATACAAATGTGTGGCTTCAGTAGCTTTATATCGGTTTGAAGAAAGTATAGATTTCCAAGGGTGAAATGAAGTCATTGACAAAATTCCCAGGGATTTCATCAGGGTCAGGATTTTTTCCCAGGCCTTGGTGAGTCCTTTTAAAAACAAAATTTTAAACATGCTAACGATATTGTATAGGGAAATGGAGAACACTGTATACATGGGCGTTTAGTTTTGATAACAGACCCAGAAGCCAGGCAGTATGCTTTCTTTAAACCCAAGAGATGATTCTGGGGTTAAGCTACATGTAACTCTTCCTGTCGCAAATCAATTCTGTCATCCCTTGAATCAGTGTTGATGGAAAGCAGGGGAGAAGTTAAAGCCCATATGTAACTCCATGCAATAATGCTAGCAACAAGAGAATATTCGAAACGTAAATTAGATTATGCAGAATCTTTATTTCCTCATTTACAACAACTGTTTTCCAAAGCCTCAGGCAGATTTTGGTAATAAAACCGGACCAGAGGGACTGAGATTTTATTTCTGGATTGATCATTTTACACTTCTATTTTATGTATTTCAGTTTTACAGAACTGCATATGCAAGTGTTTGCTATTCAAAGCCTTGTTTGGCTGTTAATTAGTGTGCATCTAAGGGAGTTCTGAAATAAGATTTGTGTTGTTAGAAGAAAACGCATGGTTTTGCCTGTTCCTTTTACAATAACTTCCTTTTTCTTATGCATATCGCAAGGTATGCAACTTACTGCAGACCACAATACTTATGACTTTCCCTAAGAATGAAGATGATAGGTGTATTTTGAAAAGATAAGGAAGCTTAGGCACCCTTGAATATTTTAGTGCAAGGAAGGTTACCATTACAGAGAGAACGAGACGATGAAAAGAAGAAGCTTACTTGTCTTTGGCACTGGGAGTTGAACTCATGGTGCCTTTAGGTCATCTGTAGTTGAGCCTGGTGTTGAGGGGTCACTTCTGTGGAGTTACACCAGCCGTAAATTTGGCCGTGTTTACTGTTTTGTAAAGCAGCTTAAATACCCCCCCGGGTTAAAGAAGATCCACATCTTCAGAAACTTGAAACTGTGCACCTTATTTGCATATTCAATCTGAGAAAATACATGTGCAGCTTAGTGTATTTGCATGTGCATTTACTGCAGGTATGCATTCAACTGTAGTAAGGGGATGCTGGAATAAAGTGTATTTTTTGTCTTGAAGAAATCCTGCAATCTTAGATGCATATTTTTCTCTGTAAAGGTGTTTAATTGTGTTCAGTTGCAGAAACAGATGTTGCATAGCATTCTGTCGTTATGCTTCTCATATAAATTTACTCTTTGAGTCCAAAGAATTATTATTTCATGGCATTTGCTGAGGAGGCTGATCCAAGAGTTTCTGCTTCTGCTTCCTGAGCCAGACGATTCTGTGTTGCTGGCCATTAGTATTTGGACCCTGACTTGGCTCTTTTAAGAGACAGCATGTTTTATTTACCTAGTAAAATGTAAACTTTGAAACAAGATTTTGTCCTGATTAGTCAACGATGCAAGTAAGATTAAAATATCATTTAATATTATTTCAAGCATCATATGCATTTAATAAGAAGTTAATTTACTTAAAATGTCAAGATCCTGAAACATAAGCTGTAAAGCACTAGGCACTTTAGAGTATGTCCATAAGCCTTTTAAACACGCTCCATTAACCGAGTAGTGACTTTTATATCTTCTCTAAGCAGCAGGGGGAGCTATGAATCAGAGTAACACTGTAACTTTATGCCATCTGTTCACAAAGAAAAGTTTTGGGCATATGCGTATCTGAACAGAGCAAGGATTTTATTCCTAATATATTAAAGAGTCCTATTTTATTCCAACGGTGATTAAAAAGTCTTTGGGGCAGATTGATGCTGATGTCTCATATGTGAAAGGTTGTTTTTTTTTTTAATGAACTAAACAAAAGCTGCCAAAACCTTGTTTTCATTTTGAAATCCAAATTGAAACTTTCTGTGGTCAGCCGATCTCCGTTTCATGAAGTCCCAAATTCACTGTTTTAAGATGATATGTTAGTTTATTAGTTGAAAGGAATAAGATGTTTAGCAATAACTGGGTGGGGAGGGAAGGAGGAGGAGTAATTATTACAATTATTATTATTTTTAAGATTGGCACTTAAATTTAGAACATGCCTTCCTGTGAATGAATATTCAGAGGTGTGGAGAAAGGCCACAAATGCCTGGAGGGATATGACATTTCCATTCTCAGCAAGAGTGCCAGTGTGTATTTTGGATATTGGAAAAGTCCTTTTCTCAGGTAGGTAAGTTAGCTGCTGGAATGCCTTCAGCTGACATCCCATAGATGTAGTAAAACCAGACTACTGGCGTGGTAAAGTATGCCCGCAAAGATCCAGTAAGAGGCCGTGATGGAGCATGAGTCATGGGAAGTTCAAAAGCTCGGCTCTTGACCTGAAGGAATTTACTCCCCAAGTTGGCGGCTTTTACGAGCTGAATGCTTGAAGAATACATGTGCAGGTATTGGCCGGGCCAAGCGCTACATGCGAGAGCTGCTATCTCCTTCAGTGCATTAGCATTTTTTTTTCCACGAGCATCGTGCTGAGAGACCGGTTTCTGCACACCCTGCTCTATCTGCATGAGAACAGCCTTCAGGAGGAATGCTGAGACACCACAGACCTTGTGTGTAACAGCTTTGGTGTGGGAACGGTGATCAACCGCTCTTTACAGCTTTGGATGGCTTCCCAGGACTCTGGTGTTTAGGTTCCTGCAGTGTCCTTGCACAGGACCTGATACACGCTGTGGTTTGTCCGTCAAGAAACAAAGCGCTCATGTTAGTTGTGCTTCCGAAACCAGTGAGGAGCAGCAGTCCCACGGGGTTTGGGGTGAGGAGACTCCGTTCTGAAGCAACAGGGTCTGCGTGTCTCCTACCTGCTCCCTTCAGCTAAAGGGGAGACTAAGTGCTTCCCAATTCTGTAGGAAATCCTTCACAGTACAGATGGCCTTTCAAAGAAAAGGACTTGGGACTTGCATCCCCTCCAGAACAGCACACGAATGGCTAGTAGGGGTGAGGACAGTGTTTTGATGTTTTGTATTTCAGATCATTTCAGTTAAGGTTTATGCTGGTTATTACAAATCCAGTGGCCCTTCTGGGTGCTTAGCTATGATTTCCATTACTGGCAGTAGAAGAGCCTGCTCGGAGCTGAACCATTTGCACATGTAGAGTTAACCCAGGACTCCTGGCCAAATGTCACTCTGCTGCCATGATGTTGCCTTTGAAGTTTCTTCTTTTTTCTTTGTATTTGTTTTAATTAACTTCTTTATTGATTTTTCTTTTAATGCAACCCAAAAATCAGAAATCCATATATATTGACTATACACATCAGCCTGAACTATGCACATATCTGTCACAAGCAATAAAGGGGAAAAGGGGGAAAAAGGGAAAGGAGAGAAGAGGGAGGGAGGTGAGAAGAAGAAACGAGAAGTCTGCAAGGAGTAATAGTTTTCTGTTACCAAAAGATTCTAAAAAAATCTCTCCATCCTCTGGCATTTCTATTGGATGAAATGTTTATCTCCTCTTAGAAATTGTTTGGTGTTGTTGCTTCAGTTCAGTGGTGGTGAATCTCTGCAAGGGCTGAGATTTTTAGGCCACCTAGGAAACATGGACATGCGATTCCAATTAAAGTAAATGGGGGTTGCAGGTCTAAATCCCTTCAGTGGCTTTGAAAATCTCAGCTACAAGGTCCAGGGCCTGAGAGCTTAAGTGGTTGCTGGCTGCTGCTAAGCCACTTCCTTTATGGTTCTCCTCTGAGAGATTTGTATTTATAAACTCTGTTATCTGTACTCAAGCACTGTCAGCCAAGCCTGCTGTCTGCAGCTGGTAGACCTGTCCCTGTAGCTCAGAGCCCCACCTTCCCCGATGGAGGATGGCCTGCGGTTTTTGTAGCCACAGCTCATCCTCATGCCACAACAACAGCTGCTTTGCCTACTTCTTTGACCTTCTGTGTTAAAAGACTGCATGGCAAGAGGGCAAGGGCTGAAAGCTTGTGCATCCATGCACCCTAGTGAACACGGGGCAACTGAGACGGCTGTTGGGGAGTTTGCAGTTGTGTGACACTGAACCTCCCTAAGGTCTGGTGCTATTGGCAGAGCTTTATACCCTTCCCGACTCTGAGGCTCAAAGACCTCATAGCAAATAGCTTCCAAGCTAACTGTTGCCCAGAATAGGCAAAGGCTGCAGTGCTTACTGGGTTAAATCAACCAAACCTGTTGCTTATAAGCCAAACTGCTTCAGAGCTACACTATTCCAACTAAAATTAGGAAATATTTATGAATATGCAATAGCTATCATTATTCAATTGCTTGCATCTCGTGAACTCTGTGAAATATCCTTTTGGCTCCCACAAAGGGCTTAAACTGGGAAGAAGCCCACATGGGAGAAATTTCAGGTGAAATATTTTGTTCTAAGGAACTTTGCAGAGTTTCCAAAATACATTTTATGATGAGAAGCCAATTATGGTGTTACTTCTAGTTAATGTTTAAATAATAATAACATAGCACAAAATGTACATAGCTTGGAAACTCCTGCTGGGGGGCTGCCTTTGCCTGAAAGAGACCCTACAAAGATAAGTCCCATTTTACTTTAAGGGAAAAGCATGCAGCATGTGTAATTTAGGTTTAAAGATATCAAACCTTACAAAAGGCAAAGCAATTTCATAAATGGCTGTTGTTCTCCAAAAGGGCTTTTGAATCCTTTGAGATACAATCTATGCACACACTGCATTTGGCTATCCGCAGAAGTTTCATTTATTTGTATTTGCCCACGTTGCTGCAAACTCGTTTCTTGCCAATAAAGTCATCTGTTGACACAAAAAGACACCAGGGAAATATAAATTTTTACAATAAACTCTTGTATGTGTACGAACCATTTCACATTGCTGAAACAAAATAAAGTAGCTGGGAACGTGGTTTATGGAGGAACATGCAAACCTGTTCATTGCTTCTTGTCCAGATTGTATGGCATAGCACAGGGGACTGCATAATCAAAGAATGGGGAACTTAATACATTTAGAAATTGTCCAGCACAAGGACAAATGGCTCCATGGCCTTGAAAAGCTTTTTAAAAACATGTCTTTGACACACCCAGCATGAATAACTGTAGTAAACTGTGAAATGTGTTTACTTTTAGAACAATACATTGTACTCTGCTGAATTGGAGGCTGTGATTCATTGAAGGGGCTTTGCTCATTTTTATGAATGGTAGCAGAATATTCAAAGGGAATGAAAGTCTTGTATTCAGTAAAGCACTGTGTTCTTGTATTTACAAAGCCTTCAAAATGAGAACAGCAAGCCTTTGGCTGGCAAACAGTACCGCAGCTGTGATGAGCTGTAGCCAAGGTTGGCTTCTGAATTCTCAATCCTACAAGGGCTCTTCATGCTTCTTCCAGATTTTGCTTTATAGAAACACCCTTTCCCTCTGCCCCTTAGTGGTTGTGGAGTATTAGTGATTCCCTAATACTCAACAAGATGCTGGATTTTTTCAAGGCTGGCTAAGGGAGTTAGAGATGCACATCTCTCAGTGGATGAAGCTGGTCCTAGGGGCTAATTGCCTTGGGGCCATGGCTCAGGCTACAAATCCTAGTTCTGTTAGGCTTGGCCAGTTCTGTCGCCTGTGCTTAGGAGCATTGGAGGAGTGGAGTTGGGGGAAGTCATTGGGCTTGTCTGTGGTGCTGCAGCTGGGAGTGCTGGTAAGAATGGGGCCGAGAGCCCCCCACTTACTTGGGTGTGTGCGCTGACACGCTGCAGACCTAGAGGTCCCTTGGAGACTGCAGCAGCCTCATTAGTAAACTTCTGGGTCTGAAAAATGTCTGCGGACTACATAGATGCAGTTAGGTGGTGAGCTCTCTGTGTGGGTGAGTGCATGTCTGCATGCAGTATGAGTGTCTATGGTTTGTAGGGGAATCCCATTGAAACAAATGGGAGTTAAGTAAATACACTGCAGGGAGACTAAACACCTTGGAGTTCAGGAGATTCACTGGATTTGTGGAATCCCTGCAGCAAGCTTTGAATGAGGTATAAAATAAACCTCCCCGCTCAACCAGAGGTCCCCTAAGCTCCAAGGACACCTCCCTACCTGGTGCTATGTCACTTGTGTACAAGCTGCACAGAGCTTGGATGCAGTTTTTTAGCTCAGATGCTGCCAGAAACCATCAGGAACATCACAAACAAACCAGTCAGGACTGAGATTTGGCCTTTTGTTTTTTTCCTGAGCCTTTGGGCAATCACTCTCCAAACCTGCCCTCCTTCTTGCTACCACCAGTTCCTCACTCTGCTCGAGCATCATTAACATAACGAGCTTCTCGAGATTATTTAAAAGCAGTTATAAGCTTGATATTTCCCAAAAGAGAAAAAGGTTGCAGCAAATGTCAGAAACAAGCAACTTAAAATAGCGGTTGGACACGGTGGAATATACATGCAAGGGCACGGCTTTGTAGGCAAGGAGAAGCCCCGTGAAAGGTTCTGCCCATAGGCTAAATTTTTCATGCCTTTCGGAGTAGCTAGTCTTAATTTACCGCTTGGATTCTGGCAGCGCGTGGCTGCTTTAGGAGCAGATATTGGACCAAACTTCCAAAGTTTGACTGGTTTCAGTCCAGGCCTGTCTCTGTGTATAAGAGGCTCAGCCGACCCCTGAGTGGAATGTGGCATGGGTGCCCCACGTTCAGAAGTACCCGTTATCCCTCCCCCTCCAAAATGACTGTTTCCATCCACAATTATGAGCTGGGAGGAGAAGCAGCACAGCCATATAGAGCGTGCTGTGTTTAGGAACCTAGCGCAGCCCTTTCGTGCCACTTGCTGCTAAATTTACAGGGAAGAAAGGCACTGTGTGCCAAAATTGCATAAATTCCACTGGTTTCCTATAGACTAAATGTCGTATTCACTAGGTGTGATTACCTCATGCTCACCTCTGCACCTGGGGAGTGCACAAGGCCAGCTAGCGGACAGATGGAGCCAGAAGGAGCTTTCCTGGTTCCTAAAATCACTTGTGCTTATTCAGTGAAATACTGTACACTAAGTGCATAAGTTCAGTTGAGTGGGGGCATACATGGCAGCCCCGGGGTCTGTGCTGTGGCTGCCTAGGCAGCTTGTCTCTTCATCCTTTGAATGCTCACAGGCCTGCTGACAGGGTGCACATTCAGTGCGAGGGAAGTAAGTACCTAAATGTGCTGTGCAGCATGTCAGGGGGGAGGGTGGTAAATCTCAGTGCTCTTTGCATGGACCACAGCTTCTTAAGGGTGAATGGGAGCTCTGGAATCACCTGGTGGTTCAGTACATTACATGATATCAGTGGTTCTCAACTGGGGTGCTGTGAAACCCCCTCAGAGGCACTATTGATGCAGGTGCTGCAACTGTGGTGGCCAGATAAAACTGCTCTGTGTGCAGGGCTATTGCATGCATGCATTTTTTGTGCATTAGGGTTCTTCAAGAGCGCTAAACCAGACAGAAGAACTGGCTCTTGCTTTACCCTCTGCAGTCCAGCACTTTCCCCCACAGTCCTCCTGGGTACAGTAGCCCTCTGGACAGTTCCACCTGCCCCGTGCGCCTCTTCTTGAGGGACACCATGCAGGGTTGGTCGGGGAAGGGCTGCAGTACGAGCCGACTCTCCTGCCTGCTTTAGGGTCAGCAGAGAGCCCAAATGAGGCCGGAAAACATGCACACGCCCCAGCCCTTCCCAGTCTGCCTGTGCAGCAGGCGCATGGGGCAGTTTTACTGGCTGTGGCGGTAGCAGCACGTGGCTAAGAGCCATTGAGGTAAGTTGAGATGACCGTGGTTCTTGATGGGGTGCTGCCAAATTCAGAATGGTGGGGCAGGGTGCCGTGAGAAGCACTGCTTATACATTGCTTTCATTTGTTAGGTCAGGGTGCTCTTAGCATCTCTTGCACTTTGACATCCCTGCCTGGATGGGGAAGGTCATGTGGAGAAAAGGCCTGTGAGGCTTCTTAAATAAAGACCTGCCTTTTCTATTACTGAGCTAAAAACTAGAGTGGTTTGAAAACTGGCTTTTTAGCCAGATCAACATTTTCTCATAGAAAGTTTTCAATTCTGTTCATTTTTTTCCAGTGGACACCTGACATCTGAATGATCTTCATCTTTTTCTTTCTTTTTCTATTTTTATTGCTACCCCCACACTTTTTTTAAGCAATATTGGAAAACTCCATGGAAAAATGTTAAATAGAATGAAACTTTTCTATTTAACTTTTTGTGAGAAATTATTACTTTTTAATCTGTTTGCCTTCAGTTTATAATGACATCTTTTCAACACTCTCATAAGTCCTAAGTGATCAAAGGCAAAGTTATGATTGGCCTTTCGCTCAACATGGAGAAGGCCCATTTCAATGAGACACTTGTTGTTTTTCCTGTTTTGCTTTCTCTGCAAGCTGGTTTGAGCTGACTGGCATCTGAGGTTGTGAAAGCTAAGAACAAGCTAAGAGACGTGCTTTTCCTAATTGTGGAAGTATCTCTGGCATCTGCATGAAAAATAAGGAATCCCCAATATGCTGCTGATATTCATGGGTCAGTGGGTGGAAGAGGTGAATACTCAATCTTGTTTAAAGCCTCACATGGATTGACCTGCTCTCCATCTTTCTAAAGATCTGTGACTGCAGAACGGATAGTTCCACTCTAGCTATCATGCTGGCTTTCATAGCTTCCACGTTTCTTTTTCTTCTCCTCTTATGCCACTTTTCAGGCTGCCTTCTTGGAGAAGTCCTCCCTCTCCCTTTAATCCTTCCTGAAAAGTGACTGCCAGGTTGTCTGGGAAGTGACTGTGTTATATTGGCAGTTATTTAATGGAAGGGTCAGGACATGTGTGGGCTTTAATGAGCAGTTTTCTACCCTGACCCTTGCCGTACATTTTCTTGTCTCACCCTCTCTTTCCTTTTTATTGTGTCAGGCCTCACTGGATGACAAGGTTTGCAAGGCAAGGCCATGGGTTTGTTTTCTGTGAACTTCCTAGAATAGCTTGAGGTGCTCAAGTAATAACAGGTAGCAATATTAAGCTGGTAGACGGTGGAATTTGGTTGCAATATCTGTCTGGTGATGGGTATCTCTTTATGCTTTAGAAATACTGCTGTCAGTGTACGTCTGCTCTCTTCATTAAACTATATGGAGTATGTGGACTTTGAACTGGCCCTGGCCTTAGGTTTTGCTCATACATCCTGCTCCAGGACCAGTCCAACGACGACACTGATTCTGGACAAACGCATCTTCTTCTTGGTAACTTACATGAAAATAAATGAGAGTAATTGAATTAGGAATGGGGGTAGCAAGGTGCCTTTATGGGCAGCACGGTTCATTACTCTTAGTCTGATATATCTCCCAGACTAGGCAAGAACCTCTTTGCCTCATTGGCCTAATTAGCTGGCATCAGACTGGGAATTGCTTGCAAACTGAATGGGCAAGCTTTCTTGCAGCAAGAGGATGTGAAGTATGATACTGTGATTAGCTACAGAAGTGATGCGACCTGCCAAACTCTTAACCTGCATCATTTAGTGACTTCTGAGTTCTTCAGGGTTGGAGCTTGCGTGGGGTTTTGTTTTGGTGTTTTTGTCATCCTGTAAATAGAGATAACAACTGACTCCATTATTCTGACTTTGGTGCAAAGAAGGCACACATCTGACAAGTAAAGCCATCTACTGTTTTAACCCTTTTGGCATTGGAGAAATGCAAGACTAGAGGTAGCGTTTGAACCCAGACCCTGTGATTTTAGTTAGCTTTAGCTGAGACGTCCAGCTAAGTGAGACACTGTTTTCTAGAAAGTGGAACAATAAACTGAGAGCTGAGGTTCAGCTTTTTATCTACGTTTCTATTCCTAACTTTGCCGCTCCCTTGCTACTGGGGGCATGTGAAGCAGGCCCTATTCGATTTGGATTCGGCCCAAATCAGGGACAGTGATTCAATTCGTTGATTCGAATCACTGTGCCCGGTTTGATTCGGCCGAATCCGAATCGAAGATTTGATGCCGATTCGGAGAATCAGCGATTCAGCCATAGACACAGCATGAAAAGTTTTTTTTACATACCTCGAGGTACCAGCACGGCTTGTGATCGCTGCGATGCTGGGGTGCATGGAACGTCCCACAGGAGCGCCGGGGGCCCTGCATGCTCGGCAGTGAACCCAGAAGTGGACCAGAAGTACTTCTGGTCCACTTCCAGGTCTGCCAGGGAGTGAGCTGGGGAGCTCCCCCACCCCCCTGGCTCGGCGATCAGCCGCGGGAGACTGCAGGTGCCCCCCCAGACCCAGGAGGCACCAGTCACTGAACCAGCGGGGCACACAGTGGCTCCCCAGCATGCTCCCCGCGGACCTGGAACTGGACTGGAAGTGCTTCTGGCCCACTTGTGGGTCTGCTGCCAAGCGCACTGTGGAGCCCCCTGCGCTACTGTGGGATGCTCCATGTGCCCCAGCATCGCAGCATTCATGAGCCCCTGCTGCCTAGAGGTAGGTAGTAAAAACATTTAAAGCTGTGTCTATGTCCGAATCACCGAATCTCTCCAAATTGATTTGGAGGGTTCTGATTCGAGTCGGAGAGACTGACAGGTCTCCTGATTCTGTTCGGATTCGGCGATTCGGCCACTGAATCAGGCTGAATCGAATCAGGGACTGAAGCTTCGCACAGCCCTACTTGCTACCATTACATGACACTGGTAAGTTACTTCACTTTTTAAAGTTTGCTTGAAAA
>NW_017728996.1:5202028-5204218 GCF_001723915.1 Gavialis gangeticus | reverse complement strand
ATTGATTTGGAGGGTTCTGATTCGAGTCGGAGAGACTGACAGGTCTCCTGATTCTGTTCGGATTCGGCGATTCGGCCACTGAATCAGGCTGAATCGAATCAGGGACTGAAGCTTCGCACAGCCCTACTTGCTACCATTACATGACACTGGTAAGTTACTTCACTTTTTAAAGTTTGCTTGAAAAATATTTATCTACATCATGGGTGTTCTCTTATTTTTAATTAAATTAAGCTTTGGAAGTACTTTCTTATCTTCAAAGAAGAGGTACAGAAGAATAAAATATTATCATGTGTTATAGGTAAACATCTTTATCCTGTATTTCCTGGGTACAAACTTAGAAAAATCCCTTTCTTGTGCCTCCACATGATAATATTTCATATCAGCCTCTTTTTGTCCAGGCAAAAACTCCAGGTGTTAATGCTAATTGTTGGTAATAATGAAGACATACTAGTTTTATATCTGATTTTAGAAGTTGATCAGGTGTATATCCAGAACTGCATGGCCATTAGCTGGAGAAAGGGCAAGCTCAGATGTAAAAATGATGTAGCCATGCAGGAATGCAGTCATCTGAAAACGTATGAATGATAGATGGGGAAAAATGCTTCATTCTTCCATAACTAGGTCTTTCTACGGCTTCCCTGTGATCAACATAACACATGTCAAAATGGAGTTTACATGGACCAAGACTTGGCAGATTTTTTAGCCAAAGTATCAGCCCTTGAGTGATGTGAAGAGCTGGCAAGGTGCTCATGCAAGCCGGGCAGCCGGCACTCAGGTGATAATTTATGGCTACCTGTAATCTTCTTTAAATAGAAACCATTCATATTCTCACCAGGGAGCCTAGAAATGACCAGACAATGTGAGTTCAGCCAAACCAACACTTCATATAACTTTTCAAAAGACAAATGCTCTTTGCTGCCTATCTTAACAATAGTTTGGTCTCTTCTCTCTCAGATTTTATTTTTCATTTACTTATTTAATTTTGGGGACCAGTAGTGTTTTGCTAATAAAAAGCTGAAATGAGTGGGGAGCTTTAGTGTTGGAGGTGATTTCCTGTTATTTAAAGCATAATGGGTTAAATTCATTCCTGGCATAAGCCAGCTGAAGCTAATGCAGCATTCCTAGAAATGAACGTGAATATTTGCATGCAAGAACCACAGACAGGGGAACCAGCTTGAAGGTCTTGGTGTAGGCCTATGCTTTCCATAGGTTTTGTTGTGCTCAAGCCTGGGGTTTGGCTTATCCCACTGTAGAAGACAAGGGTCTTAAGTCAAATTTTCAAGCTTTGTGGGTGCTCAGGTTTGAAATTTTGGTCTGAGCCACTCTGTACTCTACGTGCATTATCTAGCACTATTTTTTTAAAAATTATCATTCTTTTATACAGATATGTATCCCCTTGCCTATTACTTTCATGTGTTCCTAATGGCAGTGCTTTCCCATGTCAAGTACAAGTGTCATTTCTAGTTGTAATGAAAAGGCAATCTGTCAGGGGATGGGGTCCCCAGGGATGGACATGATACCCCTAGGGCTCCTTGACCATGGCAATTCTGCCCATAGGCACCCTCTTTCTTCCCTGCCACATCTTGCTGGTAATTTTAGTAAATCAGGAGGCTGCCCTCGTGTTTGTATTGTGGACATGATCTTGCTGGATCCCACTGGACTCTGTGTGTTCTTAGACCCCTTTGGCGTCCTGCTCCAAAGTGGACGACTCACGGGACACCCTCAGACTGATGGGCTAGATGCGTGACTCCAAAACTGCCCTCTTACCATGCCCCAAGCCTTGCAGATGGTACTGATGGTGTCTCTCCTGAGCCTTGCTATAGCTCGGCCCCTTGTCCTCACTGGGATCTCTCCCCACTGTCTCTCACCCCATCCTCATCAATAAATTAAGTGACTGTGGCATTGATGACTACACAGTTGGATAGGTAAAAAATTGGCTAATGGGGCGCACCCAGAGAGCAGTGGTGGACGGGTCGTACTCAACCTGGAGAGATGTGAGCAGCGGGGTCCCCCAGGGCTCAGTCCTTGGGCCCGCACTGTTTAACATCTTCATCAGCGACTTGGACGAGGGTGTGGAAAACACACTGTCCATGTTTGCTGATGACACTAAGATGTGGGGCGAGGTGGGCACATTTGAAGGGAGAGAGGCTGCAAACAGATTTAGACAGACTACAGAAGTGGGCAGATGAG
>NW_017728996.1:5196754-5197028 GCF_001723915.1 Gavialis gangeticus | reverse complement strand
GACTACACAGTTGGATAGGTAAAAAATTGGCTAATGGGGCGCACCCAGAGAGCAGTGGTGGACGGGTCGTACTCAACCTGGAGAGATGTGAGCAGCGGGGTCCCCCAGGGCTCAGTCCTTGGGCCCGCACTGTTTAACATCTTCATCAGCGACTTGGACGAGGGTGTGGAAAACACACTGTCCATGTTTGCTGATGACACTAAGATGTGGGGCGAGGTGGGCACATTTGAAGGGAGAGAGGCTGCAAACAGATTTAGACAGACTACAGAAGTGG
>NW_017728996.1:5187156-5196743 GCF_001723915.1 Gavialis gangeticus | reverse complement strand
GTTCAGGTCCCTCCTGACCCTAGCTACTATGAAACTATCTCTGCAGCCCTGTCCCCACGCCCCACACTGGCACTGGGGTCTTTTCACCCCCTTTACTGCGTCCTTCTCTGGCGCTGGGGTTCCCACACCGTAGTGGGTCCCCAAGGAAGCCTCCTCCTTCTCCAGTAGCTGCAGCCCAGTCCTCCACTATTTATAAACAGGAACTTAAACACGAGCCCCTGGGCTATAACATAATATAAGCAGTTCAGGGTGTGCTCTGTCCCTTTAAAAGTCCAACTTTCCCCAGCACTAAGTGCTTTGTAGGCTATGGTACCTGTTGAGCTCCTGGAGCCCCATTAGCCCAGTATGCAGCATATCATGCAGTCCCTGGGCAATTCTTCCCTGGAGGCTCCTTCCCCTTAGCTGCTGCCAGAGAAGTGCCCCTCTAGTCCCAGCCTTGGGGTTGATATTTGCCAGGGCCCTGCCTCTTCTGGTCAGCTGACCGGGTGCAGGTGCAGGCTAATTGACTCATTAGCCTGTTGCCACAGTAACCCGCACCTGTGGGCTTCTGTCTGGCTCTTAGGGCCCGCTCCCTAGGCAGTTTCTGCTCTTATAGGAGCAGGCACCTTAGTGCCCTGCGACACAATCCCTGTCCCCAAATGCTTGCAGTCTTGCAGACTCTCTGAGGCAGGGGCTGTCCACTCATACACTTGTGTACATCATTGAACACTAATGGGGTCCTGATCCTACACGAGGATCTCTATCTATTCCTGCATCTAAAATAACTAAGCAGAGCAATTTTTTTTTTAACCAATAGACAGAACTTACTCACGTCAGCCGTCCCGGTTTTTTGTTAATTTTTCTTCCTTTGGTGCAACTAGTTGGATTTGTTTTTCAAAAATAGATACTTTTTTGTATCAGCTGAACAACTCCACCTGGGTATGTGGAAGTGCTACATAACTGGAAAGCTGAAGTCTTAAAATTCCCACCATTCAAATTTTAAAACATCTGAATAAAGGAGTGGGTGAAACCTGAGTTGTGTTTAGGAATGGACATGAGAACTGTAGTCATTCAATATGTAGAGATCATAGCCATAGGAATGCCACAAGGTAGGAAACCAGAAGACTGCATTTATATGATCAGTGGGTGGAAATATAACCTACTACATATTCTGGGATGAAAGAGCATGTTTAAAATATCACTTGGGTAGAGACGTGTATATCCAAGGTTATCCAACAAGAAATTAAAGGAACTTTTCAGGGGGAAGAGTAGTGGCACTGACCACTGACTTTTGGTTATTTGTGTGATTCTTTCCCCCACTGATGACCATTAATGAGATGCTTTCCCCTGCAGAGTGAAACATCTGTTTCTAATATAAGTGAATACTTGCACTAGCCTAGGACATCCTCTTGAGAGTATTATTTCAGAAAAAAGATAGAGGCAAAGAGGGAAAAGATTGGTTCTGGCACACACTGCATAAACTAGGTGATACTTTTAAATAGGCCTGTAGAAAGTCTTTGATCTCTGGGTGAAAAGTATTATATAAGTGTGCATGCGTCTGTGTATAATTAGTAATAATTCCTCATGGGTTACATTTTTTGGAAACTATTAGCTTTTTACATTATTAATCTAGTCCCCGTATGAGTTTGAACTCTTTGAGTAGGTAGCCATGTTACATCAAATTTAGTACGTGTGCCTCCTTAACTGCTGCAAACACGTTCTGGGTTACCCTTCCCCACACACTCCTGTTCCATACCTGCTGCCATGCCACCTCGATGGCCCTGAGCTGAAATGGCCAGGTCTCTGTCAGCTGTTGTACCTCAGAGACAGTTTGTGTCTTTATAAATAACCAGCAACCAAACCCACTACTCGTATGTTATTTTGAAGATGCTGGTGGTTTAAAGGCAAAAGGATATAATGCTTTTGAAGCAAACCTACGAACCCCTCCAGCAGTGCATGGCAGGGTTATCAGCATGTTTTAATATGCAATGAATTCTGCCTGTCCTATGCATATTGTCAGAAGAGAGAAAAATGCATTTTTATAGGCTTGGCTATGTTGTTGAAATATGACTGTTCTTGCTTAAATGTGGACACAAAATATAGATCTCTCTCTCTTTCAAAAAACTCTCTGATTTGTTTTCCTTCAGGTTGCTATGACACCTTGCATCTCAGTAATAAATATTACAGAAATTTGTGGCAGCACAAGAAAGTCATATTCCATAAGATTTACTTGTTTCATTTCCATCCTATGTTTAAACCTCCCATCACTGGAAGGGTAGCAATTCCTGGACTGTGATTCCACCAGTTCCCCTAATCTTCTAGAATTGGCACAGGGAAGTCGAAAGGACCTTGTTTTTTCATTGCTGACTCCTCTGTTTGTGATGCTGCCATAATCACGTTGCAAAATATGATGTCCGAAAGGATCTGTTCAAAGGCACTCTCTGAAGCAGGGGAAAAGGAACTCTTCTTTTGGGACAGAGTAGATTGAACTTATTTTCTCTCCCTTCTTGCTGCTGTAATAACTCTGGCGGACGTCATTAACTTGGAAGCAAAAATGACTATTCGAGACTTACTAACAAAAGTGTTAGTTGTTGTCCTTGGCTTGTGGCTACCAGGGGAGTTTTTGCTTTCACCAGAACTCTAGCCTTAAGTGCATTTAATGAAAGGATATATAAAAATTGCAAGGAGAAGTATCCAGCAGGTCAGCTTATTATTTGGGCTCACTGTAGTTCATATCTCTAATTACTAAAGAAATAGGTTTAGTGAGTCAAACTGCACAGTGCCTGTGATGTAAATCATTTCCATTCTAGATGCTGACCTGAAAGAGAAGGCTTTTCATTAGCATGGCACAGATTCAGCGTTGTGGGAGGCAGGGGTTATGCTTCGGAGGAAATGTGGTCAATGGGCCGTTAAGTTTTGAAATGGGAGGAAAGCATCTTCTAATCTCAGTGCTGTTGACAATAAATATTGGGGAATAGTGTAATAGAGATTTGAGATAACCACGCTGAAGTCATTCAAGTCAACTCAGACTCAAAATTCATTGTATGCATGCAGGGCATTGGCATCATGTATGGATGCCTCTGGGGTCCCACAGGAAGTCTTTCATTTCGGTCGTGGAAGATGAGATGCCTGCTGGGAGATCTGACCTGGCGTATAGATTGCCCAACAATTACTTGCATTATGTTTTTTCCTGGCTGCAAGTAAAATGTTAAATAAAATTAAAAAAAAAAAAAGCAAGGTCTAAACTTTGGCAGCTTTTCGTTGGGGAAAAAAAGAAAAGACTCCTGTAACCCTTCAGGATGCACTGTATGTCCTGTGCCTTCCATGGACAGCTACTACTTGAGGCCTTGTAGTGAGGGACCATGAAGCAAGTCCAGATGCAGGTGCTGAGAAAACATGTCATGCTTCCCACGTCAAAGGGATATGACACAGTGTCAGGTTTAACCTGGTAGAATAGCAAAAAACGGTATATTTTAACCAGCTAATGCACTCCTCTGGTGACTGTTTTAGAGTTACATCTATCTAAATTAAATTCCAACATGAGTTCAGTGCAAAAAATATTTCTTAAATTGGCATATTCAAAATTCTGGAGGGCTTTTGGGTAGCCAGTTCTCATCAGAAATTAGGGACGCATGTGCCCAATAGAAGGCTTTAGAAAGCTGAGCCTTCACAACAACAGGGACTGAACTCCAGCTTTGTTTGTTTGCTTGTTTTAATGTTGAATGCCCCCAAATTCGCCTATAAACATGAGCACTCAGCTGTTGCGTGCACAAATATGTTTCAGTGACACTTAAACCATTTGTTAGTGCTTTCTGGGTATTGTTGCTCTAGGCAAAGACAGCCCTCACCCGAAAAAGCCTGTGTTCTAACAGGCGTGGGAAGTTGAGAGAGGAGAATAACCCCATTTATATTATACACAAAAGACCCTACATTAAGAGAGTATTGCTTCATTTTGGAGCCATAACACTTGAAAGCTTATTTTCTCCTCCTCCCCTGTCCCATTCATTTTCCAACTGACTCATCCTGACACATGGAACTGTTATGGAAAGCTTCATCCCGAATGACTAAAATTTGGCAAAGCAAAACCTTAGAATGGGAAGTGATAAGCAAACAATAGTAATAAAAAAGATGCTACCCACCCCACGTAGAATCTAATAATTAAATACATAAAATATGCACAAAAGTAGACAAGTGTTAATGTGCTTGGTTCTGTAGGCATATGTACACCTTTCTGAGAAGTGTTGTCCAACAGGCCTCTGAAAAGGTTGAATGAAGATGAAATAATGAGACTGTTTGGTTGTGTGAGAGTTCCCCGCGGATACGGTATTTGCCAGAGATAATGGCTAAGAACAATAAAGCAGCAAGGAGAGGCTATAATCCTTGGGATGGAATTTAAAAATGCCCTGGCCTTCAAGGAACTAAGAATCTGATTCAGGGGATCTTCAGCCAATCTCCACCTTGAGAAAGCAGAGTGGACGCATATGCCAAAGAGGTCTATGGAATCTGCCCCTAATAGATTTTCTGCAGCACGTGGTCCGACTCTTGGACTTACGTAAACTCCCGGGCTTGTGGCTGGAGTATTCTCCCTGCGCTCTATCATCCCCTCTGATCTGATTCTGGTTACTATGTAAGCAACACTGGAAGCATAAAGCATTTAAAAGGAAAAAAAGGAGCCCCAGCTTGATCAATTTATGATTATTTCTACTGGTTATTTAACTCTCCAAGAATGCAAAACTGCTACTCCGTTAAATTACATTAAAGTCTGGTTTTCTTCAGGAATGGTTTTGCCTGGCAGCCTTTCCTCACTTAGGTAGGCCCCAGGGGACTGATGCACTCATTACATATGGATCTAGGAAAAGCAGTCATTCACTCTGCCTGAATATGGCTTAAAAAAAATAGAGGGGTGAGGTTTTCTGACAAAATCCCATCCAAACGGGAAATGAAGTGCAGCGTTTGGGGTGAACGTCATCCCTGATGTAGATTTTTTGGATGTTGTGCTGGGAGTCCACAACCATCCAGGGGTGCCTGCATACCCAGACTGGAATACGGAGTGAGGGGTGTCTGTCTTCTCTCTCTAAACTGGAGCGGCACCTTGGGATACACCGGCAGCTGTGTATGCACATACACCAGAGAGAGCATCCCTATTAGCCCCAGAGAGCTGACATAAAGAATACATCATGATTTTTTTAGCCTGTGAAGCAGTGGAGCAACTGTTGTGTTGTAGCAGTGTCTGGACAACGATTACCGTGGCTCTGTTTAGTGGGAGTAGATTTGTCTCTCTAACTGCCCCACACGTTCAAATGCTCTTACTTTGGACAGGTTGAGGGGACTTAAGTCGTGTAGAGTGTAGCTTGGTGTACATAGTAACATGCTGGAACAATAAATGGGTTTTATCTGGTTCATTGGAAGAGAATGGTGCGTCATGCTTAAAGCTTTAATAAATCTTGTGGGTTTTTTGGACTTTCATTCTGCTTTGGTTCATGAAAGTGATTTTGCCTTGTGGCACTGGTGGCTGGGTTACAGCACGCTGGGCTGTGAGTTGCTGAGTTGCTCCTGCTGCAGACGCTGAGATGCAATCCCATATTTCTCAGAAAACAGGTGAACAAGAGGGAGTGTGAAAGTCACCTTCAGCAAGCCAGTTCACAAGTCTTTTATTACCCAGCCAGTCATTTTCTGTTTATACGCTGCAGGTCAGGCTGTGTCACATGACACTTCTGCTATCTACTCATTTTTACAACTCTGAAGACAATGAGAGTCAAAAAAAATTGACATCAGTGGAGCCTTTCATGAGTTAGAAAGGGCAAGTTTGCAAAAAATTGTTTTAAAATTTGCAGGTGGAAATTTTGCTTGGTTGCTGCAGCATGCAACTACAGGACAGCAGAGTATGCGTGAGCTGATTAGCTGTGTCTGAGACTGGAATAAATCATGGGAGCAACAACTTTTTCATTTGGGCTGACAGAATTACTTTGGGAATTTCTGGCATCAGACTGAATATGGTGCACACAAGCTTCAGCTGCAAATGAGTTCCTAGTGCAAAATCTGCATGTGGATCCATTTTTCAAATCCCTCGAGAGGTGACAGTGTTTGGTTCAGTCCATTCGGCGGTCCCCTTGTCCTGAGACCTGACTCAGGTTCATATTTTTTCTTTTACTCTTCCCATCCCCACAGAATGTGACAGCCTCTGGTTTTAGAGTTATCTGTCAGTAATGCAGAATCCTAGGAGGGACAATGGATAAAATCACGAAGGAGAAACATGAGGCTCGTGAGCCCATTTAAAAGCAAAGCAGAATCTAAAAGAAGACAGGAAATGTTCAGCCTAAAACTAGGTGTCTATGCGCATTTCTGGTCCTATATCATGGCGCAAAGGCTGTCTATCAGTGGCTTGAAGGTGCAATTTCTGGGAGTGTGGGCATATCTCTGGCTTGATACTGCATGTAAAATGACTCCTGGGAATGATCTTGGACATGACGGTGCATCTGATGTACAAAGCATCAGGCAGGAAATTTGCTGAATGCTTTGGTTTGGCTGTTCCTGGCAGACCTTTACTGTCTGAAGCGACAAACTCACCCGCAGAGTTTTGGAAGTAAGGAAAAGGATGCTTCAACCTACAGAAATCCACAGGATTGAAACATTTTGATGGAAAGTTAGCTGACACTCCTGGTATTGATGTGTGTGGACTGCTATGTAAAGAGTTAAGTTATTGTATATTTTAGTTTTTTAATTGACTCCATATCTGCTGGCAGCAGAATAGACATTGATTTGTTTTTGTCCTCTGCTTTATTTAGGAAAATACAGCACATAGTGTTTACTCTGCCTCCATACAGCATTACTTTGTAGGGTGAAAGCGAGGGCAAGACCACAGTGAAGAATTCCCTCATTGTCAATTTTAAAGGCCTCGTAATAAATGGTACGGTTTTGGGATTGGAATCTGAAATGTTTTCTTGACAGTGTTTTGCTTTAACTTTTTTGTGCTTAGACAGGATTTTATAAACTCTTAACTTGGGTTTTTGTGTGTGACCATTTCGACATCTTCTTGTGGGCACCAAGTACTCCATCTGACTGATTACTAGAGGGATGCTGAATCTGGCTCCTGTCAGAACTGCATTTTAAAACTTAACTTGATGGAGACCAGTCATCTGAACTATACTTCTAATGTGAATAGCCAGAAGTTAGCCTAGTGCCATACGTGGCAAAGGTCCCTTCTCAGGAGGAGCAGCTTTAGTTATGCTTATTGGATCCAAACTCCCATGGGGTAAAGTTGGCTCCTAGCTAAGAAAAGGATACCAGGTTGGGCTCAGTCTGACAGACCAGTCCACGAGAAACCCATGACTGGAGTTGACACATATCGTGTATACGCATTTAAGTATCTGCTCAAGTCAATACGTTCACATAAGGCTGAGATCAGACAAGCTGGCAAATTTGATGGCATTTCAAGTTGAAACAATTATCCTTCATCATGACCCAATCAGCCTACTTTAAAGCAAGGCTATTCCATGCTTGCTCATGAGAGTTTCCTGATGTCTAGATAATTGGAAAGCTAGTAGTGTATTTTAGAGGGGTTATTGCCTGGTAACACGGAGGTAACCTACCGAGGTACTAATTTCCACATTCCCCTACGTTTGAGGTGGACTTTCTCAGGCTCTCTGGGGACACAGCGTGGCCTCAGACCAGTGCTCCTTTTCAGGATTACTTTCAGCTTCGTCTGAAAGCTCTCCAGACTCCCTGTTTATTTCCACAATTCTTTAATTTTTTTTTTTTTTTTTAATGTTAGCGGTTCTGCAGGCTCAGGTCCCTGAGTCTGTTGCAGCTTATTCTGGGAAAATGTTTCCTTCGCACATCTTGTGTTTGAGCTGGCTTCTTGAAATGCGCCCTGACACTGGCCTGTCATCATGTGCGTTGGCACTGGCGTCGACACGGATGGTACGTGCGTTTGCTAGGGACTTGCTGAACAATGTTCCATTGGGTGTAAAGATTTGAGCAATCTCAAGCTTTTGGGAAGCGTTAATGTGTTCCACCCTCCGAACCCGCAAGCTGTAACGCAGGCGGAAGGCTTCACTCTTACTGCATGATCGGAGACTGGGAATGAGAAGTCAGTACTGGATTTGTATGGGTCTTTTAGAAATTCCCACGTGTTCTAGTATATGTTTCCGTTGCTGGTCTCAGGTCCTAATGCTTCCTTTGAAAAGGAAACCTTGCTACCCTAATACTATGCAAACCACCCACAGTGCTTAATGATACAATCTCAGGATTGCCCCGGTCAGTTTGTTTGTGTTCAGCAGGATAACTAACAGTTGCGGTATTACTTCTGCTTGCTTGCCTGCGAGATCCCCTAGAGAGCTGCTTTATCATCTTAATGCCACAAACTGCTTTCATTCCCCGTGCAGAATAGCTCATTAAAGTTGGTGGGTGTCCTGCACTTCTTTATGCCGGTAGCCTGCTGTCACTCCCAGAGTTTTCTTTAATAAATATGTTCCTTAGACTCTTCTGCAACTTTTGACATGAATCAGAACTAGCAGAGGCCCCATTTTGCTCCCACTGTTCAGGTTTGCTGGTATATTTTGAGTTTCAGCCATGTTATTGGTACACAAATACTCCATTTTTTCCATAAATCCACTGTGCCCAGTTCCAATGTACCCTTCACTTATCCCTGTAGATTAGCACAAAAATGATGAAATCATATTCCAGCCTTGCTTATGACTCCACAGGAAAACTGGACCATAGAAAAACCAGGTTTGGTTTGAGCCTGAATTTGTGTAAATCTGTAGGAATCATTTGCTTGTTAAGTAGCTTTGGCAAATTCACATTGAGGTAAAGAAGTTGGAAGTTTTATTATTTGTGCTTCTCTCTGGGTGTGTCTAAATGTTCATGAATACACCGTAGTTCCTGCACATTTTGCTTAGTACTTCCTTAATGAAGTACTGCCCGAATGCTCAGTCTCTACACGTACTGCGCAGTAGCGGCAGTGCAAGTTTTTTGGTGACTATTACTGTGCAGTGGCCTAATACTGAGCAGTAGCTTATTAGCACAGTTATTGATGGGCATGCTACTGCACAGTGTTATTAGGCTACTGCGCAGTAAGTATCTTGTGTAGATGCACCCACTGTTCACTAGATGATGGGGTTTTCTGTTTTTCCTACCCCTAGTAGAGAGATTTTGTGTTGTTTCCTTTCTCCCACTCCCTGCCCATGGAAGTGTATATTCTCTCTGTCTCTGTCTCATACTCTTCTATGCAGAAGCTCATATCTAACATAGGGAGGAAAAATATAATTAGCAAAAAGAAAAGGGTCTATTTCATTTACATCAATCTTCAGCTTCATAGTATGGAGCGGGTGGCCTGATGCTGGTCAATAGCTATGTAACTGGAGGTAAAGACAACCCATGCCTGCCCCATCCATCTGTCAACTGCCCTTGTTTGTAAAGGGCTGTATTTTGACAGGCCTTTAAGCAGAAGGAGCTGAGAAGAGGGGAGGAGTGTGTGAAAGGCCACTGCATGCAGATGGTTCCCTCTGTACAGTGTTTAGTGTTTGACTACGTTGTCAAAGAGGAACCGGGGGGGGGGGGGGGCGGTTGCCTTGGCCTCATTCCCGGTTTTCAGGGGCCAAGGAAAA
>NW_017728996.1:5176988-5187085 GCF_001723915.1 Gavialis gangeticus | reverse complement strand
GGGGGGACTGATGCCTTGGCCTCAATCCCCGTCTTCACGGGCCAAAGGAACAGGCCAGCTGCACAAGGATGATGTGGTCCTGAAAGTCCTTCCCATGCAGGTAGGGATGTGCCCACGGGGGATGTCTACAAGAGGTACCTCCCTCCTTGAGTGTCAGGGTGCCTCTGTTTTGTGCCAATGTCTGCTTGCCACAGGATGGCCAAAAACATTTAAATTGGGAAGGAAATGTCCAAGCTATGTCTGGGTCAGTTTGTAAGAGCGTCCCATACAGAGCTGCCTCTTCTATTATAGAGTGCTCTACAAAGAAACACTCCCAACATCACTCTTCCTTCTGCTTTGAACACGTTGGTTTTTTTTATCAGGCTTTGAATTAAACCACTGTCCAATAATTTGAAGGCTCAGCTTACAGTTGTCCAAAATATAATTAGTAGCAGCTCAACTGATTCCTGGGGAGTAGGAGGACAGGGAAGAGTGTACCTTGCCCATAGCAGGACCCATTCTTGTACCTCTGAGCAGCATATGCAGCCAGCTGTGCCGGTAGCTGAGGTTCAGACAGAAGGATGCTCTTGCAGGTTGGTCACGGGCTTGGGAGTTGGGCAACACTGGTTCTGCACCAGGGTCTGCCCCCAGGCTCTCTAGGTCACACAGAAAAGCTATTTTAGGGGCACCTTAGGAGCTTGTGGCTGGAGTATTCTCTTCAGGGACCTTCCCTTGTTGCACGGCTTGGAGATGGACGGGTGGGAACCGTATTTCCTTGCATTGTGCCGTTGTCAGGCCGCCTGGTTTACCCTGGGACTTGTCAGCAGAGTGAACGTGTGCGGGAGAGAGAGCCCCTTGTAGTCCCATTTCTGGGGCAGTAGTGCAAGACTGGTTGTGCAATGGTACTGCTGAGGCATTTTTAATCGGGGTATGGTCTGACTAATCTCCAATATTTTTAATAGTTCTCTTATCTTGTATGTGACAAGCAAAAAAATGACATCCCAGTCTTGCCTTTCTGAAGTCTGTCCACAGTCTGAGTTGGACATTTATGGCAGGAAATGAGAGGCAATATTTGACCTCTGAAATGTTTATACAGATAATGTATGTTTTTTTTCTTTTTGTTACCTCATCTCATGTTCCTTTACAAGATACTCTGTCAGTACAAGGATTGCAGATTTCCAGCGCGATGCAATGCTTTGTTACATGGCAGACATTTAAAATAACAGGCTTTTTTTCTTCTTTTAATCGTGTCGGTAACTTGTGTAATTCTTGGCCTGGGAAACGATCTGACCGAAATCTTTTAGATGCAGATGGCTGTTGTTCAGGTACTAGTGTTGTTGTGTTGTTGCCAAATAACCAAATTAGCATCAAGTAGTTTGGCTTGACTCTGAAAAATTCACTTTTGGAAGAGAATTAGGGGTTTTTTTTGGTTTTTTTAAAGCCCTGGCATTAGTTGCAAGGGCTTCAAGACTGGAAGAAATAAAGTTGGATGCTCTTCAAAGAGCACTTTGCTGTGGTTCTGCTGTTTTTAACTTTTTACCTTGCTGTTCCTTTTCTCCACCTCTTCCCTGGAGAATTGAAGGTAAATGATTGATACTCTGTTTCTCTGTCTCTGTTTCTAAAGATCTCTTTTGGCTAGACTTTTCCAATGTAGAAATATTTACTAAGAAGAAAATCACAAAAGGGAGATGAAGAGGAGTGGAGAGAGAAGGGGAATTGAGAAATAAAGTATAAACACTCAGCAGCCCAGGATGGTAATGGCTGGGAAAAAAGGTTGGACAGTTTGTAGAAAATAATGACAACTAGGACTGGGTTTCCTGTATGGTGGCAAGTCGATTCCCTGCATTTGACATGCTTTATAAGGGGAAACAGTCATTTTATTATTATCATCTTTATGGTAGCAGCTTGGAGGATTGGTTTTTCCTGGTCTCTACCCCAACGAGCTTTTACAGACTAAAGTAAGCTAAACAAATACAAGGAGGGAAGAGAAAAAGAAGCACAGGGCTGTGGGTTGATCATCCTACCCTGTGACAGAGCTGGAAAGAGAACCAAAGCTTCCGTGCGCCAACTACACCAAGTACGAAAACCACAAGAGCATGAGGTATCCAAGCATGACCAGTGTTGGCAGGTGAGACTTATAGTGGGGATGGTGGTGTCAGCAGTGCCATGCTACTGTTTACCATCACCTTGAGAGGTGTTTAGCCCTAACTTCCAATTTGATGGGTCCATTTTTGTGGGCCCCAGAAAGTGAATTGCAGTTGAGCTGCCTCTGGGCTGCGGAGGTACCACCTCTTGGTACACTAGGAAGTTGGCTTTGTATTTATCTTTGAACCAGCATCAGAAAGGTCAAATGGTCAGGTTGAACAAAATGTCTAAAATACTGTATGCTCCCTCAGAACCTTATTGGGACTTAGTCCAAGCATTTGGGTCTAGAAATTCACAAATATCTTATCAGCTCCTCATTATGAGTGACTCTGCCCCAAGACAACAAACTTTTTCAGCCAAAATTAGAAACAAGTTTAACCAAAAGCTTTCAGAGCTTAAGTCTTTGTGAAGAGCGCGGGAGAAGGTTTGAGGACTTTCCTCCCCCCTTCCAATAAGGAACATTTCATCAACTGGTCAGGCCAGATAGCCTTTTCCAGGCTCTGGGCATGGGCACGTGTATCTTGATGAGATGGGTTGTTAGGCCTTTAGAAATTTCGGGTCTTTTTGACCCACCACAGGCCATAGTACTTCTATGCTGGCTCTGTGCCCCTCAGGGCGCCTGCATCTGTTGCTGCCCTAAGGCCCGTGTCTAAATAGGGGTTTTGAAACGTCGAGGAGGATCCACAGAACATGAATCTAGCCTCAGGCTGCATCCGTTCATTTCTCAGGTGACTCCCTGCAAGGCAGCTGGAAGGGCATCACCCTGCAAGGTCAAGCCACACCTTTTCATTCTCTAAGACCAGGCTCCAGTCTTTTTAACCAAAGCAATTGGGATGAGTGGCTTGCTCAGAGGAAGCCTGACCCGTTGGCCTGGCCATGGCCATGGCAGCTCAGAAGCCCTTGATTCTACTCCCAGCCCTTCCCTTGGCTCACTGAGTGGCTCTGAACCAGTCCCACGGGGTGCAGGTGTTTTCCCAGCTCGGGAAGGAATACAGTTCCTGACTTCTCAGCTTTCACTCCAGGCATCGGACTCTCAGTCCTGTGTTCCAGGCCCATGTGGAAACTATCTTGTCAGATCAGCTGTGGTCCCAGGAGGAGGAAACTTTTTCCTTCCAAGAGGTATGGCTCAATGAAATGTGGTCTCGCCCTATAAGTCTGATATTCTGAAGATCTGCTGAAGGGGAAGGGGCTAAATACTCTTATGAGCACGTCTTTGTTAAATCCTGGGGATGGGTGGCAGGTAGAGATGATACATGACATGTCCACGTGGGAGGGTGCTTGATTTTTAGGAGTAGTGTGCACCTGGCCTGAACGGAGCAAAGATCCCATGGGCTGAATCTTGGGTCCAGATGCTCAGCACCGTGGCATCCCTAGTCTGTTCCTCCTCCTCCTTCCCCCTGGTGTAGACAGGAAGAGGTAGGGGGTAAGGTGGCATTATGTCTCCTTCCCCTGGAGATGCCAGCCCACAGGCTGGCTTGATTTAACGGGCAACCATGTTGCATTTGACGATGGACTTACACAGCATGTTTCTCCCAGGAGCTGGGGGTAAAGAAGCTCTGAAAGAAAAATGCCTCAAGCAGGGTTGTCTGAAATCTGGTTCCTCCTGAAGCAGCACCGAGTGCACATCACCCCTCCTGAAGGCTGGGCTACTGGTGCAATCCCGCCTGGGTGATTATTGTTAATACCCAATATCGGTCCAGCCCACCGTGATTCAGTTTGCCCCCAAAATGATTTCACCGTCTTTGAAGCTGTGCTCTGTTTCCCATCGATGACGCTATTCCTTTTCAAAGCCAACCAAGAGAACTCCAAGCTCTTCTGCGCATGAGTTAAAAAACCTTTTAAATATAACATAAATAAAACAAATTTCCTCTCCAACCATTTGCGCAGTTTTAAAAATTGTTAAGGGAGTTTCCTTGTTCTGTAATGGCAGGAGCTGCCTGGATCAAAGCCGTGACTGATATTACAATTAAGCACTCCACGCCATTAAATTCACTTTCCACACTGTAATTGTTATAATGGCTCAGAAAGGAGCTTCAAGGTTTGATTTCATTCCAACCGTGGCGCCAGATTCTGATTTCTCATTAGCTCCTACACCAAGGTTTGTGCAACACTGAAGTTAACAAGGAGTCTGAATTAATATGGGGTTGGCATTCATCCAGCTGACTAGCACGTGATGCACTACATGCATATAGGATGACAGAGCGGTGATATGTTAGGCTCAGGAGAAGGCATCAGCCTCAAGATAAGGAGCTGGCATTCCCTCCTACCTCCCCGAAAAACAAAACATTCCAGAGTGAAGTGAGATTGTGCACGCTGAATTAATGGCAACAGCACCCATTCATTAGGATCCTGTCCTTGCAGAAGTATGTGCACCAGGAGATTACGCTTCAATAAAGGAGACGGTAGACAGTTTGAAGATGAATATTTCAGTAAAGAAGCTAAGGAAAAGGAAAGCAAACCTCTTCTCTGAGTGGTGTAATTCAGTATTGATTATCATTGGACAGTCTTCCGTTGGTTTCCTTGCAGGTGTCTGGAGGGAATATTAAGTGCTTATCAAATGGAAGGGTCACTGGAAGCCTTAGATAGTTTTCTAAGTGAAAGCCGTAAGGGACTACGCTTTCTGTGGCTGGCTGGTGAGTGGGTATATGCACGTGTGCATCTCCCACTGATATAAATACAATGCATTGAGCCTAATTTGGATATTATTTTTGCTGGTGGTTGATCCACAAGGGCGTGGATTTATACTAGCATAGCTAAAATCAGCATCTTGCCTACTTATTTATACAACCGAATGACAGAATAAGCTATAAACAAGCGGCCTATAAACAATGGCACTGAGGGATAAGGCTAGAGTGACAGTTTTAGATTTGATAGCCATTGCAAAGCATCGTTGATAGCCTGGTGCAGGTCTTCAATGCAACCATTAAATTGATAAATATGACATTCCTCTGTGATGTGTGCTATAGTTTGGATTTTGCCACACTCACACATATGGTCTTTAATGAAATCCCATTGATGTATTAGGTAGTTACATCTACCTGGTTGTAACAGAGAGCCCCAGACCCTCTGCTACTTGCTGGGGGGAAGCAGCCTAGGAAGGGAGCTCTGCAGGCAGGTGGGGTGCTGCAGCTGCAGGTTGCTAGAGTGACTGGCTAATGAGGTAATTAGCCAGCACCTGCAGCCAGTCAGGTGACCAGATGCAGGCAGCACCAGGAGAGCATTTAAGTCCAGAGCTGGGGCTAGCCCGGGCAGTCTTGCCCTGGCTGCCCCCAGGGAAGCAGCTCTTGCCCAAGGTGCCCGGGGTGCTAAGTAGATGTTTATATTTTTAAAGGGGCAGAGGGCTGCTGCAGGCTATTATTTTGTGTTATAGCCCTGGGGGCTTGTATTTATGTTAACTGGTGGTTTGTGGAAGAGGCTGTAGGGGAGGTGGAGGCCTCCTTGGTGTTCAGGGAGGCACTTGATTGCCTTGAGCTTTGCTAGGTGCAGCCGCAAGGCTTTAACACCAGCGAAGGTGCACGCACAGAGGGGCCAGGGTCCCAGTGCCAGCAAGGGTGCACGTGCAAAAGGGCCAGAGTGGACAAGGGAAGCTAGCACCTTGAAGCCAGGTCCTATCTAGTGGGCCTAGGCTGGTAGGCCTAGTGAGTTTGAAGGGGCAGAGGCTGAGGAGGTTGAGGCCCCAGCAAAGGGACATCAGTAATGGTAACACCCACGAGGCATGGGGTGTGGGAAAGGGGAGGTTATGGAGCCACCCAATAAGCCCATAAGGTTTTGGGTGCCCAGCTCGGCACTGCATACTATAGAGGCTCAGCCAGGGGCCTGAGATTATGGAGGCTAAAACCAGTGAGACTAAGACCAGGGACCGAGGCCTAGCAAAGGTCCAGGGCAGCCTCCTGTTATCTATTTATATTCCATCAAGGTGTGGCAGGAAAGATGGGGAGAGTAACCTATGGGCTATGCAAGGCACAGTTGCAGAGCCACTTGGGGACATCATGGCCACCCCTGGGACCCTGACATGTTACACTTGTCTAGTGCGAACCCTTTTCAACATTGTCCAGCTCTACGTTGGTAAAGCAAAGCCAGGGGATTTAGGTGTGGGGCCTGTGATAAGAAATGTATTTATGATGTCATTTGTGTCCCATTGCTGGATCCATTTTTCCTTGATGTCAAAGTTCTAGTCATTCAGCTCTTCTCTCACACTCCAAAATTGCCTTCTTGACTTAAACCTTGGCCTAGCGGGGTCATTAAGTTCCTCTAAAAGTTTGAGGAACTTAATCTGACCTACTGAGAGGGGAAGAGAGACCACTACTGAGCACGTGCTCTGCAGTCAGACTCAAATGCCAGACAGCACGAATAGCTCTGCACAGCAGAATCGCTAACATGGGGTGAGTGTTTCATGAAAGCTATTCAAGCAAATGCCAGAAACACAAGTCCAAGGAGAGTGTTTTCAGGCAAATAGTTGGAGATCCATAGAGCCACGCTTCTGCCTCAAGCTATGAAGACAGTGCTGCAAGCTCTGCCAGCTCCAAAATGCTGGGGTGCGAGTTGTGTGAAGTAATTCATACCAGATGAAGTTTGTTACCTGCTGGTCTGAAAGGAGGCAGAAGGCGGGGAATGTTTGACTTACTCGGGAGCTAGATGATTCACTACTGTGTTTTGCACCTTCCTTCCCGGCTTGCATTCAAAATAGCTGAACTTGTCAGCATGAAATACAATGATACCGTTGGCTGGGGCCAAGGACTTGCTTCTGTTCCAAGCAGCCATATAGGCACTTAGGTTTGGATGGCAGGATTTGCTCAGAGCTATAGATTCTGCAACCCTTCCACCCCTACCACATCTCTCCCAACCAAGAAAAGAAAAGGAGTTCAGTATTGCATGGCTAATGCATGCCCAACGTTGCAGCTGGGAAGATCTTTCTAACTGGGGATTGGTTACTTTGGCTCTGACACAACTTAAAAGGGCTGCCAGGCAGCTTTGAGTCTCACCCATATATTAGTGTTGTGAATGGTCCTTGCTTTAGTGGAGGATAGCTGTGACAGGGGGTTCCACTCCCTGCTATGACAGACGTCCTTTACCCTTTGCGGCAGAATCCCCTGAATCTGAATGTCTCTGGTTGAGGTGTTAGGCACCTGGACCAAGGCTTGAATTATGGGATTTGAAGCTTTTAAGCCATTTGACTCTGCAATTTGCATTCAGAATGTTGCACAGCAAAGGCCATAAAATGGATTTCTGTGTCAGAGTAGTTGTGCTTGTTGGCTATAACGTGGGCAATCATGTTCATCTAATGTGATTAATATTTTTGTGATACAGAGGCTGAGTCTAATTCAGTGCAAGTGGCTAATGGAAATGGAGCATGTTGTTTCCCAGTGAGTGTTTAAAACACCTTATGTTTGGGTCTTGAACAGAAAGGAAGCTGTATGGCCAGGCAGGTGGCTTACAGTGCTGAAATGCAAGCCACTGCCAGCCTTGGCTCTGCTTTCGCTGACACGGATGTTACCTTCGTATGATAACTGTAACTGCTTTCTGTTGGAACCTGAGTATGCTCTGGGGCTCCAAACCTGCTTCCACTGCTCCTCTTACGGACGAATATGCTAGATCAGGGCTGCGTAATTGGTGGCCTAAGAGCTGCATGTAGCCATTGAGGGGTTAATTGTGGCTTCCCCCTATTGCTCTGGCTGCAGAGTCTCTGGGCTCCCCCCTGCCTCCTGGCTTCCCCTCCCTGCCCCAGAGAGTGGGGCAGTGTAGTGTGGTGCAGCCATCAGTGCCAAGGGAGCCCAGGGTGCCCAAGTGGCATGGAGAAATGGAGGAGCTCACAGCTGGGGATCTAAGGTTGCATTGGGCTGTGCAGTGCAGCAGGGGGAAAAGGAGAGGATTTGGTGGGGCATGCAGCCCTGTGGCCCATTTCCCCCACTGGTGTAGCCCCCATTAATGTGGTCCAAGGGCCACCTAACAACTGGACAGCCCTAGGCTAGATAATAGCTTTGCTGTGCCAGGTCATACCAGGCATTGGCACAGTGCATTTTAGTGAGGATCATGGTTACACAGGCTTGGAGGGCAGATGTGTGTTAGAAACAGCGTGTGGGCCCACAGAGTCTGGTGACTCGTAGCTGTGGGTCACCTGCAGTCTCCTAGCCCTGTGCTGCAGGACACGGCAGGTGCAGCCTCCCGCCTGCGAGCAGAGGAGGGCCAGGGCAGGGGCAAGAGTTAGGACAAAGGGTCTTGGCACCTGTTGGGCACAGGGCTGGGAGGAGCAGGCTGCGGGGATCCCTCAGCTGAGGAGGGCTGCGTGGGAAGGTGCAGGCACAGTTCTGAGGGGGCTTTTGCTTGTAGTCTCTGGTAATATGGAGAGGCCTGGAGAAGGGAGTCAGGGCTCTGCCTTTATTTTTTGAGTAAGAATTTGCTTTCCCAGTGGAAAGGGTCTGATCATCCTTGTTTAAGAGGTGCAGAGTGAGCTGCTGCTGGATATTCAACCTCCAGGTGCCTCAGCTTGGGAATCTACGAAGAAATGAGTATCTTTATAAATTTGACCGTGGCAGCATCAAGGAGTCAGCGGCAAGGGCATGATTATACTTCTTGATCAACCCTTTAGCCTGTGTGCAGCCAGCCTGAACCCAAGGGACTTTGCTGTGGCTTGGGAGGAAGGCACCAGGGAGCTGCACCTCTGTGGGAGCTCCTTGAGGGTGTGGGGAGAAAATATTGTGCCATCCTTTTGTGTGATGTAGTCTGATCCTCTCCTGCCTAGAACGGCCAGTCTCTTCCACCTCCCTGCACCCTCTCCCAGCTGGAGTGCACTCCCAGAAACACGAGGAGGACGTAGTCCCTGTGCTCTTCCAAGCCTGGACTGCAGGTGTCACCTACCTTTGTTCCCAAGACAGGAATCCAGATCTGCCCAGCTTCCTCTGGCTCGAAGCCAGATACAAGGGTGCAGCTGGGCTGCCTTGCTCCCTGCTGGCAGCAGAATCCCTTTCTAATGCCATTATGGCTAAGTACAGACATTCGAAAAGCCTGAGCCTGAATTCATTCAACCTTTGCATGTTAGTCTAACCTGTGTAGATTGAACCAATAAGCAAGGGAATAGGCATTCACTTTTGAGTTTGGAAATGCAGGCACATGCCTGCAGTGGTGCAGGCCAGAGGCTGGGGGAGTGCTAGAGCAAGCCCCTCTTTCCTTTTGCAGTGGCCAGAAGGCTGGAGGGAAGCTGAGCTGAGGGGGTGGGGAGTGGAAGGGGGAGGTGGTCAGGCCCTGGCAGGCCCAAGTATGACTGGGGAGGGGTTTAAACCCCCACCCTGGCCTGCAGGGCCCCCAGCTGTGGTGTGCCTAAAGGGGAAGGGTGGACGCAGCCCTGCCAGGGGTCCCCAGCCCTCCCACCCCTGCTCACTTGCTCGCCACTTCACTGGCAGGAGCAGGGGGCACGGCCAGTTGCCGGTAGCCTGAGTGGAAGGCGGTGGTTTAATCCCCCCACTGCAGGTGGGAGCAGCACAGGCATCGACGTGGCACTGGCTCCAGTCCACGCTAAAGATCCTCTCAGGCAGGGCCCATGCCACAGTGCCTGGGCCAAGTCTCTCAGAGGAGTAGTGATCGGTGCCCAATGCCGACGCGGGTCCTGCCACAGGGAGAGGGTGGGGAGCTGCGCTCTAGCTGCAGTATGCTTACAAAGCACAGCCCCCGTGCGGGGCTGGAGGTGGTGGGCACTGACCCCCACCCCCTAGGGCCACCCCACCCTGGGTTGTGCTGCCCTGGAGCCCAACTCGCCACTGCCTCCTGCTATGGCCCTGAAACCAGGTGCATCTTAAACCAGTTTCAGTCATTTTGAAGCTGGTTTATGTGCACTGAACTTCTGTTCTGTTACAGGTTTAAATCAGTTTGTGATCACTTAAACCAGGTTATGTATAATGTCTGTCCCTAGCCTTAATGATATACTTGGCACAGGAACTGTCCTTTGGTTTGTTTGACCTCATGTTCATCCATGCCTGTGA
>NW_017728996.1:5166477-5171988 GCF_001723915.1 Gavialis gangeticus | reverse complement strand
TGTGATCACTTACACTGGTTTATAAGTAACTTCTGTCCTTAGCCTATAAGTCTCCAAAGCAGGGTTGTGTCAAGATGAGCCTCTGATGGCAGGAAGCATATTGTGGGTTCTCACCCGCTCCCCTGTCTGTTGGGAATGGAGAGAGGCCACGGCGAGAGCACTCCTGCCAGGCACTTTGCAAGCTGCTGTTCCAGCCCTCGGGGATCATTTGCAGCTGGCTTGAATTTAGAGCAGCCCTCAGGCTCTGCTTTCACATGGCCCAGGAGGTTCAGAGCTGCAGCAAGAGCAGAGGAGAGCTGGGTCTGCAAGCAGGGGCAGTGTTCAGGTAGGGCACTCCATGCAACGAGTGGTCAGGGCTCTTGCTGCATTTGTGTTACCACACATGCATTCCCCCCTCCACAGGGGCCTGGAAAGTGCGTGCACTGCTGTGAGCCCGTTCCACCTGTCTCCCCTGTTCTTTACACCATGATCCAGCCTTGGAGGATCAAGGTGACCTTCAAAGAAATGCTGCAGTGTCCCTATGCTCATGCTAACTTCCAACCTTATGTGCATCTCCAGCCCTGACGTTGTGAGGGAGCAGGGTGGCATGCCTGGGGGCAGGCAGGGAGGCTAGCACAGAGCTGACTCTGGCTGTTACAGTTACTGCTCCTATCAGTCATTCCAACACAACTGCAGGATGGCTATCGCACACGAGCTCTTTTAAACAAAAAGGGCTGTATTTTAGAGAGAAACCCTGGAAATGGCAGAATAGCCTTCTGTCATTGCTCTTTCTTTTCCCCCCTGCACATTCCTTCAAGGAGTAGGCTGAAACTCCCTCTGTTTTAGGCAAAATATTTTGCAATTTTCCAATGACCTTGCCAATAAGAAAATTATTACCCATATATCATGGGAAATGGCTGCTCTCTCACAGGGCTGTAATGTTAAACGCTCACCAGTAAAAGACTATTCTGGCTGCAAGTTTGGCAGGAACACGGAGATCTTCTGCTATGGTACATTATATGAACTATTGGCTCAAGGAGGCCAGAAGACTTCACCCCATTTTAAAGGAGCTCTATTTTTTTAAAATGAAATCAGCTTTTGAATTGGACTGTGTTTATTCCAGCAAATAAGTGTTTCAGGCTCTCTAGTGGGTTTACAGTGTTGCTAGTTTTATAAGAAGTTTCAGTTGAATTGCTTCATCATCTCATGTAACAGGGTTTTTGTAGAAGTTTGCAGGCTGCCTTGACTAAAACGTGTCCCTTTTCTTTGGCTATTTAATGCTACGTGTAGGCTAGTATGATAATTGTTTGATGTGTAGAATAGTTTTATAGGCAAAGTACTGGACTGTGGTTGGGATATCCAAGTCCAGTTCCAGCCCATCTAACACTCTGGCTGTGGAAAAACCACTTTGTCACTCCCTGTCTCCCTGGGAAAGCTACAAAATGATGTTGCCTTCCTCCCACCTTTGGTTTTTGCATTGCAAATTCTGGGGCAGAGACCCAGACTGTCTCCTGTTATAAGCTTATCCATGCAGAGCAAATGGGCCCTGATGTACATGCTACAGTAAAATTAAAAATGAGCAAAGGAACCAAAACATTGAAATGTTTTGGTTCCTTTTTCCAGACCAATCAAAAGTCAAAGCTTCCCATTTTAAAGTGTGGAAGACTTGAAAAGAAATATATGCATGATGGTGATGTTGCCTCTTTATATGTGAGAACCAAGTTCATTAGCAAATAGTGCAGAAAAGAATTGAAATAAGACCTTCTGATGTGGCATTGCAGATAAATCTATTTCATTTCCTTCTGTCAAAGCAACCCACATTAGTGAAGCCACTGGGAGACATCAAATGTGTAATATTTGGTGTTTTGAAAGGGCCAGGTTCCTAAAGATGAAATCAATTATGAGCATTATTCTTAAAAGGAAAAATTTTAAACCAAACCATGCGAATGAAGATCAGGGGCTGTTTAAGAAAACGTCAATAAATGCTCTCCCCTCTCCCCGCCCTAGTCAGAATCCTGCAATGTAAAAAAAATAAAATAAAATAAAAATAAAAATTTGTAAATTTAAAACAAAACAAAAAAATTATTAAAAAACCTAACACATCCTGGCTGAGAGGGGAAGGGCAAGCAGCAGTTTAAAAGTGATGTTCATCGAAAACAAATAGAAATAGAGGGACACATAAAAATGACTAAAAATGATAAAGTATGGGGTTCATCAGAGAAGCTAAAGATAGAAGGGGGAAAATTATTATTATTAACTCTATTGCCGATAGAGTTAATAATAAGGAACTTTTTAAAATAAATCGAACAAATAAAACTCGAGCAAAAGCATGCTAAGTGGGGATGACAGAATTGTTAATACTGGTACAGAAAAGGCAGAGAGATTTCATAATTTTTTTTCTTTTCTTGGAAAAATGCTGGATAGCGTTTACAGGATATAGCTGTAATGAAATAGTTTCTATTCCAATAATAACCTAGGAGGATGTTAAAGAAAAGCTGCTTAGCTTAAACACCCAAGATTTAAAATGATAGAGATAACTACATGCCTTTTAACTTAATACTACTCTCAAACAAAGTCACGGACCCACCAGTAGGAGATGCAGTGGAGGAAATTCCGAGGCTTGTGTGTGCAGGAGATCGGAGGAGATGATTCAAACGATCCTTTTTGACCTCAAAACGTACACGTCCGTGCAGCGGCCCATGTGCCGGCACAATAGGCGTTGCATCTACTTGTAGATGTGTCCTGCTAGGAAGTAAGGGACTTTGTTTGTGATGGGGCCCCCGCGATTAACTTAGCAATGCCCTGTCTTTCTCTAGAGACCGAGCTTTCCTTGAAGGATGCACTGGCCATAACTTTACTCTCCTAGTTGCTTTTAGTAACAAAATACAGCTGCGTCTAGGATCTTCTTTGTTGTTTTTTTTTTCAAAGACGTTTTATTAGGTGACATTGTTTAATGCTCTAAATGGAAAGGTCAGTGTCTGCATGTTTCAGTAAGGCCAGCCTTCTCCATAAACCTCTACAGCTGCCGTGCAGCACTATACTCTACACACTGTCCCATTGGCCCCAGTTGATATAGGACCATTTGGGACGGGAAGTTTATTCTCAGCTCAGTTGGGGCTGCCTGGTTGCAATGGCCCAGAAGGAGTCCCAGGAAGGTGTCATGGCTTGGAGACCGCTCTGGAGTTTGCGGTTCAGGAGAGCTTCTTTAGCTTGGGATATGGGGAGGAGCAGTAATGAAGTGCCAAGTTGTTACCTGGTGTAGCATGCTTCCCCACGCACCCTGGCTATTCAGGGGGGACGGGGGTCTCTACCTGCCAATTTCTGCCCACAATGGTGGAGCAATAATGACCACAAAGAGGAAGTTGTGCCCTTTGGCCCCAGTGCCTGCACTTGTCACCCGGGCAGGTTCTGCATTCCTGTGAAGCAGTGGGGGCAAACCTTTTTAGCAGGCGTGCCACAAATCAGCTCTGCACCCTCTCCCGCCTGAGGGCCGCTCTGATCCCCACCCCCTGCCTGAGCTGCAGTTCTGCTTTCTGCCTCCTCCCTGTGCTCCCTGTCCAGGATGTTGCTCCACTTTCTGCTCCCTGCCCTATCTGCTGCTGTGCTGCTTGTCCTCTCCCTGATCGGCTGTGCGCCACACACAGAGGCTGCCCGTGCTGTGGGTTGCCCACCCCCGCTGTGAAGCATTATGCATTGCAGTTTTGCAAGGTGGCTGTGTGAGAAGGGGCTGCTGCCTCACCTGTAGGTGGGGAGTCATGAACACAAGTACCAGGAGCAGAACTGAAACTCCCACTCCTTCAGCATCAACCTCCAGAGCGCACCCATCCTCCTTCCAGCCCACTGGGGCTAATCTCCATTTCCACTGACTATTCCCTCTTAGCTGTCACTTGCCGGGAGGTGTGGGACTGGGGTCTTGTCATACCGAGGGCTAGCTTTACTCTTAAGCTTGTGGTGAAATGACTGCTTACCCGCTCCATTGTGCTGAGGCTCTTCAGGCGGCTGCGTGGTGTTAACCTGTCTGGTGCTGAATGGAGGGGGCTGCCTTTCACTCACCAGCTACGAAGCCTTTTCTGTACTATTTTGGTGGTTCAAAGTTGATGGATGTTAAGGTGCTTGTAAGGGAAAGGATTACCTTGCAAAAGCTCTTTAATGTGAAGAGTGACACGGACTAGCCGTTTTGAAGGCTAAAAATACACCGCGGCACTTAGCTTTTAATGGTCAGTTGTCCCCTGTCCAAATTCAGTCCCAAAAATATCAAAGAATGGGGACGTATAATTTGCAAGCTAGAGTGGGTTCCTCACAGGTATGAAAGGCATTTAATGAATTTATTGACACTTGAAAAATCAACAAGAAAAATGCTATTAACTGATATAAAATTGTAATTGAATGAAGAACCTGGTTTCATGACCCCCCCCAGCTAATTCCACTTAATACCAAAGCAAGCCCAGCTCTTGCCTGCAAAACTAATTAAGATGAAAATAACATCATCATCTCAGTTGCAAGGAAGGAATTCAGTTCAAGGGGGCAGTATCTGAGGCACTTTCCTGTGCTGGGATGCATGAGCTGAGATACCTATTTTATTTCATCTGCTGGGACGCCAAGTATAAGTCTCAGTGTTCAGGCCTCATACTTATTTCTGTCTGAAGTCTGTGACTTTTCTTTTCCATGACTGTGAGGGTAGAGACAAGGCTCAGCCCTGACCTTAAATTTACGGAAGCAAACTGATGCTTCCTTTAGGATTGCTGTAGCCAGATGTAGTAAAGATGCACAGTATTAAGTCATGGAATGTTTTCCCTCTGTAGGCAAGCTCCATGTCCTTGCCGGGATATATGATATAAAATGGGTCTTAGCTAACAGAACTTATGCCTGGGATTATGCATGTGGACAAGTTGGCTCCTTTTGGCAATATAGAGCAAAAGTGCAATTAGCCATTGCAAAATGTTTCATAAGGGCTCAGGTCTTCCCAGCCCCCTGTAATCTTCCCTTGGGATGCACATGCATGCCTTCCAAGCAACGCACTTAGTTGGTCTTAGGTCTGATAAATCATTTTTAGGGGGAGCCTTTATACCAAATCCCTTTGACAGCCCTCCCTCCCATTATTGGCCACAAAGGCCTGTGTTTTTCTGAACTGCAAACCACGAAGTTGTGTGTGCAGTATATACTTTGCTGTTATAAAGGAAAAGAAGCTTTAGAGCAGGTTTGAGTAATTTAGCCATTCACAGTCTTGTTTCTTTTAACTTATAAAACATGAAATCAGGGTGTAGGGCAGATGTTAAAATAGCAAACAGTGGCAATCTCCTGGGTTTCATAGATTTCATAGATTTCATAGACATTAGGGCTGGAAGGGACCTCGGAAGATCATGGAGTCCAGCCCCCCGCCCAAAGGGCAGGAAGTCAGCTGGGGTCATAGGATCCCAGCAAGATAAGCATCCAATTTGCTCTTGAAGGTGTTCAATGTAGGTGCTTGAACCACCTCCGATGGCAGGCTGTTCCAGACCTTGGGGGCTCGGACAGTAAAGAAATTCTTCCTTA
>NW_017728996.1:5162601-5165433 GCF_001723915.1 Gavialis gangeticus | reverse complement strand
TTTTGCTGAGTGATCCTCCCACGAGATGTACGGGTAATTGAAGTCACCCATGACAGCCATGGTCCTGGAGCATGTTTGGTATGGACAGTGTCTGTGGTGTACTTCAGTAATAGCAAGATGCACCAAGATCAGCAGCAACATGATGTACCCAGATTGGGGATTAAACCAACAATATATGCACCTGGTGGGTCTCGCACCCCAGCCAAGAAGAAAGGGTGCAGACTTAAGACTCTTTGCCTAGGGACAGACATTCAAAAAGTCTGAGCCTGAACTGATTCAGTCTGTGCAGGTTAGTCTAACCTGGCTAGGCTACATCACCTTGTAAATGCACCCCTCTGGACTGAGGAAATTCAGGTACATGCCTGCAGTGGCTCAGGCTAGAAGCCGGGGGGTGCTACAGCAGTCCTCCCTCCCCTTTTACAGTGCTGAACTGAGGGGTGTGTGGCCAGGCCTGGCAAGGTGCTCTGATCATTTCCGCCCCTCCTGAGCTGCCCAGCGGGGAATGTTGCCAACCTAAATGTTTTATTGCACATATACATTTAACTGAACTTGTCTGGGACAGACATTGCATAAACCAGTTTGACCCAAATAAGCTAAGTCTGACACTACATTCAACCAGGTTTATTTCAAACCAGTCTCAGTGATTTTGAAACTGGTTTATGTGCACTGAACATCTATTCTGTTACAGGTTTAAACCAGTTCCTGATCACTTCAGCTGGTTTATGTGCAATGTCTGTCCCTAGCCTTTATGCCAACTATGTGTCAGCTGATTAGAGACAGAAGTCCTGCTCTCTTTGCCCTGAAGAAATAGGACCAAGAACCCGGATCAGAGGAGAGAGTCTGACCTGTGTTCTTGGTTGATGTGCATATAAGTATTTTTGTTTGCATATCTGTCTATGTCAGTTATTTCCATATTTCCAGTGTGCACAAATGATAAAATGAATATTTTTCATACCAAAAGAAAAGCCAGGTTGAGGTCACTTTGAAAATATGACCAATGCTTAGAGTACTTGTGATTAACCAGTTCTGCAGATGCTTCCTCAGCCTGATGAAGGGCATTTGTGCCCGAAAGCTTGCTAAGAAGAATCTTTCCAACTATTTGAATTGGTCTGATAAAAGATATTGGATTTACCCAAATAAGCTTGTCTGCCTGTGATTAACCAGCAAATCTGCATACTCATCTGTCTGAAAAGCTGCACTTTATTTTTTAATGCAGACGACACTTCTTCACCCTGCCGTGTTTTCCTGCAACCTGGTTTTGAAAATCATTAGTAGTAGTAAGCTTTCCTCCCATAAGAGTTCTGCCATTTTAATTTCCAATTAGAATTTGTAAAGATGCATACACGGCAGTAAAAGGAAAGAAATTAAATCTCAGGCTGACACAATGATTCCCTAATGCTAATAAATCAGTTTATTTGTGTTTCGCTGTGAGCCTCTTAAATCCATTTGGGTAGGAGGCGCAGAAGTATGTGTCTCCCGTGAAAACATTCTCCCACACCCTTTGTAATTAAAAGTAATCTTAAATTTCATCTTGCTCCATGAGAAAGCATATTCAGAGAGCAATTGGGGTTGGACTCCACGAGGATGGAATGCAAGTTGAAAGTTTAATGAATTTGCTCTCTAAATCTTTTTCTCTGTTTTCCTTGTCAGTGGTATCAGTACATGACACACATTTTTCCTTACATTGTTAGCTAGGGCTTTTTTTTTCAGTGCTGTTCTGTGAAACTGAGCTGGCTGCAGTTCATTTTATTAATACCGTAGCATGATTGCTGCTTTTGAGACCAGAGCTGAGCTCCATTTGTCTAATGAAACAGGACTGGGAAAGCTCCTTTTGGTTAAGTGATTTCATTAATTTTGTTTCAGTTTATTGGCTCTGCAGCGCAATAGTACAACAGAGCCTCGGTTATGCTCTTAGCAGGGTTATTCATGCCGTGGGACTTGCTGCAATATGGCCTTGCGCGTTGCTCTTCCAGCGCTTATAAAAGAAACTAAACAGGGACCTGCTAACAGAATACAGCCACTTCTCCCCTAATGTTGTGTTTTACAGTTGCACCTTGTAGCCCCAGTCAAGATCAGGACTTCAGCGTAATGGTTGCTGTAATACCTTAGCAGCCCTTGTACTTAGGAGCTTCCAATCTAATTAGACAAAGCAAATAAATGGACTATATCTGGCTCCATTTTGGAGGTTGGAAACCAAAGCAGGGAGAGACTTGGGGTATGTCTATGCCATGGTGCCAATATGTCACCACGCCAGTCACTGCTCACACACTCCGAACCCAGAAATGTGTCCTCAGTCTCTGTTGTGCTGGAGGGTGGCTGCTGGGAACAGTTATCTCAGCCTCGCTAGTGCATTTCCAGGTTTGGAAAGTCTGAGTGGGAGCAGGTGGACGGGGCGTGCATGGACTCATCTGTGTGAGGATGGGTGCCAGGGTGATGTAGATGTGTGCTAAGTGACTTGCCCAAGATCCCCTCTGTAGGGAGAGTCAGTAGAAGAGTTAGAAAATGAGCCAAGGACTCCTGAGCCCCAGTGGCTAATCCTGACCACAAAACCATCCTGCCACTGGTTAGCATTTAATCACTGGGTGTGAAGGAAGGGAATAGAGCCATGCCTTCATCATTTCTGAGCTTTGAGGTGCTGTTCTGAGGGGAAGGGAATTCATTTCTGAATGGTGATACAGTTTTTTAGAGGGGAGAGGGAGGAAAACAACCCTCCATTTAGACAAAAGGCAAGGCCAGTGGGAAGGCTGGTAGAGTTGGATGGGTGGACGAATCCTGTGGGGTCCACATGGAGGAATGAGCCTTGGTGCTCTTTCCTGCTGCTCTCGCACAGTG
>NW_017728996.1:5150639-5157601 GCF_001723915.1 Gavialis gangeticus | reverse complement strand
AAGGGAATTCATTTCTGAATGGTGATACAGTTTTTTAGAGGGGAGAGGGAGGAAAACAACCCTCCATTTAGACAAAAGGCAAGGCCAGTGGGAAGGCTGGTAGAGTTGGATGGGTGGACGAATCCTGTGGGGTCCACATGGAGGAATGAGCCTTGGTGCTCTTTCCTGCTGCTCTCGCACAGTGTGCACGTGTGGGTGAGAACAACCAAAGCTGGCTTTCCAGAGATGTCTTTGCCCCTTCCTCTGGACAGCCAGAGGCTCCCCTGTCCCCTCCCAGAATCCTTTACATGACAGACCCAAGCAATAAGAATATTTTGTGTTTCTTCTCCATGTACTAAAATATGCTGTCAGCCTCCCTCTGTAAAGGTTATTTTTAAAGCCTCCCCATGAGAAAATGGCAGGGCCAGGAGTGCAGAATGGAGCCAAGAATGGATTGATTCACTGGGACCCCTGATACTCCTCCCCTCAATTTCTTGTCTCAGTAGGCTGGGCCGTCCTCCCTACGGCAGATAAGAGAAGATTTTCCATTTGGTCTGACATGCACATGACTGTACAAGCAGCACTTCCTCCTGGTCTCACTGCACATATTCACCATATCCTTCACTTGGGGATGCAGTATTGCTACTATTTATTGGTATGCAGGGTGCTTTTCAGGTGCATAAAAATCATTACTATCAAATCGGATAGAAGCACTGTAAAAATGGTGAGAGGCCAGGGAGGGCAAGGGGATGAAAGGGAGAAGACAAAGAGAAGGTGACCAAGATTGCCAAGGCATGTTGACAGCCATTATTACCAAGAGTGACCTCCCTGCTCTCCCACCCGGAATGATTTTCTGAAACTAGACAGATTTAGAAGGATTATGGGAAAGTTTATTTTAAGCTGCCTACTGCATTTGGTAATATGTATGTAGGAGCGGGCCTGGACTTGCCTTAAACCCTGCAGCAAAATGTAGTTCATCAGTGTCAGAAATTTAAGCAGTGGGGATTTTATGTGAATGGAGTAAAACGGTGCTCAAAGGAAGCGAGAGAGGGTGGTGAGTGGTTCACTTTTGTATCTAACATAGTTAATAATTCCATGGACTGGAAATGCTACTTTATGCCATTAAGTCTGAACTCTGTTCCTCCCTTGTGCCCCCACCAGCTCTACAGGAAATAGCTGTAGAGTTCACAGCATCTCCGTGGGAGAGTAAGAAAACTAATAAAGAACAATTCTGAGGGCTGGATTCACTCTCTGTTGCTCTGAACCTGTGTCAGCATTTACAGTAGTGTAAAATGAGTATAAAACCAGACCAGTCTGATCTGAGAACAATTTATACCTCCTCTTGTGTTGGTGCAGATAACTATGAAAGGACCTGGATGCACAGGACATGTTTACACTGATGTAAATCACGGCAGGATCAGGAGTGGCCTGATGTGCCGCTGTCTCAGGATCGCTGTATCCAGGAGGTGACTATATAGTACCTCACGATTAAGTGGGGAGCAGGTTATGTCTTTTGCCTGTAGCAAATGGTTATACTTGCTGCAGACAGACACACCAGTGAAACTTCGCTGGTGCAGTTCTACCCCGATTCTTTCAAGGGCAGTTGCTTGCTGGATTGGAGTTGTAATCAGTGAACTCCTTTCTTACACTGCTGCAAAAGTCAATGAAGCTACTGTAAATATGCCATCCGCCCAGGCCCCAAATCCCCAGGACATCTGGCCCCAGAGACTTTCAATAACTTCAATACTTTCCCCCGTAGAAACAGAATCTGACGTGCCATCTAATCGCATGAAATGCAGACGTGCTGTGGGGACCGTGCTCAGCTCATCCCATGCACAGAGAGCTGACAGCTCTAACTGGGAGCTTTGCCTTTCTTTCTTTCTTTTTTTTTTTTTAATAACAAATGATAATAAATGTTCAAGAAAAAATGTCAAAACACTTAATTATAAAAGGACGATTGTGTGTTTGAACAGAGCAGCTCCCTGTTTAAGCCTGGCCTTTGGTGTTACAGCTCTGGCTCCTTGCACGTGGCCTTCTCTAAAGGAGAAACAGCATGGCATTGACATCCCTCCCCCCACCCCATCTCCATTCATCTTTCACTAAGGAAGACAGCCCTCAAGCACCTGTCAACGCCATCTTTATTACGGTAAAGCGGCGCAGGCCGACAGCGCGCATTGTTGCCGTGCTCAGGAACGCAGTTCTTGGGTCGCAAAATGCTGAAGTGTCCTCTGGTTCCTCCTGCCCGCGGCCATCCCTGGAGGCACCGTTCGAAGGCTTGAGGCAGCAAAGCCCTAGCAAGGCTATGAAACCTCTACTGTCTTTCTTAAAGGAGTCCTGTTTTACGGTGCTATGTGCCACTGTGCAGAGTGGTACTGCTATGCCTATGCCTGACGTTTAAGCCCTTAAATTTTGGTTTAATGTAGTAGCATTGCGGCAGTGTAAATTTTTTCCTGGGGTTTAAGTTATGAAATTGTCCCCCTTGCTCTAGAAGAAACCGCTGTACTTGCTCCGGGTTGGACAGTGTACCAGAAACCAGACCCTAGGAATCAGCCTTGTGTTGGCAGAAGGGCAAATGAGATCAGCTTAATGATTTTGCCATCTCTAACTTCTCTGATTTAGTTAGCAGAGTCCTCTCTCTAGGCAAATAGCCTTGCTGCATGGATTTCCAAAGTGCCAGTGCTGCCAGCTAAACCAGTGATTTAAACACAGATCTGCTAGGTGCAAGAGAATTATTCAGCCTCCCCCATGCCCCAAAAAGGCACCTGAGGTCATAAACGAGATGGATGAAATACAAGTGAAATTTAACCATCAGCAGCAGTTGCAGGGATTTCTGCTTCTCTGTTCAAATATGAATGGCACAAACACCAGACTGTACTCGACTGCCGTTTTACCAGGTCAGCAGAGTCTTGCCCTCTGTATCGCGCAGTATTTTGCGAGGCTGTTTTTCATGGTACATTGGTACAAACAAGCACGCTTTTCACCTGTTTTCAGCAGGAAAGGCCGGCAACCTACATTAAATTACTTGTAAAGATGGCTAATCCATTTCACAGATTACACTGCAGTCCATTCAGCAGGACAGCTGGTTGTTCGCTGTGTGGGAGCACCCATAAATAGTTTTAGCAGCACTGAATTTGAATCTAATATTTAGATCTCTTTGTGGAGAAGGCAAATCTGGATGATTCATTTAGATGCCACATGGAAAGCAATGGGTATAAAGGCCTCTTCTTTTTTGACAGGTGTAGTGTTCGTTCTGGGCTCTGAGCCAAGGCACATTTTCATCAAATGTTAATAAAAATGGCAAATATTATACGAGGTATAAACCAGTGCCCGTTCTGGGATGCGAGTTTATCAAACCCAGCGCCGCGTGAATTTTAACATTGTTCCTCTCTCGAAGAGGAGAAAGCCAGCACAGATGGAAAAAAGTGCTGGGACAGTCCCCCCACAGTGTACTGGGCAAGACTCTGCCCTCCTCATTAGCTCTGAATTTGGGGCATGAAAATAGCAACCTCTTTCTCTTTTGTGGAACTTTCTAAGACGCCCAAATAAACCCCTAAATAAAGCAAGGCAGGAGGGGATTAGACCACAAGAAGTACAATGATTCCCCCCCCCCATACTTAAAGTATTAAGGGGACATTTTCCAGACCCTTTTGTATGCAGCTACAATGAATACTTGAGCAACTCCTGTGACAGCGTCCTACAGTGACTGCCTAGGCGTCCGTTTGGCTCTGTGCGCGCCCAGTTGTGATATCTGCTTGTGCAACTGCATGCCAGTCTACCAACGGGGTTAGGAAAACCTGTCTATTATGAATCTTCCCATACCAGCATTTTGGATGCATCTCTCTCCTACTCTTGCACTTGTAAGAATGACACCCTTGGGTCCTCAGTTTTCAGCCCTGAGGGCTCTCCTAGGATTGTCTGCATGTGACTGTTCAGATACACTAAAGGATGTACATGCCTTTCCAAGGGTATTCTTCATGCACTGGGTATTTGGTGCGTCACAATAGGCCATGGTTTCAAAATGAGGACCAGGTGTGCCTTGACCCATTATAAAGATGGAGCAAGGGCTTGTATTCAAGAGAGGTGTTGAATTGTTTAAATGTTTATGCAAGTGATGTGGGATGAGAAAACTGCTCTTTTAAAAAGTACTAAGAATCAAAATATGTTAATCCTAACTCTTTGCAGAGCGATCTCAGGCTGGTGACCTAGGGCTCGTGAAGGTTACATGCAGTCCCTCGCCACCTCGGCCCTGGAAATGGTTATAGCGATAAGAAAATATTTTCCCCATGTGTGATGGGAACAGGGAAGGCTCTCCAGGAAGAGGACAGGCCCTCTGACTCGTGACGGCTGGTGGGCCCACTACTTCTCTGATTCACCGTGGAGGTTCTCCTTCAGCTTGCATGGCTTACTGCTTATGTACACCATGAAACGAAGAGAAAGGGAGCTGTTCCCTGTGCTTAGAGCACTTGGTCAATGAGATGATCGGTAGAGGCTGCAGATTTCCGTATACTTTAACCTGGGGCTTGGGGCCTGGGTGTAAGTGCAGCCTCTCAGAGTCTGCCCGGTCCTGGGGAAATTCTGGGCTACCCATGGCAAGTGCAAGCTGCTTGGGCATCATCTTATTGTGGGAATTAACCTGTCTAGTACCTTGTCCTCTCTGCTTTCCCCACAGCTACCACCTCCTCGCGCCCAAGAGTGCACTGCCCCCGGTTCCTTCAGTTTTGGTTAAAGATTTTCACTGTCTTGCTAGGCGCCCACTTAGTGAAGCAGGAAGTTCCCAACCGAAAGCTTTCTTCCTTGATGATGGCCTTTGTCAGGGCCACGTTGTTATCAGCCCCCAGGCCTCATGTTTACTATTCAGTGCCAGTAAATAAATCTCAGCCCTGCTTGACCCTTCGCTCTCTAGCCTCCCCCAAGTTTAAAACAAAAATGCTGTTCTGGATACAATCAACCAATTAGGTCCAAGTCTTGCCTCTCAGGGTCTGACGCTGAATCCAGTGGTCTCCAAGTCTCTTAATGCCATTAAAGCTCAGATTTCAAAGATGCATGCCTGGGAGCTTTTGGATTTGATTTAAAGATAAGCCACTCAAGTTATGTTGATCAAGGGAGTGTCTTTGTGTGCATTTTCTCCTTCAAATAAAACCAGCCTAAAATTTATAGGTTCCCTCCAAAGGCATGTGTTACCGGAAGACACTCCTGATAGCCTCCAGCTCTTCTTTTGCTCCTTTGAAAGGATAGAGGAGAGAGTCCTTGTCTTGCCTCGGAAAGTTTGAAGGCCCTGACCAGTGCTGAGAAATGACCCCATTCCCTTATTTGCAGGTTGCTTTGTGAAGCCCCAGCGACTCTTTCTTTCCTTCTTTGGTTTGAGTTTACGAGATGCTTCCTACTTCTAGCAAGGCAGTGAAAAAGTATTTGAACGAAAGAGGTGTTGGCCTCCAGTGGAGGACTCCCCATCTACAGTGCTTGACTGATGCAGCCAACACAACAAGAACCTAAGCCTAGACCTGCTGGGTTCAGAAATGAACTGAGACGGGAGCAGTTTTTCTGTCCATACGTACTGGTTCAGTGGAATCGAGGCATTTTTCAGGAATGTTTGGATGTTTGTCAAAGAAGTGTAAAGGAAATTATTGAAATATTTTATTTTGCTGGAGTGTTATACGTACATAGTGAAATGAAGCATTTTGAAAGTTACTTAAAGTCCAAGATCTTAACTTTTTGTCCCAATTCAGGACAAAACCACATTTCAGAGTTTCATTTTTCAACCAGTGCTAGCAGTTTTAAAAGGAGACTTTTACAAGGGGGTTGAATTTATTCCCTTTCAGTGGACATTATATTTAAATTATAAACATTTAGGGGAAGGTCTTTGTACCTGTATGGAAAGCACAGTGTATGGTGCTATAAAATTTATATCTGAAACAGGGAGGGAATGAAAAGAATTTCTTTTACCATCAGCAGTAGGAACTGAACGAGATAAATGTTTGTCTTGTACTGTTGTATAGCATTCATTCGACTGTTCTTCTGAAGTATTACTTCCTTGGCTTAGTTTCTTTACTCACTGTATATTTATTTTTTTGCTCTTTTCTTCTGGCTGAGCTCTGTTTATTTTATAATGCTGTTTTACATCCCTTTGTATTCAAAGCGTGTCATATGCAAATGTATATTTTTTCACAATGAAGTGGATGTGTTCTTTGCATCCAATTCAGGGATTCTCAAGCTTGTTAGATTGCAGGGCACCCATCGGAAAACGTCAGCTCTTAGCTTTCACTTGTATTTTTGACTGTAGAAGAATAACATTTTTTTTTTACTATGAAAGAATAACCACTCCATTATTTTTTCTTTAAAAAACGGAGAAAGCCCATGACAGGTTAGAATGTTATGGGCACTATGGATTCCTATTTGAATCTCTGGGTTTATCTTGCTTGCGCACCTAACCGTACTAATATCACGTGGCACCTTTACCCAAGGGTACATGGCAGCATGACTGAGAATCATTGATCTAATTGTTACAAGCTGGAAAAAAACTTTTTTTTTTTTAAATACACATTGCCCACTGAATAAAAGACTATGCTTCCACCCTGCCCAGTGCCCTAGAAATGGCATTTGTAGTTTGCAGTTCAGCTGCCTCTTGTGCAGCATCAAAGAGTCAGAGGATCAATTCTGGGTGGAGCTCTCCAGTGCGCTCCATTTGGCTTCGTTCTGTCCCCATTGAGGTCATGGGAGCTGAGTGAGGCCAGCGCTGAGGGCTCGTGAGAACCCCGCCCCGGACCAGTAGGTTTCTGTGGCTGTTGCTGATGGAAGCCTCTGGCCAAGTGCTTTATGGACCAGAAAGGTGCACAGGGCCGTGAAAACTGCCAGGAGGGGAAAGAGTGCCTCTTGCACACAAAATATGTATCTGTTTAGGGGGAAGGAGGGTTTGCAGAGGGGGAGGGGGAGTTAACTTGAATCTGGAGGGGATGTGGGACAGAAGTTCAATAAACCAATTTAAC
>NW_017728996.1:5111348-5145639 GCF_001723915.1 Gavialis gangeticus | reverse complement strand
AGGTTTCTGTGGCTGTTGCTGATGGAAGCCTCTGGCCAAGTGCTTTATGGACCAGAAAGGTGCACAGGGCCGTGAAAACTGCCAGGAGGGGAAAGAGTGCCTCTTGCACACAAAATATGTATCTGTTTAGGGGGGAGAGGTAAAAGAGAAGGGTGCTGCAGACATTAGAGCTGCCTGGGGAGGGCAAGTAACCTGAGCTTGGGCCATTTCCTTGGTTTTATATGACTATACCTTGCTGCAGCCATTAAAATGAGTCCAACACATGGTGTATTGCGCTCTGAGATACTGCCTACCCCTGTGAGGAAATAGGTTTCCTTCTAGATAGTGGGAAAATTTTGACTCCTGATGGTGTTTTAAAAAGCATAATGTGTTTCTGGCATCCATTGCGTTTCCTTTCCCCATTTTTTGGCACATGGCCCTTACGCTACCCATCTGCAAGGAGGGAAAGGGGTGTGTGGGTACCTACCAGTGTATGCTGGGGGTGGAGGAGTCAGCTATGTCCAGTTTGTTCCTTGGCAGCTAAATTGGCAGGGGTGGGAGTGTGGCAGTAGTCACTTGTGCGTGTCTCCTTGCAGAATGCTTGCATGACTTCCAGCTGTCGCCCTTATCACATATGGGGGAACCATGCACCAACAAGGACCTCACTAAGGCTACAGCTCGAGCAATCGTATGTGCCCGATTTTTGACTCAAATTTGAACGTGGTGTCAGGACATGAGAAGACGAAGACTGCACAGGTGTTTCTGGCTGGACTCATTTGAGTCCCGTTTCTCTTTTTGGGGTTTTTTTGTTGTTCTCCCGCCCTGGCAGGGGGTCGGGCTAGAAGATCTACTAGGTCCCTTCCGACCCTTAATCTATGAATCTATGAATCTATGAAAACCAAAATGCAAAATAAGAAATGCCTTAAGTAAAAGTTGCCCCCATCTCAGTTATTCCATTTTCACTTGCAGTGAATCACTAGTGTTGTCTTGTGATTCTTTTGCTTTCCCTAGAGTCTTTTATGCAAAAAGGAGTAGAGGAGACTTTCATGTTACAGGTGATAAGTTCCCCTGAAATGGGTTTTTTGCCTTTCCTTCCTGCTCCCTCACCTGGTTATCAAGGAGTGAGACTGGATGGCTATTGAAAGCCTTTTCAGCGTGGGTCTCCTTCTCCTGGCTGACACTTGCATACTGAGATGATATAATAAGGTGGTGGCATAATTTTATGATCTCATGGGTGGTTTAGACAAGGGCTGCTGGGAGCTGCTTGAAGGTCCTGAAATTGAACCCTTCTGTTGAGGGAACTTTTTTACAGGCATATTCTGGTAGCAAATCCGGACCAAGACCTTGAAGCTTTGAAGTCAATGGAAAGACTCATGGACTCTGGTGGACATTTGTGTGAACCCTTAGCCATAGGTCTGGCCCTGTTTCCCCATGGATTTGTGTGCATTCCCAAAGCCAGCCCGGTTTTTCTCAGGAAGGGAAGATTTTTGGAAGAGCGCATAGGCAGTTAAAATGCCTGGAGAAACCAAATGAAGATGCCGTTTGTTTTCAAAACTAACTTCTAATGAACCAAATTAAAAACACCAATGCCGGAAAATTGCAGGTTGTGGTTGTATCCACCCACCTCCACGCTCTGTGGTGGAGCTGCAGAAGGTTGCAAGGGGTCAACTGAAAGGGGGTGGGATGGTTACTTTTCCCAAGCAAGATGAGCATGGTTTTTGTCTAGCATCCACTGTGGATGGAGCTCTGGGGAAAAAGGAGCCTGGGGTTTCGGTGCTAGAGTATTTCCTTGGTTTTGTGGGTTGATTGTTAATTTAAAATAGATCTCTGTGGTTTAATACTTCTCCATTTGTGGCATGGTTATCTGAAGAATTCAAATCGGTCTGTGCAGGCAGTTGAGAAGACTGAAAAATAAGAGGCTCTCCTGAAAGCATGGGTCTGCCAGAAGTACTGCTTTGCGGATGGGGCATCAGATTGAAGGCTTGATGACTTGTGGGCAGTACTATTCCCATGGTCCTTTGCTTCTGGCATAGGAATTCTTTGGTCTTGTCTCTTGGCCAGATTCCAGCTCAGATAATTGCATTCTTCCTACTTAAATTTCTTCCTGTAGTTTCAAATGAATGTAATTTTTTCGCTTCCCTCTCCTAAAATAAACCAATATATAGCATAATTGGCACAGAGGTGGTGGCAGTCGTGAAGAAAGGAATGGCTGTATGTTCTAGGAGGGCTTGTGAACGCAGTTAATTGGTGTGTGTCCCATGTTTCTGAATGCAACCAGAGCCAGGCCCCAAGCTTCCAGTTCTGAATGCAGTGCTGGGCAGCTTTGGGCCTAATCCTGAACAATGTTATGGAGGCAATGGGCACAGAGGTACGGCAGCAGCTCACAGGATCAGGTCTTGTGAATGTGAGAGCCGCCCAGGGTGTGGTGTCCACATTTGGGGTAGGCTGGGCTTTGCAGTTCAAGTTTCAGCACTAAACCAGAGTTAAGTTCAAATTCAGTTGTAAGGAATGGCTGAGTGGCTTAAAGTGTTTGGGAGCTGAAAATACACTTTGCTGGAGGAATGAAATCACTCATGCAGAAACCATCCATCGAAAGCCTTGTCTACATGGGGAAATTGATTGGAATAGCTCTTGCGGAATAAGCTGTTCCTCAATAGATATTCTCAAATAGTTCCCTACGGGGATGAGCCGATACTAGAACGAGGGACTTGTCTGATGCTGCAGCGGGAATGCCCATACAAGGAGTTATTCTGGACTAGTGACAGCACTTCAGATTCACATTCTTATTCCAGAATAATTTCTCCATCTAGATGAGCTTTGTCATTCCTGTTTGCTTCCTTTCATATGAGCGGTGCCACTACATTTCAGCCACTGCCAACGATCGAATGACAGGATCAAATGTACAACTGATGTTCTACTTACTAAGACTTCGGAAAGACAGGTTTAGCCTTCCATCACTGTAAATATTTTCCCTTAATAATTTAGACTGTCTGAATAAGTTAAAGACCCTGTTATGTTGGAGGCTCAGAATGGCTGTTTCTAAATTGATTTGTCTATCTCGAGCAAAATCTTAATGTAATGTTATTGCTAAAGCGGTGGAATGTTCCACTTAATGAACAGGCTTCCATGAGAGTCGATGAGAGTGATATGAGCAACAGTGCTAATATTCAAACTGTAACAGTGAGCATAAAAATATGCAGACCGATGCCGACAGTATTCATAGCAGGATTTGTGGGGAGCCATGCCATTCAGTGATGCTACTCACATATCTGTACATAGGACATGCAGACCCAAGGGGATGAGAAGGAGCACATTTTGCTTTGAAAAACTTTTGAAGAAAGGCTTTGAAAGTAGAGGGTTCAAGCCAGGAACTGGGGAGAGGCGTACCGGATGTCAGGGGCTTTGTCACAAGCTTCCTTCCAGCTCAGTAACTGGTGTCAGGTTGGCGGAAGCATTAGATGTTTTCTGTCCGGACTGAAGGAGCCACACAGGGTCAGGCTAGCTCAGCGGTTTGTTACAAGCCTTCCCTTTGGACAGCACCTACACACCACAAGAAGCAGGTCTGGTCATTTTAGGAGGTTGCACCTCTTTCTGGGGACCCAATATTCTCACCTTCACTCTTGCTGCCTAGTCCCACTGATTTCTCTGGGGCTAATGTGTGTAAGGTCAACTGTATGTTGTCCTGAGTTTCTGGGCCCAGTGATAGGGAGCCACTGTAATGTGAAAGGTCCTTACGATCATCAGTGGCTCAAAATCCAACTGCTGTCCTGCACATTTCAATGTAAGGAATTGCATTCTGGTCCTTATATTTCCTCTGCAGTTTCAAGTGGCTTTGGTATTCTTCCTGACTTCCTGTGCTGCATAGTGTTGCGCTGCATGTTTGAACAGCTGCTACTTTCCACCCTGAGACTTTGATGCATTTCAGTGGTACACAGGCAAAGTACAGGCCGTCAGAAAGCCCGAGGGGGAATCGATTCTATCTTCGCAGGTTAGTTTGAGCTAACGGACAAGCAAGTGAACCAGCATTCATGTGCGAGTCCAGAAATGCAGCCATGTGCCTGCAGGGGCCCAGGCCAGAAGCAGGGGGGGGCTAGATCACACCTCCTGGCTTGGCTGGAGCAGACAGCTGGGCCAAGGCTAGCCTGCCTGCCCACCCTGCAAGGGAGGTGCAAAGCATCCTGGGATGCTTGGGTACTGTGAGTTAACTTGAATCTGGAGGGAATCTGGGACAGAAGTTCAATAAACCAATTTAGCCTAAATCATTTAAGTCTGATGCTGCCTCCATGCAGCTTTATCTTTAACTGGTTTGGGCCATTTTGGAAGCAGTTTATGTACACTGAACTTCTGTCGTGGTACGGATTTGAACCAGTTTCCAATCACATATACTGGTTTACGTGTAATTTCTGTCCCTAGTCACAGAATGAGTCCTCACCTACTGTGCTTCTCAGGGGCATTGTGCAGGCTCAGTCATGTTTGTAATTGCAATGCATTTTGAGATCCTCAGATGAAAAGCCAGGCTATATCGGTGCATACTATTATTGTTGTGCTTCGCAGCAGCTCCCCCATCCCAGAGCTGTGCAGGAATGATTAGTGGATCAGATTCCCCAAATAACTTTCTGTATAAATACGGGACAGTAAATTGGATGTGGAAGGCTTTAAGTAGTAAGATCAATTTTAGATTCTTACTACACTGACTCCAGGGACAATGCAGGCCTTTAAAGATAGGAGAGCATATGGAATTTTAAAGGATGATATTTATAGAGGCTGAAGTCTTCGAGCACAAATGTTTGTTTCCAGTGAGCTGTCTCTATTCTGGCTGTATTGCTAATAAAGGCTTATGCACCAAGTTTAGCAGGGACCCCAGGTGGATGTTTTTCCTATAGGAAAAATGCTGTGGGATGTTTTTAGTGCTGTGGCTCAGAGTTGCAGTAGACCTCTCTGGACTGAAGCAGAGAGGCACTCGTGTAGGGATTTACAGTCTGCATGCAAAGGGCTGGGGAAACCTTCACTGCCGCCTGGGTAGCTGCCTGCTGTGCAACTAGGGAGCAAGGTATACGAGTGCACAGCCAAGGCAGGCATGCATGTCCAGCTCACTCTAGTGTCTCTTCCTGGAGAGGCCGGCCATGATTTCATGAGTCATTTCAGATGCCAGAACTCCATTCTTCTCCTGTGTCCACAGTAATGCTGTTCACACAGTGCTTACATAGCCCATTGATCTAGGGCTGTCAGACTGCCTTACAAGCATTAGCACCCCGTCTTTTCAGATTGGGAGGCTGAGGCAGTTAAATCCCTTGTGCCAGGTGACCCTGAGAAGCAGGCCCGGATTAACCCTTTAGTGTGCCCTAGGCAAACAAACTTGTGGACCCCTACTGAATACTATATATTTATATTACTTTTTTCACTCAATAATTGTAATATGAAAAATAAGCACAACTGGGCCCCTTCTTCACTTAGGGCCCTAGGCACGTGCCTAGTTTAGCTATGTGTTAATCCAGCCCCGCAGGGAACGAGGGGCAAAACTGGGACTAGGATACAGGTAGCTCTTAACCCTGACAATGTGATTGCTGCCCCACAAGTGAGACAGGGAAAGGAAAACCAGCCTCCAATCACCTCCATGCCTGACTCAGAGGGTGAAATCCCAAATGGTGAGGTCCAGATTGCAAACGCCTGCTTGCTTCATTAGTCCTGCACTCATACTTTTGGATTGGTTCTGCTCACTTCTTTTTTTATAGCAAAGATATTTTAAACTATGTAACATACACCTGGCTCATCTCAGTATATGGAGCAACTGCAGGCCACTGCACATCAGTTAAAGACATGATCTACAGTATTTGGACACCAAATAGAAGCACGCATGCTGATGTGAGTAATAGAATCAAATGCAAGTCACATTTAGGGTTGAACTGTCCCAGGGGAGCCTCAGCAGGGGGGGTCCTACTAGAAGTGTGGATCTCCAGAACGTCTCCTGTTAGGGCATGGGAGAAAATACTTTTTTTGGCCCCTTTAGTTTCAGTTTTCTTTTGCCTTGCATTGTTTTATGGTAATTGTATCTTCTTATGGTAGGCATCCACTTGCAATGATCCCACAGATGGGCCTGGCGGCAGATTGCACTGTATTAATAACCAGGTCATTCACCCATTATTTTTTACTCAGAAGGTAATGGAAACGGTGACTTTCTGAACTACAGGATGAGATTCTACCAGGGACAGGGGAAGAGGCAGCTCTGCTTTCCTTCCTGAGTTGAAGCAAGCTGGTGGTGTTTTTGTTTGCCCCCTTTGACATTGAACAATGGACAATTTTGGTGCAAATGAATGATGTCTTTTCACTACTTGCTGGACACGAGCAGGAGGAGACTTATGTGCAAGCCTGCGGAGTATCACTTGAAACCAATAAGAGCATAAACTTAAGGGTGTGCTTAAATACTTTACTGGAATGGGACCTGTCTGCTCAAACACTTGCGAGATCAAGCCCTAGGTTCCTGATTGCTGCTTATGGTTCATATTACATAGACACTGAACAGTGCTAACTTTCATGCTAGGGAGAAATCCTGACCTCCTTAGGATCGGCATCTTGTTGACTTCAGTGTGTCCAAAATGGCACCCACAGCCTGTAAAAATATTATCTGGGATAAATTAAGTGCTGGGCAAATTAATCTTTCTGGCACAAACACCCTTCTTCAGGCGTAGGGAGAGTCTGCTGCTGTTTGTGTGCTCTATATTGGTGGAATAGAAGCCAATACGCAAAATGCAGGTCTGTGAAAATGCAAACGCCAGGCAGTGAGGATCCGAGGGATGGGAGACAATAGGCATGAGACAGGTAGGTGTGGGGGGAAAGGGTGAACGTTGAACTGGTGATAGAAGAATGTAGCTGGTAAAATGCAGACAGGTTACCTGGGCTGTTGGTTGTAGCCGTATTGGCATAAGGTCATAGGCAGGCGTAAACCCCTGTTGTAATTGTACCTCTCATGAACCCTTTTCTCCATGAGATTTAAATCTGGGAGGGAGGGAAGAAACCAGTCCCAGACAGGAATTTTGAACCCATTTTTTTTTCATGAATGTTTGCAATTGTGATGCAGTTCAAATGTCATCAAGCTGTGACAGAACTGGTTAGGGACCTTTTCCAATTACAACCTTTCCTTTTGTTCCAAACTTTTACATAAACAAAACCGTGAAGAGTATTGCCAAAAAAAAAGAAAAAAAAAAATCTAACAAAAAATGTCATGGAAGATGAAGATATTTTTAACAGGTAAAACAATGAAGTTTCATTTTTGATAAAAGCCCACTTGTATGGGAGGAAAAATTGGTGTAAAAATGTCAACTGGGTCTAATAAGAAATGGTAATTATGATCATCCTTTGGCAAAAATTCCTGCATCTGTGTAAAAATATTTTATTCTGCTTTACCCAAACAGCAAGGGTGGAGTTTACAGAGAAGGAACCAGCCGTAAATCATGTTTCTGATGCCAGCTTAATGAGATATGAACTATGAATCATGCATGAGAATGAGGATTCCATGATCGCAGCTGACCAAATATATTCTTCATGTGGATTAACCATTCCTATCCAGGAACACAATTTAAAAAAAAAATCTCCATTTGAAAGTACCTCAACCTGAGGGTTATTTTTGAGATCCGTTACCACTGATGGGTAAGGAAGAGCTCTGAAGCTTGTCTGTGATACCATTTACATTGTGAGATTTGTGCTAATAGTCGATTTTGTCTGTCAGTGTTTCTTGGTTAGGAATGGAGTGGCGGAGAGAAGGGCACAGTAAGTAAATATTTCATTTCTTTCATTTTTCATACAGGCATGCTTGGAATCTTTCCTCATCAATAGAGGTTTTGCTGGATGCTGGCAATGTCCCTCAGGCAATGCACAAGATTAATACTACTCCCTATCTAATTACAGGTTTACTGACGGATATTACTAAGGCCTCAGCAATGCATGTCCCTTACGCTGCACTTCCCATCCCCCCATCTGAAGCTTACAAAAAAAAGTCAGATTAGTAAGGCATGAAGGCACGACTTGAATTTCATTTCTGCAATAACATATAGGAACTAATATTTTGCTCCTCGAGTAGGACAACTGTAAAGGTAACTTTGTTTCTGAACCATCTGGGCCTGGAAGGAGATGTTTTGTAGTCTGGAGCATGAGGTAATGCTAATGACTAACAAAGGGGGTTTTCTTCAGCAGTTTGTGTTCAGTGGCGAGTATCTTTCATCAGATAACGTCTAGTCAGGAATGCTTGTAGGCAGGATTTTACCAATTTCTCCATAGGTAGAACAAAGTTTCCCTATGTTGCTCCAGAGACGGGTAACGGATTGTGAACTACATTTAAAACAAGCAACACAAAAACAACAGGAAACAGCAGAATGATCAAAGCTAGGGATAGGCAAATGAATGCACTGCAGTCCCAAATCGGGTTCAAAGTGGCGTTTGCAGCGTCAACCAGGGACATGTTAGTGGCAGCCCTGAGGGATCTGGACACTTCATACTCTCTGTATCCTCGTGGTAGTGCTCTGAGCACTTCCAAAAACTTCAGCCCCAAAGGAATAATTGTGGGGAAACAGAACTGTGTTTAGAAAGATCCAGCAGCTCCTTCTTTACCTATGGGCTAGGGACAGACATTACTCATAAACTGGTGTAAGTGATCAGAAACTGGTTTAAATCTGTAAGAGAACAGATGTTCAGTGCACGTAAACCAGTTTGAAAATGGCTGAAACCCAACCCCGTACTGGTTGAATGTTGTATCAGACTTAACTGATTTGGGTCAAACCAGTTTATGCAATGTCTGTCCCAGACTCCTTCCTGGTTTCAGTTAAATCAGAGTCCCCCAGCCTCCCAGCATGCTCCCTGGGCCAGGCAGGGCTCTGCTCCAGTGAGCTGAGCTGGCCCCTCCCCTCTGCTCCCTGGCTGCAGCTCAGACAGAGACTGCACGTACAGCTGGGTCTGCCTGGCTTTCTCCTGCTCCCCCCGCCCCACCACTTCCTGCTCAATGAAGGCAGACAGCAGTGTTGGCTTAGGGCTTTTTGGAGCTAATCAACAGGTAACTGGTAATGTCCCTCCGTTCTTTCCTTGGAAAAAGTTGTTTAAGAAGAGCTTGAAATAATGAGAGTTCATAAAGGATGCATAAGCACTGAGTTAGGGGTGATAAACACTGTTATCACCTCCCTGCTGGGCTCCTGGGGGGCGCTCCCTAATCAGAGCATCCTGCTAGGACCTGACCACAACCCCCTCAGCTCAGCCCTGTGAAAAGGAAGGGAGCGCTGCTCTAGTGCCCCCTGGCATCTAGCCTGACTTACTGCAGGCATGTGCTTGCATTTCTGGAATGAAAAGAGAATGCCTATCCACCTCCAAATCATTTCAAGCATTGCAGGTTAGACTAAACTGTAAAGTTTGAATCAATTCAGGTTCAGGCTTTTTGAATGTCTGCCCCTAGCCATGGAGATCACCACTAGTGACTCTGGGTGGGTGAGTGTGCATCTGAGGCCTTCTCTTTCTCATTGCAAAGCATTTGTACAGCTCCATGTAATATCAGCTTTAATGCTGTGGATGTTGTGGTGCTTTCTAACTATTCCCCTTCTAGGTGTATGGAGACTGGAAATCCACACATTTTTGTGTACCTATCCAATTTACATGGATGGTTTTCTTTCTAGGAAACATTAATTTTTTTCCAACAGCACAGCATGAAGCAGTGGCTTGAGACATCTTCCCACTTTAAAAGTGACCTTAAAAAGACTTGTAACTGTTACAGGAACACTGATTTAAGGTTCTCAGGTCCTTTCCATGGGTTAACATCATGGAGTTAATTTTTAATTTCACATATTTTTTTGCAGAGTTGGACTGGGATGAGGCCATTAGCACCATTAGTTGTTGCCTGTGAATTAGTAGTAGCATGGTAACACCCAAGAAGTTTTGACTCAAGGCTCCACCATGTCTGAGGCTGTATAATGAAACCAGGGCTGTGCATTAGAAGCAGACGGTACTAGGGTTATAAATTGGAGGTATTCCCTAGCCATGGGGACTTACATTCTAAAAAGACAGAGCAAAAGGTTAGTGCAAGGTAAAATGCACAGGGAAACTTAGGCAGAGAGTGAAGTCCAGTAGTCAGAACCCAGCAGCTGCTGTTGCATCATATGTGACTGGTCCTGTTAGAGATATCAGCTTTTCTCACTCTGAGTTCTTTGGCTAGGGACAGAAGTTACTCATAAACCAGCTTAAGTGTTCAGCATTTGGTTTAAACCAGTAACAGACCAGAAGCTCACTGCATATAAACCAGTTTCAAAATGGCTGAAACCAGTTTAAGATAAACCTGGTTGAATACAGTACCAGACATAACTGATTTAGCTCAAACCAGTTTATGAAACTTCTGTCCCAGACCCCATCCTGGTTCAAATTAAATCACAGTCCCCCAGCATGCTTTCCAGCCCTGGGCTGGACTGTGCTGTCTGCTCCAGAAAGCAGGGCTGGCCCCACCCCTCTGCTTCCTAGCTGGAGCAGTGAGGGCTGGCTGACAAGAGGGTGGCGGGGTGGAAAGCCCAGCTGGGGATGCAGCCCAGTCTGGAGGGGCGAACTGTTGTTCCCTCCCCCCCACCTGACAAACCCCAGCTGGGGTGTGGGGCCAGGGAGAGGGGTTAAACACCCCTTTCCCCACTCAAACTTACTGTTGGCTACAACTGTGGACTACAAATCCCAGAGGCACCAGGAAGCAGGAAGAGGAAGTTATGAGCAACCCTGCAGAGTCCTGCTACTGTAATTCTGGACTGCATATCCCAGCAACAGGAAGAGGAAGTGAACACACAGCCAAAGAGCCATGCTCTAGCGCCCCCTGGCTTCTGGTCTGAGCCACTGCAGACAAGTGGCTGCATTTCCTGAATCAGAGGTAAATGCCTGTTCACTTCTGTTTCAGTTTAATTTGTGCAGCTAAGACTAACCTGTAAAGACTGAATCGATTCAGCCTTGGGCTTTTTGACTGTGTGTACTTAGCCTTTAAGTCTGGCCACTTATTTTGACAACTGTATAATAACCAAACACCTAGCTGCCTGCCCAAGCAATTACACAGTTCCTGGCTGTACGCAGCTTTTCCTGAGCACCAGTCAAAATGCCTTAACAGCAAAAGCATTTCTGCACTGCAGCATAGGGTAGGCATACTTTGCTAGCTTTAAATCAGTTGCTTGGGTACCAGAGGCAGGGGAGCTGTTGCAGCACAGACCTCAGTGTAGACTCTAGTATCAGTCATCTTCTAAGCTGGGTTTTGCCCGGCTCTCCTTGCTGAACTCTGTGCTGCCCAGTTCAGCTCCTGATGATACCCATGGTAGCTCAGCTCAGCTGTCTACAGGAGCTGCTGTCACAGGAGAGACAGCAGTGTGGACATGCCCAAGGACAATCCATGGTCCCTTTCTCTCTCTAAGGCCAGCAATATTTATGGAGTTCCAAAGTGCAATGTTGTATCTGAGGACCTGTCCTCTCCATATCCCAGCTTTATGATCAAGGGGAGGCTGGCTGAATACTATCTTGAATGGGTGAAACTTGGTCTGGTCTGAAATAAAATTGAGCTGTCCCTGCTTTAGCCTGCCTCCTAAAGAAAGCTGAAAGCCAAGCGAAACTTTGGGGCACTGAACTTTTCTTTTTCTTTCTTTCTTCCTCCCCCCGCCTTTCCATCTCTTGTCTTCTCATAATACCTTTGCTATGAATTCATAGCCTGCAGCACAGACATTGGATAAATAAAGCTCTCGTGGGCCCGGAGCCAATCTGGATTGCATAAATACACTGAAATTTGGAGTGGCTGGGCTTTCCTTGCTGAGACAGTGGGTGAAGTGCTTGTTACTGGTACTAAGTTCCCTGACAACCAGAGGGGCATGAAACTGGAAATTGCAAGGAGAAAGTTGTGGGGAGGGAGGTGATTGATGACAATGCAGTGCTCCAGGGTGTTTTTGTTTGACTAGGTGTCAGTCTCCTTGACTGTTCAGCCGTACATTTCCTTCTCTTGATTTAATCCATGATCTATTGGAATGGAGGCAGAGCGATGTTGAGTTTTCAACTTCAAAAAAAAGTTTGAAAAATAATCCAGCAGGGTAGGCAGCATTTTTCTTTTAAAGGTTAATTGTGCAGAGCTTTTAGAGGTGTCAGCTGCTTGGCTGAGGAACAGATGCAGCGTTCAAGTTCTGGAGGAGGCAGTGGAAGGTTATGTGGCACAAACGGTTAAACTAACTGATATCCAGGCCTACTGCTACCTAGAAGGGAATGGGAGAAAACAGGCCTCACTTGGACGCTTGGGATTTGACTTTGCCAAGACCAGGGCATGGCTAAAACCAGGGCAGGGTGATTCAGAGCTGCCTCTTGTTCAGTAAAGCCCACAAACTCTGTGTTTGGTGGGGCAGAGTCGGAAAGATAGGCAATGGCACTAGCTTTGGGCACTTCTTTTGCTACCCTGGGCCCTCTTGCTGTTATCTCACACCTTGGCTTGTGGAAGATTTCTCTTCCAAACATATCTATTTGCTTCTGAATGCAGAAAGCCCAGGATCTGTACCACATGCTTCCCTTAAGCTAGTGCCATGCATTCTTTTCAGTGTTCGCTTCTGTGACTGTCAGTGTCCCCACGCTCCTCTGAGCTCCCTGGTTTTGGACGACATATTGGTGTCTGACAGCAGGAATCCAGTTGCTCCAGTGAGGCATCACTCAGCGACGTGCCACCAGCTCGTGCCAAATATTGGTTGGCTTAATTATTGTGGGCTGGTTCTCCTGTGGGTGTAAGTGGGCATAGCGCCATGAAGAATTTATGCAGGGTGAGGATCTGGCTCTAGATGCTGCTCATAGTCTGAAATGGGAGAATGTGTTTTCAAAGAAAACAAGCAACACCCCCCATCTTTACATGAAGAGGTGGCTTGGAACCACTCGTTCAACGGAGGAAGCTTACTTACATTGGCACCCCGAGCAGGCAGCTTCGTTGTGTGTCTTGCAACTTGAACTGAAATCTGTTTCAGAGCATTGGGATTCCACCCAGTTCCACTGGCTAGTGGCTCCTTTCTGGAACACGTTCTGCAAGGGATATAATTGCTTCAAACCATCCGACTTGTTCAGACCATAGAGAGTACTGATGCACTGGCGCCTTCATTAAAAATGTTCATTTGCTCTCAAATGACTCATGGCATTTATGTAACAAGGCTCACACAGAGCTGTAAAGCACTTAGAAATGCCAGTGAATTCAGAAATGCCTTCAGAAATCATCAATTGAACTTTGCTGGCGGAGCATAAACAGGCTGAACCGATCTGCTTATTCACATATTTTATTTCTCTCTGTATGGTGCAGGCAGTTACCTTGATTTTGGACTTCATGGATGGGTTTGGGAACAATTCCTTTCTCACCCCAGAGCTGATCTTCATGGCTAGGGACAGAAGTTTCACATAAATCAGTTTAAGCAATCAGAAATCAATTTAAACCTCTGAGGCTAAGTACAGACAGTCAAAAAGACTGAGGCTGAATTGATTTAGTCTTTGTGGGTTAGTCTCAGCTGCAGAGATTAAACTGAAAAGCAAGTGAACAGACATTCACTTTTGATTCAGAAAATGCAGCTACATGCCTGCAGTGGCTGGCAGTCCCGCCCAGGCTTTCCCCCCACCCCATGCCCTGCCCCATGCCCCTGTCCCCTTCAGAGGAGAAACATCTGGCAGGGGTTCTCTCCCCCCCGGCAGACCCGGCTCCATCCCCAACTGGGTTTCCCACCCCTATCCCCTTGTCAGCCAGGCCTCACTACTCTGGCTCGAGAGCGGGGTTGGGGGGGGAGGGGGCAGCCCTGCTCTCTGGAGCAGACAGCACAGCACAGCCGAGGGCTGCAAAGGGGGGACTGTGGTTTAACTTGAACCAGGAAGGCATCTAGGACAGAAGTTTCATAAACTGGTTTGACCTAAATCAGTTAAGTCTGATACTACATTCAACCAGGTTTATCTTAAACCAGTTTCAGCCATTTTGAAACTGGGTTATGTGCACTGAGCTTCTGTTCTGTTACAGGTTTAAACCAGTTCCTGATCACTTAAACTGGTTTATATGTAACTTCTGTCCCTAGCCTAACAGAGCAGAAGTTCATTGCGTATAAACTGCTTTCAAAGTGGCTGAAACCAGTTTAAGATAAACCTGGATGGATGTAGTATCAGATTTAACTGATTTATGTCAAGCCGGTTTATGGAACTTCTGTCCCAGATCCCCAGGTTCACCCATTCATTGCCCCGTCTGATCTTTCCTGGAGGTAGGGATGGGTGTGCTGTATGTCACATCACAAGCAGATTGTAGGTGGCCGCTAAGAAACCTTCACACTAACACTCTGCAGCAGCATCCTTTAGACCAGCACGAGCATGTCTTTGTTGCTGCTTTTCAGCTGCTGACCCTCTTCCAGCTGAAATGTAAGTCTCATTTCTGAGCGCTTGTGTCCTTTAAAGAGCTCTGAAATACACTTCAGGCATTAATCCCGGTGTCGCAGCTGCTTTCCCAACTAGGTGATTCCATTCCAAATCCTTAAAATTTGTCCTGTGAAGGCAAGTGGATTGGAGACATTTTTCACTCCCTTCTCTAGGATGTTGTGTGACTCTAGTGACTTGCTCGAGGTCACAAAGGAAGTTTATGAAGAAGCAAGGCCTTGACCTGCCAGGTTAGTCCACCTGACAGCTGGACTGTTCTTCCTCCCAACAGCTGCCACATTCTTCTGCAGGGCTGGCAGCATTTCAGCGCAGGGTGAATTCATACCACATGCAGGATGCTAATTGGGTCAGGTTTTGGTGGGGCATCCTCCTCCTCCTTCCTCTCATGGTGACCGTAGGTAGGAGACAGCCATAAGTTGACTGGCTGGACATGGAAGAATAAGGGCTGCTGCATTTGCCAGCTCTGCTTTCACTTGGCTGGGGGGTCTGATGAATAGGTACCAGCCATGAGATGTGGAGCCAACGCTGGTCCCAGTCCTCCAGAGTAAAATGGTTATAAAGCCTTCCTGCCTCACAAGATGTTGTGTGGGTAAAATCCACAAGCCAGTACGAGGTACCTGGGTGATACAGGCCACATAAGTATCCAGGTAGCAGTCAAAGAGTAAATGTGGGCATTGTCCCAGCTAGGCTGACACAGTTAGGAAGCAGGAGCTGCACTTCTTTAAAGGTGAATGGAGAATTTTGGTTCTCCTGGGAATGAATATGCTTCCTACAACGGTAATAGCCCCTGCTGTGGATGGGAGAGCTCTCATAGTGCTCCCACCTGCAGAGCTTTGAAGCTAGGTAGCCATTTGCAGAGCCTTGCCGCCACGGGCGCGCCAGAGACACGTTCTAGAGCAGCCTGATACTTTGAAAGCACTTGACAGCTGCCTCTGAAACACTGGCGGCCTCGACGGGTTTCCCGTCTGGCCTCTAAAATCTTTAGCTGCTTTTGGAAATCGTTGCTGTTTGCTAACTCGTGACGCACCGCTCTGCCAGAGAAACTGAAGGCAGCACATCACAAGCTCGCAGCGCAGCCAGTTCTTGCGCTAACAAGTCCCGCACATGTACCAGGCTAGTTTGCATGACTTGGCAAAGGCAAGGCAAACAGTCACCCTGGAGCTGAGTCGGTTTTGGGGGATTCCAGGTGTAGGAAGGTGAAGGACGTGCGGCGTCAAGCGGTGGAGGGCTGCCATAGGGAGCTGGGCCCCGCCTCTTCTCTCCTGCCACCTGGAACCATTTCTGGCATCGTCACGTGCAGCAAGCTCCCTGCAAAGTGGAGGAGAAGGCTGAACGCCAGGCAGCTTATTGCAGCCGAAGTTTGTTCTGTGTGCAAACCACGTGCTTCGCTGCACAAGTCTTTGCCTCCCACTTACCACCCGTCATTTTTTTTTTTGGAGAACAAAAATTAAGCTTGATTAGATCCGACACATTGAAGCTTTCCAATGGCAGCGGCGGTTGAATCTGACACCTAATGAAAGACACTGTGTTTCTGTTTGTTTTTGCTAACGGAAAGGAAAACAGAACAGCCACTTCTCATCCGTCTGAAGGGAGACTGTAATTACCACTCCCAGAAATTATTTCTCATTTAATGAAACGTCTCTTTAGGCTGAACAAAAGAATTTCAGAGGAGAGAGCACAGGAGGGCGGGTCGGGGAACACAGACAAGAACACAGTTGCAATTACAGGGAATAAAATCCTCTTGACATTATGACGCAGTTTGTGGGAGATCTTATTAGAAAGCGTGCCAGGCCAGCGTGTCGTGTGCTTTTTATACAGCTACACTCTATCTGTTTATACCAGTCAACCCTGCTGCCAGCTCTAGCTCAACTCTGTTGTAAAGAAGCATAGACCAAGAAAGCTCCTTCCCGCGTGTAAGGTTTTAAAAGCAGCGAGCTTTCTTTGCTACTGATAGACTCCAAAAAAAGTTCTTGAAGCAGCAACTTGCAAGCCTGGGAATACCCCCATCCCCTCCCCCAGAATCAGAAAGGGAAAGTATCTATGGCCCCCAAACTGCAGAGGGATTACAAAGAAATGGCAACCTCTCCTTTAGAGCTACAGTTGTCTTCCTCAAGGGAGTGACGTCTCTTCCTCTGCTGTCAGCCTAGAGCCGGTGTCAAGGGGATGGAGCCACGGTCTTCTTACGCCTCTGTGCAGGCCTACAAAGGACGCAGCGGGAAGCATGGGGCACCGCTGGAGGCATGAGATGTTTGGCCAGGGGTTCACGCAGTTGAGCGCAGTCCCGTACCACCAACCGACACAGAGAGCTGCCATTTACCGCTCGTCGAACATTGAGATGGAGTGACCCAATATTTTTTCTGATGGGCAAGCGTGCTACTTCATTCCGAACGTACGCGAGTCTTAAGATCGTAGGACCTCCAAGGTCATCTAGTCCAGCCCCTGACTCGAGGCTAGCTAAACCACCCCAGCCAAGTGTCTGTCCAACCAGCTCTTGAAAACTCCCAAGGATGGAGATACCACAGTTTCTCTTATCCAAGCATGTTAGATCCCACAGCATCGGCAGGCTCGAGCGCAGCGTGCGGCACATCAGTTTAATGATGAATTGGATCGGTTTGCATCAAAAGGGATGTGCAGAGAGCAGCTGCTGGGTTCACTGGGAATTCACCTCTTGTAGGACCCGCTAGTTCTGGCTGCCACCTACTATCCGCTGTCATCTCCTGCCACTTCTTCCTGGTTGTGGATTGGACCCGTGCCTTACCTTCTGCAGGCAGCAAAGCATTGGCTAAGATCAGCAATTCCCTGAAGGGCTTGCAGGCTTTTGGGGGCACCCCAAGGTAACAGGGGGTTGGGAGTCAGCTGGTCTCTTTGAGTTGAAACACTTGGGCAGTGTTTGTCCCAGTTACACAGATGGGTTATTTATTTTAGAGCAATGCCCCAAATCAGATGACTGGTATTTTTAGCCATTTACATAATGTTTTTCTACTGATTGCCTCTTGAAAAAAACTATCCAAATGCTGAGTTTTTGCTTCCAGGGACAGACTTAGTGGATTTAAAGCATTTTTCTCTTCTCTATTTTTTTTTAATTCCTCTTTTGGAAAACAGTGCTGCTGGTATATCTTTTTATTGCTTGGATTAAATGAATACTATGCACTGTAGTATACAGTAAAGCCAGGCCGTGTAGGAAATAACAGTGGGTTTAACCTCTAGTCCTGCTGTAAAAGCAGCCTTAGTAAAATCAGGGCTAAATAATACAGCTGTGGAAATTACCTTTCTCCAGTTTATACTGGTGAAAAAAAAAGTAATTAAATAAGGCCCTTAGTTTTTGGTGTTAAGTTTCGTAGACAGGTTCAGGTATGAAACGGGATCATTTTAAACGCCTTATGAAAGGGACTTAGAAGGCAAAGCAAGCAGAAAGGAGACGGGGCAATTTCAAGTTGTCTTACCATAGAAGAGGGGAAGTTTCCAACTGAGCAAGAAAGTTCAGCTACCTTGGCAAGCACTGCAGACCGGTCACAACCACCAGCAGAGCAGCAGCGAGGCCAAGATGTGGAGACCTAGCACCAGACTTGAGTTATGGTGTGAATGAATTGCCCATGGTGAGCTCCAGCTGCCCAGAGGTTCCCACTGCTGCCCTCTCCCGTGGGCAGCTTCAGTCTCCTGCAGGACCTCTGGCTGCTGAATCAGCACATCCCTTCACTGACCTAACTCTGCCTCTTCCCTGGCCCGTGTGGGGATGGTCTGGAGCTGCATGCACCCATGGGCCAGGGAGAAAGCTGCAGGAACCTGGTGTAACCTCTGGTATTCACCCTATATCAATAGCGACTCAATCTTGCCCTACACTGCTGGTGGGCAAACCTTGCTCCCTTTCCAGGTCCTTTGTGGGTCCTGCGATGGCTCTTCAGGAACAGGCGCTCGCATTCTTAAATATCTCTGAAACTCCCATTAAAGGCCCCGTCCACTGCTGACTGTGCAGCAATAGTGCCTGGGGGACAAATACCTCAGCCCATATGGACACAGCCTTTCTGCGCCGGGCCTCTCATAATTGCATTATCACCTGCTCCAGAGGTGCACACCTGCAGCTCGCTGGCCTTTGCACACCATTGTAACGAGAGCACCAGGCAAACCTCCAGTGAGTCTCGAGCGAGCCGGGAGTTGCATGTGCTTTGCATTAGAGCTCAGGGCAGGCATGCTGGACTCCCCTCTGCATGGTAGGCACATGGGTGAGCGTCTCTGCTAGAGTATGCTGCCTTTGCCCCACAAGTGCATTGTGGCTCAGGAGCACTACAGCCAAGAGCTTGTGCTTAGTAGGCAGCACTGGTGCGCCTAACCCCTGCGCCTGCTGTTACCAGAGCTTTCTGCGTGCTGAGGTGCAGCCTAGAAGAGCTGGGGAGGGGCATGGCTTGCTGCCCCTTGAATGCTACCCGCACACCATCTGGGCCCCTACATTTGTCTGCCTCTGCTGTTAGGTTCAGAGCATTTGTGGGTCCGGTCCTGCTTATGTTGAAGCTAATAGCGACCCTCGCATTGGCTTCAGCAGGATCCAGATTGGGCCCTTGAAAATCTAGTGAAATGGATACAGGAGCATACACAGATATGTAAAGAGTACAGGAAATGCACAAATGGGAACAGAGCTGCACGGCCAGCTTTGAACCACCCCGCTGAGCTGCCCAGCTGTGTGCTAACCTGTAGTCCGTGTACCTTCTCCCTTCCCCTCCTCCAGCCCCCGCCCCACACAAGTGCAGCTGGCCGTGGGAGGAGGGCCATGGGTAGGAGACAGACATTTTGCTCCCCTTACTGGCTCTAAGTCAGACCCCATTAGAGGTTCAGGAGCTGCTGTAAGAAGGGGCAGAAGGAGAATCAGATTCTCCAGAAGTGCTTTATGGTTTGTTCATGGGGAGACTTTGGTGTAGTGTAAAGACCCCTCACCCCTACCAGAAACAGCCTCACCCTGGCAGCATGGACCTCAGTGAGACCGCCAGCCTTGCCTGAGAAGCCGGCTTATGCTCCAGCTGTTAGCACCCCTCCTGAGCTCTGGGCCTCTGTGGCCACACTGCTTCTGGTAGCTCATTTAAAGTTTGCCATTCAGACAAAGCAGAAGTGAGCCAGGAGCCTAAGTTTCATTAACTTTTAGAGCTTTTATGTGGGCATTGCCATGCCAGTGTGATTTTTTCAATTAATATAATTATAACAGTGCAACCTCTACTGTGGTCTAAAGGTATTGTATCTGCATACAGTCTAGTCCCCTTCCTCTACAGGAATAAGCTACCCTGGTGTTAGCATTTTTAAACTGGATGCTGTTGCAGTTCAATTTGTGCATGTAGACAAGGTCTAAGGTGCTTTGACGATACTACTCTCTTTGGAGTGAACCTAGACTGAGGCCATGTTTGCACAGCAGACCTCATCCAGCCCAGCTGTATCTATCATGGGTGTGAGGTGTGATCCCTGACTGGCACAGCTGTGCTGGCAAAAAGCTCCTGTGTAGATGCAGTTATGCCGGCAGAAGCACATTGGTACCTGTATGGCATGGCTTGTTTGTGAGGGTGGGAGTTAGTCCGTGGGTACAAAATGCAGCTTAGCTCTCCTGAGCTGTGCTCACGTTAGGAATATGCGTTCCCCACCTGGAGAGCGGCTTGGTCGCATAAGGGCAGTGTGCTTCATTGTTGGGCGGTGCAGCAGTGTCGATGCCATCCCCAGGCAGGAGGAGGAGGTGGGCAGGCGCCATTCTGCTTGCTTAGAGGCAGGGGTTATGTCCCCATAGGGCTGTCCAACTCGCACCCTCCCCAGTTCTAGGCTGGGGGCCCTTTGCAGAGCCGTGGCCTGTCCTTGAGCAGTCTCATCAAAACCGCCGCCATAACGAGACCCTCGGGATCTGTCCTGTCATCCTTCATAGCTTCCTACGCTGCTGCACAGTGCCTTCTGCAGTGTTGTGATGAATACGTTCGGGCAGAGGGTAGCGCCTCGAGCCTGGCAGCATCAAGAGAGGCCAGCTCAGGGCTCCTGTTATTTGCCAAGGCTGGAACAGCAGTGCGGGGCATGTTTCATCACGGGTCAGCGCAGAGCGCCTCTGGCATCACAACCATTAGCGCTTTGGAGTAACAGATACCTAATTCTATCTAGGAGATTTCTCCAAATTAATAGTTAAAAGATAAAAGTGCAAAGCATAACTGCCACGGCCTTCCTGCCAATTTGAGAAGCATTCTAATGCTCTGCGCTGTTAGGGCGATTACATTCTGGCAGTCACCCTAACATAATTAAGTAGTTTATTCTATCGTGTTTTGATAAATTCCAACCTTCGCCCGTTGGCTTAACCTCCCGAGGCTTGATCTGTACCCTGTGTAATGTCTGTGGTATACAGGGATTTGTTTCGTCTGTTCATTAATTCTTTCAAATCAGCTATACTTGGGAAGAAAAGAAGTATTGATGGAAAAATAAATCTTACTGTTCTCACCGACTGCAGCACATTTCTCTCTTGTTCCAGGTTTGCAGTAAGCCAGATTTGTCTAGTCTTGTGAATTACCCGGTTCAGACAGCAACGTAGACTTGAATATCCCTTTTCTCTCTAAAGAATTGCTGAAACATAGTAATTTGTTGTAAATCTGGTATTTGGGAGCATGAAACGGCCGCAAAAAAAGAAAAAGCATAATACGATTACAGCAAGGTTGGACTCTTTTTGTTTGTTTTTTAAGCTGCCATTTGTTACATTTGTTAGCCAAAGCAAATTTGGATAACATGCTGGAATAATTAAGAATTAAATCCTTGCTTTAAGTTATGTTTTGACTCTGTAAAACAAGGATAATATGTAGTGGATTCTCCATCCAAAACCATTTCCTACAGTGCTTCTTGCTAGAAAAGCGACCAAACTTAGCAGTAAATCAATATCCCGTTGTTTGCGGATTCCTGGTTGAAACAGGAAACAGGCCCTGGGGCAGAGCCCTCCAGATGTCCTAAGGGAATATCCAGTCACTCCAATGTAATTAACTTACTCAACCACTGGGTATCAGTGTTGTTCCACATAAATACACAGAAAAGGATATTTGTGTGGAGCTGAACAACTTGGCCATTAAAGAGACATTGTAGACTTCAGTTTAGATCAACAATCTGGCCTCACTTACCAACGCACACGTTAGTAGCAGATGGGGAATTGCCTTCAGCTTTTAAATATCTGCCATCTTAGAACTTCCTCCCTCCACTTGTTGGTTTTGGAGCGCTAAGCATGATTTGCATTGAAAGATCCTTTTATTTCTCGCAGAAAGAAACCTCCAATGCTGCAGGTACACACCACAATTAACCTATGAAGAGATTTTAAGTCAGAAAGGAGTTTTGCTATTTTTCTGAGCTTCTGTGCCTCCCTTCCTGCCTGATTCAGAAATGCCAGGATATTAGCAAGCCTGAGTTAGCATGTGGAAACTCTTGGCAGCCCTGCAGACTCTACGGCTGGCAGGGAGGGACCTCAGTCAGTGTCCAGACTGTTCTGCATTGAAGCAGAATCTGCTGTTAGTAAATAGCCTCTGCTCCCACGATTCCCCATCTTGAGAAACTTGCACGTTTTAAGGCTCAGGCGACACAGTGGTATTCTTGCCATGCTCAAACGCTGCATTAGAGTAGCTTTAAAGGCTCTATTATTGCTTTGAGGATCTGGAATGGAGTTGGGAATGGGGAGAAAAGGTGCACTGAGAACAACAGCAGCTGCAACCACTACACAGAAGCAGTGTAGGGATGATTAATATCTCTCCATAGGGGCGGGAGGGTGTGACCAGGCCACGTGGAGTGGTGTACAGGTCTGACTTGCCACCTTTGCACCTGCTCAGCATGTATTATCCATCACCTGTGTGAGGCTCTGGGGCAAGAAGTCAAAGGAAGGGTGGGCTCCTACGTGGAAGCACAAGGGTTTGAAGATGTTTCTGGAGCATCCATGCCCACATTTGGGCCTGGTGGAGTTTCTTTTCAGGAGAACTGGTCCCAGCCTGACATAGGTGAGAAGTGCACATGACATTGGAGAGTCTCAACCCACTTCCCAGCTAGATGTTCTGGGACTAGGCACAACTGCTGTTCTCTGGTGGGTGAAACCCACGCCTCGTACCGATGCGGTGCCAGGGGCCAGCAGTGAGGAGTGCTGGTGGATGCCATGCGGGAGGGCGAGTTGTGCAGCGACAGCCTTGCGTTCGTACAGAGACAGCAGCACCTTGGAAAGCTGCACAGATTCCTCTGCCTCCGTGCTGGCTTTCACTGGGGATTTGACTTTAGACCCAGGGCAGTTCTGCCTGGATTTTCCTGAGGTTTGGGCTCCAGGTAACAATGGCTTCCCATTCTCTACCGCCTTCACTAGATTTTTAATTTAGCCCTCCAGCTATATATAAAAATAAAACTTCCCTACTGGGGTAATGCAAGGCCAAGAGGACCAGCAAAAGTGCATCAGATTGGTCAGCTCAGTCCCTGCTGTGTCTTCCTGGAGCGTTGTAGCAAAATAACAGGGAGCAATGTCCAAAGCAAACAGCTTCCTTCTCTGTCTCCCTTGGAGTGGCTGGTTCCCTGGCCACAGGCCAGTGTGAGGGTGCCCAAATCCTGCTCTCCCCTCTAGCCCTACCCCCTCGCTCTCCAGTGTTGCTTAGGTAGATGAAGCAACTTTCCAGGGTGTGGTAGCATTGCTGGTTCTCTTCACAGCAGGACCTCCAGGCTGCTCCTGCTGTCTGAAAATTATCCCTATTCCCACCTAGTCTCTCTCCTTTCCTGGAGCATACTGTTGCCCTTTCTGTGCCCTTTGATCCAACAGCAAGCTCCTTGCTGGTCTCGTCCCGTTAGAGACAGGTCACTCTTATTCTTGCTCCTGTTGCCAGTACTCTTTGCTGCAGGTTACAGTTCCTACAATATCCCCAAGTGCTGTTTTTTTTTAAAGGCTTGTACTGAGCTGTCAGACTGCATTCAAGGTCAATAGCATCCCATTATACTCTGCTTGTCTTTCATCCTCCTTTGCTTAATGCCAGATGCAGTGTAACCATAAGACTCAAAGGGAGTTATATAAAACTCTAAACAGGGTTATTAAAGCATGAACTGGTGATGCACCAAGTTTCGTAGAACTGCTGCAAGATCCACTAAAATGCTGTCCAGGAGCCCAGCAGTTGTAATGATTAGAAAGTAGACTTCTCAGTTGCTGGCTTAGATCAAAATGAGGGAAATTCAAGTACCCAAAAGTAAATAAAATAAACCAAATTGTTGGAAGTTGATTCCTGAGCAATTAAAAACCTGGAGGTCTTAAGAGTCTATTATTCTGGTGGTTCACTGAACACTGTCTAGGAAATGCATTGTGTGTTCCTCATGCCAGTTTGGTTCATTCAGTTTTTAATATAACTAGCTAAGAATACAGCTTCTTAACACCTCCCTGCTCCTTTGTTGCTGTGCATTATACCAGCAGCCTAGCACATTATGCAAATGCTACCAAAAGAAACCCAAGTGTGTAAAACTCTGAAAGACCTCCTTTTAGTCTCAGAAATGATTCTTAAACCCCTCTCCCAAGACCTGTGATCTGGACCATAAGCAGACAAATTTCTATAACCGCAACCAGACCTGAAGAAAGAACTAATCACATGTCAAAAGGCAGAGGCTTTGAATGTGAAGGACTGCAGCACTTGCAAAACACTCCCATTCTGTCTTGTGGGTGAATCACTGATGGATGGGTTCCCAGGCTACAGTGATATGGCAGCCTTAAAGAATCCCCGTGTCAGAGGACTTGTTTGCATTTGTTGTATATACATTTAAATTTTAAAGATTTTTTTTTTTTGGTGGAAAATATTGTCATTTAATTGCAACTCCCTGCCTGGACTGACCTCTTGACTGCTGTAGTGGTCATGACATCCAGTTTGGGAAACTTCTTTAAATCTCATGGTGTAAAAGCACTGAATGTCCAAACTATTGGAAGTCCTGTTTTATAGTGGTTTAATCCCTCACTGTGTGGAGACGCATCCACTGTTAAAATACATAAATATGATGCCCTTCAGTGATTGTGCTGTATCACTATTTCCTGGAAGACCCCAGGGACACTGTGTGTACTAAGAGCAATATATATAAGGAAATTTTAATGCTGCTCACTGTATCTGTAGACCAGTGAACACATATGCTTCTAACATATTATGTTGCTCCAGACATTACTGGAGATACAAGCCACTTGGTTGATGTTGCTTCTTCAAGGGGCAGGGGCACGGAGTCAGTGTACAGGTTTCACTGTCTCCGTGAGATGGAATTAAGTGCATATGTAGGTGCTTTGCTGTAGTTCCAGTACACATGCCTGGTTATCTACATGTGCAGTTAATAGGACGAAATAAACTCCTGCTCTGTTTGAGTTCCTGGGCACAGCGTCTACATGTGTGCCCAGGACAGCAGGACTTTGAGCCAGGCCAGAGCAGCCCTGGACTGGCAGCAGGCTTAGGAGGGTCAGCACTAGGCTCTGGGTGGTGGTGCTGCGTGGTGGGGGGACTGGCTGGAGCACGAGGGTACAGAACCTGCAAAGCCGTATGGCTAGCCAGCAGCCAGCCCCTGCACTTTAGCACCCTTGTACCCTTGCCAGCCCCTGTCACTGGCTACAGGTGTGTTGCATCACACTTAATTACTGCATGGTAAGATAGTGCTGTCCCTAATAGGACTATCTTACAGTGGAGTTAATTAATTTACTGTGCCTTAATACCAGCACACATGTAGACAGTGACACTTTACTGCAGAGGTAATTAGTCAACTAATTAGCACATGTAGATGCACCCATTAGGACTTAAGTGCTTTGTTGTGTGGGCATGGTTGAACCAAGGCCAGCACAACCAGAATGCCCCTTGGTGCTTACCATTGTGAACCTAGCTTGCAGGGGAGCAAAATCAAAGGTGGAGGAGACACTGAAAGGAGAAAGGAGGGAAATGTGAATGCCCCCAGTTAAGCAAAAATGTGTATGTGTTTTGCAATGAAGAACAATGCAGACTTTCTAGTCTTCGGCATTTTGCTCAGATGTAACTTTATATTTAACTAGTCCGGAGGCATTTGGTTCAACCATTGCTCGTTCCAGTGCGTGCCTCTTCTTCCTCAGTGCTTATCCTTCCTCCATCAGCTTTGCTTTTCTTCTTACCAAAGGTCTTATTTTTCTTATCTTTTGCTAAGCAGGAATGACCCTAATCATTTCAGGGTGCCTGCCCCCTACTATCAGTGGTTATTTTGGGGATAGCTCAGCAAAGCTTTAAAATGTATGAATTGCATGGAAATGAATTGTTTGCATTCCAGCACAAACCTCAGGAGGCAGGAGTCTGCCAGAAGAGCGTGGAGAGAAGCGCTGTTAGAACCAGCGGACGCAAAAAGAGGTTGAATTTGCTCAGAATGCAAGGTCTGGTCTACATTATGAAACGTTCAATGGCTTAACTACATCCATTTCAAATTGTTCCCCTTAAAGTGATCCAGAGCCCTCATGTGGACACCCATACACTGGCTTAACCCTTACGTAAATCGGGGTTTTGAATGAGATCACAGGTTGTAGGCCACCTCCCAGATTTATTCACCTGCCCTGTTCCTTCTGTTGCTTGCAGGGTCAAACCTTGCTCCCGTTGACTTGTCTAGGACCAATACCTGCCCCAAAGTCAACACCTTGTATCATTCTAGAAAGAAACGGGTTAGCTTTCCTAACACGGTTATGTGACATAACCAGCAAGTGGGGAGTGGAGGCAGGGTCTAGCGCAGTGATTCTCAACCAGGGTTTCATGGTGCTGTAGCAAAGAGCCTAGGGCTCCTGTTACTTTAAGGGTGAAAGAGCAGCAAGGAGATCCTCAGGAGGGGAAGGCTGCTTATTGCAGCTGCTCTCTAGCTGGTCCCTCAGATTTTTCCTGCTCCAAATACCTACAATAGCCCTACCTAGGAGACAGGTTACTACGGCTGCAGTGACCAGCAGCAGTAAGTTACCCTGGAATTAGGCCAGTAAACTAGATTGGGAAACACCCGCAGCTACCCCAGGGAACCTCACCAGAAAAGAGCAGGACCCCTGCTGCAAGGTGGTTGTTGCAGGATGCCTGCCTAAGAACCATCCCAACCTGGGAACCATAAGTAAGGAGCTGAATGCTGGTAGGGGACAGAGATGCAGAGTAAATGGGGGTTTTAGCAGACAACCTGTGATGTTTAGAATTAAGTTGCAGCCAATGCTCTTATGTTGTGTTTGAGTTTGCACTGGTGGTTTGGGCATGGCTGAAAGGGGAGTGAGTGGAGGCCACGGTGGATTGCCTGAGGGATGGCCCAAGAGGGAAGTTGAAGCCTAGAGAGAGAAAGAGAGAAAGGCTGAAGCCTAGCTTGGGCAGGAGTTAGGCAAGGGCCAGGGGCTTCAGTGCCCAGGAAGGGCAGAAGCAGGGCTGGGGGGAGGGTCCCTGTGCATGAAAGGGACAGAGCACAGGAGCCTAAGCAGGGTCAGCAAGTATATTGCCCAGGACAGGGCAAAGAGAAAGCCGGGTTAGGCAGTCAAGTGTTGGAGCCCAGGAGTTGGATTGGATGCAGTGGATCTGAGCTAAGCAATGCAGCAAAAGAAAAGGGGTGGAGGCCAAGTAGGTCAAGACCCCAACAAGGGTGACTTGTTGTTGGGCAGACAACAACTGTGAGGCATGGACATGGCTGTCAAGGACATCAAAGCTGGGAATAGCCTGTAAGGCTACAGGTGCCCTGGGGGGCAGGCATGGGCAGATCAGGAGGTCCCACTTAGCCTGTGAGAGTCAGAAGAGACCAGTGGGGCCTGGGAGGAACCTGCTGGCTGCTAAAAGAACTGGGGCTTACTCTAGGACCCTTAGGGAGCGTCGCTTTTGATCAAATACATCAAGGCATGGCAGGAGAGAAGGGAAGGGCACCCTAAAGCTGGAGCAGCACGGTTTGCATGGTCACCAAGGGGGCGTTGCAGTCATCCCTGGACCCCACACCTTGCTACAGGTACCCTGAGGTGTCTTGAGATCCTTTCAAGGGTGCTGTAGGGACCACACAACAGCGCTAGCTGTTAGATGTGCAAACATGATTTACAAGATAAACCCAGAGATTTCAAACAGGAATCCATAGTGTTAAAAACATTCTGCCCTGTTCTGGTCTTTCTGAGTTCATTGTAACAGAAGAATTGCTCTGTTATATTTCTATAGTGAAAAAATGAGTGAAAACTAAGAGCTGGCATTTTCTGAGGGGTGCCTTGAGTCTAAAATGATTGAGAACCACTGGTCTAGTGAACCAGTGCAGCCATGACTTCTCTTCTCACCAACTCAGGGCACGATTCTGTCCCCTCTTCCCTGCTTAGCTCTTGTTCACATCTCCCGTTGCTGATGGGGTTTCCACGTGGCACCGTGCGTGCTATGGCAGATCCCAGAGCAGTATGGTACCGTTGAAACCTGGTGTACGTAGAAGGTACTGGTGTCAGCAGCTGCCTTTATAAAGTCTCCTCAGTCTGGTTCTTCTGAGGAGACTGATCTTTTACAGCCCAGGCTAAGGACTCTGGGGCATTTAGCTCCAGCTACAGCAGTTCTTGTTGTAGCTCTGGAGGGGCCCGTACGGCCCCTGGTGTGTCGGTCAAGGCAGCGGCCATCACCCTTCGTTCAGGCTGCTGCTGGGCTGTAGGGCTGTGCAGCGTGCTGCAGTTCAAAGAAATCCTTCTAAGAGTGAAGAGAGGCTCAGTGTTGAGCTCACTTGATTTTTCTGTGCAGGAGAAAGGGTGACGATGCCAATTCTGAGCTCAGCCGTGGACTCTGCAGAGGTTAACGCACCCCAGGAGATTGGTGAACAAAACTGTCTGTCAAAGCCGGCTGCTTCGGGGGGGAGGAAAGTATATAAAAGTACATTATGTTCTGTTGACCATTAATTGTATAAATAAAACGCCACTAAGAATGTTTCTGTAGGCCACTCTGTTTTCTTATAAAATACAGGGATTCCTGTAGCTGTGTAGAAATCCCACAGTAAACACAGGATCTGGCAATTTCTATCCATGCCCGTGGAACATGGAAAGATATCAATACTTCTTCATGGAACAACTGCTGCATGTGAACTGGATGTGCTTCAGATCTTCTCAGGGGTGACTGGAACAAAACCAGAGAAGAAGGGAACTCACGTGACCTGTGCTTGGTGTGTCCTTAATAGAAAAAGGCTCACCTGTGTGCAGCAGGTAAACTTTCTCTTCCCTCTTCAAAGGACAGCACTGGAGCTAGAAGGTGAGGATTATAGTGGTCTGATTGCCATGCTCCTGGCTTGGGATTCTTCCACAGGGCAGGGGCAAAGTACAGTTGTTTGCATTAATGGTCTCCAGTACCACCTGGTGCCAGCACTGGGAGGTATCGATATATTTTTCTGGAAGACTTTTAACGCCCGTCTGAGCAATTCTAGCACACGAGTCCGGCCTGTCTGCGGCTGATGAAGGGTTTTCACATTCCATTCCACGTGCTTTTAAATACCAGAGGAAATGTCCCAGTGACTCAAATTATAGGTGTTACTTGGGACTGAAGCCGTGCACTATTATTGCTGAACACCTGGAATTGCCGGCTGGCATGTTCTGCGCTGAAAGGAGAAGGGATTGGCGCTATCAGGTGCCTCTCTTAACAGGCTAGACTTCACAGCACCACAACAACAGGCACTTTGGAAGTCCTGCCCCGGTTTTTGTTTAGCCAGGTCTGTGAATGGAATAGGTATAGAGTTGGTAAGTGTTTCGTTGTGTCAGCGAGGGATGCTTGAAGGTTGGCCTTGGCCAGAATCCTCCCCTGTTGATAGTCTCTTCTAGTTACAGATGTCATAGATGTTAAGGGCTGGAAGGGACCTTACAGATTGTCTGGTCCAGCCCCCCTGCACTTGGGCAGGAAAGACCACTGGGGGCAAGGTGGGTGTCAAGAAGCGTTTTGATGATCGCCAGGGTGGGTGACTGCACCACCTTTGGTGGGGGGGGAAGCCCGTTCCAAACCCTCGGCACTCAACTTGTAAAGAAGTTTTTCCTTATGTCCAGTCTGACGCGTTCTACAATTAGTTTGTGCCCATTGTTTCTTGTCCTCCCCTGGGGGGCCTTGGTGAATCGATGCTCCCCCAGGCCCTGATGAATGCCCCTAATATACTTATGGGCTGCCACCAAGTCTCCTCCTAGTCTTCTCTTCTCCAGGCTGAACAGGCCCAAGTCATTCAGCTTCTCCTCGTATGGCCTGGTCTCTAGGCCTCTAATCAGACATGCAGCCCTCCTTTGGACGAAGTTCTTCAATAACTTTCCCATTTGCTTTTAACTTGATGGTAGTAGGAGTCAGAGCTGGCTATAATGGGCGAAGGATGGAAATGCATAATGGGACACTTGCAGGAGCACATCCAACTCTCTGCTTCTCAGGGCTTTCTAATCCCTCTTACAGCAAGGAGTGAACTTTTGTCTTCTGCAGTGCCATTGCACTCTCTGTGAGGCTGAGCTAGAGAGGAGTTTGGATCAAGTGTCTTAAGAGTTTGCCTGCGGTTCCCCAGAGGTAGGCAGTTCTTTATGGATAAATAAAGCAGGAGTGCATTTCAGGCTCCCACATTTCTGTTTAATTTATTTGGTGTCTTTGCATTAAAACACTGGGAGCTAAGTTTGCTGAAGGTATTTCTTCCCTTTCCCTCCTCGCCCCCCGCCCCCAATCTCACCTCTTTTTAACCCGTCTAAGTAAAGCATTCTTGGCTTGGCATATGCCTCCCTCCATCTTTACTGCTTTGCTTTGAAGTTGTTTTCTGCAGCCCAGCTGGTATGTTTCCAAGAGGGTTATGTTAAAAGAGAGAAAGTATGGCGTTGCCAGTTGGCTGCATGCTGATTTAGCAAAGGTGGCATTGATGGAGAAGCTTTCATTTGAGAGGAGAAATAATAGGAAGGCTTTTCATATTTATTCTGGAGTAGGAACCTGCCAGGCCCAACCAAGATCAGGGCCCAGTTGTCTAAAGAGCAAACACATACTAGAAAACAGTCCCTGCTCTTAAGAAAGCACCGCCTAGGACAAGTCTGTGCTTCAGCCACTGCAGTGTAGAGATACCCAAGATAACTTTAAATGACCTCCCTTAGGTATCGATAACAGCCAAGCTGTGGCAGCCTGATAATCAGGGCAGCCTATAAAACTTGCCTAAGAAACAGAGTTAATTAGCCAGCTATGGCCAGACTGAGTCCAGTTCACTACAGAGCAGTCTGGCATGTAGACCTACCCTTATACAAGGGAGGCAAAAGTGAGAACAAGCCTAGATAGGAGACATGTCCAAGTGCCAAGGTGACACAGCAGATTGATGGCAGATCTGAGTGACCCATTCTCAGTCCAGCACCTAATAACAGGATCACAGTCTCTTCTCCATCATGAAATATATTTTATTTCTCTGGTCCCAAGCTGGCAATCCAAATCCATTTGAAAGGATGCAGGCTGTGGGGCCCTCATAGCTAAGCCATGGGGTACCCATGTGTGGCACCCATGCAGCAGGTGGGCTCCCTGGTCTACTTGGCATGTGCCCTGGAGCCCATGGCTCACCACCAAATAGCCCATGGGGCATTCGGCTCCCAGTTGCTTAGAAGTTGGGCAGGCCTGGGCTAAGCCATGGCACTAACTGTGATGGAGAGAGATTGTCTGCCTAGAGTGACCTGTGTGTTGAAAGCAGGCATCCTTTTTACAGTGTTGGTTCACTCCAGAGGTCAATCACAGAGCTAATTCTGCCACCAGTCAATGGGTTTATGGCTGATCTCTCACACCAGTTGTTATCTACTGAACATTAAGTTCTTTTTCCTACTGCCCTTTGTTGGTTCTTAGTCATCAAGTTATTAGTTCTTAACCCATTTGGTGGTTCAGCCTTCTCAGGGTTCGTGTGGTCATTAGCTTAATGCCTAAACCAATGAATCATAGATAATCTGCAGGGCAAAAAAGATAAAGAAATGTGTTAAATCTTGGCATGAACCTGGCAGTTCAAGGCTGTGCCCTTCCTGCCAAAGAAGTCATGCTTCTATAGTAAGGCTATTGTGTGTTAATGGCTTCACTGGAAAATCATTGTGGGGGAAAAGTGTTCGATTCTTACCATGCTGCAGCTAAACAAGGTCAGCCATGCAATGGGGGTATCGTGAATGCCCCCCGGGTACACTGTGATAACAGCGACTGTGTTCTGCATCCATCACTTCATTGTGAAAACCCACTGTTTGGGCAGTGCAGGTACAGTAGTAGCTTGAATGTGGCTGCTTGCTCACACGTGTTTAAAACTACAACTGTTATTGTCCACACTGGCTTTTGCCTTGAGTTGGTTACACATGCTTTTGTTCTGATGGGGATGCAGCGATGATGAAAGTACAAGAGAGGGGCTAGAAGCAGTCTAGGAGAAGCAGAGCAGAGAAAACAGCTAGCAGTAGTGTTACAGAAGATGCGAGTTAAAATACACCTTCATCTGGCTGCTTGGGGTGCAAGTGGTGCTTATCTACCTAAGAACATTTTCATGATCTAACTGAATTGGTTTAACACAGAATTTGTCTAATTGGTGGAGCCACCTTTGTAGATCCACTTTTGGTGAAACTCTAGCCCCACATACAACACTCCCACTGCATTGGAATTAAGCTGACACAGGTGTCTTTTGTAAATTGGGCCTTGGATACCATCATCTTAGTATCTCCTGTGAATTTGGTCTAAAGATCGGAGGTTGTTGGTGGGAAAGCTTCAACCAGAAATGCTTCAGTGAGCACATCTACATGTGCAATTAATGCACATGAATAACTCTGGAGCTTATTGCTGTGGAGTTGATCGCTCCCACGTGCCTCATCTTCATTTTTGCCCCAGATCTCAGCATGTTGAGCCGGGTTGGACCAGCTCCGGCTGGCAAGGGACCAAGAGAGGGTCAGCTTGCCAGCCTGGGGCTGCTCCCTCCCAGCTCAACATGTGGCAGAGGGGCTGGCCAGGGCACGAAGGTGCTTTAGTGCAAGGCTAGTCGGCAGGCAGTCCCCGCACTGAAGCAGCCTTGTGCCTCAGCCGGCTAGGGCACTGTCTCCACGTGTGCTGTTGCCGCAGAGTAAACAACGTATTGATTTACTCCAGTCTAATTTACTGAGCAGCTAATTAGTCTACTGTATAGCAAACATCTTGTGTGGATATGCCCAGTGCTGACTGGCTTGAGCAGGTCCTCAGTGTCCTATAAATATCAAATCCTTTTTGTTCCTTTCTCTTGGCTTAGAAGTCGTCTCTGGGGTTTTGACCAGTATTGCCAAAGGCTTTTCCTGTCTAATCCTGAGAAGTCTGAAGCAGAGGATAAGCCATTCAATGGCTAAGCTTTCCTTGGTTCTTGGCAAAAATGCTTGTAGCTGTCCTTGGGCTTTGTTTCCTAAATGTTATCATTTCCAATTGGTGCATCGAAGAGGTTAAGTTGCATTATCAGGAGGCAGCTCTTCAAATACTGCTGGAACCCAGTGCTTTCCTAAGGGCAGTCATTGAAGATCTGCCGTTTTGGGGTTATGATGAAATCCCCATGGTCTACTCTTCCTCTTCTTTTTCTTTTTTAAACATACTTTCATATCTTGCTAGCAACTGCTGTTCCTCTGGCTTGAGTACTGTGGACTAGAATAATTTAGGTAAAGATGCTAAAAAGTACATTCATTAAACTGGAAAAGTAGTCATGAATGTACTTTTGCTAATACATAAAGGAAAGGATAAAAGGCTTGGCAGGGCCATATTCTAAATAAATTCCACATCTGTGCCAACAAATGCCTAAAACATTGGCATACACAGTGGAAGGCTACTTAGCCATGTTTATAGTGCCTGGGTTTCTGATGCAAAGACTGATGTCTGTAAGTAACTGTCTGAAATATTATGTGTGTTGTATAGTCTGAGAATTTCCATGTTGTATCCTTGTTTAGGTGGGAGCCACAGTTTTGCTTTGGTATTAGATGCCATTGGAGGACCAAACTGGCTTGGGACTTTGCCTATCCTCGGTTATAGACCACAACTAACTGTTCTGCATGCAGCTTTGTTTTGTGCTCACAAGGTTAAGTGCGTCTTCATACACCACTCAGTTACTTTATAAAAGACTGGTCTTGTGCACACAGTGTTTGCATATTGGATCAACATCTATTTTTGTGGGCATAAAAATGGAAACCCAAACAGGAATGCTGGGCTAAAAGCAGAGCACTAGAAGTCCAGTTACCTCACTGCATGCAAAAACCTCTGCTAAAGGAGGGATTTGCTCAGATCAGGAATTCCAGGGAAATGGAAAGTGAAGTCTGGTTTATTAAGCATAACTGAACCCGTGTGTTGCAGGTTTGGGAGCTAGGAGAAGGCAAACCTAGAGGTGTTCATATTTCAGTTTTAACTGGTGATCGTAACATTTGCCTCCCACACTCCTCCTCCTCCTGGGTTCCGGAGAGCACCGCTCCCCAGACAGGACTGTCTGATGGGGCAGCATTGACTCTGTGAGTTTTGCAGCACAGACATTAGCAAGGTGATAACTTTTCACTTGCTGAAGTTTATCCTCACCTCCAGTTGGTCTCAAGGCCAAGTCCTGCATCTGCTGAACCCCTTGCGACTTTCCCACAGACTTCAAGGGCAGCAGAACTGGTGCTGAGAGCCAGCATTTCCTCTGCCTCTCCATGCTTCCTACTGACTTGTCCCACCATTACAGCCGTGCTTCATTGACGTGGTCCTGTTCATGAGTCATAGTTCTTAGTGTGGTGAAAAAAGGATGCATGTTAAAAGGGGTTACAGGAGGGGTGCACTGATAGAGGTTTTTTTGGGCCCATACTGATAGCCAATCTTTAGCAAGTCATATCGGCCAATACCGATCCGATTCTGACATGCAGCCAGGCAGCACGGAGAGCAGCGCCCAGCTGGTAAGTCTGCTGTGGGGGAAGGGGTGGGAGGGAGGGAAGGGGTGTGGGGGGTGCAGATCGAGGCTCGTGCGGTGAAGGAGGGAGTGGGGCTGTGGCATTTCCATT
>NW_017728996.1:5109386-5111129 GCF_001723915.1 Gavialis gangeticus | reverse complement strand
GGCTCGTGCGGTGAAGGAGGGAGTGGGGCTGTGGCTGGAGCAGGCGCCGCACAGCTGGAGCAGAGTGGGGGACAGAGCTCATCCAGGGGGATGGGGGGGGTGGCGACTCCTGCCACTGCATGCACCATGGGAGGGCAAGGGGTGTGTGTGCCCCCTGATCTGCGCATGGGGTGAGGGCAGGTTGCTGCTGTGGTCTGGGGCTGGGGCTGCGTCAGGCTTTTCCCGGCTGGGGCTGGGCCAGGGCTGCACATGGGGTGGGCAGCAATGGCAATGGCGGGGGGCTGAAGTCACCCCAAAATTCACCATAGCCCCCCCAATCCCCCTTCCAGTGCTGCTGCTGCCCACCCTGAGCACAGCCTGGCCCAACTTCTTGCCAGGAAGAGTCCGGCACAGCCCTTAGTCTCAGCCTGCAGTGGCAGCCTGCTCTCTTCTCGCACGCAGATCTGGGAGCACGTCTCCCATGCGTTCCTGGGGTGCGTACAGTGGTGAGAGCCACCCCTCTATACACCCCTGATGAACCGCTCATGGCTCTGTCCTGTGCCACACCCCAGCTGCGCAGCACCAGCCCCTGCCCCAGTCCCACTCCCTCCCTCACTGTGGGGGACTCGATTTGCCTTCCCCCCTCCCTTCCCCCACAACAGACTTACTAGCCGGATCCACTGCCAGGCTGTGCTCCTTGCCGCCTGCGTGCTGCACTGTGGCTGTATGAATGCACAGGGCATTTATCGGCTGCATTATCAGTCACTTCAGCCAAAAAAAGCCGATTGCCAGTAGTGTCACTTTTCCTTATATCAGTGCTGATCTGATATAGGACTGATGTATCAGTGCACCTCTAGTTTACTGGCATGGTAATACAGAGATGCTTTGCAGCACGGTTGGGATAAATGGTCTTTTGGATGTGCTCTAAATTCAGACCTCCATCCTGAATGAAAGATAAGAGCTAGGTCAGCGGTTTTCAACCTTGTTAGACTTGAAGCACCCCTTGGGAAATGCCAGCTTTTAACTTTCACTCGTTTTTTGACTACAGAAAAATACTAGAACAAATTTTTTGTTGCAAAAAACTCACAGACCACACTGGCCAGAATGGTTTTGACACTATGGATTGCTATTTGAAATCTCTGGGTTTATCTTGTTTGCACACCTAACAGTGCAAATATTGAGAAGCACAATGTGGCACCCTGGTTGAGAATCACTGAGCTGTGGAAAAGCATTTCAGACTGAACATTTGAGCCAGCAGAGTAGGAAATCTGTTACAGATCCAGGAGGGTTTAATAGTACAGATGATGGTTTACAGCTGTTTTGAGTGGGGATTTGGAGAGTGCTCCTTATCACATGGCTCAGGGTACACGTACCAGATTTAATAGAAGCCCACCATCGGTGCCTGGTCCTGAGAGCCATGCCAGGGTGTTCTACAACAAACATCAGTCTCTTTTCCCCATTCTCACAAACGAAGGCTTAACACTGAAGAGATCAGCCAGCAGTGCCCAGACGTTTTTCTGCACCCATAATTTGAGTGCTACCTCCTTTCCTCTTGCATGCCATGCTGGTTCCCTAACTACAGTTCACCTCTTTTTCTATAAGGCCCTTCACTGAAATGTTAAAATCCTGCTTTCCCTCTGTGTATTGTGTGCCTCAAAATAAGGTGGAAAACGAGTCAAAGGAAAGGATTGATTCTTCTGGCAGGGGGAGCTCTGAGCATTCAAGCATGTTCCAGCTGGCTGGGAGGGGCCCATGAAAAATGTT
>NW_017728996.1:5095473-5104386 GCF_001723915.1 Gavialis gangeticus | reverse complement strand
AAAATAAGGTGGAAAACGAGTCAAAGGAAAGGATTGATTCTTCTGGCAGGGGGAGCTCTGAGCATTCAAGCATGTTCCAGCTGGCTGGGAGGGGCCCATGAGCCTTAGCTGAAGTCCAGCTGAGGGTCAGTATGGTTGGTGTGACAATAGTCTATAGGAGGTCTCATTGGGAGTGTGCTGGCACCTGCCCCAAAGAGCCTACTGGTGGAGTGGGACAGGACGGAGCGGCCCTGAGGGTAGGTGGCACACCCAAAGTCACAGCAGGCGAGTTGCAGAACCAGGAATAGAGCCAAGGCTTCCCTGACATTTAGTGCAGTGCCCTAACCATGGGCCCATACTGCCTCCCAGTAGGTGATGGCTCCTACCATTTTCATCTCGGATATACTTTGGAGCCCTTTTCTTCACCTTGGGCATGTGCTGAAGTGTTCCTGGACATTAATTGATGCTGTCCTCAGAGATGGTAATACCATCTGGAAGTGGCCACTAGGTCTGCATGTAACCTGCACATAATATGTCTCCCTCCCGTCCCATTTCTTTATGAATAGCCTCAAACCCAGATCACCCAGTTTCATAGCAGCGTCTGAGATACTCCAAGCACTTTGTAAATACTAATGAAGCCTCAGAACATCCAGATGGGGTAGGTCAGTGTTACTAAACCTATATCTCAGATGGTTAGACTGAGGCTTGGAGGTTTTGTGCTTTGGCCTGAGCCAGTCAGCAGGAAGACTGAAGAGTGAAAGTCAGATCCTGACTCCCGTTGCCCTGTTGCCACTACGAGATGCTCTGCCCTTTGTCACTACCATGCATAGAGTATGAGGGAAAGAGAAGGGGAGGTGGGAGGGGAAACAGCTATTCCTCTCTCAACTATCTGTTTCTAAACATTTCCCAGATATCTCCAGCTGTAGCAAGAATCTTTAATTTCTTTTTCTATCCTCAGTTACTGGGTTTTTTTTTTACCTGTGGCAGTAGCCTGGGGTAACTGGGAAAAAACCAGAACCCCGCTGAATAAATTCATCTTCACAGCTCTTGTTTTATATATGTACTTTATATCAATTAGGTTCAAAGCAAGTATCTCCTTACCCTGCCTGAACTGCTTAGCATATTTTATTAACAAAGTCCTCTTTTACACGGCAGTCCATCGAGGTTCATTAATCAACAATTGCCGTGAAGTGAAAAATTCTCAAACTTCCAAAAATCTTTTTCTTGGATCCAGTTAATACTAACAATGAAGTTTTCCTTGGCTGCCCGTCTTCTGCTTTGATGTTTCTGGGTGAGAAACTAAAAGCCACAAAGGTGTTATAAACTGGGCAGCGATCACAGCTTTAGACAGACTGGTATGTGCCTTTAAACCAATACATATATATATATCTGGAATTGAGTATTAGTCCTGCATTAGAGCAAACTCATCAAGTTTCAGCTGCTTTCTTCTTATCAAATAACTTTTTCTTCAACTTAAGCTGGTCTCCCACAAAAAAAGGCACTCAGCAAATTCCTCTCAGCATCAGAAAGGGGCACCAAAAGTAGTCCCCCAAGCCTGTCTCCCAGCGACAACTTTATTTTAAGAAATTTCTGGACAAATTCACCAGTTTCCAGTAATGAAAGACTGCTGCTTTTCCTTAGTTTGGGGGCTTGCTTTCAGTTAATTATGTCCCTGTTCAGTTTGGAAACATTCAGATTTCTCCAAGTACCCACAAGTAAAGGGACTGGTCCAGCGACCATTGAAGTCAGGAGTATATGACTTTGGCACTGGCTTGGGCTCAGTCCCTGAAGAATCTGTATTCGGTGTTAAAGCCCTTCCTGTGAATAGGGTGCGCTGGGGCCACTGATTGGAGAGAGCTTATGCAAGTCACTGAGCCCACCCTCGCTTCCCTCCCCATGCAAAGACTAGATCTGGTGGGTACTAAAGTTGGGCAAAAGACTCCTATTGCCTTCAGTGAGGCATTATACTGGTAACAGGTAAGCTTAGCTTCACCACGCCAGATATTTCTGGAATAAGCCAAGCCTTTTAAGCACTGTTTCAAACAGCCAGACCCACACTCCTGAGGTCAAGAAGAGGCAGAGCATCCCACAGGGCCAAGATTGCAAAAGCATGAACTGTATCCCTTCAGTGTCTGCAAACCACAGACTCCAGAAGTCCTGTGCCCTGCAACCTAAAAGAATGGGAGGTTTTGTAACTTGTAGAGATCCTCCTCAGCTTTGCCTCGGTTGCTGGAATTGTTTTAGCAGTACGGAGTTATTGCTTGTGTCATCTTTCCATTGCATTATTGTTATTTCTTAACTTACCACAAAGAGAGCACAAATAAGAGGCGCTAGTGGGCACTGCATAAATGAGATGTAAATGTTAGAAGTGGACAAAACCATCCCAGAACGGAGTGCTCCTGCTCTGTTTTGGTGCGGGTCTGTTTTTGTTGCTTTGATTTCCAGTGCCTGTATTTTGCTAACAGCTCACGGCTGCGTTTTGCACACATTGCACATTCTGTAAAACCCTTGGAAAAAATTGGCAGTGTGAATTCTGTAGCCAGTAGGGCTGGAAGGATTTTAACATCTCATGAAGGGGAAGTGGGTGCCAGGTTTCTGAATGCAAACGCTGAAACAAGTAGTGGTGATCAAATACCCAACGTGCGGGCTTTGGAAGCCCCCAAAAGTGAAATTTTCCCAGGCTAATAAAACGAAAGACTTATGAACCATGGGCCTAACTCTGATCTCGCATCCGTCAATGCCCATGGAAATCAAGCTTAAATCCACTGAAGTTATACAGGTATGAAGCCAGAAACGGGGCTTGTGCAGATTCATTATAGAGTATGTGGTTCACTAATGAGGCCTGGGTTCGACTCCTAGCTCTTCCACTGATTCTCTCGGGTGAATCACATGGGTCTGATTCAATTCACTTGGAAATAAATCAACGGGAGTCTTTTTTACCCTGTTTCTGCATCTATAAAAGATGTCCCCACCTGTACAGAGTAGCTTGTGCTTCTTGGCTGGAATAGAGGATACAAGCGTTGTTTGCTCCTCATTGTGCCTTCTGAACGGGATGTCTTGGGATACCAACAATTTCTGGACAAATGAATAAAATTAATTAGGTAGTTCTTGAATAATAAATGATCACTTACCACTGAGCTGTAAATGGAATTCATTTATTTTTAATTGGTTTATTAATTTCTATAATTTTGTAACCTTAAACTACATCTTGTAAATACATATCTTGACATTTTAAATTAAATAAACAATGCAGTGGAGCATAAATGTAGATTTTTCACTAAAAGCAGGATAGCTGCCTCATAGGCTGTATCTTTGTACAGGTCTCATTAGGATGTCTAAACTTCTAGTAAGAACAGATTGTTCCACACTACCCTCTCTTTTGATATGTTTTCCCTCAAGAGAGTAAATAGCTCCACCCAGGAAGGTGATATGATTCCTATTGTTCAAAATCTGGGGGTTGAAAAGTTGAGAAGTTTTGTGTATAAAGGGAAAAAATTCAGATACACTATCCAGCTTTGCAAACAAAAGTCAACTGAAATAAACAGGCATGCTAAATGGAATAAAAAAGATGAAGGGGAGTGGATGCCAATTGAAGAGGCAGATCTAAAGAGCATTTCCTATTTGGTTTAGTAACTGCAGACTTTTGTCTCCAGTCTGCATGCATTTCCTCCTGTGATTCATCATAAACTTGAACTTATAAATAAACTCCACCTTGGCCTACTGCTATTACAGGCTGGTTACTAAAAAAAAAAAACAAAAAAAAAGCGGTTCATAGTCCTCATTTTTTTTTGAATGATACCTATGAGATGCATGGAAATAGGTTTTTATAGAACTGTTTACTGAGTGTTTATTTTATTTACGTTGAGGGACTTAAGGAAGAGATGGGGCCTGTGGTTTTTCATTTCATCTGAGTAAGGATTCATTAAAGGGTTGATTCAAGCCAGCCCAGCAATGCAGCATCCGCACTCCATATGCCCAGGGACTTGGGTTTGGAAGCAGCCTCCCATTGGTGGAAAAGAGAAGAGTCTGGTAGTTGTAAAGCGTAGTGTCTTGGGGGAAAGGTGTAATTTGCAAGCCTGGGCTCTTTAGTGAAAGCCATGTGTGCCTTCCCTGGGGGCATGGGATTCAGCAGTGACCACCAAGAGAGTGGAGTGGGAGATCTGTACCAAGCCAAGTGTCTGTCTTGCTAGGCGTTGTGTAGCTTAGTGAAAAACAACTTCATGTGAGCATTCACGTAACAGTATCAAACACAGACCCTAGTCCAAACCAGCTTGTAACAAAGCCAAGCTAATAAGCTAAAATATTTCCCAGTCCTCCTCAGTTGCAGTCTTGCCAGGCCTCGTAACCTTCCCCATATGGGGAAACTATCAAAAAAAGAGCCACGAAAAGTCAAGGGAGAACCATGCTCAGCTTCTCAGGTGCATGAGCCGCTGAAAGTATCTGGGAGAGCCAATCTCGAAACATTTCCATCTATTTCAATTATAGCTCAGGGGGTTTTATTGTAAGGACAGTGCCACACCCTTGCTCTGAGTGCCAGGCTCCAGGTTGGTGCGTGTTGGCATAACATCTCCAGGCTGTGGAAAGCATTTAGGAAGTACATAGGTTCATCTGAGGGAAACGGTGGTAGCGATGGTACTTCAGAGCAGCAGACCTGCTACACCTATATTTTTCCATTGCTAATAATAAGCATGCTTATTCTTTATTTTGGGCTCCTTCTTGAGCTTGTTCTACGTTGTACCAAAGTCTTACTGACTTCAGAGGCTGCGGCAAATCTGTGAAACAAAATAGTTGTTTTCTCCAGAAGCCTTCAAACTGTAAAGGTGCACAATGTTGAAACAAAGGCAGATCTGGGCCCACAGAGCATAGGGCTCCTTCAAAAACATGTTTGGCCTCTTCTCAGGAATAACCTGGCCATGCTTGCAGCTTCAGAAAAGAAGCTTTGAACGATATGAAGAAATTCATTAAAACGAGTTCAAAGAAAACCACCTTAATTAGCTTAGCTGCCTGGATGAAACGGAGGTTTATTCATCCCAAGCAGATTAACCCGAGGACTATGCTGTTCAAACTGGCTAGAGTATTAATGAGTTATACGCAGTTGCAGGGAACACAAACCTCCTGGTGCCGGAGTCGGGTGCCGAGAAGGCTGCTGGCAGGGGCTGCCCTGTGCAGGGTGCAGGGAGCTCGTTCTTCCCATCACTTGTTTGTGCACGGAGCGGTGTGTAAGACTGATACTCTTGGGAAAGGCTAAATGGCGAAGGGCATCCTGCGGAGGAACTCAGGTTCTCGACTCTCTCCAGCGTGTTAGAGCGTGCAGGCGCCTGCCTGTCGAATGTGTGCCTTGGGCCACGCAGCGAGCGTTTACGTCACCTGTGTGTGGTCAGAGAATATCCCTCTTTCCAAAATGATGGCCATAATCCTTGAAATGGCCTCTCCTCCTCTATCCCCAGAATGCTTAGTCTTCAATCTTTTTTCTTCAGACATCATTAGTGACCTTTCAGGGAGACTTTAGATACCAGGGGGTTGCAGAGCTCCCTTGGTGTCTGCAACCTTGCTTTCCCACAGTCCCTCCATTGGCCAGCCTCTGGGTCCCCTCTCTTATGCTAGGACATTGTTTCTCCACTGGTCAGGGCCCTGGGGTGGCCATGACAACTTGCCTACACAGGCTGGCACAGCGACATCTCTCGTTCTGCGTCCAGGGATACCTACCTGCCCAGCTCCTGACCCCTCCGCTGCTCCCTGACCTGCCTGTGCCTCTCCCTTCCCAAAATGCGCCCCCGAGGTAGGCCTGTGGCTGTCGATTCATGTGGCCATGCTTAGTAGCTGTTTTACCTCGATGTTGCCGCTCCTGAGCTTAGTTAGACTAGCTCCAATTGCTTCCAAAAAGAAATCATCTTTGCTTTTGGAGGCAAAATAGCATCCTGCCTGGGACTGGGAACGAGGGAGATCGGGATTCCTTACCCAGCTCTACCGCTGGCTTGCCATGCTGTTTTTTTGAGCTTAATGATTCAACCTAATATTTCTATGCCTAGGCTGCAAACATGAGGCATCTAGACAAGTGACTCGATGTTTCTGAGGTGCTGAGTACATCCTACCATAGAAGTTGGTGTGCTGTATGGCTTAATTAACGTATGTTTGCAGAGAGTTTTGAGCATCTCAGAGGAGAGGAAACACATACACACACAGTATTGTTCATGGGACAAATCCTGAGGTCGGGGCCTTCCTAATTCAGGCAGAACTGCTGTTGACTTCGGCAGGAATTTTTTACCTGAATGAAAACTAAGGACTTGGAGGACTTAGCTGTTGCTTATTTTGCCCATCCCTAATGATGAGCACTCTGTAATTAAGCCGCTCTGGCTGCACAGTAATGTTGGGCTGGCTCATGTATTTATAAGGTAGCGCAATATGATGCATCATAAAGACACTTTTGAAGAATTTTTGTTATTAAAAAGCGTCACTGCCCATGGAAAGAATTAGGTCAGGTGTTTACAAGTCAAAGCTTTAGGGATAATTAGTTGGAAAGCAGGGACCTTAGAAAAGAAGGTTGTTTTCCAGGTCTCCAAGACAGATGCAGTAAAGTGCTTGGTAGCAGTCACATCTCAGTGCATTTCCAGCCTACTCACTACGGGATCTGTTGTATTCATTTTGCTTTGCAGAGGAAGAGTGGGGCTTAGCACACTCTCCAAAGTGTAGAAACCCATGAGCACATCTGTTGATGTCAGGGCTAAATGTGAATAGCCTTCAAAGTCCTCTTAAGGGGCCTTCTAGCAAACATGAGCTCCAGTTTGCTACCAGTGAGTAGCTGGGATGAATTGTGTCTAGTGTTGCTACCTTTTGCAGGGAGGAGGTGGAAAGTTATGGAAAAAGAGAACGATCACTTGTTACCTAATGGCAGCGTGTGTGTGGGAGGGGACAGCTCCTTGCTATTTGTGCCTTCAAACCGTGTAGCCTCCGTGAACCCCCATGCACAACGATGCCTTCCATGGAAAGTCTGGCTGTATTAACTTTGGCAAAGGTTGTGGGAATATTTTTGGAGGCTTTAAAATCCTCTGTGGAGCGTGTTTCATTTTTGTTCATATACAGTATCTTTATATTTATTCAATAGAAAAGGCTTCTGTTTTGCTGGCGCTGCCTGCCTGCCTCTCCCCTGCAGCCTCTCTCCAGAGCTGCTCAGCACATCAGAGACCAGCTCCGTAGCAAGCGCCCTGGGAAGGCTGGATCCTGCAGAGCCCTGAACTTCCAGGAGGAGGAAGAGGATCTGCCCAGTAATTCTGTCCCTGCTCAGTTGTACTGGATAAAATGAAATCCCCTCTATCCTAAAACTTTGTTTTCAAGAGAGCTGGCTGTAACCTCTGCTATGGCATCAAAACAGTGCGTTAGGGACATCGGTCTCATTTGCATTCAAGCCTCAGGATGGTGCCAGGGCAGAGTTATGGGACTCTATCATTAATGAATATCATGCCCTGCAGTGAGTCTAGGAACATCCTTTCTCTGGAGCCACTCAGCTTCCTTGGATGTGAAAAGAATGGATGAGATATAAGGATATCACATATCAATGAGCCAAGGACACACTTATTTGTCTTGGTACGTGATGAATTCTCAGCTCCTGCTTTGGTCTCATAAAAGCCTTCCACAGAGCTCTGCACTGAAGCTGCAGATCACTGGTAACCATCAATGAAAGCCTGAGAAAGGTCTGTCAGGGTCCTGGCAGAACTGATTGGCCTTGCTGTCCTCATGGGCTGAGTCTGTGCCATCATGGCATTAGCGGTAATAGTACGTGGGGAACCAGAGCAGCAGCGCTGGAGGCTCAGAGCTTGACTGCCTAGGTAAACCAGACCAGGGCCAGAATCCTGTAACACACTGGGCGCGTCTACATGTGTGCTTTAATGCGCATTAACTCATTTTAATGGGCATTAAAGCATTGCAGAAAAACCATGCACTTTTGCTAATGTGCATTAAAATAGGCTAAAATGCCTTTTTCTAGTACTTCACAATGGAGGTACTAAATTTAATGCGCATTAGGAAAAGCACATTAATGAACATGTAGACTCTCAATAATCCTGTGGCATAGGAAGAAATTTACTGAACCCTGCTCACATCGAAATCAATATGAGTATTGCCGGTTACTTCAGTGAAAGGAGGAAAATGTGTGGGAGTTCCTCCCGCCTGTCAACCAGGAGACAGACAGGACTCTAAGCTGCATTCGTGCCTAACAAGAAAAAAGGAGTCCTTACGTAGTATAATTAAGCTTCACAGTAGTTTAGAGTTACACTTTCATGGACCAAGCATCCATTCGCTCATTCTCTACAGAGCCCCTTTTACAGATGGACAAGCAGCAGCTGAGAGGGGAAGGGCCGTGGGTCGGTGTCAAGGCCGGGTTTGGAACGGGAGCTCCCAGCTCCCAGCCTGTGTCGAGGCTCCCGGTGCAGACACGTGCATGTCGCTGTTCCAGACAGCAACACCCCTTCCCCTCAGCTTGGTTTGCATTGTGGTCCAGCCTGGTCCGTCAAACCTTGCATTGTTCTCCTTGGTTTGCAGGAAGTCCCTGAGGTGGAGTGGGTAGGCAGGATGGCACCAGAGGAGCTTGTGGCAGGGCTGAAGCGGTGCCAGGAGCCCCTGGTATGTGCACCGGGCTGGTTAAAAATGATGCCTGTTGAGAGCAGACTTGTCCCCTTAATCATAATGTTGCCCCAGCTATTGCACCGACACCAAACCCAGTGTTGCCAAGTCCCAGTTTCATTCTCAGTCTTGCAGTATCCAGTGCTGTTCTTCAAGCTCCGACTGCCAGGGCCACACTGTGATGTGAGGATCCCAGGTCTCATTCAGAAAGGAAAGGGCCTTTCTCTCCTCTGCGGTTAAACTCAGACGCTGGAAATGATGATACCGGTTTAAAAGCTATGAGTCTTAAAGGTGACGGGGGGGTGGGGGGGGTCTCTT
>NW_017728996.1:5087009-5095209 GCF_001723915.1 Gavialis gangeticus | reverse complement strand
GTCTCTTTTGTCTTTAAGGCTTTCTGCCACTTGAGTTCAGGCAGTACTTGTCTCCCATTCTCAAGCCCCTCTGTCACTCACATGGTCTAAAACATACCTTTTTTGTTAAAGGAAGGTTGAGAGATTCCTGTAATGTTTTGATTCCAGCAGCAGCTTGTGCCGTAGGGGGAAAAAAAGCACAAAAAACAGTGAGATTTATGATACGATGGCAAGAGTTGGCAACACTGAGCCACTATTACCCCTTGTGGTTGTGCAGAAAAGCAGGAAAATGTACCTTCCATGTAGACTTATGGCTCAAAAACCAGAGGACAAGGAAAAAGAATGGCAAATTGATCTTTAATGAGAAAATCTCATGACGTTTCATGTCTTATCTCATGATTTTTATAATCTGTAGGCTTTCAATTTTTCACCTTCTGGGCTTGAATAACTGGGCTTTTTCAAGTGACATTAAAAATGGCCTAGAATCTGCTAAACGCAAACTCAGCTCAATGAAAAATAAATAGGGGCGCTGGTCAAAGTCTTGGTCTGGTTCCTTTGGGGCAAAAAATGGTTGCAGTGTTGGGGCCTGGTCATTAGCTCATTGAAGCCAAGGAAAATGGGCTTTGGAGCAGGTCTTTGGTTTTCAAGACCATAAGAAATTGGGTTAGTTTGAGCACTGTTGGGCATTCAGCTTCAGTGCAATGCAGGGCTCCAGAACGGCTCCAAGATGCTGGTGCTCTATACTGTCACCACTGCCATTATTTGAACCACATCCCCATCAGAGCTGATCCATGTAGAAGCTGCTCCTCAGGCCATGCCACAGGTAGCAAGCACTCCCTCCTGTGACCCCTGCTGAATGCTAGGGCTGGAGAGCACGAGCTCAGAGCAGGCCAGGAGATACTAGCTTGGAGGCTGGAGATGATCCTGTGCTGTCAGTGGGACAGGGAGGAAGACGTATCAGTCCATTGTAAGGGGGGCCCTGAGTGTGGCTGTGGCTTGTGACTTGGGAAGGGGCCCGTGTGGGTCGGTGGGGAGTTCTGTACCCATTGGCGCAGCTCTGTGTGATGGGGCTGTTTCATTTATAACAGGCTGTGTGCATGTGTGACAAGGGGTCTGTAGCATTAGCAAAGGCCATGAAATGTGGAGGCCCTTCGTCACTATGTGCGTAATCCTGAGGGCAGGGGATGTCTGCCCATGATGGTGGTGACTTGCCTTGTGCGGGGGCCTTCCTCAGTGCCATGCTGGGTTGTGTAGAAGGAAGGGGTGCTGTGCCAGTTGCATCAGTTGCTGGGTGGGAGGGCGGGGGGGGCAGAATTAATTGGCGTTTTGCAGAGGGGTGCAATTAATTAGACTGGGATTGACTGTGGCTTCCGTGATGGTTGGGGCTTGGCAGGTGCAGCTGCTTATATTTTCTACCCTCCTGACAGGTAAAAGTGTGGGAAGAGAAGTGGAAAGGATGGGAAGTGGGGAGCTAATGAAGAAAATTGAGTGGGCCAGATCTTTGTACCCACTTCTTCTTGCAGAGCAGGGCTAGGGGGCCGTACACCTCTTGTGGGGAACCCCCCCAGTGTGAAGGAAGCTTGGGTGGAACGAGAATCACGATAACAAGCCCCTCTTGGTATGGCGCAGTCTGAGCCACAGTGTTGGGGCCGTGGCCTGGTGTCGATCAGCTCAGCCACGAGGAGAAAATGTATCTTAGGTTAATATTACCAAAAATAAAAATTTGCAACCTGGAAAAGGAGGCTCATGGGGAAAATGTAGGGGTAAAACTGGCACAGGGGAAGAGCAAAAATAAATAGGCGAGATGAAAAGTGGCCTCACTTCCTTCCCTCGAAAAGGTGCTCATCCCTCCCTGCGCATTGTCTTTGATGAGGACCCCACATGGTTTTTGGCAGTGAGAAAGCAGGCGTTTGCTCTACCGAGACCCAGACCCGCCCCAGGAGAGACGTGCCGGATTCGGTGTCCGGAGAGGCTCGGGTCCGTGGGGGCAGCACGTGGCTGCAGCGCCTGCCAAGACGGCCCGGCAGACTGCTCAGTGGAACAATTGTCTGCGGCTCACAAGACTTTCCGCCACGTCGAGGTTCGGTGCCGTGACTCGGAATAGTAAACATTGGCACTGGCGGCGATCCTCGCTGAAACCAGAAACCCATTAAGGGAAATTTGTTTTCTAAAAATAATTTGATCAATGAAAGGACTCTGTCAGCCATTTTCCCCTCCCTCCCCCTGGCCTTCCTCGTAATGACTTCCTCGTAATTATGTGTGGTAAGAAGAGCACGGTGGTTCTTACCACTCCCTTCGTTGACCTTGCTTCATTCCTCTCTGGTGAAACAATTTAAACAGGATCAGAGGACTTCATTAAAAGAGACTAATCTCTTCGGCATGATTCAGGGACAGCTTAAAGGATATATATGAGTAAAATATTCAGACTGAAGCACAAGGGCTGAGAACACAAGCCCCTGGTGCTAGGGAGGGAATACACTGTACTGTCTGGCTGATCAAAATCGAGAGCTTGAGCCTGGGTTATAATATCTAATAAGCCAGGCTTGCCTCGGCAGGTAGCGAGACCACTGTTTGCTGCCAGCGCGAGTGATTCTTGGAGAGAAAGGATGGGTGAAGACCGTCCAGGAGCCCGAGTCTCTCTGTGCCATGGGACACAGTCTATACAGACTCCCTCCTTGTGCTTCTCAACAGAAGTTGGAGGGGAATGACAGCCAGGGTAGGTTGGGCCAGGAAGGGATTATCAGATACCGTACAGCATAGAGTCCCTTCTCCACTGCCTCTCCAGAAAATTCACCCATCGGGCAGCTGAGCAGGTTTCACCCTGTATCGGCATTTGTAGTGCAGTGCACCATAGGGTGCAGTGTCATAGTCGGAGGAAGCCACGCAGGCCTGGCCAACAACAGAACAACCTCATGGTCTTAGGGAGCTATTAATTAGGGGACATTAAAGGCTCATGACCCATTGACCAAGTAAACTAGTCAGTGCTTGGGCACAGACATATTACCCTGCAGTGAACTACATTGACTGAGCACAGCAATGAGCAACATGCACGCGCATGTAAGTGCTCATACTATGGTCATTTGACTGTAGACAGAGACGGCCTTCACGTCGTGGTTGGGACGTAGCGGAGCCCATTCTTGGCATTTAATAATGTAACCTCAGACAGACAAAAGCCCCACATCATGGACAATTACCTGCAAGAATGAGGATCTTTATTGTAGGCACTTTGACCATTAATTCTGTCACCTTGTGCATGTTACGTCAGCTCTGGCTTTGTCTCGCGGTATCCCGAGGAGTATTATCCCTGTGTCAACTGAGGGAATCATAGGGAGAAGCTGTGGAAAGACTCCAGCCTCTGTGTCATGCCGGAGAGTTGTTGTGATCTAGAAGACAGGGTTGAGGTTGGATGATCTCTCCTCCTAACCCAGGCTCTGGCACCGACTCCTTGTGCGACCCTGGGCAAGACGTTTCTGCATCTTTCTATCTGTCAAATGGGTATAATAATGCCGTGGGGGACATATTGGTTTGTTAATAATTGTGTAGCATTTTGAACATTTGAAATGCTCAAAAGTAGCGTTGTATCTACACTTGAAACCTGGGGAAGTTGGCAGTAGCCAAGTTATAGTTTAACCTTGTGCTCTTGTAGATGTTTGGTGGTGGTCAAGAACCATGTTTGGATACTGTGCACCTACTGTGTACCTAGAATAAAATGGCCAAACTCTGCATCCAGGCATAAATCTGGAGTAATGCTCCTGGAGCTCCTGCTGCCAATGAGGTTAGATTTGGCCCCCAAAATAAAAGTTACTTTTCTGTAGCTCCCTGGACTTGGGCCCATGTGATCTTTATGGGAGTTTCTTTGTGATGGTGAAACAGAAGGAAAAAGTCTGGTTTGTAAAATGTTTCCAGCCACCTTCTTGGTGAGACCTTCCTCTCCTGCTGTAGGTCCTGTGGTGGTTGCACAGAAGCCGGCAGACCAAGGTGGTGCCCTGTGGCATTGCATGTGATCACAGCATCGCTGATCGGCTCATAGGAGGTCAGGCTGAGGTCCATGCTTGTTTTCTCCATGTGCAGAGAAGATTTACGGCCAGTCCCAAGCAGTTGGAAATCAAGAAGCTGTTGCCCTCTTTCCCTTCAAACCATGGGATGGACTTGCAGCTGGTGAGATTAATTAGTAGTCATGCTGGATGCTTTTTGCTTATTGTCTGGTTTCACAGACGCTGCCTTGTGCTTTAGATTGTGTTCCTTTCCATGCTTTTCCTTACAACTGAAGGCTACAGGTGAACTTAAGAAAATGAAAGAGGAGATTCTTGGATGGTCCCCTTGTTCCCATAACCACGGGCCTTGAACCAACCCACCAAGGGTCCCCGTAAAATCATGAGGCTCAACAGCACTTCTATATATTAAAGTAGGCAGAAGAATAAAAGGACATCCTGCCCCTGGCTTTTCTTCATCTCCCACACCAAAATTTAAGATCTTCTGCTTCTTGATCCATGCAGTGTCCCAGTTCTGTGCACAGCTGTTATGAGCTGAATCCCAAAGACCATATGAGCTCTTGACTCAATTATTTTATGTCTGGCATGAACTCAAACTGACTGAGGGCTGGGCTCTCACCAGGCATCCACCTTGATGACATTTGCAGCCATCGCAGTATTGCTGTCCTTGAAAACTGTTTTGCCAGGTCGATGGTTGCTGTTTCCCCCTTAAATGCTAGACTATGAAGCTAACTTCCCCTTGGCTTCAGGCTCATTAAGGCAGCTGCCACGAAAAGCAGCACATGTGACTTCCTTTGGTCAGGAGGTAGGGGCCAGAAGGCTGGTTGCTGCTGGTGGGATACATTTTTAGAGATGAAACTTATGGACTTCACCAACTACCATCTTAGCTCTAATGTGACAAGAAATATCCCTAGTAGCTTATCAAAAGACTGAGCGCTAGCATGTTGACTACTGCCTGGTGCAACCTAGATCACAGCTGCACCAGAGGTAGCAACAGCAGGAATGTTAAGAAAAAGACGTGGGTGTTTTAGGGCAGTAACACCCACCATCCCCCCCTCTCCCACCTCCCACGATCATCCTCTGTTCTTCCCCGCATCCCTCCTTCATTTCCTTTTACTGAGCTCATGCTCAAGGCACCTCCGACCTCTGCCAGGTTCAGCTGCTCTCGCTGATCACTTCATAGCAACCTTGTCGCCTGCCATCCTTGGGTTTTCAGTAGTCAAGTTCAGCTCTGTTGGCTGGTTCTGTCTGTTTATTCACAAGTTTCTTCACTTCCACTGCTGACCATGTCTCCTGCAGACTGTAGGTGTGAACCTGTTTAAGCTGGTTATTCAAAAAAGCTTTTGAAATAACAGCGGACAAAATTGCCTGCTGGCAAAAGAAGTGCTTTCCGGTGCCAGCTACGCTGCAGGCTTATTGCTACAACCGAAAGGACCCCATCAAAAGATAAACTCCTGGTGCCACAGGGTGATCTGCTGCAGAGGTATTGCTGTGGGATGGCGCGGAGTGCAGTTTGGCTTGGCTCACAGGCTGCAATCGTTGGACTGATCTCTTATCAGATCCTGTTCCCTTGTACTCTGCTGTCTGAGGCACTGGGAGTTTATTGTTTTACTAAATCTGCTCATTTAAAAAGACACCTCTGTACTTCTACCTAGGTCTGGCTGCAGAGGCAGGCCTTTCCCTTACTTGAGCTCTGCGGTATTATTTTCGCTGTACTGCTGGTAAACTAGCAACTCTCACTTACTAGTGCCACAGGCCTCCAGTGGGACCAAGTTCCCTTTGTGCTGCCTCTGTGCTTATGTATAACAGGGAACAGTCCAGGCCCCAGAGAGCGTATGGTCTGCGTGGCCCAGCAGGAGGGAGGATGGGTATCCCTGTAAACTGGAGGGGAACCCAGATTAAGTGGCTTGACCAAGGCCATGCAGGGAATCTGTTGCAGAGCCAGAAACTGAATCAAGCCCCTAGTTGAGTTCCTTAACCCTGAGACCAGCCATCCTCAGCACCTGGGGGATGAAACCTTCTCTTCTAAAGAGAAGACAAAAGAGTTTTTTTTTAATGATTATCCTCTCAGGTACGGGCACCAGGGAAGGACAATCGTTGCACTATAAACTAAGCCCTGTGATTACCCCCATGTGCGTTATTGGGGCACCCCACCAGTCCTGCTCATCCTCTTGTGCTTAAAACATGGGGAGGGTGCTCTCCCCATTTCCCCTCCCTGTGTGGTGCAGGTGGGATGGGCGGTGGGAGAGGACAGGACCCTGACAGTGCTCCGGATTGCAGCAGAGGCCGTGTTGTGCGGACGTGTAGAACAAGGCAGGACCGTCAGCTCCCTGGCAGGCCCCCTGGGCTCATTGGAAAGTGGGGGCTGTAAAGATTGTGTGTTAAAACTTATTCCTCTGAGTCCAGTTAAAAAAATCCTGCCCCTAGCCTAATCTGTTTCTGAGATGGGTATTTCCTGCGTCACTGCCCCTTAATGGGCTTCAGTGCATGGTGTACGACCGTCGACTCTCGATAGCCTGGATAGTTGATGATGAGCATCAGGCCTGGAGGTGTTTGGTTCACCTTGGCTTTCATTTTGATAAAGCAAGCAACCATCAACAGGGAGGATTTTGAAAAAGTGAACTGGGAGTAGGCAAAAGCTTAAAAATCTGAAAAAAGCAATGAAAAGACCCTCCAATTCCTTGTTTTTGATGTAAAAATCATCACGATTTTGAAGACAATCCTCTGATTGCAGGGGTAGGGGTCCTGGCTGAGGGCTCAGGCCTCTGGGAGTTGGCAGGGCTGGCGGTGTGAGGTCCGGATAGCGTGGGGAGACTGGCCTGGCTCCTTGCTTGGGTGGGAAGAAGGCAGGGCTCCGGGCACCGTCTGGGCAAGCCCATTCCCTGGGACCTTTCTGACTCCTGTTTGATGCTCCTAATAGATTTCAGTCGCTCTCTGCAGCTAACAGCCTCAGCCCTTTTCTTTTCTAAACATGTGTGCTTTGAAAGGGAAAAGGTTGTTGCCAGCATGTCTGACTCCTTCGTCCTGACAACATCCGACCATCCATGTTATCAAGCCTTGCTGGGACCTATCAACAGACATAGTTAAACAAGCCCATGTTTATCTGAGGGAAGCTGTATTAATTGCACAGTGGGACAAAGAACTGGCCGGCTCCAGGCAAATCTTTCACTGGCATGGGAAAGGGACAGTAGGCCTTGCATTAACAATGGGCTGCAGCAAAAGAAAGTCGCTTAGTCCGAGGCTCTTTGCATAGCTTTTTTTTCTTTTTCCTTTTTTTTTCAATTCAGACCTCTGTATTTTGTTACTTGCTCTGACTCCAATGTTTTATTTGCTCAGGTTTTTTTAAAATAAGGAAATGCTGAGCGCCCTCCTGGCTGAAAAGGAGGCTGCAGAGAGGCCAGTGTTATTCTTGTCCCCCCAGCAAACTGCATCTAGACCCCCGGGGTGCCAAAGCTGCACCCCATCTTTTACCTCTTAGGTCATCTTCCCTCTCTTCACATGAGGATGAACGGAGGGCAAACTCGGTCCCACGATCATCTTGCTGCTTTCTAAGGAAGGTTTTTAAGTGTTGGGGCTTGAGCCTCCGTCCAGTATCACGTGAGCAGATGGGCCTGCTGCTGTTTTAGCAGTGGAGGCAGGGATGAGGCCCTGGCTACTCCTGTCACACCCTGCCTGGGCAAACTCAGGGGCTGACGGGACAGAGCAGAGCAGGTCACCTGCTGCAGCAGCAATGGGTTTGGTGGCAGGGCCCTGCCTCCTCCCAGCACGTGAAGGATATGGGAATAGGAGAGACTTTGTGGCAACAAGAAACAGTGGCAGGAAGAGGTAGGTTCCCCATAATAAAACGTGTGATGTTGTTGCCCATTCTCACCAGCAGCCAGCCACAGTCCGACGGTTGCTCCTGGTCTGGCATTAGTCTAAGCAGAGGGTTTGCAGCCAGGCTCTGCTAGGAAAATGCTGCTCTGGGAAGGAAAGTGTTGCATTCAGCATGGCATTGTTCCTTGATCACGAGGACCTTAATGACCTTGGTGGAACACTTCCCACATTCCCTAGTATCACGGGGGGGAGTGTTTGTCCTAAAATGGGGCTTTTTAGCATTTGTATTTTAGAGAAAAATGTTTCACTGCTTAAAAATTGCAGCCAGTCGAGGAGTAGAAACGCCAAACTCACCAAGGTGGCCAGTGGCATAACATAAGTAACCAAGAAGTGATGGAGGTTCAAAGCAAAGT
>NW_017728996.1:5063748-5082009 GCF_001723915.1 Gavialis gangeticus | reverse complement strand
GGAACGCTTCCCACATTCCCTAGTATCACGGGGGGGAGTGTTTGTCCTAAAATGGGGCTTTTTAGCATTTGTATTTTAGAGAAAAATGTTTCACTGCTTAAAAATTGCAGCCAGTCGAGGAGTAGAAACGCCAAACTCACCAAGGTGGCCAGTGGCATAACATAAGTAACCAAGAAGTGATGGAGGTTCAAAGCAAAGTTGTTTTTTTTCTTTTGAACAGCCTACAGCCAGGAAGTTACTCATCTGCATGAGCCACTGGGCATTTCTGATTGATGGACCCATTGGCAGAAATTGGGGTTGATTTGCAAATGATTCACCCATCCAATAAAAGGGACAAAGCTAGCGTAACTGCGTGGCTAGCAGAGCCAGCGCTGCTGGATGCTTGGGCTGTGGTCAGAGAGCTGCAAGGCCCTGATTCAGTCCTGCACTCATGCCCAGAAATCACTTTGGCATGTGAATAATTCAAGATGAATCAAGAACGAGAGTAGGAAAAGGATATCTTGAATTGGCCCCTCTGGAAAAAAACCAGATGGTTGCCAATTGCCAGCTCTTGTTTGGGGAGGCTTCCCTCAAAGGCAGATTTGAGCTGTTTGGAAAGGAAACCTAGCAAATAAATAACATCCCTTTATAATCTCATTTTCTCTTGGGCTGGAGCTGGGAGCACTCCAAAGCCTCAGCCTAATCTGATTCAGGAGAAGGTGGCTTGGAGGAACTAGGGGGGAATGGACAGAAATCCAAGAGAAATGGAGCGATCTGGGGGAGATGGACAGAAATCCTTGCACTTTCATGAATGAATCTCCACCCTGATGGGAACGGGCCCCATCCGCTGATAGAAACCAGAGGTTCCTCTGGACAGTAATCGCTTGGTGTTTTATCTGGGATTCACAAGCCTGCTAAATAGTCTGTTGTGATGTCACTGGAGGCTTAGGGAAGGGGCTGGCTCCTGGCTTTCCATGCGTCTGCTGCCCTTCCTCGAGGGCCTGACAAGCGTCTTGAAGAGATAGTGAGCAGCCTGCAGGAAGGAGCCTCTTCAAAGTCCCAGCTCTCTTATCTCCCCAGCGGAGTTGTTTTGACAGCGACCGGTTGGAGCTCGGCGCCCCTTTTTGGGATGAAGTCAAGACTGCACGTTTGAACAACAAAGGCAAAAAAAGAAAAAGCCTCCAAGGGGCGGCCTGAGCAGCACACGCTGTGACTTTAACTTGGAGAAGTCGGATGGAGTCTGCCCCAGGGCTGCTAGTCCAGGCAAGCTCGGCCAGTCTAAATACTATTAGAGGGAATGCAAAAGGTCAGTCACGGTCTAAGTCAGCCGTTTAGCACGGCCGGTGCCCAAAATACTTGCTTTTGCTACCAACCGGCTTTCAGTTCCCAGTGCTGCTCGACGATGCTGATGCGGATGAAGCCCTAGCGGGTCACAGAAAATCTTTGGTGCTCTTGCCTACCCACGGCAAAAATCCCCTCCCCTGGACTGCTTTTCGGCACGCTTCAAACTGCAGCAGTATGTCTGACCCACCCAACTGACTTCGGAAACACGGTGTAATGAAATGCAGCAGCGGGGTGGTCCCGAGGAAGGAGGGAAGGGGTTCTGGTTCCTTATGGGTAGCCAGAGCCCAGTCCTGCAACAGTTACTCCAACATGCGTCCCTTCACCAGCGCTCCCATTGCACTCCTTGAATGCGGACGAGCCGGCAGCGTTTGAGGGCGGCAGTGTCCATCCCTTCAATTAATGCACTGAAAGGGGGTTATAATGAAGTGTACTTTAGTGGAGCCCTGGCTTTCCCAAGCAGCTTGTTTCCTGGCCCCACCAGTACCCATTTCCCTTTGCCCGCTCTAAGGAGAATGGCCAAATGGGCCATGTCCGAACAGCCACGGGCTATCTGGTGTGGCCCTAACCCCCCCCTGCAGCAGGCTGGCTGCTTATTACAGTTGATAAATACCTTTCCAAAGGTACTGCCTCAGCTGTAGGTGCTCCTGACAATATTGTTAACAATACAAGCCAGGAAACTCAAGGGTAAATCTCTGCCAAATGACACAAAGAAGCAAGCCAGAGAGATAGGAATGCAGGAGTCCCCTGGTCCATGCACTCAGTATCCTGTATCCGACGGCAGCCAAGTGTAGAGGATTCAGAGGAAAACGATTAAGGGGAGGAAAACTGCTGTTGTCTCCCTGAACACGTTTTTGCATGTACTGGGGCTGCATGCGGTGATTGGAAGGGAAGTGCTTTAAAAGCAAGACAGATCACATTTCCAGAGTTCACTACAAGAGTTGTAGGGAAACGGTTAGTCTCTAAGGGCATCTACATGCATGCTCAGAGGTGGAGGGGAGGGGCACTTTAATTAGAGTGGCTGTTGGAAGCCGCTCTAATTACAACGCCTGCAGTGTCTTGTGTATTCAGCATCAAAAGGGTGGTGGGGGCGCTTGAAGTACAGCTCGTTCAACAAGCGTTAGTTAAATTGCCCCTGCAGCCGTTTTGAAACGCGGGGACCCTGGATACCCGAGACGCTGCAGCACCTGGAGCGTTCTGATAACTCGGTTAATCGAGTCTGCGCCGACGTGGTCTAGTCGCGTAAAAGTGCCTGAGGATCTCATCCTGCCTTGCCTTGGGTAAGAGTCGGAGGCGCTGGGGGAAGCGCAGGCCGCAGAGCGCCAAGTGCAGTGCGTGCTCTGCAGGGGCGATCCAGAGACAGCCCCGGCAGTCAAATACTCTCTCCCAAACTGGAGCCTGCTCTGTTGGGAAGGGCAGATCCTCAGCTGGAGCAGGGTGATGAGCTGGTGCAGAGCCCCTTGAAGTTGGCAGAGGGAACCTGACATCCTGTTGAACAGTCCCCAGAAGTCAGTGGTGGCTGCTGCTGCATTTACTGCCCCGGCTACTGTTACTTGTGGAGTTTTGCAAAAACAAGCAGTATTGTCAGACGCAATTACAGAAAGCGCTTCTCCCATCGCGTGGTTTCGTTTGCCCAAGGACTGCGGTTCTACCTCTAAACTCAACCTACGAGTTTGTGCCAGGGACTCTTCCAAGCCTTTAGTGTTGCGCATTTTTAATAGGACCTACACTCCATTAGTCCCTAACAAATGTCCTTTGTTTTCTATATTTCTCCATCCCCTGCCGTAAGGCCTAGAACTGTACCAAGAGCTACATAAAGGATTGAGGTTTGATTAAAAGCTGAAGGCAAGGGGAGTCTCCCCATTGCTTCCAGTCCTTGCTGAGTGGCCTTCCGCTATTAGCATTGCGTTGGCACAGACACCTTGGCCAGTGGAAAGGAAGTGTGCACAAACAGGGCTTAGGTTTAAAACCGAAGGAAGCTTTGGGGGCTATTTTAAATTGGCATTGAGCTGCACTGACCTGCCTATAAATAATAAACACTTATTGCAAGGAACCTTTGCATTAGCGGTTGCCATGGCAGTGAATCATTTGCTCTCAGCTGGTGCTAGATTGAAGGTTATTGTCTAACATTCATCCAAACAATATCCAGTTAGTTAAAGACTCAGCAGATGCTCTCAAGTGAATTCAGTTCAAAGCTGTGCACTCCCACAAAATGCCATTTTTAATATCTATGCTGAATATGTAAAGATTGCTCGATTTCCCCCCTCTCTCTCTTTTAATGGTTGTTAATTGGCTGTACCCAGCCTGCCTAATTAATTGCACATGGATCCACCCTAATGTGCAGAGAGAATTGTAAGTGAATCTATTCTGCCAGTATTTTCCAAAGTATAATAACTTCATGTAAAAGCTGTAATCACTAGCTATAATGCTTCCTAGTTGCAGGCTGTTTCATAGACTATGAAAATGCACTGTGTAGAAATAAACCATTTGTGCATTGGGCTGAATTAAAACCAAATGCTTGAACTTCTAATTAACATTTTTCTTCAAGTTGGGAAAGGAAAGGCTTAATTACCACCAAAATGCTCTCCCCTCTTATTTCATAATTCAGCTGTGTCCAATAGTTTCTGTACCTCTTGCAATACTGCTCTTGCAGTTTTTAAAACCCAGGTTAGCTTTCTGGTGTACCTGCCCATGTGGTCTTCATTGGCTATGCTTTCAAGGTTTACTGCAAACACATGGATGGCTGCCTACACATTCCAGATGTGAAGTAAGCTTTAGGCAAGTGGAGAGAAAGAAGGGGGCAAACAAACAGAGCAAGAGAGAGACAAGTCCTGGCATAAAATAAGATGCCAACCTGCTGTCTTCGCAGCAGAGAAACGGCTGGACTTGGCTGGGTTTTGTTATCTTGTCCCTATCTTGTACGCTGTATAATAGAGGCCTTTTCCTGAACTTTAGCATTTGGACTTCTTAACAGACTGTTCTTTAGTGTGGTTTGGGAAGGACAAAAGAAGACTTTTGTTGATTTGGCATAAATTACACAGTGGGTATTTTTGGCATAAATGTTGGAGCTTGATGCTTTTTGTTGGTTTGGCAAAATATACCTCGAAATCACAAAAATATGCTTCTAATTACAGAATGTATGTTGCCGTGATGTGGGACAGTGTGGCGAGGAACCTTTTGGTATTTATATTAACTGAGTCAAAAAATTAACCTCTTCCTGTTAATGTTTATAGCTGGAACCCAGTCAGAGAGTTTTAGGCTGGAGCTCGAACTGTCTAATGTGCTTCTGCTTCAACAGCAAAGATAAGTGGTTCATTATTCAGATGCGTAGCCTTCTAGTAACTGAAGGCAGGCTTTGATGAGAGGGGACCTAGCAGGTAGGTGAAGTCCAAATTTTGAGCTGATGTGAAGAGAATATGGGAAAGCAAAATGAAGGGAAAAGGGAAATAAAAAAGGGCAGTGTTTGGATTTAAATATCCCCTGCCCTGTTTGTAAGTCAAGCGTTTCAGCAATGTGCTGGTGCATGGAAACCAGAAAATGAAATGTGACTGTTTTTGCTGCCCAGGTAGAGGCAAGAGTCAACAAACAGCATCGCAGGGGTGAGGGGAGAGCAAAACCTAGCTTTGGAAAAACCCTCTTGGTGGGTCTGCTAACACAGGTAAGGCCGTTCTACGCCATAAAAATATATTGTGTGAGATTATGCCAGCCCCCGAGCTCAAACTGATTAGGTGTGTCTACACGTGCGCTTTACTGCACAATAGCCGATTCTACGGTGCATGAAAGCCTCATGTAAAAAACCCATGTGATTATGCTAATACACTGTAAAACAGGTTGCTGTGCATTAAGTGTCGTTTAAAAACTGTATGCATTCCTTACTGTGCATTCAGCAGCCAAATGCGCATTTCTTTAGTACCTTATGTTGGAGGTACTACGTTTGATGCGCATTTAAAAAAAAGCGCCTTAATGCACATGTAGATGCGCCCGGGGCGTCCCACTGAAATCTGTGGGGGGACATACCTGCTAAGGCACTCCTTGCTGTTTTAACTGCCAGTGATTCTCCGCGTCCCATTTACTTGATGTGGCAGGGTCTGTATGTTTGGAGTGGCTCTACCAGCATCTGTCTTTCTCAGCGGATGCTCTTCCAGGCTTAGCCTTACAGCACTTGACATCTGCTCCAAGTTCTGGGTATCTTTTAACCCTTAGCTGATGGAAGTTGGACCCTGCGCAGCATGCTGAGGCCTCTTGGGGTTGTGAGCTCTCTTTACATGGCGAGGGGAAGAAAGCCTTTCTGTGTATTTTTATATTTTTCCTGAAGGGCTTTTTATTAAGCTACCCAGAAGGTATTCAGCAGAAACGCAAGAACAGCTAGCTAATTTAGTGCACCCTAGACAACCCCGTCGGAGATTACAAGGTTTACCTGACGAAGCAGGCACCAAACATGTCAACATTGGGGAATGCTACAGAGAAACTATTATGGCTCTGCATTTTAGGCTCTTCAAAGGCCAGAGTTGGGGAACTACCTTGCTCTGCAGATTGTAGCAAGAAACTGGAAAACCAACAATGAGAGGAAGCACCCACACGGCCTGTGCATTTGCATCGTAGCAGCTTGCGCTTCAGAAAATGTGCAAGTAAGTGCTTTCTTCGAGAACAGTTATACCAATTCCTGCGGTAAAATCTGCTTTGCTGCATGGGGAGCTGAGTGAATGTGGAGGGAAGCAGCCCTTTTATTACTGGATATAATGGCTTTTCCTGTTTTTTAGTCATTATAGGTAGGATATTATGATTTCTTTTAACTCCCACATTGCTCAGTCCTATTCAGAGCCATCAGATAAAGGCTGTTTTTTCAAAGGAGCCTAAGTGAGTTAGGCATCCATCTGAGTTCCCATAGGAATGGAACGAGACTGGTGCTCCTTATTTTTTAGGCTTTTTTAAAAACCCCTCCCTGTCTTCAAAGTGAGGTTTGAAAAGGGGCAGCAGTGGTAATAAGCCTTGTTACCTGGCTAGCGCCGCTTTTTTTTTTTTTTTTGAAACAAAAGGGATAAGGGTGCCCATGGTGGGTAGGCTAGGGTTGCCCAGACTGATCACAAGTGGCAAATCAGTTGAATTGATGATCAATGATCACACAATCGATGGTCTATTCCCAGCTTTCCAGTGACTGTCTGTGTGACCTTAAGTAAAAGGACCTCCATTGCTTTTCCCATCTATAAGACATGGATAATGATTCTTGCCTAACTCTGAAAGAGCTTTGAGATCTAGGGGTTAAAAGTGCTACCTAAGGAGGTAGTGCTATTTCTTATTCCTGACCATGTAGCACTTTTGCAAACCATTTGCAACCTGATGCTTCCCCTCGCCTCTGCTATTCTCATGCTCATTCACCAGTGTTTCCCAGACTAATGGGAGGACCAGTTCTCCGCCAAAGTGCCATTCACCGTGGTGGCTGGCCTACAGGGTAAGGGTAGGGATGCAGCAAAAAGAGGAAGTGAAGATTACACCTGCTCCTTTCTCTGAGTGAGCGATATAATAGTCTGCAACTGGGGCTGGTACATAGGCCCTGCTTGGAGATGATCTCCTCACTGTACTTTCTCTGTTCTCAGCTCTCTCTGGCCAGGGGGGCTTAGAATATCTTTCAACTGTGAACCTTGCTACCTTCATCCCCACCCTTGCCACAGAGCACTTTGGCCATAACACTCCTGCCATTGGATGGCACGCAAAATCACTTGATCTGTGCTGGAGCTAAGTGGAGTATGCCTTGTTATGAGTATGCCGGTGCTGCCTGCTGCGTTCCTGGTGGCTCGGTCTTGGGCTTTGACCCGTGGAGCTCTAAGTGACTTGGACACTTCCTATCTGCCCTGCAACTATTCTGGCACTTGGCTTTCCCTCATCATAAAAGCAAGGGACCTCATCTTTTCATTCTTCCTGCAGTTGTAGACATTTCTCACAGATCTCGGAAGAGGCTCAAGTGCTGCATTTCCCATTCTTTGATGACAGACCCTTAACTCCTGGGGATGAAAGATGGAGAAAAGTATGTTTGGGAACATTTCCAGTGGGTGCAGTCATGTTCTCAGAAACTTTCTTTTTGGCCCAGCCACTTGGCTTTAGAAAGCAGCGCTCCGAATTTTAAGTCCTGATGGGAAGATAAGATAATGCCTTAGCACTGTTTAGTTATCAGTTATGGGATACACATCCGGAACATCATCTTATAATCTCCTGAGACTGTTTTTACTATTTGAAAAATTCTGGTAAGAACAGCCATAAAAACTGGGATAAACCTCAGCTTCTCCATGTGGATACGGTTTCTGTACTCATTCCCTTTTGATGGCTGTAATTAGGAGTGATGGAACAGAAGACTGACCGTTTTACCTTTCCAGCCAAATTTGCTGGGGTTTCCAGGTGATTTTATTTCAAGCATAAATAATAGCTCAAAGATTAATTATTTGTGCAGTCTGTGTAACTGGAGCCTCCCTAGATTGCTGAGCCCCTGAGTTTTATGGATACACCAACCCATGAGAGATCCTGGGAGTTCAATAGGTATGCAGAGGGACAATTCACCATAGGCAATGTAGTGAGAGGGACCTGGATAGGGGAATATAGCACGAAAGATTTCCATTAGCTTGCGTATTGAGTATGCAGCAGTGTTTTGGAAACTCCTTCTTGCAAAAGCAATTCCAGTTCTGCTGGGCTTTTCTGTGCAAGCTTCTACGGACAATTACTTCCAGCCCCATGCCCTGTGAACCCCATGGGAAGGGTTATCCGCTGGCAGAGCATTATGGAAGGGAAACCCGCCAGGTGCCTGCTGCTGGTCAGAGAATGAGGAAGGCAAGAGCTGTGCCGAGGCAAGGCTGTACACGTGGCCTTGGCAGGTAGGTCCATGGGACTTTTGCGTGACTGGGAGGGCCTGTCACTGCCTGCACTGCAGTGCTGCCCATCCAGTGGATGCATGCAGTGTAACTGTCTGTAGCCACGGGTGGTCTTCCCTTCCTCCTGTTTGTGTGCAGACTTAGGAGAGCAGACCCTGACCTCTCCAGATTCTCACACGAATTGGGGTTGCCCAGTTGCAGAAAGTGGGAAAGAGAGATGAATAGCTGTCCATTCGGAGATGTCTGGTACATAATATTTAAGACGGGGCAGGGGCTTCGACGGATGACCCTTTCCATTGGGACATCCACTTATCCTTTCATGCCTTTCACGAAAGCATCATGACAACAAGTAGCTCTTCACGGAGAGCAGACGGGCAGTGATGCATTTTGACTCTGTGATACTGCCTAAGGGAAGGGCGCCAGCAGGAATACAGTTTGGGCCACTTGTTCACTTGTTTGCATCAATTTTTCAGTGTCTGTTGAGGGGGAATACAATCTGACCACTATGCTAGTGGCATTCAGTCCTCCGCACTGTGATCGGTAATAACTGGACCACCTGGCTCTTGCTTCCTCTCACTGGCGGATCTCGAAGTGCTTTACAGAAGAGCTCGGTATCACTTTCCCCATTTTTCAGAAGGGGAAATGTTAAGCCTTTTGCTTCTGAAGTTTCCATCTCTTTGTTGTTCGGTTAGCACCGAAGACATCTGATTTCTCTGCAGCGACGGATTCCAAAGCGATGACAAAATTACAGTGTTGGTTGGAGACCTGTAACTGTAGCAGAGCAGTGGTTAAGTCGGTCGGAGGACTGTTTTGCCAGTTTGCCTCTGTTATTTTTTGTTTGTTTGTGTGTTCAGCAGAGCACTCTGTTATCTGCAGCCAGTCCTGACGCCATGCTTTTCCTGTTTAAAATTCCTACTTCTGATTTTCCCTTTGGGGTTTTTTTTTTTCTTTCTCTTTTGCTTTCCCAGTGGTTCCAGATTTATTCTCTTAGCATTGATAGCCAAATGATATCTAACAAAGTCATTACAGGTCACACGTGCCTAGCAAATCTTTCTTTTCTTGGGGCTTTCGTTCCCTGTGCAATGTCTCATTTCTCACCAGGAAGATCAGCTAAGCATTCTTCTGCCTCATTGGCTTAATTACTGTTCCCAAGACCCATTTAGGAAGAAAACACTCAAATCAAGTGTCACGAGGGAAACCTGTTGCATGGTGGTTCAAATAGGTGTCGGTAGGACTTCAGCGCTGTTGTTTCAATACTGCTCAGTTCTACCCTGTAGTTATTTTTTCATTTGACATAGTGAAGAATAGGACCTAATCCAGTCCACTTTTCTATTACTGGGAGACGGTGCATCATGTCTCCTGTATTTTATGTGCACCTTGCCACTGTCGAGATTTGCAGAGACTGGAGCTGGAGTGTGCGCCAGGGATGGGAATTAAATGGGAATTTCAGGCAGCCGTGCTTCAGAGGAACCACGAGAGGCTTCTCATATAGTCTGGCTCTAAATTGGGAGTTAATTTATTTCTAGTATTGGATCTTGACCAAACATCATAATATCCCCTGCATATCTCAGCAGGCCTGAATGGGAGCAGAATAAGACAGTTGCCGATCCATAATTAACAACCGAGGTGAAAAGTTCATTGGAGGGGTTGTTTGAAACTTGGTAGTTGTACCTTAGCAGAGGTCGTGATGAACATTTTTTTTAATGTGCTTTTGGGTGTCAAGACAAACTTTTATGGGGGCAGCACTCTTCAATTCTATGCAGAAATGAGTTTCTGTGTTTAATACCTCTTGAGGCAGTGATAGACCCTGGTCTAACCTCCTGGCACTCTGTAGTGCTGGAAGGTATCTTCAGAGACCCTTCAAGTGAGCAAGAACATAGGAGAGCCTCTAAAGCAACAGGCTTCTGGAGCTCATTAGATGATTCGAATGCAGGACAGGATGCTTTTGCTGGGATGTGGATGTGACCGATCTTTTCTCTGTAGTGGCAATGAGCATAACTCCATTGCAGGCTTGGGGATACGCCAAGAGACACCCACCGAGAGCATTGCCTGTTGTCAACACGTTCTGCGATTGCTCTGACACACCATGAGCTGTACTGCGTATGCCACAGTGGAAGCCAAGAGCTCTGAGCAGCTGCACAACGGCTGCTTGTGCTGCTGAAGATGATTGTTAGCATCTAAGGATGGGCCAATCCTTTGGGGAAAGAGAGGGACTGTCCTAATACAGCCCCTACTTACCACTTTCAGGGAGTAACATGAGTTGTTATAACCTTCAGCACAAAAGTCTTGTCCCATCCTCCTAATCAGATTCCTGGTACAAAGAATGACGTTTCCAGGTGCTTGTTAGTTCTGCGCGGCTGTTAGGAGAATAGTTAGGAAGACTGAGAAAATTATAATCGGACTGCGGATGAAAATGTTCCATCTTCCTTGACATGTTTCATGCCTTGGGCTATGGAGAGAAACCAATATCTCAGATCCTTACTGTGCTGCCAGGTCCATAGTCATGACCTCAGGGATGTAGAGAGAGGTTGTTAGCCATGTTAATCTGAAGTTGGCCAGAAAGCCAGGCAGATTTTCACCTTACAAACTAACTAAATCAGAGATGCGCAGCACAAGCTTTCACAAGCAGTGGTTTACTTCAGCAGAGCTGCAGTCAAGGTCTTTTGACTATTGTAGTGTGCTCGTTCATTAATAACCTAGCATAAGAAAAGTTTTAAGACTGGTCTCATTTACCTACTGCATGTATCTACTATATCTTATTTAGATAGCCTTTAGAGAAAAAAAGACTTGTAGTTTCTTGGCTGGTGGAGACAAACGCATCAAGCCTACCTCCAGCGTTAAAGATCTGTGACTGACATGTCTTGCATCTCCTTGTATTCAATACATTTATCATTGCCTATAGAGGGTAGTTAATATCTGAAATATTTCAAGAGTGTAAACGTCTATGGAAGTCCTCTATTTCTACAGAATCAGGAAGCAGAAGCTTTGGCCTTGGAGAACAATTTGATGGTTGTCTGAAATACTTGTTGAATTTAGACTACACTAATAATAGCCTCGGTGTTTGATAGAAGCTTTGCACGATGCTGGGAAAGACTCTTGAAAGCGTAATTCTGTAGCTGGGATGCAAACCAAGCGGCATTCTTTTCTATGGGACATCTCTCTCATTGTTTTTTTAAGACTACTGGAATCTTAGTTCATCAAGGAGACAAGTTATCCTGGGCTTAGACTCTTGTACTGTAAAAATACCAGCAGGAGTCCTGGAGGAGCAGTGCTCTCATACACGTACTTGCAGTATTTTCAAAGGTGTCCTTTTGTCCCTGTCTGCATGGGAAAATATACTTTCCACCCAAACATAAATTATTCTTCAGACCAGAGCCTGGAATTCAGAAGTTTGCCTTTTTAGCGGCACACGGTTCAAATCACTTTGGCAGCAGCACTAAGTGCGCACACACAAAAGAAAAGCACTTCATTTTGGAAGAGAGGCGCAGAAACAAACATTTTGAATCCAGTGTAATGCACTTTCTTCTTCTTCTTTTTGTTTTGAAATCCAAAGAGGGACACTATTAAAATCCATTTTAAGTGGAGTGGACAAGGAGACATCCAAGAAGCTCCTTGTGACTCCCCCAAGTAGCAAGCGTAAGATCATGAATAAACCCAAATTCAGTGATAGACAGGAGGAGTCCTGACCCCGTTCACTTGGGATAATGTCAGACAATCCCAGACTCGTTGTCAGGCTCCCTTCCGGGACACGTTCCAGTAGAGTCCTTGATTTGTGGTGTGAAGCTTTTTATAGTTCTGCTTATCCTAGCATTTAAGGTATTTTCAAACTTTGAAGCACTTTAATTTGTTACATTTGGAATGTGGCGCTGGGTTTAGCACATAAAAAGGGTATTTTCATTGGAGATGCGGCGAACAGTTCTTCAAGGAGGAACTGCTGGCCCTGGGGTGCTTGCCAACCCACAGGTAGAGCAAAACATGGCCATACGCATGACCCAACAAACCCGCCAAAGAGCCAAGGCAATAGGGCAGCGCTTGAAAAGCAGCCTCCCCGCCCTGAGAAGAAATGGAGCCACGTTGTCCCAATGGTTGTTTGGGGAAGCATTGCACTTTGGAGGGCTGTGTCTGGGAACTGAGGTGAGCTGACCCCAGGGGCCTGAATGCCACACGCCTTCCAGTACTGGAGTTGGGGGTGGATTCAGCTTTCCTCTTTGTTTTGGAGGAGGCGAGGGAAGGAACAGGAAGAGATGCACGTGATTGAGCTGTTGCTCTTACGTGCCAGGTATTCCAGACTCCTCTCCTGCTTTCATGGATCACACTCATGGGTCTTGGAGCCATGCAGACAGAGATGAGGAAAAAACCAGGCTCAGCCCAAGGCGTCTAAAATATCAGTCTAGCAAATGGCAAAGTTTGGCGAAGTACTGGCAAATGGGTGAGTGGCTGAGCTCAACTGAGGATGGGTATTGACACACAGCAGCACAGGTGGCCCTCTCTAACAAGAGGGTTCACTGTTGAAAGATTTTATAGAAAGCAAAATGGAAACTTCACAACATGAAGGAGAAAGAAGCCAAACCCAACAGTGACATATATTTTCTAAGCTTGTGCAAGAAACTCAACACTGTTCTCAGAGGACTGAACATTTACAGTCCTCTGACATTATACAACATATACAATAAGACTACCAAAGATTTTTTACAACCCCCATCCGACACAGAAAGAAGAAATGGAGCCAGTTACTATAGGAACAACTTTCCCAGACTCTAACCAACCACCGGAGAAACAACACCAACACCGTACGACATTCCCACCTCCTCCCCGATGAAACTGGAGGAACCGGTCAACCCGCAAATGTCACCAATCTCTCCACGCATGAACTTCCCAAAGCCAAAAAACCTATCCTTTCCAAAGGCCTTAATTTCTGTCTGGAAAATACCCTAATAAGATACTGCAATGTGGAGAACTGGAAGGACTTTTCTGACACCTCCGTCTCGAGGAGTATTTCCACAACCAAAACAAATCCACTTTCAACAACACTTCGCCCTGTGACAACACTGAGGAAAAGATTAACCCTCCATAAAACTAAAAACAATGCGATTGGACGCCTCACAGTGGATGAAATTCAAACCTCGACCACTCTAGTGACTGCTTCAGGGAAAGACTGACCAATGAAATACTCAACAACAAGCACCGCTATAACGGCCTCTCCCACTCGGAGAGAAGGGCCACAGACTCTCCAAGATTCACCAGTCAAATAATAATAAAACCAGCCGGTAAAGGAGTAGCTATAGTTATCCTTAACCGTGAAACTACATCAAAGAAGCCAACAGATAATTCTCTGACACCACCTACTAGGAAGATCTAACTCCCCTTTTCACTTTAAAACTCAAAACAACAATCACATAATTTCCATCTGAACTACAAGAAAAACTACAAAACTTGATCCCTCGCTGCCCAATCCAGGACTTTTTACATGCTCCCTAAAATCCACAAACAAGGAAACCCAGGCAGACCTGAAATATCCAACTATGAGACTGTAACTGAGAAAACATATGGTTTCATCAAATCCATCCTAAAACCTCTTGTCACCCAAAGACCGAGTTTTGTCCGAGACGCACAGACTTTCTATGAAAACTTAACAACATGACCCACCTTCCCAGCAATACCTTCCTAGCCACCATGGGTGTTACCAGCTTATATACCAACATCCCACACCAGGATGGCATCCAAGCCTGCTTTACAAGAGCAAGCTTACAACTCGGAGTACAAACCTAAAGATATTACTGAACTTCTACACTTCATCCTCGCACACAACGACTTCACTTTCAGTAGCCAACACTTCCTCCATCATGAGCACAGCAATGGGCACCCAAATGCCCCCACAATATGCCAACCTTTTTATGGCCTACCTGGAAGAAGAAGAATTCCTCAAGAACTGCACCATCAAACCCTTGCTATACCTAAGATACATAGATGACATCTTCATCATTTGGATTAGAAACCTGCAGTCTCCCATTGATTTCCACTACAGATTCAATAACCATCACCCCTCCATCAGACTCTCTCTTGAATACTCCAACGTTTCCTTTTTAGACGCTACGATCAATGTCCAGAATGGTAAAATACAAACCGCCTGAGAGCCGCCGTAATTCAAATGCCTGCAGCGTCATGTCTATTCAGTGTCCCATGCTTCAAAATGGTGGCGGGGCACTTTAGCTTAAGATCATTGAACAAGCTTGAGTTAAAGTGGTGCTGCTGCCATTTGAAATGTGGGGATGCTGAATACATGACACAGAGGCTGCTGCAGCATGGTGATTATCACACTTTAGCAGACTCCATTAATTGAGTCTCTGTTGATGCGTGCTAATTAGCGTGTGTCAGAGCAGAGGTGCATCACGTGTATAGGTGTCCCATGTGTCTGTCTCTGCTCTAAAAGGCATTTGTGTTAATGCTGGCTCCAGAACAACTACTTTCAACGTGACTGTATGTATCTGGCCATGTGACTGTAGAGAGTATCAAGGCACGGCTGGAAGAAGGATAGTGAACCTCCCAAAGCCCCATGGCATTGCCAAGACTGGATTGTTAATAAGAAAGGATGTGTTGGCAGAGTGAATTGCCCTGGCAATAATTTTGTCACCCTCGAGAATACAACATTGCTAGTCTTGCCTTATGGCTTTTAGTTTGACGGATGCAATACAAAGAGGGGGATGTATACTTTGAATGCTCATCCCAGCATGTTTCAACAGTGGTTGCTGGAGCTTTGCTATTTGACGTTTTGCTGAGCCAAGCAACCTTCAGAGGTCTTGTGCCACCATCCAGACCTAGCGTTCATCTCCTGAGACTTACTGTAGTTAGGCTTGATCTTGGGAGATCTTCTGAAGCGGCAGATTGGCAAACCTGTCTGAGGAGTATTTAGAGAAATTCCCATTTCACCTTTCTAGTTAAGCACTCATCATTATGCATGGCCAGCTATGACTGCAGCTATTGCAAAAAACAAACAGACAAAAAAGAAATAAGTGGAGCAGGGACTAGTGGTATCTGAGAAACAACCTTCCCTACAAGATAGTCCCATGAAAAGGAAACCTTCCCAATACACCACTAGACCGCAAAACGTCTCCTGGCAAAGAAACAGTATGCACAACGAGAGAAGGAGATGCTCTGAGAGTCTCCATGCCAGTATAACGTGATTTGGGGAGTTTGAAGTTCCAGTGCTGGTAGATAACCATATCCTTGTTTGGACGAGGTAGGGATCAGGTGCTTTCCCTGTCACATTTATGAGTATAAAGCAGGTTAGTGGTATGGAGGGTCTTCCCTATGCAGAGAGACTAAGAGACTAGACCTGTTCAGTTTAGAAAAGAGACTTTTGACAGGGGACATGATGAGGATTTACAAAATATAAAATGGCAAAGGGAAAATAAGTGGGGATTTATTATTTGATATCTCTCTCAATGCAAGAACTAGGGCTCCTAAAATGAAACTAGTGGGTGGTAAGTTTAGAACTAACAACAGGAAGGTTTTTTTTCACACAGCTTGTAAGTAAAGCGTGGCACTCATTGCCACCAGATGCTGTGACGGATGACAGTTTAACCAGATTCAAAAAGGGATTAGACACATTCTTGGAGGAAAGGGGCATCCGTAGCTATTGAACCTGGGGGTTAGGGGCACAGCCTCTGAATCACAACTTCCTGGACCTTCGGGGCACCTATACATGAGCAGCAAGGCTGCTCTGATGCACTGTAATTACAGCATGTTGGAACAGGCTTAATTAATCGAGTCTGCTGGAGCGTGGTAATTACTGTGCTTCAGCAGACTCCAGCATCTTATGTATCAGCATCTCCACACTTAAAAATCATAGCAGGAGTGAGCTTTAGTTAAAGTGACCCTGCCGCCATTTTCAAGCACAGCGGCACTAATACATGAGATGCTCCAGGCGCTTTAATTAGAGCAGCTCTCGGGACCACTTTAGGGTATAAACGCCCTAATGCTAGAGGCTGAAAGTGGGAGAGGAACAAGGGAAAAACCTCGGTCGTCCCCCGTGCACTCTCCCTTTCAGCATCCACGCCGCCACTGTTCGTGACATAGGAGGGTGGACAAGATGAACCTGTGGTCTGACCCAGTAAATGACAGTTCTTATGGTCTTTCATTAGATTAATAAAGATATATTAAATACAACATATACTCACACAGGGATGTTTTTAGAAACATTGAGCTCAAATGATAAATGTAGGTTTTCCTTTTAAAGACCTAGAACACTTGGGCACGGGTATGGGCACGGGCGGGGGGGGAGGTGCAGGACACTCCTTGGCCCCAGAAATGGACTGGAAGTACTTCTGGTCCACTTCCAGGTTTGCCACCGAGCATGTGGAGGGCCCTCCCACGCTCCTGTGGGATGCTCCATTCGCCCCAGCATCGCAGCATTCATGAGCTGCACTGGTACCTCGAGGTATGTAGAAAAAACTTTTAAAGCTGTGTCTCTCTGAATCAGCATCGAATCTTCAGATTTGGATTCGGCTGAATCGAAACAGGGACAGTGATCCAAATCAACGAATTGAATCACTGTCCCTGATGTGGGCTGAATCCAAATTGAATAGGGCCTGCTTTGCACACCCCTAATTGGTAGGTGTGTTGCCAACAGGTCAAGTGCAGTGATTCTTCCCCTCTATTCATCACTGGGGAGGTCACATCTGGAGTCCTGTGTCAAGTTTTGGGCCCCCCGCTACAGATGTGGACAAATTGGAGAGAGTCCAGCGGTGGGCAACAAAAATGGTTAGGGGCTGGGGGACAGGACTGGTGAGGAGAGGCTGAGGGAACTGGGTTGATTTAGCCTGCAGAAGAGATGACGGAGGGGGGTTGAATAGCAGCCTTCACCTCCCTGCCGGGGGCTGCAAAGAGGATGGAGGTGGACTGATCTCAGTGGGGGCAGATGACAGGACAAGGAGCAATGGGCTCAGGCTGCAGCAAGAGAAGTTGAGGTTAGATATTGGGAAGAAATTTCTCACAAGGAGGGTAGCAAAGCACTTGAACAGGTAACCCAGAGAGGTGGTGGACTCTCCATCCTTGGAGGTTTTTAAGACCCGTCTGGACAAAGCCTTGGCTGGGATGATGTAGTTGGAGCTGGTCCTGGTTTGAGCAGGGGGTTGGACTAGATGTGACCTCCTGTGGTCCCTTCCAACTCTAATTGTCTGTGATTCTTATTGGTTTTTTCCTTTATACCATGTATTGACCTAACCTTGTCAGTGTGTTTTGAAGCTGTTTTTTTGTGGAGTGATAGACACATGAGACCCAGGATTACTTCACTTCCATTTGACTGTGAAAGTGCAATATGAATACTAAGTAGCACCAGCCTGCCACACCTGCTGGCTTGGGAAGGTGAATCCCCCATGAGCACCTGCTTTCTAAGAATCACCTTCATCACTGAAGAAATTGGACTCATAGAAATGAACAACTTCCTCTAACTTTAAGTCTCTTCTTCAAACTCTTACTTGCATGTGTTAGCCCTCTGGTTACTGAACCGTAAAGCCAGAAGAGTTGATGGGTCATCTCTTGAGCTGTCTAGGGTCACATAGGGGTTTAAAGAAATCAACTGGAGAATGAGGTGTGAAAAATGAAATAAAAGAAAAAAAGTGTCTTTCCTCAATTTGTATATAATTCTGAACTGATATTTAGGGACAAGCATTTAGGGACAGGCTTTAATTATGCCTCATATGCCGCTCTTCTGTTTTATTTTGGATTTCCATGTAAGAAAGTGTTACGTTGTGCTGACATTTGCTCTGCACAAACCATTCCAGTTCTTCTTAGGGCCCTTTTCAGGGAAAGGAACCAGTCCAACCACTTCCCTGTGAACATCACTTCTTTACACACTGCTGCCGGCTGTGATTCATTCCCTTGCATTTCTCTCATTAACACCTCTTCATCCCACACCCAGGGAAATTTGGAAATGCCAACCTGAACAGAGGACAAATTCAGCTACCAAAGACCCAGTCAAACAATGTGCAAAATCCATAGCCTTCCAGGAGAGCGAAAGGCATGCTAGCCCGTTATAGCAGCTGTGAAATGTAGTAAACTTTGAAACAGGACGGACGTGGGAGTC
>NW_017728996.1:5055073-5058748 GCF_001723915.1 Gavialis gangeticus | reverse complement strand
CCAGAGAAATTTGGAAATGCCAACCTGAACAGAGGACAAATTCAGCTACCAAAGACCCAGTCAAACAATGTGCAAAATCCATAGCCTTCCAGGAGAGCGAAAGGCATGCTAGCCCGTTATAGCAGCTGTGAAATGTAGTAAACTTTGAAACAGGACGGACGTGGGAGTCTCTTCATTCTGCTGTTCACAAGATAATGATCTCTCACTGCAGCCCCAACATTGTGTGGTTTGCAGTAATACAGAGGTACAGAAGAGCAGCCAGGTAATTTTTTGTGCTAACCCACAGATGCTGATTTTCCATGCTTTGTGGCCTGACCCTTCACTATTTGAAACAGATGGGAATTTTGCCATGTAACAATTAGATTAGGGTGATCACCTTTCCCTAATTGGGCTGGACAGTCCCAGAATGGGAACATCAAGTCTCAGTCCCAGGCAGCATGACTCCATGACAGCATTTATCCCAGATATGCAGCATCCTGCAGGGATCTGGGTTTTCCATTCACCGTGGGAAACAGCAGGTTTCCCCTTGCAGGTTGCTTGGGGTTGCTGGGAGCGGGACGCAGGGGGTGCCAGGTGCACGCGTGTGCTTGCACACGTGCAGGTGCATGCCCACACACATGCTTGTGGCTGGGATTACAGCCAGGCAGCATGGAAAGCAGCTCCCTGCAGGTAAGTCTCTGGAAGGGGAGGGGGTAGGGGGGTAGGGCAGAACGAAGCCCCCATGGTTAGGGAGGGAATGGGACAGCACCTGGGGCTGGGGGTGCTGCCCAGCCAGGATGGTGAATGGGGCCCAGGACTGGGGAGCAGGACTGAACTACAGGTGGCTTGTCCAGGGGGCATTGTGGGTGGCACTGCCTTACTGCTACACGCACCCCCTGCAGGGGAACATGGGGGGCACATGCCCCCCCAGATTTGTGCATGGGGTGGGGGCAGATACAGGCTGCTTGCTGTGGGTTTGGGGCTCCCTGCTCTGCTCTCTTACCCCTGGGAGCCCCGCACTGGCTGCGCTGCTATGGCGAGGCACCCCCTGCCCATCCAGCAACAGTGCGGGCAGTGGTAGGACAGAGTTGTGCCCCCGACTGCTACCAGGTGGGCAGGGGGCACACGGCTCCTAGTGAGGAGCTCCTAGGGGAAAGGCAGCAGGGCAGGGAGCCCCAAACTCGCAGCAAGCAGCCCGCATGCACCCCCACCTTGCTTGGCTCTGCTCTGGCCTTGCCCCCGGTGGAGGGGGGGGGCGGGGAGGAGAGGCAGGTATGTGCCCTACTTTCCATTTTGAATAGGTGGTCATCCTAAATTAGATACATGTTTGAAGATTTTAGAAAGTGATAAACTGGGAAAGGGGAAAAGGTTGGATATGTTTAGGCAGCCTGTCTATAGCTGTTGCTGCTGCTTTAATAATTGCAGAAGCGCGACAGTCCTTTGCTTGCACTGGATTCATTACATTATTCAATGCTTTTTTGGGTGGGTTTTTTTTGATGAATCATGAGTGCAGGGCCCTATAATCACAGCATCTGAAACCTCTGCCGCTTTTAAATTTATTCTGGCCCATGATAGCGTTGTAACATTGAAACCTGTTTTGTTATCTGTTGTACCTGCCTGGGTTTTTATTCCTTGATGGACATTTCACTTGTACTTGGTTGTGAAATGTTTTATAGCCCTTGGTTCATGCTTTCACCTAGCAGCTGCAGAGGGAGCAGGTGATGTCAGCAATCATCTCCATATACTTAGACAGGCACCCTGGCAGGGACGTTTTTCCCCTGGGCACCCCCAGGGCATGTAGGGGCACCCCCTCTGTGTTTTACTTTGTACCTCTTCATGCTTCCAGCTCACCAGCCCGATAAGAAAAGGTCACCTGGGCCTGAGGCAGGACGGTGTTGTTTGACCGGATGTTGTTATCAGCCTAAAAGTTTCCTTTTCCGTGTGACTAAATAAAAGACAAGTATTTATGTGAGGGTGACCAAGAAAGAGAGTGTGTGTGTGTGTGTGCATGCACGTGCGTGCATGTGGAGGTGGACTGTACTCTGCCACTTTGAAATTTGAGTGGAGGCCTCTAGGCCATGTTTATGCTACTGCATAATTCGTGTGTGAAAGCTTGGGGGCTTCCAAGTCGGCCAGGCTACAGGATGTACAGGACTAATCCTGGTGATCACCTCTCCTGTCAGTTCCAGGCTTTTCTAAAATGTTCCACGTAAAAAAAAGATCGTGGCTAAACTAGGAAATCTGCAGTTTTCATGCCCCTAAGTTTGGAAAATTCACCCAGAGCAGAAGACCCCATCTCCTGGTCACGGATGAAGCCAGCGAAGGTCCGGGGCTGGTGCTCTCTCGGGACTCTGGGACGTCAAGGGCCAGCTTGCCCATTTCCACTGAGCATCGCTGTGCCGCTCGCCCAGAGAAACTGCCACAAGTCTTCTTAGTACCCGGCCTCAAGGGATCCCTGCCCAAAAGGTCCAGGTACTTACTCCAATATAAGAAGCATGTAGGAGGTGTGGAGGGGACAAGAAAAGCTTGCACAGAGACTTTTGGGGGCTGCAAAGCAAAGGAAGACTGCCAGAATCTGAGACTTTGCATGGGGGGGGAAGCAGTGGAGCGAGCTAAAGGCACAGAACTCAGGGCAACGAATGGCAAACCCCAAACTGCCGTAGAGTCGTCCCTGACATTGCCCAACGGCAAGGGTTAAGATTAGTCCCTGCACCGAGGAAGTCACCTGCTCTAGTTGATGCTGGTAGAACTAACCAAGAAAAAAATCTTTCCCCCACTAAGTAATCTATGCTTAAATTGGAAATTCATTTGTTCACTTTTAATTCAGAAAATACATGCTAAACACCGCCCCCCCCCCCCCCCCCCCCCCAAAGAAAAATCAGAAGCTTCCCCAAAAAGAGCTGCTGCCTCGAAGAGGAAGAGCAACAGATTTGTGCAATCTCCAGGGCTGGGCTCTTGCTGTTGGTTTCCCATGGAAGAAGCTCTGGTGCTGTGATCTGGGCGGTGGTGCAAAGCCCTCTGCTCCATCAGCGGACGCGTCCTTTTGAAATCGAGACCAGACTTGGAAGTGACATAGTCCAGGTTCAAAAGCATCGGCTCCCCCATTGTTTTACCTTAGCAGTAATGGATCTGAAGGCTTTGAAGGGTCTTAAACTATTGATTAGAACTTGTAATGAGCTTTAAATTACAGCGTGGGTTTGTGGGTTAAATGTATAGGGATCGCTCGCAGGCTCTGCAACGGGGGTTCAGCAGCTGCTGGAGCTGTACACACCAGGCTCCCGCGGCTGAGGCTGCCAAGTGCCTGTGTGCCCCAGCCTTGCCCTACTTATCTGGAGAGCCTGTCAGCATGTTCTATTACAAGTGGAAACCACTTTAGCTCCGGAGCCAGACACCCAGGTGCCAGGGGGTCCACATGTCACTGCTTTGCCTGGGAAAGTTCAGAAGGAGCTGAGGTCAGACTTTTCCCCTTTTTGGAAAAAAAAAAAAATGTAATCCTCAAACTGGCAGGCTGGAGGAAGAGACACTGCTGCTAGGAGAGTTCAGAACATATTCAATGCACCCATTAAAAAAGAAAAATAGGCACCAGTCCATAGTAAAGCTTGAGGTTTTAAGCTGTTGGGCCCCAGCAGAGAGTAGCAGTCCCACAGCTACAGCCACGGCCGCGTACCATGGCATAATCCCTGCCTGCCTGGACTC
>NW_017728996.1:5042045-5050073 GCF_001723915.1 Gavialis gangeticus | reverse complement strand
CAAACTGGCAGGCTGGAGGAAGAGACACTGCTGCTAGGAGAGTTCAGAACATATTCAATGCACCCATTAAAAAAGAAAAATAGGCACCAGTCCATAGTAAAGCTTGAGGTTTTAAGCTGTTGGGACCTTGCAGAGGATTTAAGCTCTGCAGTGGGACCGGCACAGCTGAAAGCCCTGGGATGAAGCATAACTGAACTCCCTGTGTAGGCAGAGGAGAATTACCAGAGCCAGCAGCTTTCCTTGCGAAATCAGGATTTCCATGCTAGACACCTGAACACTGCTCCCAGTCTGCCCTCCTTAGCCCCCGGATTAAAATATCACTCAGCCGTCTGTGTGCTGCTGTGTGTCTTGGAAAGCTGAGCTGAGTCTGCACCTTCCTGTATGGAGAAGCAGCTTCGGCCACTGGTACAGCGAGCGCATGGTACCTGCGCAAACGCACCACGATCTGGACTGAACTGCCAGCTGCAGACACGCTGGGATCGAACTGTATTGCTCTTCCTTATAAAGCCCAGGCTTTGTCCCAGGTCGGGCTGCTCTGGCAGTAACCTCCCTCAGGATGCATGTGCCAGGCAGCAATTTCTGTGCCCCGGGCAGCAACAGGCAGTGCCAGGGGAAGCCTTTCTTGCACCCCACTGTAAATTGGCACCGTGGACTCATGTCCGGCTTATCTCCTCAGTTACATGACCGGTGCCAGGGAGATAAAATGTTTGCACAAGGGAAAAGCAGCTGGAGCAACGTGGGGTAGCCTTGCTGGAGGGGTGTCTCCAGGAGATCTTGGCCTCATAGCTTCCCTGAGGTGCAAGGGATCCTAAAAGTCATCTAGTCCAAGCCTCTGCATGGATGTAACTAATGTGTCCTGGACAGAAGCCTCAGCAAAGCTAAATGCCCCTGAAGGTGGGCAGCACAACTACTTTCCCACCTCTTAGAGGCCTGATGTCCTGTTCCCAGCCCCTGTGAGCCATGCAGCCCAGCTGCACCCACAGATCCGGATTTTCCTTCTGTTGAAACCAAAGCATGACTTCCCAGGGAGCAGGCCTGGCCCCGGGCTGCAGGGTTAACAGAGCACTTTACTCCTCCGTTCAAAGTCCCCAGCTGGGTAATAACAGTTGGCAACTAGTGTTACGTCTGCCATCCTGGAGCCCCCCCAGACCACCCGGAAACATACTTCTGTGTTGGAAGCATGTGCATTATTTACACCGTCCATGCGAGGAGGGACAGCGCACTTGGGAGGATGCTTGCCCGGCCCTTCAGTCCTTTGCTTTGCCACTGACGTGCTGTACGACTTTGGGCAAGTCACTTAGCCTCATTCTGCCATGCATTAGAGGCAGCCAGCACTTCCCTAGCTCCTAGAGGTCTCATGGGGATAAATAGTACAGAGGGGGTGGGTTGCTTGGGTACTAATGCATGTGTCAGATGGGATGGGATGACTTTACACGTGTTTCCCTGTGTCAGAGGGTGGGACCTAACAAGTTTTAAAAAAAAAATGGTTAAACTTTGTGGCACCCACAAATGTATCCCCAGTGCATCTCTCCTTCAGATAGTGGGGTCATAATGGTCCCATGCACCGTCTGGAGAAGGGCGGGAGAGGAATGTGAGATGCCTGATGTGTAAATTCCTTCATTTATCACTGCTTTATTCCCTGGCAGTGCAACAAAAAGTGGCTCCAGTGCTTGAGTGAATACAGAGCGGACTGAATTCCTGTTGTTGGCCAGTCTTTCCATGGGCCAGCGGGGTGTTTTCCCAGGGACACGTTTCCAGAGACACCGACACACACATTTCAAGACAGCCCGCATGCCGGCACGTGTTGTTAGCCTGCAGCTATTCCTTCGGCACCGAGCAAGCAGATTCTTCTCTGACTGAAGGCGAGGGCAGTTTGCTCCAGGACAAGGCCCGGAGTTTCCACGTGGAAACCTCCAGAGAGATCCAACACCACCGAGCAGCAGAGGCTCTGCAGTGTTGTCTAGGGCTGTATAGGCTCGTCCGGGCTGGGATTCAGTGATGCGGCAGCAAGAAGTGCTAGCAAACACCTTCTAACTTAGGTATTCTGGACAGGTGAAGGAAGCAGGTGCTGAAAAGCACAGGCTAATCATCCGAGAGCTCATGAACCTGGGTGCTGCTCATAAGAATAACTAATCCCGGTCCCTGTCTTTGTCCCTCTGTTTAGCCCCAGGGGAGAGTGGACGTCCCTGCAGTCTGCTGCATCAGTGCCAGGGTGATCTCCTGGGTGGCTGCAGGCAGATCATGCCAGAAACACGCCTGTTCTCCTTACGGCACCACTAGCAATGCCAGGTGCCCACCTTGGTGGCAGTGATTCAACCATGCTATTACCTGCAGGTACAGACACCTATGAGAAGTGGCTTTTCTAGCAGAGGAATGTGCTCTGAGGTTTTGCCACCTGTAAGGATAAAGCCAAATCTCTCCGCACATTGTGACTCAGTAGCCACATTACTGCCCAGCTCCTAAGACATTCATCCCTCCAAGACTCAGTGATCCAGGCAAGTTTACCCACATTTGCTAAGCAAGGGGAAACAACTTCTTTTTATGCCCTGTGTTAAGCCCAGGCTTCATGCAAGCGAATGGGTTGCTCTGACGTTGCATTTCTGGGAGCTGCACGACACGGCAGGCAGGCGGCACTCGCCCGTGGTTGCTGTGCCCGTTAGATAGCTTGCCCTGTCCATTGAGAGGAGCATGCAGGCTGCTGAGGAAGAGCATTTATCTAGCGGGAATCTCTGCTCCTTTCCCTCACTCGAGCATCAGCCGCGTGTTTTTGCCAACTTGCCACTCCAGGGAAAACAGCATTCCCCATAAAAATGAATTGTTCTCCTTCCTGGAATTATGACTTTGTCTTATCGCGTATCTATTAATTACCAGAGGTTTCAGATGAAAAGAAGCAGTTGATTGGGAAGGCATTAGGCACTGGGTTTAAGCGGCTGGCTGCTGCTTGCCTTCTTCATTATCTTGCAGCAGCTTGGTACTGATTTAATGGCCCCTCATACTCACATTCATGTGCCTGTGAATGCCTGGAAAGACGGCATCTCCCGGCTTGTTTACCTTGGCCAAGGCAGCCAAGCCATGTACAATGCAGCTTTGGTTTTTGTAGTGTGTTGAAAAACAGCCTGGAAATGGGGACGTCTGGGGACCATGGGGAGCTGCTTAATGCGGCTCCGAAGTTGCAGCCACGCACAAGAGCTGCCTTAATGAACCACATTTTCCCAAGCAGGGTGTAGGGCACGGGGGAGGCTGTTTGCTGCGTCCAGGTCCTCGTATGTCCTACTTTTGGCCTTTCCAGAAGCAAACGCTGCAGAAGGAAGAGTCAGTTCCCAGCATCCCAGGAAAATGGCCTGAAACAAGGTTAGAGAAAAGCAAGTTTCTTTGGGTAGATGTGATATCTTTTAGTAGATCAACTGAGGAGTTGGAAAAAGGTTCTTAGCAAGCTTTTGGGAGCAGTCACCCATCGTCAGGCATTGGGAGTCTCCGCTGTCTGAGACTCCAAGGAATGAAACAAGCTAAAGGTGTGGCAGGATGTCAGTGAGAAAGTGAATAGGTGGAAATTAGGAAAATAAAAGGTAAAGCAGGGAAGGGAGGGACAGAAAAAGGAGGGGGGCAAGCCAAAGGTGGACAAGGGAGTCTCTACTGTAGTAGTAATTCAGGGTAGAAAAGAGGCTGGCTGTGAAAAAGGAAATAGCTGGAAATTAGGAAGGCAAAGGGCAGAAAAGTAGGGGAGGGAAGGGGAGGAAGTGGGGAGAGGAAGAGGTCAGGTCTGGCAGGTACCCGGTGACTCAGATGTCAGGCAGGTTGTAATGTGTCACAAATGCAATGTCTATATTGAGTCCATGATTTTTTTGTATCCAGATTGATGAACTGAAGTTCATAGCTCATCTCTGAAAGGTATTTTGTAATTTCCTTTGAGGATTAGAACAGAGATTGGAGAGGGAGTGATTGTCTTGTGAGAAGTGTGCACCCACAGGTTGTTGGGTATTTTTGTCTTCGATGGATTTTCGGTGTGCGTTCATTCTGGCGCGCAGTTGTTGTTTGGTTTCTCCTGCATATTTTCCATCGGGGTATTTGGTGCATTGGACGAGATATACTGCATTTCTGGGGGTGCAGATGTAAGATGCTGGACCGGTGATGGTGCTGTTGTGGGGTGTCGTTATTGTGGGACCAGTGAAGACGTGTTGGCAGGTTTTGCATTTCTTGTCGGTTTCTTTTTCTTTGATCTCTGACTTTTTGGGGTTCATGCTTTTAAGCTTTTCTCTGCAACCAGGAGGGCTAGAAAATTGCTGCTTAGGAAAAAAATGATTCTGAGATGTTCACGGCTCTCTAGGGATGAGAGCTTTTCAGATAATATCCAGTACCTGGGTAAAATGGAGGGAGCTGGCAGAGCTGAGTTTTGTGTGTCCAAATGTTTGCAGTAGCAGAAGACCAGATTTGCTTTGTCTGTGGGAACGATACCCACAAGAAGATGATGTGCCCAGAAAGCATGGCTGGGCAGAAGGCAGGCACAGTACCAGAGACTGGGCTCAACCCTGTTGAAGATTTCCTCTGGTGAGCAGATGTACATGCAGTTTCCTGGTCAATGGTGTTTGTGATGCACTGGGGCTCTTTACCTTCAGGATAAGCTCTGAGGTTTTGCAAGAGGCAGCTGTGAGACTAAAACCAAATCTCTCCACATATCTTGACTCAGTGGTTGTATTACTGCCCAGCTTCTATGACAGTCATCCCTCAAATACTTTGTGATCCAGGCAAGTTTGCCCATATTTGCTCCATGAGACAAAACAACTTACTTTGATTGTAGTGGGCAGAGATAAAAATATTACAGGTTTAAGAGCGTTATTGGGCAGGTAGGGGTGAAGTCCTAGCCCCACCGACTTTGCAATGACATCCTGGCAAAACTCCCATGCCTTCACTCTAGCATTTCAATGATAAAAACACATTGATTCAACCTAAGCAGTTGCCCACAGGAAGGTGTTACATGGGGCAGGGGGGTTTTCCCTCTGGATTTTATTGTCTGGCCAGGGGTAGGTTCAAGCTTGTGCCCCATAAATGAGATGGCAGCAATGGCTACAACAGCACTGCAGCAAAGGCAGGGGACATACTGCAGAACTCCTTTCATCATCTGTATCCAAAGACAAAGGAGAAAAAAGGCATTTCCAGCTGAAGAGCCCTGTTTTGGAGGAAGGTAACTAGCTATGCAGCTGGAGGAAGAAAGCCCCTTTGTATGTGGATTCCCAGATCAAATGGACAGAAAACACCAGAGGGGAATTTTCTATGCTAGTGCAAAACCTCCTGGGTTGGGAGGTGCCTTGCAGTGGTGTCTGTGCTCACACCGGGTTTAAGGTAATGGCAGTGGAAGTCCCATTTGTGTAATGAACTCTCCCTTGTGTGTGCGTGTGCGTGTGTACACACACAGGAGGGAAGATGGCAGATGTGGCTGCACCCCAAAATCCCGTGTTATGTTGGGACCCTGGAACTGAAGCTGCTAGAGCCAGTCGTGACGCTCGCTGCAGGATGTGCTGAGAACCGTTTCCGCCTCCCTGGGGACCGTGGGACTTCCAGCTCTCCCATCCTGTGATGGGATCATGTGTGGGCCTGGGCTGCACAGTCGGGGCCCATATTTCAAATACTAACCCCCCTTCCCTCACCCCCCCAGTGTTATGTATTTGGATTGAAGGGATTGGCTAACATCCATATTTTGCTGTGACTGTATCTAGGTTTTAATAGAAACCACGGCCAACTTAGAGCACTAGTACAGCTAAGGCTTTTGGCAGGTGTGGGTGAATCTCTACTTGGGTCACGTGTGAACCTACCTGGGTTCATGTCAGTCTCTGGCAGGCTTGAGGGTGCTCATGGGGCGAGGTCCTGGTTTGGTGCACGTGAGTGTGAGCAGGTGCAGGGAGTGTTTGAGAGCGTCCCTCCGCAGGGGTTGGGGGAGGTGGGGACAGTGTGGATGTCTCCTGAGTAGACAGAGGGGACCCCCAACTGAAACCCTTCTCCGGTGAGAGATGCTAAGCTAGCGAACCTATGACACATCCACAGAAATAGCCCCGCTGCACTTCAGGTTGTAGCAGAGCTGGAGGTTTGGACTAAAACCTTTGCAGATGAAGAGCAAAATTTCCTTGGACTTCAAGGCATCCAGGATCTCAGCTGTAGAGGAGCCCAGGTTGGTTCAGCCTGAAATCGGGCAAAGATGAGTGTTGTGCAGAGTTGTTGGAGGCTTGAGGTTGGGGGTTGAGCTTATGCTGCTGCTTTCTTTTTCCTGGTCCCAGGAAAGCTATCTCTAGCCCCCTATATTATATGACAGCATATTACAATGGAAATGAAAGGATTTCACACTGGAATGGGGGTTGGAGGGGACGAGACAGGATAGCTTTATGCTGGAGACAGTCCTCCCTCGAGAGATATTAGGCAAAATACTTTTCCCAGGGGGACAGAGCACAAATATAACATGGCTTGTCCTCCCAGTTACACAGATGGATGGATTGTGCCACCACCTTTGCCCCTGGTACTAGGGGCACTTGCCCTCACAGATGGTTGTACAACGTTAGGTGTTGTACACTTGTACAAACGTTGTACAAATCATTTGAGCTGAAACATAGAAGGAGACCTGAGTTACAAAACCCAGACCCAGATGTTGAACAGCTCTTAGTGGATGGGTGTGTGGATTTGGTGCTTGGCTTGGACCCACCTGTGAATGAATGAATGAACAGAAAAAGCTATCATAATAGAAGAGAACTTGCTGAGCATTTGCCCTGAGTTTGTCTAAATCAAACCTCTTTCCAAGTGGGGCTGTTGGTTTTCTCTCTTTCCTCTGGGCTCTTCTCAGAGCGGGAAGGAGAAGGGTCAAAATGCTGCGTGTCCAGCCTGGGTGCAGGTGTAGACGGGTCCTGGGGGAGCAGTAGCTGCTGTGGAGGAGGAGGAGATCCATGAGCCCCAAGGGGGGACCTGATCTCTTGAGCTCTGCAAGTCCCAGTCTGGTTTTGTCAACAGCTCAATGAAGTTAGATGCCCAAATTCCCTTGAATTCGGAGCTGGGCACTTGGCTTCCATGGGGTATTTAGAAAATCCCATTCACAAGAGGTTTTTATAGTTACAGAAGGCTGCACATCTTGTCTGGAGCTTGCAACGGGGACTATAGATCTCAGGGCGGGTAGGAGGTTGTCCCACTGCAGCATCCAAAATGTGACATGCTTGTGCCAACTGAGCTCAGTTTTGGGACCGTTGGAGATGAAAAGTCCCGGGCATCTTTGCAAATACACTCTCCTCCTCCCTCCAGCCCTGCAACAATGCTTGAAATCAATGCAGTCCACCCCATGTGTTCTCCAAGCTCAAATGGCAGATTTGAAATGATTGCGGCCTGACTTGGTAAGAGGCCTTGAGAGCCTTTCAAGGGTGATTTGGGGTGCCACGCAATGTTAGCCCTGTTAGGTGTGGAAACATGATTGACAAGATAAATCCAGAGATTTCAAATAGGAGTCCAGTGCTAAAACTTTTCTGCCCTGCTGTGATCTTTCTGAGTTCCTTGCAACAGCAAACATGTTCTAGTCTTTTTCTGTAGTTGAAAAATGAGTGAAAATGAAGAGCTGGCATTTTCCAAAGGGTGCTTCAAGTCTAACAAGGGGTGCCTTGAATCTAATAAGGGTGTCTTGAGTCTCAAAAGGTTGAGAACCACTGTTTTGAGATGCTTCAGGCCATGTTTTCGCCGGAATAAATGAAAGCCCTTCAGGATCAGGTCCCCCATTGCCGCCCTGGATATCAGAACGCCGTCTGGAAGGTTGCATGTGTCCATTGCATGCATTTAAATGAGACCCCATTATTGTATGGGACTAAGATGAACAGAGATTTAATCATATGCAAGGAAAGCAAAGAGTGCTGCTAACAGAAAGCTGCTAGCCAGTTGTTCGCTGTGGTCCAGTTATTAACTAATTTGATACTTAAAAAAAAAGACTCCCTCCCCTAACCCCCTTTTTCTTCTTTTTCATAAAGCCCGGCACTCCCACGCCTCCTGGAGAAGCAGGAAAGCACATTAAGA
>NW_017728996.1:5025110-5037045 GCF_001723915.1 Gavialis gangeticus | reverse complement strand
CATTTAAATGAGACCCCATTATTGTATGGGACTAAGATGAACAGAGATTTAATCATATGCAAGGAAAGCAAAGAGTGCTGCTAACAGAAAGCTGCTAGCCAGTTGTTCGCTGTGGTCCAGTTATTAACTAATTTGATACTTAAAAAAAAAAGACTCCCTCCCCTAACCCCCTTTTTCTTCTTTTTCATAAAGCCCGGCACTCCCACGCCTCCTGGAGAAGCAGGAAAGCACATTAAGAGCACTGATAAAAGGTAAACAAACCAGGAGACAAAATTTCTTGATATGCTTTAATTGAACTAGTTTCCTTACTTCAGCTTTGAAAAGGAACAGCCACGAGGCAATCTCGAGAGAGCCAAGTGAACTGCTCTTATCTCGGAAAGGTCTCCTTGATGTCTCGTGCATGGGGGCTCCAAGTCTGGCTTGGCCATTGCCTGGAAGTCTAAGAAAAGAAACCTACTGGCCTGTGCGATAAAGCCCCCTGCTGCACGTCCCATTTTTAGGCCTCGGGAAGGACGGGGTTGTTGACAGTTCATTCCTGTGAAAATTCAGTGCAGTCCAGTCTCCGGATTGTAAGTGGAAGGAATATATGGCAGCACTAATGCAAAAGGTATGTGATTAGATAGTCCCGTCTGCTATCTGCCCCAGCACTCTGCTGATAGGCAGCCCTTGCTGGTGCTAAATGGAAGCCATCAGGATTGCTAGACTGACGCCAGCCCCTTCATCAACTGGGCTGCAGATAAGGGGAGAAAGCTCCAGTCTTCACGTAACACAATGTTTCCCCAGTGGGCGAACTTGAGTATTCCTGGCTGCATCTTTCACAGACATTGTACGGAGCCAGAGCGGGGATAATATATCGTTTCATACTGTAAGGAGTCCAAAAGTTCAGTGCAAGAGATCCTCTCCCAGCCACACGCTGCACACTGTTATCTGCCTGGGCTTAAACTGCTCCTTTGGACAAGCCCAGCTACGACGCCAGCACCAAGCACGGGATAAGGGGTAACACACGCTTGGATTTGACGTGCTCCTGTGGGTGGGTGCTGCAGGGTGCTGGGGGAGTGACCGTAGGATGTTACAGTCCACGCTGCAAAGCTGTGTGCTGGCATCACTCCCTGCATCACTGGCATGAGCAAGTGGGGTCTGTGGAGACCCCCAGTTTTCTGCTGGCTCAGCGTGTTGTCTACGTGGGTTGGCTCTCCAACGGGGCCTGTAGAGCCGCGTGAGGAATGCAAAGAGGTGTTGCACTGGGGTGAGGCATGCTGCACTCAGGGAAAGCCTGAGCATTTGGATGGATCCCATGGGGTGCTAGAGATGGAGGGAAACAGGCCACGGGTGGGGATTCAACATAGCTACACCGGCCTATGCCTTCAGCCAGCCTTGCTGCTGCAGCCTGCGTGGGGCAATGGGCACAGCCTTGCTTGGGTGCTCTTCCCGTGAGCTCACGGTCCCTCCCGTGTGTGCCGGCCCAGAGAAGAGACCCCTCTGTCCCCACCTCCCCTCTCCTGTTCTCTGCTGTGAAACTGCTCCTCCAACATCGCCAGCCCTGTGGCCCCATCTCAGAGCTTAACTAATTCAGAAACCTTGCACACCAGACTCCTCATATGATCGTCATCCCAGGCTCACGAGCTCCATATAAATGAGTATCTGTCATTGGGGGGATCTCCTGTAGCTCAAGAGACACCACAAATGCTGCAGGCAAAAGAGCCCAGCCCCTGGTGACCCTGTGCTGGGCTCCCTGTTACCATCCTCCCCCAAAATCCCTGTTGGCTTTCATGCCTTAGCGTACTTCCTCCACTAAGGACTTCCTCATTTGTTACAGCAGAAGGGAGATTTTCTTTAAACCCTCCTCGGGGGTTTGTGAGCTCTGGCTAAACTGAAGTTGCAGGTGTCATTGCACAATGGCCTTGCACGCCCAAGCAGATTATAGTCCCATGCATGTACCAGAGCTGTGAAGCTGCAGGCTGCCTGCGCTGGTTTGTATGTAGGGCCCCAGGCGAGCTTGCAGAGCCCATGGTGAAGGCTCTGCTGCTGCGGTGACACTGCTACTGGCACCTGGACCAGCCCGGGCAAGGGTGTGCACACCCATGCTGCCAACACCCCTACAGCTGCAGTGCAAGCCTGGGCAGGGTGTGCAGGGCAGCAGGTGGGAGAGGAGAATGGGAGAGTCCCACGCAGAAGTGGTGGGCATCTTTGGAGGAGAGCTGGGTTCCTGCTGTGCCGGAGTGACAACCGGGCACAGATGCACAGCAGCACGGACAGTCGGCACAAACGACTCTCTTCCTGGACGCTTGGAGCAGTGTGCTCATCTGCGTAGCATCTCCCCACCAGCAGCCCGCTTGGAAACCCGAGGGAGCCAAGGGAAAGAGTCTCAGTGACTCCCTGGGGCTTTGAGCCCAGCCCCAGTTTATTATAAATCACTTATTACTCTTTCTCCTTTGTTCGCATAAAGCGGCTCCTCTCAGCTAACCATTGGGCAAGATCAGATAAAGCCGGCGTGAAGGGAGGCTCTTGTGAAGAGGATGGAGTGTGTGCCTTTCTTCCCAACCTTTTATCTCTCGCTGAACCTCCTGTTAGTTGCTTGGCAACTGGAATAATATTATGGCACGCACATGTTATGGTCGATATTACCTGCAGCCAGGCTTGATTTATCATTGTCGCTCGGCAGATACAAACCTGGGGCTCTGAAGGCGGCACTAATTGCTGTGCAGCGCAGCTGCCAAAAAGGAGGTAATTCCCAGCATGAAGGGAGTGAGTCACACCCTCGCACGCTCACTGGGATTAGATGTTTCACTCCTTCGCGCGCACATGGAGGGTCATTCAAACGACACCGCAGCGCGTTGAAGCCGGCGGCAGGTTGAAAGCCCTGTTGGAGCCGAGTGGATTCACGCTGCGTCATCTCAAGGAGGCAAGGATTGCTCATCCCTCGGTGTTGGCTGCAATCTTCCCTTTCGTTAACACACAAGAGAAGCCCAGTCAGGTCCTTGGACCAAATTCTTGCACTTCCCTAGTATCTGCATTGAGGAGCCGAGTGGAGAGCAGAGAGAGGCAGTGTAGACACACACGCATGCATGTTGTGGGCACGCACACACACACGCCCCCATTGAAAAGAAAGCCCTGCCTCAGAGGAGATGCCCATCTAGGGCTGCAATGTAGGCATGGATGCGACAAACACCTCCTGGTAGCACAAGGTAGCAAGGAGCCCATTAGGTTTTGTGCTGTAAGCTGTAGTTACAGCTATTTGCAGAGCCTTTGAAGCTCTGCTCCCCTCGGGTTCTTTTATTGCTCGTTGTTGGTAATAAAACGAGCTCCATGCCGTGCTCTGGGGAAAGCTCCTCGCGCTCCTCCTCTGAGACGGTTTCCGTTCAAATGAACAGCGGATACCTGTAGGGAAAACTCCAGCGAGGGCAGATCTGGATTGTACAGAGTGCTCTTCAGGTTTCACCCTGGTGGAAAAGAGCTCACGATTTCAGCACCTTTGAAATCCTTCCCAGGAGCCAGCTGGCGTAACTTCCAAGGGCCAGGAAGCAAAGGTGAGAGGAGGTCTGAAAAGCATCTCTCTTCGGCTGAACTTGGAGCCTCTGGTCTTGCAAGGGGTGTAGGCCAGCACGCTCTTCCCAGCAGCTATTACAGAGAGGCAGGAATTAAAGCAGATATTTTTGCCCCTCCTTCCATAATAAACATCTGGGATGGGCTTTTCATAAATTACCGTCAGCCCTGTGGGTTTCCTGCGGAAGCGCTTTGCTTTTTAAATGGAGAGCAGGGAGGATTATTTTAATATCGTGTTTTCTGTCCCCCTAGCTCTGGTCAGCAGTGAAGGTGCTTGCTTTAGTCTGAGCGGCTAGAGGTAGCGGGACGTCTTGTGCAGCAACCGGACTAAATGGCAGCTCTTATGTGTTGGTTGGTGGGGCAGGGACTGATGTGACGCAGGGTAACTGGGAGAGGATTATGCATCCCTGTGATGACCGAGCCTTTCTCCAGAGCAAGAGCAACCAACAGCTGGAGCACCCAGCCCCTCTGTTGCCAGCGGTCACAACTTGATTATGTTTCATTGCTTGGGGTGAAAAATCAGTCCCCACTGAATTCAGTGGTCATTTTGGTATTGACTTGTAAGGGGGCCAAATACCTGTGGGGTTTTGCCAAAGTCCCAAGTCCTGGAGTAACGTGATTACACGAGAAACTCCGTTTTTATTAAAAATAGAAATAAGCTTTGAATCCGCTAGGTTGCAAAGGAAAGCTTAAAAACAGAAGCTCAAAAGCCAAAAGGCAAATGCCGAGTTCCTGAACTATTTTGTTTTTAAAACCTGGTAATTCTCAAGCCGAGTTCATGATAATTTTTGGCCATCTTGTGATTTTTGAATGGTTGGAGTGAACAGTAATGCTGTGTGTATCTATTTCTCATTGCCCCAGACACTTCTATAAATAGTATATTTTATAAACCATAAAAAGGAAAAGAACTAACATTATCCATTTCTTTTAATAAATGGGCTTATTGCATATGCAGACTGCCTGCCAGGTATTTAAATGTGTGGTTTGTATGCAAGCATCTTGCATTTCACATGTACAGTTTAGATGCACGTGATTCTGTAAAGGCCAGCCCTGATGAAGAAACACCACTAAAAATGAACCTTCAGATTGGAGAAGAACATGCCATTTTTACACTGACTGTATTTGAAAGCGTAGGGGGGAATGAGTCCCGTGTCACCGCGGTGTCTCACAGGTCTCTGTTGTCTCCCATGCTATTGATCCCCGTGCCCTTTCCACTCAAAGCGCAGGAATCGCTTCACCCACCACTGAAGTGGGGCTTGGCAGCTGTCTGACCCTAGCTATGCACCCCTGCCTTCAACCTGAAATGCTCTTTGCTCGGACTGCCTTTTGCCTGGGAGTCAGGTCTGGGTCCATTTGTGGCTCCACCTGGCAGGGGACGTTGAGACTAGACTCTGATGGTGGGTGGGCGGCTGGGGTAGGGGCTCAGATCCTGGGAGCCCGGGCCTTGTAACAACGGCAGTCTGCACCTCCGAGACGGGTAAGGCGTGTGGTATTTCAGCCTGGGCTCCAAACGGTGTTATTTTCCCTTTAAAAATGAAAGCTTATGTTCTGCAGTATCTGATGAGGCAGGCGGGGAAGTGCTGATACCAAAGTCTGCCTAGACTCCTGACTCCCAGCCTCGTGCCCTAACCACAAGCCCTCCCCCTTCGCCCCTTTGATATGACCATTTATTTGTAGACCAAAAGGAAGTTGATGAAAGCCACCAAAGAGTATCCAGCATAGAGAAAGCATGCGCTGTGCTTTCAGAGCATCCATCCAATCAAGCCCAGGGCCCAGGAGACTAGACTCTCTGTGCCACCACAGACGGCTGCATTTCAGTGGTGGATAATCGCTATATGTTCTTTGGAAAGCTCCTTGGGATGAAAGTCTCTACACAATTGTATGTTCTTTCCCCCCTCTAAGGTCAGCATTTGGCTCGCACTATCCAAAGCAGTTAAGTTTATTAATAGTCTGTTTCTGGAGTCTGAGTGACTCCATAGAGGGGAATTTATTCTGTGCAAAACAAAACAGGAAAAGAAAACAATATCCAAATTCTCTGTTCTGCAGTTGATCTCAGAAGGCCGCATTGTTTCACCTTTTTGTGGGAAGCAGAGGAGACCCTAAGACAGAGCAGCCATTGCTTCGGGCGTGCGACGCGGTGTGAGAGACACAGGGAGTATTCAGGAATGAAACGTGACCGAGCCCTTTGAAAGTGAGGCCGCTCGTAGCCAAGTCACTGACTTAAGAATTCAGGTGAGAATCAGGAAAAGGGAAACTTCACAGCCCGCCTGGCTTCGGATGCCATCGGACCCAAATGCCCGGGACCTCGGGAAGCAGCGTGGGATTGCGAGCGCTATTTGGTCTGGCGGCGTGTGTTGCACAGGAGAAACTGTCCCCCGCGCAGAGGGTCCATGAAAGGCGCACACAACAATTATGGCTGCTTGAACTTGAGTCCTAGCACGGCTGCTCTGTCCTCTGGTCACCTTTTGCGCCTTCCTTGCCTCTGCCATTGCTAATTACATCAGCCTTCGCGGCGGTATGTGCAGCCAGTCTGCAGGCTCTTGCACGCACGGGGAGAAAATAGGATGAACACATCTCAGAGCAGCGGCAAGGACGTGACAGCCAGGTGAACGGGAGACGGATGGCGCCGTGGTTCTGCTCTAGGGATCGCGGGAGTCTGCCAGGGTAGGCCCGCGGGCCCCTAGGGCAGCTGGACCGACTGGCGGCTGATAACAATCCTGCCAGTCCGACACCCTCTGCTTTTTCCTGCCAGTCTTCAATTTTATTTATTTTCACTTAGCAATGTCGGGTCTATCTTAGCCAATAAAACCATCTCCGCTGAAAAGAACCAGGAGAGCACACGCCGGCTTGCTGTAATTGTCTGCAGTAGCATGAAGCCATGAATCAATGGAGACTCCGCTTTTTAAAGTTGATTATAAAAATACAGCGTGCGAGCTTTTCCTGGGGCAGTGAGGCAGCCCTAGATATGTTGTTAATGGCACAAAATCTCTGGCTTTCTGTTTTTGCCTAAATAATAAAATAACCTTCGCATGGTATGAGCCACAGGGATTCTACGCATAAAGGCAGACTTGTTTTATTTTCAGTGCCGCAATTCAGTTGTACGGCCTTGCATGATAGTGGAGGGTATTTCGTGTGTTTTGCTGCTTCAGACATATAGCACGTTCGTTTTGTCTAAAAAGCAACACTAAGATAGGCACCGTGTGTTTAAAAAGAGTTCAGAATGACACAAGCACTGGGACAGAAATGACCTGGGTGTTTTCGTGGCAAAGCAAGCAATTTTGGCTACTTAGGAGTAGTCAGGACCTGCTAACTCGAGAGTGAGCCCAGTGCCCCCCTGAAGGAGAATGGATTCCTTCAGGTCGTGGAAATGTCCGGTTCGATTTCCCTCGCTGGATTGCACAGCAGCGCACTGAAGCGTGAGAAGCAGAAGATTTCTGCATGCGCCCCTGCCTTTAGCTGAGGCTGGCAGGTCACCAGTGCCTCGTGCGAGTGAGTACGCCAGGCTGCCTCAGCAGCAGAGGTAGCCGTCCAGGTCGGTGAAGGGAGTTCAGAGCCGGCAGCTTCCAGAGACAGCCCCGTGGAGAGGAGCGGAGGCATTGTTTGGGAATATGCCTAGCATATCGCTCATCTCTTTAAACGGTAATAGCAAAGTGCCCGTCTTCCAAGCATTAAACCCTGCTCACAGCCCCCATGGAGGCAGGCCAGTATAATGTACAAACCACACACTACAGATCAGGAAATGAGAGCACGGAGATATGAAGTGACTTGGACAGGGCCACGGCAGGCAATCTGTGTCGCAGATGAAGGCTTCTCAGCTCTTTGCTCACTCTCCGATCCACTGGCCTCTTCTGTGCCTTAGTAATGGGATGACAAGAAGTTGCTGGCACCTTGGTTCCCTTGAGAGCAAGCACCGCAACGATGGTCAAAGCCCCCGGATGGACCCTGGAGGCAAGTCGCACCCCAGTGGGAGGATGGACCCTGTGGCATGCTGGGGAGGACCCAGCAGTAGCTCTGGACACTTCTGTAAGAGGAATGAATGCAGGGCCCTGGCAATTGGGATGCATCACTACTTCAGTGATACGTGGGTCACGTTTTCCTTATCATCCTGGAGACTAGAAACATCATTTACCTTTGCGATGGGAGCACAGATCCCCAGCAGGCTGCCTCCCCCGACAGCCAGTCCTACCGCAGACTGGTGAAAGACCAGGGGCGCTCGCTTGTCCCCCGGTCCTGCCCTTCTCTTCCTCCCTTTGGGAGCATCCTCACAGCCTTATCAATGCAGACACCTGAGTGCCACTGCGTGCTTTGTTTTCAGGACGGTGAAGAGGTATTAGTCTCAGAAGAAGTATATATGGACAAAGGTTTTGTAATTTAGTGTTACTGTCTTTCTGATTTGTAGTGTCTGAGCAGTTTCTGGGAGGCAGGGGAAATGGTGAAGTTATTTATAACCAGGAAAGGCAGAGGCATCAATACCAGGAAGGATGGTTTTCTCCCAGTCCCATTCCACCAGTGGTGGCCAAATAGGCAACTTGCTCACTTCCTTTCATCCCTGCATCACAAATAGGTTGGTCCCAAAGATGGTCCCATTGCAGAGCCGGGCACCAGGGGTGAACTGAGCATCCCCGTTTTCCTGCGGAGGCAAAGCCGATGTTCGATTGTCCTCGCACCTGCCTCAGGGTGAACTGGCTGCACCACTGAAACCTGCGGCGTTGCAGCCTGTGTGCGTGACAGGGGCCCAGGCCTGAAGCCTCCAAGCCGGGATCGTCTCAGAAGCACGGCAGGGCAGGCGTTGTAGTGGCGTGAAGGTCCCAGAAACTGGGCCTCTGAGCGAACACCCCTGTTTCTTCCTCTTGAGCCTGACATGAGGGTGACAGATCAGGAGCAGAGGCAAGAGCACTGATGTCCCACGGACGCAACGCTTGCGCCGAATCCCCCCATCTACGTTGGTCCCTGACTATTTTACACTTGGGTCCCAGTCCCACAATTCAGAGTCCCTGTGGTCTAGTGAATCCAGATCTGTGAGTCCAGCTTTTCTCTGTGGCTTTGAGCAAGACAGCTCGCCTCCGTGGCTTCTCCCTGCCTTTTCCCCTTCTTTATGACCAAGAGTCACACCCTGAGCTGTAACGCCGGGTTTTTCTGGATGACTGCGACAAAAGAGCCAGGCCAGTATAACCGGGAAAGGAGCCTCAGGGTAGGGAGTTGCCCACAGGCAAAGCTGGCACGGTGCCCCGGCTCTTGCTGCCTCTGGGCTAGAGGCACGGGTGCTGCCAGCACCCTCCCCAACCCTGGCTGCTCTGCCAATGCCCGGGAGTGACAGGATTTGCAGGAATCAATCGCCGTTCCTCAATACCAAACCCGGCATGCGCGGCAGCATGTGAATCTCTGTTGTGTGAATCTTTGGAGCAAAAGTCTGCAAACTTCTGTATCCCTTAATACGTGGCCCCTCCAATAAATGCAGCGCCTCAGCATTTGGCCAGCCTGCGTGCTGTGCACAGTGCACTGTTTGCTCGGTGAGCTCTCTTTGAGGAGCAGTTGTGCTGGCCTGTACAGGTCCTCCTCAGGGTCAGGGTCAGGGTCAGGGTCAGGGCCAGGGCCTTGCCTTCCCTTACACACGGGTCTTGGTCGCCTGTGAAATTATCGGGAGCCAAGCACAGCCCGAGGGCAGCACGCGGCCCTGCAGCCGCCAAGTCCTGACTCCAGTGGTTACGATGGAGCCCTCTGGGCTGTGCCTGTTCGAGTCCGAGCCCCGATTTCCATCTGCTTTGGACACGCAAGTTATATGCAGCAACCTGGGGTATGAAAAAGCCTCGTGGAATGTGTTAGCTGGAAACAATAGCGTGCACAGATGGAAAATCCAGGTTCCCGGACCATAATACGGTTGGTATTAATGGTTTTTCCCTAAAACCCCAAAGGCGCCTGGTATGTCCCCTAAGGAACAGACTGCACGATTATGGTTCGAAAGGCAGGACTTTTCTCTCTCTGTTGAAACCTGCTGGATCTTTTCCCCTGACCCAGAGAAACACCTGGGAGGGAGGGCTTTCCCCAACCCCGCATGAGCTGTCAAGCTCCCTGCTTTCCCGTGGAGAGGCTGCAGCACTTCATCCTGCATTGATAAAACGTGCAGATTGTGACGGATGTGAGAACCTCTGCTGCCAGGACTGGAAACTCAGGGCGCAGACCTGTCATTTCTACTCCCCTTGAGCAGTGTGTAGGCTGGCCCCCTCCCCTGCCAGGGTACCACCGTCAGACTCGCTGGCTCTGCAAGGGAGGGAGCTTGTCTAGAGGGTCTGCCAGGGCTCATTGTCAGATGCAGACAGGCCAGAATGGTATCAAGGACTCCAGTCTGGTTTTAATGCCAAGTGATTTAACTGGTCAAAGAAACAAACATATCAGAGACTTTACACAACAAGGAGAAGTTGTTTCAAGTAACTCCAGTAACAAAAGCGGCGTTGGAAGGTTCATTTCCTTGATTGCAGCTCTTCTAGCTAAAGTTGCAGCCTAAAGAAGCCTAAGATTGTCTGATAGTCATTAAGCAATTTGATTACCATTTTTGGTCTGAAAGCAGACTTAAAATAGAAGGACAGTCTTCAGCAAGGAAGAAACTCTGTTGACAGAACATAGGGAACATTCTTCCAAAGTACTTTTGTAAAGGACTATCTCTGTCTTTAATCTCAGCACCATTTCCTGCAGGTCTCCCGGGCCTAGCTTCCCTCTCATTGTTAGTGGTGCATTTGGAAATGACCTCAGGCAGTTCTCAGTGACTGGCGACCCATGGGCAGAATGACTAACCCAGTCTGTCTCCATCCCTTGGACGAGTCCTATTGACTAAATAAATGACAGGCACTGACATGTGAATAGAAACAAAAACAGGCCAGCCAATGGCATCTTAACTCTTTGCAGCAAATGATTGTTTCAGTATGCTTCCCCCTGTCTCTGAAACAGGAGGAGAAATTCCCCATATGGCCAAACCTCCTGCCCATTTCTGATCTAGTCGCATCCAATCGTTAGGCCAATAAACAGGGAGCCCCCAGTATGCGAAAGCATCTAGTTTAATTGCTTAAAAAGTGTTTTAACATCTTTGTTCTTCTTGAACTAAAAACATGTGAGTGCGTGAGGGTCGGAGTGTGAATGTACGTGTGTGTGAGTTTTCTGATTTGCACCAGCCTTGGCGGGAGTGACCCTGCTGAAGTAAGTAAGTAAGAGTTACACGTCAAACAAAAGTTGTAAGATCAAGCCCTGATGCTGCAGTTGCATCCTGCTGAGCCCTCTCCCATGGAGCCCATGCATCTTGCAACTGTCTTAGCAATATCTACTCCGAGTCATTGGGTAATAGTCCATTCGCTGCCAATCCTGCTTTCTGCCCTCTGGACTCAAATCCCCACCCAGGGCCTGGGCCCAGTTACTGACAGAGCCTGGAGCTCGTTTGCTTCCACTGAAATAAGCAGCAAAGCTCCCACTGAGACACTGGGATTGGGATCTGCTTATTTATGAACCTCCTGCAGGCTGCCACGTCCCGGCTGTCAGTCCACCCTACCTTAGCATGAATGCTGGGGAGAGACAGCAAGACCATCCCAGACCATCACTGGGCCGTATTATTAAGGACCCATCCCGGCTGCCTTTGAAATCCAATGACAGCTTTATTGTATCCTCAGTGGGAACAAATTTATGTTAATAGAATACATCAGGGAAAGTGTTAATGAATCACATCACAGATGTTTCTTGGTTGGAGAAACATAGCAAAAATATTCCCTATAATATAACCTAAATACCCTGAGAGGGCTGTACTTGGAATAATTCATTTCCTTCTTTGGCATTCAGTGCGTTATAAAGATCTCTGCATTGACTATGGCTAACGGCAAGAATGATGTAAATCCAGCAGGTGAAACAGTGGTGTGGGGGGTGGATGCACTGCTCTGGCTGATGGCTTTTTTGCTTAAATATAAGTAACAAATCCTTCTGGCTCTCTTCGTTTGTAGATAAGGCCATAAAAAGGAGGAGGAGACCCCAACTAGTAAAAATACTACCCTTGCTTTAGAGACGCATTTGGGGTTTGTCTAGTGATGATACTGCAAAAGGGCCCAAGGATCTCTGGGTCATCATTTAGCGCTGCATGTTTAATACCTGTGTCTAGCATGCACAGACCCTGAATGGGTGTTTCAAAGCCTAATGATCCAGCTCCCTTGGGTGTGTATGCATGTACTATCTTTCTGACCGTTAAGCCAGCTTAAGTATTTTTAAGCCAACTTAACTGTCAGAGCGTACACATGTATGTGGTAGAGTCAGCTTAAATGCGGTGCAAGACAATACACCTCCAAGGTATATAATCTTGAGCCGCATTAATTAAGTCAATGTGGCTCACAAGCTGGCTGCCACCATGTCGGCGAGCTGTACG
>NW_017728996.1:5016051-5020110 GCF_001723915.1 Gavialis gangeticus | reverse complement strand
TGTGTCTAGCATGCACAGACCCTGAATGGGTGTTTCAAAGCCTAATGATCCAGCTCCCTTGGGTGTGTATGCATGTACTATCTTTCTGACCGTTAAGCCAGCTTAAGTATTTTTAAGCCAACTTAACTGTCAGAGCGTACACATGTATGTGGTAGAGTCAGCTTAAATGCGGTGCAAGACAATACACCTCCAAGGTATATAATCTTGAGCTGCATTAATTAAGTCAACGTGGCTCACAAGCTGGCTGCCACCATGTCGGCGAGCTGTACGAGTGTAGCTCTGATGTGGCTTAACTTAAATTGGTTTAGTTAAGTTGCCTTATTTTAAGTCAGCTTAGTACATGTGTAGGCACCCCTTGTTACCTGAAGGGTTTTTGGTATCTCCACATGAATATTTGTTTGCCTGAACTTTGACCAAAAATATCAACTTTGTGTGAACGAAAGCCCAGGTGGTTCCCCGGGCCAGTGACAGGGTGTTGTTGGAGATTTCATCACTCAGAGGACAGCGGTAACTGCCCAAACCCTGGGGTCCTAGTCAGGTTCAACAAAGACAATAGCCTCCTTAGCTAAACTCTTCCTATCTCAAGCTGTTATGTGCTGCTGAATGGCTGCAGCGCCCCACTCCAGAGCTATATGCATTGCAGTGGTGAGAGCAATGGTCCCGGGTGCAGTTGATAAGTGCTATAGAAATACCAAGCACTTCTGTTATGCTGTGTTATCCTAGGATACTGGCCTTTGACCACCTATTCGGGGAGGTCCTACCCTGGGATGGCTTTCCCACCTCTCTGTATTTCTGTTTCTGTGGCTTTGCTGTTTGCTAACGGTGTGTTTAATCACTCTCCACTTATTCATCCCAGTATAAAGGGCTATAAGTCATCAGTCTTGTTTAAAGTATCTTTTTACCCAGCTCATGTACCCAGGTGTGTGCTCCATGTCAGTGCCCCACATCAGAGCACTGCACATAACCTGATAGCAAGTCTTATCTTGGATTAACTGCTGCGGCCTCTCCATGGGGAACCAGGGATCCTGACAGCTCATGTGGAGCTGGGGAAAGCCCTCCCTCCCAGGTGTTTTACTGGGTCGGGGGAAAGAGACAGCAGCATTTGTTTTAATTGGATTTTTTTTTGTTTGTTTTTTAATAAAATCTAAAATGAAGAGTTTGGGGCCAGCTTTCAAGTTCTCTGGGGATTTCTGTGCAAGAAATTTCTGGTGCTTTGCAGTTGGTACAGCGGGGCGTGTGCAATCTGTTCCTGAAAGATGGTGAACCCAGCCCTTTGCATAGGCTGCAGAAAGGTCTGTTTCCAGGCATTCGGTCACAGGCGTTCGTGCTTGTCCTCACATAATCACTTGTGAAAGTCCAGCAAAGTGAAGGTGGCAGGAGCAATACCAATATTCGCCAGCTGAGGACCATGCGGCATGGAGGTTTGGTGCCTTTTGCATTGCTCTTCAGTGCGGCGAGTGCCTTGGAAATCCACGATCTAGATCCACAATGCCTTCATGCATAGGAGCGGGTCCCAGGACCTGGGGCATTTTGCATTGTCCCGTTAGACAATGTTCAATTGTTCCAGCAATAGCGGCCATTCCCTCCCAGCTCGGGGGCAGATTTCTGCAACTCACCGTGTTTTAGGAAAGAAGTTCCACTTTCTGTTGCTCTTGCTCCAAACCCAGTGGCTTTCTCATGAGTGAGACACTTGGGAACTGGCTGACTGCTCTGAGGAGGGTTTCTCTTTTCATTGGCATGTCACAGACAACAGGATAGACAGGTCTCCTGAGAGGGGAGAGACTCCTGAACCACATCCTGTCTTCTCAGCAGAGCCGATTCCTGTAACACCTTGGATTCAACTGGAACCTGTGGGTTTCCTTGTTTTGTTGCTCGCAGGGCTCATGCTCTCCTCTGTTGATATAGATACACGCCCAATCACTTCTCAAGTGTCCCTCTTTGAAGTCGCCAGATGTCAAGGAAGCAATTGTGTTCCCCATATGGTACATTGTACAGTCCTGGCCCCTGGGGTGTGTTTAAGGATGATGAGCTGGGAGTAACTCCCCCGAGTGCCGGAGACTTTGAGGCCAGGGTCAATGTACTTTCTCTCCACCCCCATCCTTTTCCACTTCTGCATACCTCTCTGCTTCCTAAGATAGCACCGCAGAGCCTCCACCCAGCCTGAAGTCATGGGTCGGGGAAGAGCTGGGTGACAATTTAGGGAGAAGGGGGCAGATTTTGGTAAAAATCAGAAGTTTATTATTTGAATAGAAAAAGAGATGGGATTTGGGGTTGTTCTTAAGAGTTTCACATCCCAGGTCTGAAGCTGCAGCAGATACAATCTGGGGAAGCATCCAGCTACCTGGGGCTTCTCCATCACACATCTGGATGAGCCTCCTGAAGTGCATTCGCTTGCACATCTGTGACCCTCCCCAGCCCGGGACTTTCTGCTCCTGGTATCTTGTGGCACGTCTCCACTGCTGTCTCTGAGCTGTTACTGGAGATGGTTATGAAATAGCAGAGCTGCCCTTGAAGACAGCCACTGCACCACAGCAGAAAATATTTGCCAAAGATGTGGTGAGTGGCTCTTTACTGACGTGACTGGCATCTGCTCTGAAGTGAACCAGACACTGGTCACTTCGGCACAGAGCTGCTGCAACACAACGCATTGCTCGGGGCGGCAGATCTCTGGGAGCAGGACAGGCCAGCAGCACAGTCTGCCTGTCTTTGTGTTTTGCAAGGGAGAAAAATGATCTTGTTTTACAAGCCGGCCCAGGTTGGCTGTCACCAGCTCTTCCCAGCAAATGCCATCCAAGCTAGAAGAGCAACCAACTATGTCCAAGGACAGTCTGCCGTTCCTAGCTGACCTTTCTCAGGTCCAGTTTGGTGCCTTGGGCAGCCTCGCCTTCCTTCTCGTCCTGTCCCACTGCCTTTTTAGCCCCTGCAGCTTTGTTAATTAAAGTTAATTTGTGACCACATATTGTTTTTCCTGTGGGCCTGGGTTGTCACCCAGTGCGTTGCTTACTGAGGTTTGTGGCCCGTGAGAAGCCGGGATGTTTTTGTGAACTGGAGCACGTGTTCAGATTGGAAATGACAATTCACAAAGCCTGTGCCAAAAAAAGAGGAAAGGGCATTTTCAGCAGAGTGTTATCTGCCTGGAAAAGGCTCCAGAAAGGCAGACTGTCTCAACAGGCTGCTGAATAAATGCTGATAAAGAGGACAAACTCTTGCGTGTTTGTTACGGGTGGTGTCGGTGGTGGATGGATCATCCCATGGACGCTGGTTGCTGCTGTTCCCTTCCTATTTGAACAGAGAGGGTCTGTTTTCTGTGATATTGCTTGGCTCCTGCTGTTGTGTTAGAACAAAAGCCGTTCTGGCCGCTTCTCTGTCTAAAATCCCAGAGTCAAAGAGCAGGAGGACGGAGCTGGAGATATGTACTCGGAGGCTCAGCAGGTCTGGCCTCCTGCCCGTGGCAGCAGGCTGGCTGGGCATCTCCCTGATGGAAAGGGTGCCTGAGACAGCAGGAACTCGCACCTGACTGCACCGAAAATGAACCGTGGCTGTCTTGTGTCCCCAGGCTCGCACAGGGAGCCGGAGCAGCGACAGCACAGATGCATGGACTTTATCTTGTGCTAGCAGCTAGAGCTCAAAGTCTTCAGGCACCTGGGACCTGGGCTTTGGTTGCTAGCACAGGTAAACACCCGAGTCCCGCTGCTACTGTTAGCAGTGCTGGCTGCTTTAAGTTAGCATGGGGGTGGGAGCACCTCCTGGGGGTAGCATGTGCTCCTCTCCTCCTAGCGCACACCATAGCCACACTAGTGGTTGTCTTGGAGGAAGAGAGGCAAAGTTTTGGCTCCTGCTCCCCTCCCCTCAGTGCAAATAACCCATGCAGCTGGGTCACTGTGTGGCCCCATATTGAGTGCATGCAGCATGGCTGGTACTGCATAGGGTGCAAAGGCATCTCACTAGACCTCAGAGACCCTTGAGACTGAAAGGGTTTGGACTCATGCTCACGAGGAAAGAGCGGCTGATCTTCCAGCCTGTGGTCTGGGGCTTGCTGGGTCTTCCCCAGAGCAGCCC
>NW_017728996.1:4992795-5005890 GCF_001723915.1 Gavialis gangeticus | reverse complement strand
TACCATCCCCATGCTGCAAAACCCGGAGCACTGACTCATTGCCTGCAAATGTTCGTGCAAGTCTGGCCGCTCCGGAGGCTAAAGTCCTGTGTTATGCACTGACTCAGTAAAGCAGAGAATATCCTAGCCACCGCGGCTCCACCCTAGCTGGGGTGGCACTGGGAATTGTACCTTTCCGATGGTTGGGCTTCCCAGGCTCAGGGAGGGGAGGTGGTAAGTAGAGACGTTGGGGACTAGTCACTGCTGCTGGAGGAGCCTTTCAGACACTGCAAGGCAGGAGCAGTCCCACAGCATCACCGGTACCAGGAGCCACAAGAAATCAAAGAGCACAATAATCAGAACTGAAGAAAGGAGCAACTAAAGCTCCCTTGCAGCTGAACCTCTGCAGCGCTACCAAATGCAACCCGGAGAGGCTTGATCAGCCCACGAGGCTTGCCCGCGCCGTGGCAGACAGTGAGAAGGGAGCCGTATCGCTGCAGGGGCCGGGCGGTGGTGTGGACTCAGGCAGCGGAGGCCGACCGTGACAGTATTGCGCTTTCCAGCGATGGCTCCGGAGGGATGGACGATGCCAAATAGTTTAACGCCCTGGATACCTCAGCCGGGCTCTTGTGGGTGCCCTCAGAAAAACAGTGCCCTTGTTTGTGCCTAGGCAGCAACCGGAGCTCCTTTGGGAGATGCTGCTCCCTCTCAAGGCCACTTGGGTTGTGTTTGGCAACCGAGGTGTTTTGCCAGAGAATACCACACATTTTTGATGCTATAAAGAGGCCTAAGGTTTACATAGACCCTGTTTTGATCTGGGGAAGGGGGAGTGACATCTGACCTGAGGCTCTGGACGGCTTTGCAAAAAGTCAGAGTTGCTGAGCTGAAGCTAAACTGCTTGTAATGGAGGTGATGTATCTGGGGCAAAGTTAGCATGCAAGGTGTCCTTATATGGGGCTGTCACCAACAGGCCTGGCCCAGCAGACCAGGGAAATCTGCAAGGATTCGTCGGACCGGTGTAGGAATACTGGTGCGTATCCAGCTGCATCGGCCCAAGGATGCAGCTGGCAGCAATGTCTGGTGGGCATGGATGCCAACCTGAATGAAAAGCGGGAGAAGCCAGTGTCTAATCACAAAAGCCCCAGTCTGGAGGCAGCGTGACAGCAAGTCAGCACATACCTCCGCCTTTGGTGCTCTTGGAAGGGTACAGCTCCAAGGTCTCTTCAAACTGCCGGGAAAGCAAAGTAAAATCCTGGACGAGAGAGCAGGGGAGCAAAGCATCATACATTTGCAAAAGCATCATACGTGTCAGCTTCATTGAACAGTCCCAGATTTAATGTGGCCTGTGACCGCCACAGGAGCAGCTCGGGATCAGGGACTTGCAGGCAGTGAGTCAGGCTCTTAGCTCAGGGAGGCCGGCACAGCATGTTCCCGGGTCAGGAGGGAGCTCTAAGGCCTCAGGAAACCAGACCAAAACCACCAGCTTGACATCGCTGAGCAGCCCTCGGATGGTGGCAGCCAAGCACAGCGATATAGGAGCTGGAGGGCGGGAAGGAAAGGGCACCCTTTGTTCCACTGTGAATCCCCTGAGCTTGCCAGTCCTGCTGGATCACACATTACTTTATAAATAGCATGGAGACAGCGTGCATCAATTCAGGCTGCCCAGACGGAAGGAAGGGTGAAACAGTGGAGCAAGCAGTAGCCTGCAGCTTTGGAGACTTGAGTTCAGTTCCCTGATGGATCAGAAACTCTGTGGGAAGTCCCTTAAGCAGGTCCACAAAGGCATTTAGGTGCTAACTCCTGTTAAGCCCATGGGAATTAGGTGCCTACTGAGGGCAGGGATCTAAATGCATAAATTGGGCCTTGGCCTCAATTTCTATGGGCCCCAATTCCCCACATATGAATGAAATAAAAGGACGATAGAGGTTCCCCTCAATTGATGCGGTAGATGCATTCCCAGGGAATAAATCGAATTTGCATAAAGCGAACCCAGTTTACAATGAAACCGATATGGAAGCGTTCCCCCTGCGGTGAGAGGGATGGAGCGAGGCTGGGGCTAGGGAAGGGGCAGGGACAAGGGCGAGGTGCAGCCCAGTGGCTGCAAGCAGGCGGTGTCTGCAGCAGGGGCAGCACTGAGCTCTTTGCGGCGCTCGGGGTGGGCGGCAGCCCCACTCACCCCACTTCTCCACACTCACCCCACTGCTCCACTTCTCCCCAGTCACTGCAGCCCCTGCTGAAGCAGCCCCGGGAGCGGCTGATGCCAGCTGCCTGCAGCCACTGGGCTGCATCATGCACCAAACCCCCCGGCACGGTGTAGCCCAGTGGCTGCAAGCAGGCAGTGTCCACTGCGCCCAGGGCTGCAGCAGGGGCAGGCAGCAGCCTGCAGTGGGATGAGAGCAGGCTGAGGCTGGTGGCTCTTTCTGGTGCTCAGCAGTGGTGCTGGGAGGGCAGGTTGCGGACAGCTATGATGAATTTTGGGGTGGGAGCAGCCCCCCTCCCATTGCTGCAGCCCACCGTGTTTGCCGGGAAGAGCCTGGTACTGCCACCAGCCCCAGCCTGCTCTCATCCCACTGCAGGCGGCTGCCTGCCCCTGCTGCAGCCCTGGCAGCAGCGGATGCCGCCTGCTTACAGCCGCTGGGCTACGCCATGCTGGGGGCGTTCAGGCCGGTTTGCGGCACGGAGCAACCCAGCAGCTGCAATCCGCTGGCATCAGCCGCTCACAGAGCAGCTGCAGCAGGGGCTGTGGTGAGTGGGGCCCCGGCCCCATGGCCCTTTCCCCTCCCCTCACAAACTCACAGACTTACCTGCTGGGGGGAGGGGGAGACGCACCTGTGCCGATTGCATAACAGTGAATTTAGCTCACATATAACATGTTTCAGGTATAAAAAGGGTCATCGCATAAGAGCGAATTCACATAACTCGAACCCGGGTAAATGGAGGGAAACCCATAGCAATATTTTGCTTGACTGGACTGCTATGGGAACATTAAAGAGATATCGAAGGCTCTTGGCTACTCTGATGAAGGTCACAGGTTTTGGCAGGAAAACTTCAGAGGGTTTGGAGGTTTGGTTGGGGCAGGCTGCCGACTCTGGATTCTTCACCAAAGCTTATCCAACCTCCTGCGTCTGCCCGATCGGACAGAACATCTCGTGCAAAACGGCTGTCCGGTGAAATACCGGCACTCCCGCTTCTGGTTCAGACCAACGTGGGGAAGTTTAGCAGCCTCTGAAATGCAGGGGAAAGGTATTGACCTGAAATGTGTCCAACATCACGTGAAGTTTGGTTTGGGTTCAGTCCACATCGCTTCGACTTGTGCCTGGCTGATGTGTGAGTGTTCAGTCCAATTGTCTCCTGCTTGAAATGCAGAGAAGCACAAAGGTGCAGGCTAACTGCAGGCAAGGCTGACTAACCCACGATCCTGCGGTGCCCATCTCTGTTTTAGAGGACCGTACTGCACTTAGCATCAACGGGCAAGCCAAGTCCCGGCTGTACTTAAGGGAGTCTTCATCAAGCTCTGTGCCGGTGCAGTTCCTTGTGGTTTTCTGACACTAGGTGGTTGTGTATGCCTGTGAGAAGTGATCCGGTCCTTTAGCGTGCTGTTGCTTTCGCTTCCTGTGCTGCCAGGAACTGTTAGATGGGCTCAGATCATGCTGGGTTCGCACTTCGCTGTATCCTGCGGCTGACCGAAAACCTAAGAACGAGCCAAGTCCTTGTCTCCTCTGGTGCGCATCGTGGCAGTTTCAACATCACGTACAGGGAACATTGGAGGCAAATGGGTTTTAAATAATCTCCTAAGAGGTCTGTAATCATTACACTCCAGTTTTGCTGTGATTTTTGTGCTTTCGTTCCGGCTTCTCCATGGGTTGGGTTTAGAGCAGGATGGGAAGCCTAACTTCAGATCTCGGAGCCGTTCCTGTTGCTGGGAGGATGTTAGAAGTGTGGTCTCTCTTCCCTATCAATCAGCCTGAGCTGCTTGCATGTGTTAAGATGCACCTTTCTGGATGATACCAAACAACCTACTTGTGGGAATTCGTGTTCCTCAAATGCGACTAGGAAGGATGTATTTCCAATTGTTTTATTTCCCAAGGAAGGGTGGGGAAATGGGTTTTGTTGTAGCCACTGAGGGTGAGGGACCATTGTCCCCGGCTGCCTTCTGGACTCGCACCGTGGGACGGCGGGGTTACCAAGGGTCTTTAGGCGGTGCTGTGAGAAAGTCACAGTCTGAGATGCTTGAGGAAACCGTGCACCAGATGCTGGACCTTATTCTTTGCTCCGTGCTGTCTGCGTGGAGTCTCTGTTGTTTTTCTTCTGCTGCCCACAAATATGCACTGAACAGTGCCGGTCATTTCTGCAGTGCTGGAAAATTGCCCTTCTGGTACAAAGGAGGAAAGAGAGAATGGAGAAAAAGCAAGGAGAAGCAGTGAAGCAGGGGAAAGGATGAGAGAAGGACGTACATCACATATTCAGAAAAATCATCTTTGCCTACCACTGAGGCTTGGGATGAATGCAGGGGAGAAATAGTTCTCCTTTCCCACAAAATCTTTTGAGGATTCAGTATTTGTCCCATTCTGCCCTGGGGCAAAACCAAGCACTTTTGAGGGTGTTTTGGGGTGAAAGTGGAAGCGAGAGCCCAACATTTATGGCACTCGGCTGGGAGGGTTGGACACCTTGCCTAGCCTGATCCAGACCAAAGAGTTGGATCTGGGCTTCCCAGAGCCCAGGTAAGTGCCCTGAGCCACTAGGCCTAGCGTCAGCTTGTCTCTGGTTGAGATGAATACTGAATTATTTATTCAGACTGGGACAGCTCCAGGCAGAGGAACTGAGAGGGACCCACCCCAAACTGGTGGTCTGAGCACACACCTGGGATGTGGGAGACCCAGGTCTAGTTTTTGGGGTTCAGTCAGACAGCAAAGGGCCTCTCGCATGTCCCAGCCACGTGCCCTGACCTGAAGGCGGTTGGCTGTGCTGTTGAAGTAAAACTTTTCCCAATCCTAGTTTCACAGACCCTGGTACATTCCCACGACAAGTTTCTATTTTGACTAATTTATGTTTTCTGATGCAAAGCCATTCTTGCCGAAAAAATCCCTGACCAGCTTTCCTTGGAAGAGCTTTGCTTGCCATCGACCCCTGAGGCTGTGGTGCTTAATAACCAGAGCACAGGGTCAGCTCGTCTCCACCCACGGCAGACGGAGACCCGTGGGAAGAGCCTAGACAGACCTGGAAACTCGGGCAAGGTTTGTCTGGTGGAGTTTCCATTCGCTCTTCTCTTCGCTCAGCGTCCTGCTCTCTGCCGGTCATGGGCACGCCGGGGGGACGCCCCCAGAGCCTCTTAGCTCTTGATCTCTCGGTAGCACCCCTGCCTCTTTCCTTAACAACGTGGTTCCTAGAGGCCACTGGACAGGACGCCCACCTGCCCAAGCCCTGCCCCAAAGAGTTGTCCTGCATGCTTATCTCTTCCAAGGCATGGGATCTCCACTTGGGAGGAGGGCTGTGGCTAGAGCTGGCCCTAACTTTGTCACCCCATATAGCAGTGGATGCAGGAACAGGGCAAGCGGTTGTGGACCCCTCCAACTTTGGCTGTACCACGCATGCCCCCTGGGTCTGCCCGGACCCAGAGTCCAGGTGCTGGCAAGCGGAAACATTTTGTAGGTTGCATTGCTTGAAAACACAAATAATTCAGAGTATTTGAAACTTTGCATTCTGTTTTCCAAATGACACAGGTGGTGTAGCCTTTCATCATGTGAAGTCCTTTCAAGATCAAAAATGACTCTCGGTTTGACAATTTGTTATGATTTGACTTCTTTTTTCTTTTCTTGGTGAAAGTTGTGAAACGTGAAAAGGAAAGAAATGCTTCAGATTCAGAAATTCTTAATCTGAATTTGATCTTAATCTGAAACACCAACGGCAGATGCTTCCTCAGCTTGATGAAGGATTTTTAAACCTGAAAGCTTGCTAAGAAAAAAATGTTCCAACTATTTCAGTTGGTTTAATACGAGATACCAGATTCACCCAAAGAACCGTGTCAGATTAAGCAATGTTTGCATTTGATCCAAAATATATTTTCTTAATTTTTGATTTGTCAACAAAAAAGTTGGGTGGATTTAAATGAAAACAAACCCAAACAAAACAGCTGGGGCCATGAGCTGATAAATCACTTATTTTCCCAGATCAAGTCATGTCATGCCCTGATTTTCCTACATGGCCAAAGAGGAGAAGGGGTCCCAGATAAAGCAGAGGGGGCTTCTGATAATCACTCGTTTGAGGCCCTTGCAATGCGGTGCTGAGGGGGTGTGCTGGTTGTGGTCTCCTGTCGGGCAGGGGCACGCTGCGGTCTATATAGTTACAGCCTCACGAGAGCCCAGTGGGGCAGGGAAGCAGTGCTGCTGCGCCTGTGGGAGATGGAGAGTGACAAGGTGACATGTCCTAGGTTGCTGGTTGGGCCCAGGGCAGAGCAGGGAGCTGAACTCCCTGCAGCACTTTCCTTCCTCTCCCACCACCCAGACCCAACAAAGCCCATTTGCCCTCTCAGGGAAGCCATCCATGGAGCTGGCATCCCCTTCTCCCAGCCCTGTTGGTCTCTGTGTTGCCCTCATGCTGAGGTGCTTGTGGCTCTGGTGTGCTGGGGGCAATGTTCCCGTGGACCCTTCTGGACTAATCCTTGTGATTGGTGTGATCTGAAGGGCCTGATCTTGTTAGCACGGGTGATCCCTTTTAGGCGTCTGTTCTTGCTCAAAGGTAATATGCACAGGAAAGACATACTCCAGTCGGTACCAGTTGGCAGCTTGTCATCCTGCATGGGCCATCCCCCTATCTCTTGCGGTAGGTGTGCTCTTCTTTTTATCTTGTGTGACATTTTAGGATTACATTCATAGATTAATATCTAAAATTGATAACCATTCGACTGCTTCAGGGGTAGCTGCATGGATTGATTTTAGATGGCCATTAAATGATCGAATTGGGCAGCTGTTCACAATGTGTTGTAGGGGCTGAAAAAACAATTGCAACCCGGACCCTCTTTGATTCTCCATTTATGGAGCAGGTGTCCACATTTTCCATGAAGTGTCTGGATGCGAGGTGTGGTGTTTAAAGCATTAGACCAGCACTTAGGAGATCTGGGTTCAGGCTTGGTCTCTGCCATCAACTTCCCACAGGACTTAGTGGGAGTCACGAGGGGAAGTTGCAGCATAAGGAGGATCTCAGGATTTGGACGTCAGCAAAGCCAGATTTCCAAATCCTGTGATCCTCCCTTCCAGCTTTTCTTTTTTAACAAAATGCTTCAGCCTTCTATTCTGAAATAACTTCTCTTTTTTTTTTCAAAATGTTGTATGGGATGATATATAGACACATAGCATGGTGCCATCTAATACAGCATTTACAGAGCTGAAATCACAGGACAAGGGTTTTCAGATTTGGAACTTGTCTGTGGAGGCAAAGTCTGAAAACCCTTGTCCTGTGATTTCAGCTCTGTAAATGCTGTATTAGATGGCACCATGCTATGTGTATATATATCATCCCATACAATGTTTTGAAAAAAAAGAGAAGGTATTTCAGAATAGAAGGCTGAAGCATTTTGTTAAAAAAGAAAAGCTGGAACAGAGTGGTTTTTGGCATTGTTGGAACATCTGGTTTTCTCCTGAAATAAAATGTGAAATCCACCCGATTTCATGAGGTGTTTCAGTTTCACTGAAACCGTATCTCCAGAACGTAGCTCTTGTCTAAGTTTGCCTGACCAACTCTGCTAGTCATGCCGGGTATGGGCGTACCAGCAAATCCCCATGAGGTGAGCTGGAGTGAAGTTACAGGGCATCAGCTATTCCCATCTACCCAGTAGAAGTGGTGTGGTTTGCCCCACTTTTGTTGGACCCTTTCATTGCCATGTTGCAGTTCAGTGTGCACAACTGGAGGGTAATAACCTTTCCTTTCTCCTACCCTTCGCCCATCTTGTCTGTTCAGGCAATAACCGAGGCAGTGGGTCCCTCCAACTACATATGCGAACAGCACCAAATCCAGTGCGCAATCTCAGTTCAGTCTCGGGGACAATGCAGTATGACAAAAAACAGACCAAACTATGTTTTTAGAATGATTTAGATATTAAAGATACCACTTCTGCTGCATCATGGCTTGATGTAGCAACTTTCTGAAGGTGCAAAATTGGGGAAACGGTGAGATTATTTTTCTTTCATGTACAAAATATCATATGCAGTCCCCGCGTGCCGGTGCTGGCTGCTGTTCCTGCTTCTGCTGGTGTGGAGACTGCTGCAGTGCTGTGCGCTGTGTTACCTGCCCTCTCCTCTCTCCATCTGCCTTCTGGCTCTTCTCGGCCCATAGAAGCAGGGCGTTTTTTCCCCTCTGCCTGTGTAGCTACCAATATTCTGTCTAAGCCTGGGAGGACTTGGCTTTGTACAGTATTCATACGATCAATCTTAGGTAATGCTGGCAAACTTTCAACAACTTCTACGCTTTTAGTCTGAGACCTATAGAACAAGTTCAAGAGCATCTTGCAAGAATGTTTGCCATTATAATAGGCCCAAAAAAAAAACAACAATGCAGTGAAATAGCACACCGCCGTTAATTACTAAAAATCCTTTAATAACCAACATTATTATAAATTACGTGTGCATTATGACAAGTACAATTGAGTTCTCTGTTTTTCTTGTCCCATGTTAGGGCACGAAACAATGTGGTCTTGTTGAAAAAAATGAAATGGATGGCACTTTTAGTCAAATTAGGACTTCTATATTGCATACCTATGCTTACAGTGATAGCAGCCTGCATTCTAAGCATGAAGGCTCCATTGTTCTGCATGCCATACTGAGTGCAGGGTGATTATATAGTCTGTTGGCTTGCTAAAATAATAACATATCCTTTGCTAAAATGATGCGGTATTTCAGGTTTTTATATTTAAATACTGGTAACTGCATATTTGCGACATATTCTAATTTGGGTTGCAGCTTGCAGATCTGATATTAGAAAGAAGAGGGTTGGCTACACGCATCGTTGGGGCACATCTGATCTGTGAAGAGGTGCAGATTTTTTACAAAGCATTGGAAGTCATTGACGGCTGACTTATGACAGCGTGCGAAGTCTGAGTTGCCTGGGATCTGGCCTGGCCTTGCCACAGGCCTGGAGTTCAGGACGCCCTGGTTTTTTGCTTCCATCTTTGAAGCCAGTTCTCGCCGCAACCTTTGTCTTTGTTGCTATAGTCAAATAAGGCTCATAATATTTGCCTGTCTAATATTTACCTGGCTTCCTTTTTAAATTGCTTTGGCATATCATAGGAAAGCAAAGTGTTGTTGTTATGCAGATTGCTAATGAGCATGCGCTTATCACAGTATTATCATTTGTCATATGAAAATATTACCACGCATACTGTATTGAGTCAGCCACTCCCAGCCAGATTTCTGAATAATAGTTTCATAGTTTCATAGTTTCTAGGGTCGGAAGGGACCTGAGCAGATCATCTAGTCCGACCCCCTGCTATGGCAGGGAAGAGTACTGGGGTCAAACGACCCCAGTAAGGTGGTCATCCAACCTCCTCTTAAAAACCCCCAGGGTGGGAGCCTGCACCACCTCACTTGGAATAAATCCCGATGGATTTAGCGTGAACAGTATCGAAGAAGTCAGCTAATCCGCTGTTCTGCCCTGACAGCCCTTTGGAGTGTGGTTCCAGGAGAAAGCGGTGTGCCTCAGCAAACCTGCTCCCCGCTTCCATAAATTCATGAGCAGAGAGGCCATTCCCTGTGCTCGCATGTGGAAAGGGGCTCTGGCTTTTTACTGACTGCTGGAAGGAGAAATGTGGCCAGAATTTGGTGTAACGTTCACCAATAGAAAAATGGGTTTAATATAGAGCTGGTGCAGTGAGTTGTCAACTACAGTGCCCACTCCCCTCCGTACACAGGTCGCTTCTCATATGGACCTGCAAGTATTGCCACCCGACATTTTAATTCTGCTCCCTACCCAGAATCAGTTTGCTTTCTCAAGCCCGTCAGTGGATCAAATGGAAACTGAAAAGAAAGACTCTTTGCAGCTGGGGATGTCACAGAAAACAGCCAGAGGATGCGTCTGAACATAGCTTTCATCTTCTGCCACGGAAGCGATGCAGGAGGCCGCAGCACCTACCCGAGCCCTCGTGTAGACGGGCGCAGCTGAAATGAAGCAGAGCAGCGTCACCTTTGGCTGCGAGGTCCTGTCTACACTGGGGCTATACGTACTGTTCAAACTACAAGGCAAATGCTCAGTGCTTACCCTGTGCAGCTGAGGCATGCTGGACGTTTGCCTGGGTGTAGCGACAGTAGTACAAATAGACACACTTTATGATTAATTAAGAACTGAGGAAGGCTCGTGATCCAAGTTCAAGACCCCCCGCCATCCATGGATTGTACAACCCATAGCCATAAAACACAAACAGCAAGACCCGCCCAGCGCAGAGCCAGCCAGCCGGCAAACCCACACCCCCAAAACCCCGTTCCTACACTTTCCAAAGGAAACACCACCCCCTTGATGCCTCCCCAGTGATCTATTATTTTAAAAAATGTGCTTTGCAGCGTGTCCTAAAGGTCAATACATTTGGGCTGATCTGGACTGGGGCAGAAGTCAGATCCAAAGTCAAAGGGTTTGTTTACCCAAGAACTTAAACTGGTGCAAACCTCTGAGTGGACATACTTGTGCTAGTTTAAAAAGAGATTACAGCACAGAGAGACTAAACGGCCAGGGGGCAGAGTTAAGTCAGCTAAGAGCACCTCCACCACACTGCATTGATTTAACAAAACCGGTTTAAAAATCACACCTTTAGCTAAGCTAGCGAAACTCTGTTTAGGCCAGGTCTTGAGGAGCAATCATATATGTGACTATATATATTACAGATCTATTGAATGGATACTTGCAGATCCATATTCGAAATCTTATACATATGATTATATGAGCTATATATATCTATATGATATTCTGTGATTCTATGATTATGATTCTATGATTCTATGATGGGAATGGCCACAAGAGAAGAGAAGGCTGAGGAGGGACCTGGTGACAGTCTATAAACTCACTAGGGGGGACCAGAAGGGTTTGGTGGAGACGCTGTTTCCCTTAGCACCCCCTGGCATGACAAGGAACAATGGACACAATTAGAGAGTAGGTTTAGATTAGACATCCGCAAGAACTACTTCACAGTCAGGGCGGCTAGGAGCTGGAACCAACTTCCTAGGGAAGTGGTGCTGGCTCCTACCCTGGGGGTCTTTAAGAAGAGGCTGGATGCCTACCTGGCTGGACTCATTTGAGTCCAGTCTTTTTTCCCACCCAGGCTGGGGGTCGGACTTGAAGATCTACAAGGTCCCTTCCAACCCGACTTCTATGATATGGATAGCTATAGATATATATCTACATATAGCTTATATAATCATACGTATAAGATATATCTATATCTCCATCTGTAAGATTTCTCAAGAAATATACATATATATCTTATATATATATATTATATATATATATATCTTATATCATATATCAGAGTCTTCTTTCATATGGCTGACTCAGAGCAATGATTATAAGTCCAATTTAAGGTTTAGAGGGCAGAGTGTTGTTCTGTGGTCCGTGGTTTGATCAGGATTGCCCCCGGGGTGGAAGATGACAGCCTGCTCGTGGCTCACTCTGCTACGTGGGAATCAAAAGCAGGAAAATCCACAACTAAGGTCATCACAACAGCGACCGAATGCCTGATGGCCTCCCGGTCAAGGGAGCAACAACCATATATAAGAGTGACTCCACCTATATGTGTGTGTGTGTGGGGGGGGAAGGTGTGTGTACACACACACACACGTGCATGTAAGCGTGATGTTGGAGAGAGTTGGTAAGAAAATGGAGGAAGAAGGAAGTTGCTGAACATTTTAATTCCCTCCATGGGCTTTTTTTTTTTTGATTTGAAATGTCATTGTTATTCTTTTCCTGACTGGTTCAGCTCACTGGTTGAGATACGGGGAGCAATGGTGGACATATTTATTTGGTATTTATTACTGATATTTTCCAACTCCCCCTATACCAGCTGATCAGCTCATTTTTCATTTTCCTTATCTCTGATCAGTCGAGCCAAATTCCTAGAGGGTTCTTTCACGAGGCACATGTGTGTCGAAAATGCCCCCGTTCTTGGTTGCAAAATGGCCCTGTTTTGCTCTGAGAGGCTGAGCAGGGAAAGGGGAATTGAACACACAAAAGCATGGCAAGATGCTACACGGGGAAGTATTTTACTAGCTGCACTGCAGTAAAAAAATTTGGCAAGATTTGCCTGTTCTTGTGTTCCCAAAGAGTGACCTTTCATCCCTCCCTAGTGCTGTTAGGAGTTACGCTGGCAGCGTCGCTCAGGCAGGTGCTTGCTCCCACTCATCTCAGAGCAGCAACCTCTGCCCCGGGTTTGAAACACCGCAGACTCGACACAGCAAAGACAAAATTTAATAAGCAGCAGGTCTGCAGCGTCGGAAACCTCCTCCCCAAGGGGTTGGCCACCAATTCCAATTAAATTCAGCGTGATGGAGAACTCGTCGTCACGGCCGTCAGCAATCCCTCCATTCGAGGACCATCTCTACCACGGCTCACTGACGAGTCTTGGGGCGACGCGAAATCCTCCAGCAAAAGTTACAGGGGAGAGCGGGCCGAGGCTGGGATTTCTCTCCTTTTCCTGCCCCGGTCTCTCTTCAGCAGAGTCGGCGGCAGGCAGCTCCTCCCCGCTCTTGACCTCCAGGGTCGCCCGCCCGGAGCAGCGCGCTGGTTTTGGGGGTAGAGAGGGGCGCCCGCCACCACAGAGGGCACTCTGGTTGTCCTCCATTTCCCCAGGCTTCCTCTACGGCAAAACCTGACACGTTTATGTCACCTTCTATTTGTCTCTTGAAAAGAAAACCGGGTTCTTCCTTCGGGGGGAAACAGGCCCTCGAGGCGCGGGGGTCGGTGTCACCACAGGACAAGTGGTCAGCCCATCACGGTGGACAGTCATTTCCCCGAGAAAAACCCAGCTATTTTCCTGTGTGGAGAAGAAAGCCGTGCTCTCTTTCCTCAGGAGGACCCGAGGCGCGGGGGCCTCCGCGCTGCCGCCGCCGCCTCCCGCGGGCGCGGGCTCGGGGAAGGGGCGGGCCG
>NW_017728996.1:4981190-4992179 GCF_001723915.1 Gavialis gangeticus | reverse complement strand
GTGCTGGCGGCCCGCGCCGACCCGCGCCTGCCCCCGCACCTGCTGCTGGGCCGCCTCTTCCGCTGGCCCGACCTGCAGCACCCCGCCGAGCTCAAGCCGCTCTGCCACTGCCTCAGCTTCGGCCGGCCCGACGGGCCCAGCGTCTGCTGCAACCCCTACCACCTCAGCCGCCTGTGCGGGCCAGGTACGCGCCGCCTCCGCCGCGGGGCCCGCGGTGTCGGACGGGGGGTTGGGGTGGAGAGCCGGGCCCGGACCAGTCTTCGCTTGGTGTCTAAAGTCCGGTTGGAAGTGGCCCGGGGGTCATCGCGCGGGGCACAGAGACCACGTTAGCCGTGCTCTGCCTGGCAAGAGCTGCGTGCGTGTTGCGTGGTGAGACAAAGCTCTGGACCAGCCGCTGGGAAGAAGCTCCTTTCATTTTCCAGGGCCCCTTCCCCTGCAGAGGACTAGAGCCCTACCAGCAACTTCTTAAATTGAAGGATGTGCATTTGTTCTCAGGTGGCTGCTCCCCCTGGCTTTCCTATAGACAAATGGGGCCCAGCCAGCTCCGGCTCAAAGGAGCAGCTCCAGCTCCAGATACAATTTTTATATTGCAGATTTGCTGTGGGTCACACCTGTTTTGCTCTCCCTGGTGAGGATGGGTGGGGGGAGAGGCCGCTCAGTCAGACCAGGATCTGGCCCTGATGCTGCGTCCAGTGGGTTTGCTGCTCTGCCCGCTCGTGTGTTGATTCTCCATGCATGGACCGTTGTCATGAAATCAGCTACGCGGTGTGAAAAAGCTCTCTGGGGTGGGAGGGAGGGAGTCCGAAGCAAGGACAGGTCCATCTTTGGATCATATTTTGCACACGCAGGTGATGCCATTAGATCCAGTTCGCGTTGTTGGCTCCTTTTTTAAAATCTTTTCCTTTGAAGCTCTTTAATGCTTCTGAAAAGGCACCTTGGCTGCGTGGAGTGGAGTCTGCGCGCTGGGAGGGAGCAGGCGCATCGCGTGCTCTTGTTCTGCTATAAGTCCAGATACACATTGCAAGATCCTTTCTGAGAGTGGGAAGGGACTGCGGCCCCAGGGGAAAACTAGCCCTATGGGAAGTTTTAAAGTTGTAATAAAGTAACGCCACAGGTCAGCCCAGCTTTCTACCCTCACAGCAGCTTGCTTCCAGGTCCGGGAGGGGGGACCGGGAGACCACACTTTCCTTTCGGCAGTGTAGGGTCACATGGCGCCACTGGGTTTTAAGCAGATCTTGAATTGGGAATTGCTGGTGATGCCAGGGTACGAGTTCCCAGTAACCCTCGTTTTTGCTTTTTCTAGAACGTTACATTTTAAAAAACTCATTTCTATAATAGCGTAAAATGAAGACAGTCTGTGCAGTTAAGTGGTAAAGGGCTAGGCCGTTTGCTCAATCAGCTCTTCCACCCCTGGGTAGTCCACAAGCTTCGTAGGTAGCTTTGATTCAGGGCTGTCTTTAAGCACATGCTTAACTTTAAGCATATGACTGTTGGGGTCACTGCAGGATTTAAAAGATGGGGCCCAGGCGAGTGTAGGAGGCTCTCCGCTCTAGCTAGCAGGGTCCCGGGATTGGGGATTGTTGCTGGCGAGGCTGCAATCAGCCCGGCCTGTGATGCTTTATGTTCTGGGAAAAGGGCCTTTTTATTGATGCTGTGCAGTTTTTCAGGCTTTGTAGCATGCTGTCCAGGGAACGCTTGTTAAATCCATGGGTATGCTTTAAATGGGATTATATTAAACACGTGACCAGAAAGTAAAAGCCAAACTTTTCAAAAGTGACCTGTGATTTTGGGCCCCCCCGGTTTTGGGATGTCCAACCGGAGACTCTTTCAAGGGGCCTCTTTTGCAGAAGTCCTGCGCTTAGCACTTTCTAAAACCCCGGCCCTGTTAAAGGTGGGTTTTCAAAATGACCAGTGGCTTTTGGAGATTTGCGGCCTAGGGTTATTTCCATGCAACATTTCCTCCGTGTTCTCACTAGGGATTTATTTGATCTTGACTTGTTATTGCCTAGGAGGGAAAACTTGAGGGCTTGACTATTTTACCTGATATAAAGCACTAATACAAGGTTTTGTTCCTCCAGAGTCTCCTCCACCTCCTTATTCTCGGCTGTCTCCTAATGATGAGCAAAAGCCACTGGGTACGTATTTCCTCTTTACAAGCACTCATGGCAGTCTTTCTTCTTTGTTCACAACAAATATTGTGTAATACAAATATTTTGTATTATCTCCTAGTGGAGACATGTCCACTGTAGAGCATAAAGCACATGCCCGAATCTCGAGGCCTGGGCTTCTCCTGATTCCTGAACCCACAGCAGTTGACTGGTTGTAGGGAGTCAAGGGACAAATATCAAATGAGTTGTGGTTTTATCCTATTGTAACTACTGCAGGTTTGATCTTATAATGCCCTTTTTGTGCTACTGGCGTGTTTTCCAGAGTAATCTCTTGATAGAGTGAAATAGTTGTATTTTGAATGAAGCTGCAGTGATTTTCATACCTGACGTTTTACACTGGATGTCAGGGTAGGATGGGAGACACAACTCCTGGCTTCTCTTCCTAGCTCAGCCAGCGACCTGCTCTTTGACCCCAGGCATGTGTCTCCGTGTAAAATGAGAACAGTGATACTTACCTTCTTTTATGAGCTGCTGGAAGGATTTCTAGATGAAGAGCCAGGGTGGAAGAGCTAACTATTATTTATTGTAATGTTTATTCAACTCAGACACAGGCCCTTTCAGCTTCATCCTGTAAAACATTTTAAGGAAATCTCGCTTTTCCCTGTGAATTATTATGACTTTGTAAAATATCCGAAAGGAGCTTGGTCAAGTAGGCTTGGCATACAACGTGGCCCACTTTAAAACTGGCAAAATTCAGCTGAGTCTGTCTTCCAAAATATATATTATCTTTGAAAAAATTTAAAATAACCCTCAGTAGACACAATGCCAAATCCTGCCTTTGCCTTCGTGGTGCTCAGTGCCCCTCCAGGTAAATGGGCGGTGCCATGCACCTCGGAGGGGAGCAATTAGATGCGTCCGTTTTGATACTTCTCTGTAAGCAGGGGGTTATTTTGTGCCAGTTTGCAGCACACTGAATAGCACTTTGCTTTTCCGTTTGGTCAGTGGTTCTGGTTTACAAAAGAGGAAGCAAGCAAAGAGGGTCACCAAGGGAAGGGGGAGGTAGGTGACAAATATGTTTTTTTACAGTAAAAAAAAAAAAAGGAGCAGCTTGGCACATGCATAACATTAAGGGCCTAGATAGAGGTAGAGAAGGTCCTGTCCCAGAGAACACGAGAGTGGGAGATTGTGGGGGGGCCTAAGGAAGGTCAGGTTAGGCCCAAAGTATGGGGTTAAGATCACAGGGTTGGGCCCTTGATCCTTTTTGTAAAAAATAAAAATAAATAAATAAGCAGCACAGCAGCAAAACACGAGCGGTTGGGTTGTCATGTGTACACAGCACCTGTGCAAAGGCCTCGCAGGAAATAAATCCCCCTTCCTGGCCTTCTGTCTCCTTGGCTGGGTCTTGAGCCCTGGGGTGCAGGTGCACAGGACTTGCATGCTGGCGCTGTCCTGGAGCAGGTGGGCAGGGAAGCACGGGAAGGGCCAGCTGATGTGAGAGACCAGCAGCAAATAGCTAAGACCCAGAGTCAGCAAAATGAGGGAAGGAATTGTGCGCCACAGGTTTCTGAGTCCTGGTGCATTGTGCAGGGGGTGTAATTTGTATCCCCTGACTTTCCTCCGAGCCAGGGGGCTCTTTAAGGCACAGCCTAAATAGTCCACGCTGCCTTTTACAGTCAAGCACGGTGCTCTTCACTGCTGGTGGGTCACCCCAGAGGCGTTCAGAGTGTCCTAGAAAAGACATCATGTGGCTGCGGGAGCGCCTGTTAGATGTAGAAAAAACCCGAGCCCCATACTTACTCCCTTCAGAAGCTGCGTGTGCTGCAGGCGGGGGAAAATCGTGAGTGATGTGTGAATTTATTAACACAACGGCCAGCGATTCAGGGAGATGCATGGCTTTGCTTGCTTGCAAAAATGATGGTTAATCTGTGAGCAAACAGTTGAGCACTTAATGAGAAAGAGGGAATAACAGCGGCTCTTAACTTGTTAAAACAAAGTTTCCTTAGCTTCAGCAAAGAGGAAGGAAGGAAGCAAGAATAAACAGCTTCAAGAATTTTAATGGTGATAATTAAGGATAGTAACTATGAATTGTTTGGAGGCTTAACATAACCTTATCCAGTAAGCACCAAGTTCCTACTTGTTTGATCCATTGAACTGCAGTTATTTTTGTGGTCAAAGCAGTTGAAACTTTACATTTTGCACGTCAGAGAAGGAAAGTTGAGTGCCTGCTTCCTGCCTGGGGTGCATGGTTCCTCGTCGGTAGGCATCTGGCAGGTGATGTGGGCTGGTGGAGCCCTGAGTGCTCAGACGGTGCTTGTGATGCAAACATGCTAAATGCTCTTCTTTTATTTTCCAGATCTATCAGATTCCACGTTGTCTTACACTGAAACAGAGGCCACTAACTCGCCAAACATCACGCCTGGAGACTTCTCAGGTTGGCAGATGCTAATGTTCACAGTAGAAGGGCTGTTGTATTGAGCTGCGTGAAGCCAGCTTGCTGGTGTGAGCAGGAAAGCAGAATGAAATAGATGCATCTGTCTGAGAGCTTCTTGGTGACAACAGGGAGAAAAACAAATCAAATGCCTGTTGAAGCTGATGGCTCCAGTAGAGACTGTCATGCCCTGGCTGCTGGATGAAAATATTGTTTGTGGTGTGAGTTTACTACTCAGAAAAGGAAGAAAATTCAGGAAGCATCTCCATGCTGGGATGCATCGTCTAGCATGCATGGCACGCACACAATTGTTCCCTGGTAGACTCCTGCCTTGAGTCGGGAGTGTGGGTGAGAAATGGTCTGTGAGCTACAGGCACTGTTTCACAGGGGTAGTGAATGGGGATGTTCTCATGTAAGGGTGATAAGTGTGTTCTTGAGTGTTTCGAGTGTGCACAAAAGGTATTTTAGGGTCCCATGTGCAGAGCCTTGCTCTGGTGGGCAGAATTTGTCCCTTTCCTCTCATACAAGCCTTTGAAGGTGCTGAGCAAGAGCTTGCATAGTTGGGTCCATCGGTCTTGCTCCTGGGATGTCTCCACTCAATCTGTGCAGCTCCCGTTGGCTTTCCGGGCTTCCACTTGGGCCCAGTGCTGTGATCACGTCATGGGTTTTAGGTCGGGGTGAAGGTAGAAACCACAGGTGGTGTGCTGATTTGGGCAGGAACCCTGCTGTATTTCCGTCCCCGGAATAGCTCCATTGACTTTAGTGGGTCACAGACCAGCCCTGGTTGTGTTTTCTCACACGCTGTAAGTTTTGGGGTGGAAGGGACCAAATTGGCAAGCTCATCTCTGGTTTTCATGCGCAGAATGGCTTAGTATGGTCGATGGCGAATCTATGAGGACAGGAACAAATGCTGGCTAAGTGGCTGGCACACCCTTTACTCCCGCCATAGGACATCCGCCTTGCGAACGCAGACATCTTGCTTGTTCGCTCCTGACGCTTCGCAGAATAGCGGCTGATGGATCCCTCCCTTGTCCCTCTGCCAGGGTGATGTTGTCTCCTGCCGTGTGTTCCTTTGGCTTCCTCGTGCGTTTTTGTCACAACTCGTTCTCGCCGCCTGTTCGCAGTTGCCCTGGGATCACATAGCTGAGGGCCGGGGCCATTTTTAACTAGCCTTATTAGCTCTGTTAATACAGCTCCCATGAAGATTAGCCTCATTTGCTGCATCTGCTGGCAGGGCCACCACAAGTGGTTAAGGCTCCCTTTCTAAGCAGGCCCAAACGCCGGCACTTTCCTGTCATTTGTTTTCTCAGTGCTGGTTTTCCTGATTATCGGGCTTCGAGGGACTTCCGATCGGAGAATGGGGGCTGCTTGTAGGGGCATGCATGGATGGGTACCGGCCTGAGGGGATGCTCCGCGCGTGCTGGCGGCAGCGCAGGACTTCGTTCCTGTTCTTGTCCGTGTTGGGCTGTTCCAGATCCCTGTCCCCAGTCTTCTCATTTCACCGTGTTAAAGAGTTTATCACGAGCCTTGGAGGAACTCTGAATTCCTCAGGATGTTTGAACAGCTCCAAAATTCACAGAGGTACATGGTGTTGGCTGGCCCTGCCGGGCTGTAATAACCTCGAGTTTTTCTCCCTTATGAATTTTTCACTGCTCTCGTTTCCCTTTAAGGTTCTTTTGATACCGTTCAATACATCTTGAGGTTTCTCTGGACTGAATCGAACGTGCCTGATGTTGCTTTTGTTGTGCTGCCAATTGTCCCTAGCAGGGGAACAATTGAGAGTGGGGAGCTGGACCATTTGGAGCTGCGTTGTTGTAAATACGTGTATTCAATTTCTCACAAAAATTCCTTGTGCTCTGCAAATGTCCTGACGCCCGCGGCCTTTACGGCAACTTGATAATAGCCATCCATCGTAGCAGCAGAGTCTTAAAAACCGAGGTCTTGTGAATGGTGGCCGACTTCTGCAAAGAAGGGCATCTGGCAGGATTTCTGTTGAAGAGACATTTTGACTTTTATTTGAACAGCATAATGATAACATGTGACCAGATTGCACTGAAACTGGATACTTCTCTCCCACTGTGTAGGTTTAAATGGTGCAACTTTTAATAAGAGTCTGGGGCCGGTTGATGTATTTTCCCCCAGTGGCCATGATTACAGATAGAGGATAAGAGCTCCGCTGAAGTTAACCCATGCTTGTCGTCACCAGGAACCAAACATCTTTACTTACAGTGCAAGTGCAGTGTTTTGCTCGCTTTCATTTCCAGTGCAGCGTCTTGGATCAGTTTGAAGGATATACAGCGTTGTGTGAAAGACGCACAAAGCTTGTGTTGCCAACGCCCTTTCTTGCGTGTGTTTAAGAAACTGAAGTGTACATTTACCTCCCGTTCCAAAAATAAGAACATTTTGGATTTAGCATCTAGCCACTGGTATTTATTGCTTTAGCTCTGATCATCAAAGATGCTTTTCCTTTTAAAACCACAAAATTCAATTTCTGGATAACAGAGAGATCCATTCTTTACTGTCGTTAGTGTAGCCGATGAACTTCCAGCCCCTAAGTTTTAGCAAGAAGTCAAAAGGTTATCTGCACCACGTTTGTAAGTTAAAAAGACTCTTTTTGAACTTGACCTTATTTTCATGGAGACAGCAGTGATTGCAGGACTCTAGGAAAGCCTCTAATGACCCTGCGGGTCCATCATAGACATTGAAAGATATAAGTAGCTTAATTGTAGCAGAGGAAAGGGTATCTGAAAGCACGTCTCTCTCATCTTTTCCCTTTATCAAAAGCCCTTTTAGGATTGCTCTAGAAAAAGAGTGTAGATGTGCATCAGGCTCTCGAGGAAAGCTTTGTACATTTATTATGGAAAAACTGAACACGTTTGTTCCATGCAAACAACCACAGCTCTTGGCAATGCAACCCCTTGAAACTTTCTGAAACTGGAAGGTGGCCTGACAGCTTGGGCTTGATCCTGGAATGAGACTTGTATACCTGCTTTAATCTTACATACCATATGCCATGGGCCATCTTGAATGATGGTGTTGAGGGTGAGGCTGTTCCAGAAGCAGCCAGGTCAACACGAGTTGGAAGCACAGCAGGGCTCCGGACTTTGGTCATAGGAGGTCTTGTGTGGCCTGCGGCAGCGCAGCCAAGGTGGAGCGATGAGTGCAAGTAAAACTAGACTCTGCTGCTGAGTGCAAACGCTGCTTGCACGAAGGAGGTCGGAAGCCCTGTGCAAGGCAGCGGTGGAAAAGGGGTGGGCAAATGCTGAGTGTCTGAGGAGGTGTGAGGCTCGTGCTGCCCTTTTATGGGAAGAAGGCCCTCAACCAGGCTTTCCCCCCTTAGGCATCCTCTGCCTGTATGTGCACAGGGACCTTGGCACCCGTGCCTCAGCACGCTTATTGATACAAGAGCAAGCTCCTGGCCTTGCCCACCACCATTTTTCCCTTGCACTTGAACATATGGTATTCTGCCTTGGAGCTGTGCTGCATCACACCTGACTCTTCAGAGAGAACCCCCCAATCCACATGGGACCAGCAGGGCTGGGGGGCCACCCTGGGCTCTTCTGAGAGATAAAGTGGGGTCACATGGAAGGGTGGGTGCATAAAGGGCAAACAGCTGAGAAACCAAACCTCAACCTTGTGAGTCACTAATGATAGAGCCTTGGTAGGAAGTTTGGTTTTTTCTCCAGCACCAAATGCCAGGAAACTTGTGCCCATTAGCCCTCTAGGCTTGTAGAGGGCTGTGCTGTTGGGGAAACTGGTTCTTCTCCATGGGGAGGTGCTGGAGCAATGGGAGCCCTTCCTTGCCAGGACAGTCCTGCAGGGTGGGATGGTGGCGCTGGATTTCCGTGACCTTCCCCGGGTCTCTGGGCCCTGGCAGGTGTCCGCTGCCCCGACGGCTGATTTAAAGGAAGTGAAGGAGAATCTGAACCCGGCATTTTCCTCACTCCCCGCTCCGAAGCACGGTGCAGGCTGGCTGTCGGCACGGTGTCTTAATTTAAATGAATGTGACTTGGTGGCAGCATCAGGTTTGCTGCCTGTGTTTGGAAGGGTGTGAGATGGGTGCCAGCAAAAGCCGAGGCTGCTGCTGTTGTGAGTTGCCTTTTCGGAGAGCCTGATTCCTCCAGGATTTCAGCGGTGGGTCTGGCTGCTTAGGTCCTCTCTGCCACTGCTCTCGGTCCTTAGTTGGAGGTAGTGAATCAGACATCAGGCAGGGCAGCACCTGGTGCAGAGAGGCAGCAGGTTTTGAAGGTGACTCATTTCCCAGTGGCTTCAGTCCTGAAAGGCAGTTAGCACTTGAAGCTCCCCGCATGTCAGTAGGAATCGCAGCTCCTCTCCGTACCTTTCGGGAGCTTACCCCAGGGAAGGCTCAACACATCTCTGCATTTTGCTCTTCTCCCACTGCTTTGAGAGGATCCAGGTTGAGGTTTGGGAGGCCTCAAGGCAAGGCCATGATGGTCACCGAGCTCCATGACTTTTCACACCCCAAAATAACCCCACAACTCTACCTGGGAGCTGGCACGTGGCACCTTCATCACCCTTCTCGATCTGCTTCAGTACCACGAGTGCTATGCAAAGGCTCGGCGGGACGTGGTGCCTTCAGGCTGCTAGAGTTTCAGTCCCTTATAAAGATCAGCTGGGCTTCGGGAACTGGGGACATCCGCTAGTTCGTGGAGCCATGAATAGTATTTTTTCTGCACTAAGCTTTTTCTCAGCAAAATACACCGAGTTCGTAATAGTGAAACATTTTGGCAACTTCTTGCTGAAACATTATTTTGGAGAAAAGGGCTCTTTTTAAAGAAAATACAGAAACATTAACAGTGGTCAGTCTCAGCCCCCTCCAGAGAAACCAGCTTGATTTCTGGTTTGGATTCCCATTTTGAGATTCCCTCTACATTTCTTTTTTTTCCCTAAAAATAAAATATTTTGAATTTTTTTTAAGTGGTCTTGATGACCAGAAGCTTTTGTTTTAGACCTTGTTGCAGTGAAACATGCTGGTGACCGTGCAGTTCAAGAAAAATGTACACAAGCTAAACGATCTGTGAGCTTGTTTGCTGAGCCGGGACGGACTTGCTCGGAAGTTGCTCTATGAAGTGTCAGGTGGCTCGGCTCTCCCGGTGAGCGAGGAATGGCCTGGGGTTACCTCTGCACCACTGGTGACTGCTAAATGCTTCGTACTGGTTTTATACCTCGGTTTCCTCCTCTGTGAAATGGGTAACTACCTCCCAGGAACCCACTGGAACTTTGTTCATGGGTTATTCTGTGGACATGCTGCCTGGCCTCCCTCTGGAGCACGCCCAGCCACATGCTGCAAAACCCAAAAACAAGGCAGCGCACCCGCCCCTGAGCATGTGCCAGCAAACATGCCTGAGAGCGTTGCCAGGCCTGTGCCCAGGGCTACTTTGAGGCTGCTGCACTGCCTGGTTTGGGGAGTTGGCACACTGGGAGAGGAGGGCGTAGGCAGGGTGTGCCTCGTGGCCGTGCTCTCAGGCAGTGCAGACATGCCCTAAGGTCTCCTGATGGGTTTGGGTGAAAGGTGCAAAATCCTGTTGTCATTATTGCCATTCATCATGAGTTGTGGCAGGCCGAGGCCTGGGGCGATAGCTGTCCTTCAAGCCAGCGGAGCTACCGGGACAGCGGTTTCTTTTGGAAAAATAGTAGGAGGGCACAAATATTAGATGCAGGAACAATGTGTGAGATTCACCTCGGTGTTCCACCGCTGTCTGACAGCCCCCCTGCAGGGAGCTGCCTTTCAGCCCCGGTGCCCACGGCCTGCCGGGCTGAGATCAGCCGGTGCGTCTCCATCGAATGTGTTTAATGAATAACAAACGTGCTGTGCTGGGTTCACTGCTGGAATCGGTGCTGAGCAGCCAGTCACCAGAGCACATCTCATGTGTTGCTACATGCCTGCTCGTGATTCCCTCTCGATCGGGAGAAGTGCAGACCTCTGTGCAGCAAAGTTGGTTGGGCTTGTGGAAATTTGTTTGCAAATCAAGTGTTTGCCTTGCAGGCTTCTAATCCTGTGTCCCCATTTCCTTTAGGGAAACTTTATTCCCTTCTTTGAGCGTGCATGTTGTATGCAGAACAGTACCGCTGGGGCCGGTACTGTGCAATGCAGCCTCCTCTTGACAGACTCCCAGGGCCGGGAGAAAAGTTAAATGGAGAGGGTGTTCGCTAGGATACGCTCCGTCATTTTGCTGCGGCGTAGTCATGAAAACAATCGGTTCCTGCTGTTGTGAGTGTTAAGAGGAGAGGGCTTCTCTAAATAGGGGCTTCATAATGAGGTTATACAGTGTTATGGACTGGAGGTAGATCAGCTAGGGCAATGCCAGCCTCCGGCTTCACTTTGGAGTCATCATTCTTGGATGGATGGATTGAGTCTGGATTCACCTGGAACTATGGAGATTCAAGTGCAATATGTCAAACAATATGAAGAAGCAAAAGGTGGGTGGGTGG
>NW_017728996.1:4980083-4980781 GCF_001723915.1 Gavialis gangeticus | reverse complement strand
CAAAAGGTGGGTGGGTGGGTGGGTGGAGAGGGGTGGCAAGAACTACAGAGATGGGAGAAAAGACGTTAGTTGAGAAGTGGAAGGAATTGGAGAGCTGGGGAGAGCAGAAAGCACCTCCAGACAGGCAGGGGTTTGGCAGGAGGTGGCTCTTGCTCTCACAGGGGCAGATGCTGTGGAGAGGAGCAAGGCACATGCTGCTGGGTTTTTTTGTTTGCCAGGGCATTTGGTCAGGTTTTCCAGCATGTCCATGCCCTGAGGAGTTTGCTTTCTGTGCATGCTCTGGCATGCTGCTATGTAGGCAGGCACGTGTGTCTGAAATGGGGACTTCTGCATCGGTACTGGCTGAGTATTGGTGAGAAGCACATTTCAGCTTCCCACGGCAGAGCCACGCTCCGAGGCACAGGACTGAAACGTAGGCACGTGATCGCCAGAAGCCATGCGAGCATCACGGGGTTGTAGCCGCCCAGGAGTCCCCGGTGGAAAAAAATAGATGCTTCAAGCAGGGCATGACACCTGGAAAATACCGTCCTGTTCGTGGGTGGTGCACAGATGGGCAAGAAGGGAGAGGTGTCAAACGAACAGTGCCCGACATTATTCACCCCCATCCTGATGTGGAGAGACAGGGAGAGGGGGCCAGCTCTGACCTGGCAGAAAGAACAGGTGGGCGCTGAAGAGAGATGGATGTCGGTGGGCAGGAA
>NW_017728996.1:4972767-4975083 GCF_001723915.1 Gavialis gangeticus | reverse complement strand
ATGGGCAAGAGGGGAGAGGTGTCAAACGAACAGTGCCCGACATTATTCACCCCCATCCTGATGTGGAGAGACAGGGAGAGGGGGCCAGCTCTGACCTGGCAGAAAGAACAGGTGGGCGCTGAAGAGAGATGGATGTCGGTGGGCAGGAAGGGCTGTTTCGAAGCAGGTCTTTCAGTGCCTGGGCAGTGTGGGCAGCAGGGCTCGAACCGGGATGGCTGAACACAGTTCTTCATGGGCTGAAGCAGGGAGAGGGCAGAGGACTTGCAGCAGTCATCGTGGGGAGCACACCCCTGAATTATAACTCGTAATGATGCTCAGGCTGTTTCCTAAGTGCAAAGCGAGAGGGTGATTTTTCCTGCAAGGATTTAGGATGAGGTTCAGGGAGCTGATTTTTAAAGGCCAACGGCTGGAGAAGCTTTGCTGCTTTCCTCCTCCTCTTCCCCCCTCTAAGAAAACAGACTGCAAAGATTTATGCTAACAAGGAAATCTATGAAGATCTTCTCTGTTAGGAGTAGGGGGAAAATCCTATAAATATGTAAGGCGGATGTGTGTGGAAACTGGACAAACATTAACCTTTCCCGGTTTGAAGAGAGATTGTGAAATGACCCGTTAATAGAAAACCTGGTATTTTTCTCATGAATTGGGTTGGGCGGGAATGTCTTGTTAGTGGTGCAACTTTTTTGTTTCGGGATGCCTCTGCTATAGTCCCTGTTTTCTGGGGTGCAGCCTCTCCCCTACCTCCCCTCGTTTGCTCTGGCTGTGGGTCAGTAGCCATGGATGAAATTGTTTGCCCTAGATCTGATGGAGGCAGCTTTGCTAGGCCTTGGTCTCACAGTTTATAATGCCCAGCGCCCCATGGGTTTTGGTGGGCTCCACTCTTACAGCTCTGCTGATCTTGTGCAAATCCCCCAGTCTGCATGTGCTGTGTTATCTGCTGGATCAGGCCATTAAGGAGTAAAATTATAGAATTGTATTTTTTTTTTTTCCTCCCCCCCTCTTTTCTTTTTTAAAGACATAAATTAATTTGGAAAAAGCAAATGCTGGTCTTTGCATCCAGTTTAATCACAGGCAGATGTTTATTTGGGCCTGTAATCATTTCCTTTTTTCTTTCCTACTTAATTCTAGGTTAGTTGGCATGTCTTGCTCTGAGCAGTCTATAACAATCAGGGCTTGGCTAAAAAGTTTTCTTGTCAGGGTAGTGCGTTCATTGCCAAGAGCTACTACTTTGATGCAAAAAAATACATCCTGGAGGTGCTTTGTCAGATGTTTTTATATTAAACATTTTTCCTCCATAGCTGTAGTTTGCCAACGGGAAATAAGTGCATCTATTTTCCAATTTACTTTAGAAAATCATCTTTGCTTCTTGGGAAGGTTTTCTCCATCTGACCCGTCGAGTTCTGTAAAAGTTTGATGGAGCAATATCTTTGCATGATGAGTTGAGCTGCCCTCTCTCTTCTCCCCCGCCACAGCCATGGACAATAATGCACCTTTGCTTTGTTTTCGTTAACGGGGAAATTTTGAACCGTGTCTGGAATTTGACATCAAAGCCAACGTTGCAGACTCCAAGGTGAATCATTGCTCAGATAACTAATTAATCTTTCAAAGGAAGGTTAAAGAGAGCCTGTGATAATGGTGCGTGTGAAGTTTTGGAATATTGTTGGTGGCAGGGGAAAGCAGAATTGTATCTTCTTCCACATCAGATTTTAAAATCTTTCTGGGTTGACACCAAGAGCTAACAGGTTTAAACAAAGACGCTGGCAACTGGATTGAGAACAGTATCTCCCTTTTTTTGGTGGCTCAGAAGACACCTTTATTGCTATTGGTATAACAATGCTCTGGCCTCGCTTCACCTTTGCTGATGAAATGTGTTTTTCAGAAGACTGAGAACACAGCAATGGGCTTTGTAGTCTACTCAAGTTTTGGTATTATATTAAGTGTGCCCACGATAATAGTGTACGGATATGGGACATAATGTAGGATAGAATAGTCCAGTAGACCTATGTAAAGAGGCAGCTGGAAACATTGTTCATAGCCACAAGATATAACCTGTATGGCTTCCAAATGAGAGCAGAAGCACCCTAGATTGTGATGAGTATTTGGAGGCTCATAGATTACAGCTGGCTATTTCCGAGGCAGCCTTGTTGCTGCGTTGAAATATTGCAGTGCATCACATGCTAGGTCACAAAAAACTTAACCTCAGAATTTGTGCCAGCTGTCGTTTGTGTGTTCAAGAGGCACGAGTGGTCATGCCAAGCTTGCGAGGAGCATTTAAGGTCTTGATCTTGAAGCCCATAAAAAAAAAAAAAAAAAAAAAAA
>NW_017728996.1:4970314-4972745 GCF_001723915.1 Gavialis gangeticus | reverse complement strand
GGGGTCATCTGACCCCAGCGGTCTTTCCTGCCCAAGTGCAGTGGGGCTGGATCCAGTGATCTCACGAGGTCCCTTCCAGCCCCTGACATCTATGAATCTACAAGAAAACTGATGTTGGGAACAATCGGAGCAGGAGGCCCTGGTTTTGAGGCCTCTTTGGATCAGGTATCTGAGTGAAGAAACTCCCCTGGTAGACCTGCTGCTCTTGGTGAATTCCTGAGGGGAGTCGCACCTGTCCATGTCCAGTCTACCTGCTTTAGGGCCTGAGTGTGACATCTCTGGTCCATGAGCCAGTGCGGTGCTGTTTGGAAATAATCCTCAGAGGTTATTGTCATGCATGCAGTAGGATGCTTGTAGCAAAAAGACATAATCACCCCCATTTCAACTACACTGTTCCTAAGAAAGGGGCATTTCCTAGTGGTGGTGACAGTGGGGCATCCCATTACTCCTGTGTGTGCAGAGACAGCGAGGTAGTCTCACCCCGATTAGTCTGGCTAACAGGCTGGAAAGGGAAGCCAGTCAGGGGCTGTGTTCTTGTAGTGGTGTGGAAGGGGGAGGCTGGCTGAAGAGCAGCCAGCTTCACCTCCCCGGGCATGGATAGGTGTATACGGCCCGTGCCCATGCAGTGCTTTATTTTCTGTGCATTTATGAGTCGCTGTGCAGTAGCTGTGTATAATGCCTTTAGTCAGTCCTTTGGGCCTTTGAGTGCAGGTATTGTAATACTAGTTATCAGTAACACCATGCCACTTTGATCTGCCGCAGGCTCCCATTCACTGCCCTGGGCACTCTGACCCTGACCCACAGAAGAGCAGTTTTAAGAAGGCAAGACTGAAGCAGAGTGGGAGTAAAGAAGGATTGCCTTCCCATTGCGCAGCTGGGAGGCCAGGACATCCGACAAGTACATGACTTGTCCAGAGATGCACAGGGAGCAGAACAGGGTTTTCCTGAATCATATTTGAGTATCATAACCACAAAGCCTGTCTCCTGCATTATAACCATTATCATCAGCATCATTTTTTTTTTGCAACTGTGCACAACTTCTCTATGTGCCTCAGCACTTAAAATGTGGAAAATAATCATTGCTCCCATTTAAAACATGGGAAACGGAGGCACAGAGCAGTGATGTTACTTGTCTGGGGTCAGAGAAACACTGGGCAGCAGAACTGGGCCTAGAGTGCAAGGCTTGTTGGATTTTTACCTGTCCAGCACTTCAAAGCTCCTGCACAGGCCAGGCTTCTGCATTCACATTTGTGCACAGAGCTCCCATAGATTTAAATGGCGTTTGCACAGTTTCACCCATGGAGGCAGGTCGGATGCTCTCGCATGCACATTGCCTCCTGCTTCCAGAGAATTTAAGAATCGTTGCACGCCAGCATCTCGCCTCTTTTCAACAACAGCAAGGGAAGCCCTCTGCGGATAAACCAGAGGTGAGCTCTCGCAGTGCTGCCTGCATCTGCAGACAGCCTGAAACAGCAGCCCCAGGAGGGTCCGTCTGTTTTTTCTGCCATGATCAGGGATGAAGTCTCTGAGCTAGGGCTGCCATTTCTTTTTAAGTAACTTAGTACAGTTCATTTGAGCAGAAGTCAGGGAGCCGCTTCCTTCCTCCCCACACCCCTTTCACCTGGAACTGGGTCTCAGCAGTTTCTCTGAATGTTTTCAGCATAGAAGTTCCCTGTGTAAGTACAACACCCAGATAAAATATGTTTTTGTCTCCATTTTATTGAGTAGTCATGATGTTTGGCCTTGAACCACAGAATAATTGGATCTCTCTTTTCTCCAAGCACCTAAGCATTGCACTTAAAAAAGAAACATCAGGAAGTAAGCACGTTTTTTGTTGTTGTTGTGTTTTTTTTTAAGAAAGTAAATGAGTTGAATCTTTCCAGCCAAAACATTACATTCTTGCACCCTGTTAGGAATTGGATGTGGCTTTCTAGGTAGTAAAAGTTTGTTTGATGTAATTCCAGTTGCGTCTTTTAAATAGAATGTATCTGATGGGACATCTTTGTTTGAACTTTACTTTTTTTTCTGCATAGGAGTGTTTCGCTTTGTAAATGGATGTGCTGCATACAGACGCACTGTATTTACAACTTCTGAAAATGGTGAATGTTATGAAGGAGAAATGTTGGCTTTTTATGGGAACTTGTAGAGAGAAGCTAGTCTTCAGAGTTACAGTAATAGATTTTTTTTTGGTGCTTTGATGAGTGAGAGGTGTTTATAGGCTTGATTCATAACTGAGTTACTAAGGTTTTCCACGGAAATAACTTATTAAATGTGTGGCACTCACCGAAAGGATTGAAGTCTGTAGATTTGGTATTCATCAAAGGCACCTCCTTTCCCGGATGCCAATACCTAACTCAGCATTTTACCTAGGGAGGATGCTTGCGTGTGGTGTGGGAGCGGGAGACATGTTTTAGTAAGGAAGGAAAAAAAA